>NC_071531.1:94129773-94729773 GCF_026979565.1 Vidua chalybeata
CCATAGGCAATAAAGGAGTACAAAACTAGACTTACATACAGATCTACTGACTGAATGCCTCAGTGAAGCCAGAAAAATTGGACCTGTCTATTCTAGAATCCAGTGCAGAACAGCAAAGAGCACAGAGGAAAACAAATTGAGATCAAGTGGTGCTCAGGAGTGCAGAGCATTTCCCTCCTATATCCCTTGGCACAAGGTAGTGCCTACCTTGCAGACTGCAAATGCAGACTGTGTTGAAGAAATTAAAGAATGTGCTCAGTCATGGTTTTGCTACTGGCATCCTAATCAAAACAAGAATTTAGAATAGAGCTTATGGCTTTATCACATTTCTGACATGCATAAATGTGAGGATTTATTAATACATGATCTTTGCAAATAGATATGTATTTTTACTTTCTTTCCACTTTGAGGGCTGTGTCTGAGAGCAGTTTCTTTTGCAAGAGACTGAATTTAGTCTGATCCCAAGAAGTCCAGAGGCAGCCATTGTGAGTGCAAGGCATCTCACATGGCAGCAGGTCTGGACCCATCTCTTAGGCAGAACTTCCCTGCAAAAGTAGCCCTGTGCCGTTCATTTCATTCAAAACAAAGACATTAATTCTTTGTTTGAGGTGAGAGCTGTGTTTAGAGCTGCTAACAGTTGTCCAGAGATTAAAAATCCTTCCAGCTAGACCAGTATTGCCCTGTGACATGGATCTTGTTTGGAAACAGCTGGTGTGGATCAGGAAGACAGGGTTATCAGCATTAGGAGAAATCTAGTGGTGACTCATTGCACCTGAGTGAGGAACTGGAGATGATGAGCTCTAAGGGAATGCTGGAACAGGCTAAAGCCTTCCCAATAGGAGTAGTCAGGTTCAGTTAAAATACATGTATTGTTTTAGGAAAAAGCTAAATATCAGGTGTGCTTGAGAGCAAGGACTGGCAGCTGCCATCAGAGGAATTTTTCTTGTGCACCGAGTGAATAAACAGCCTGTTGAACCGGGGGAGCAAATATGATGGAGGGGCTCAGAGGTGCTTTGGACAACCTGAAAATGCACTAAAAAATACAGAGATGCTGTTAGGGAATGGTGTTAATAAGGCTGAGGCTGTTCCATCCCCATATGGGCCACTCATTTAGTTGGACTGGGTTATCCTTGTATGAAATGAAGGGAATGGTGTCAACAGAGCTGAATGGCAGCAACGTTTTGTGGCTGAAAATTATTTTCTCCATTTTCACAGTGATGCTAACATTTAGGGGGGAAAAAGGAGCACTGCAGAGGCAATCATTACAGATGGAGAACACTGATTAGCCTATCTAGTTCTTCCACCTGAGAATACAAGATGTACTATGATGGTACCATGGAAGGAAGTAAAGGAAATGTTATTACAGATATTATATCCAAATTGAATTAAAGCTGTGTTAAAAACCAGAGACTGCTGCACTTTTTCATTCTAGGTCTGAAAACATGATAAACATCTGCTGCTGACAGGCACATAAAGTACATGCAGGGGCTTATTTCTCAGAAAACAAGTTTGATCTCTGACTTGCTGCTTCACAAATCCATGGAAACAAAACCAAAAGGCAAAATTATGGACAGACATTAATAAATAAACATCAGCAAAGCAGCTGTGTTGTTTGGGATTATTGTTTGTTTTGCTTCCAAATATTTACTTTACATTGCAAACTCTAACAGTAAATTGTTACATTTTCTTTATCTATAAAAATCAGGTAATGAATCTGATTTTCTTTGCAAAACGTGAATCTGTAGATAAAAGCATTATGTTAATAAATATTTCCTCAGTTGACTAGCAATTGCTGGAACACTTTTCTGTGCTGTGCTCATTCACTGTAGAGATTTAAATGAGTTACTAAGTGCTTCTGACTTCTAATGTTATTGGCAGGGCAAGAGCAATCCTTAAAACATGAAGCCCCTTTGAAAACTGTGTTTTTGAGGGGTCATGTAGTGGCATACAGGGAAGCAAGTATCTCTTTGCTTCCTTGGCTGTGGCTGCTCCAAAGCGGTGAAAACATCTCTGGAATGTGACAGTGTCATGAGTTACTGCCACGAGGGCTCTGTACACCCAAGAATTCTCATAAAAGCCAGTCTGTCTCGTATGACTGGAAATATCATATGGGCTGACAAAGTGGAACTGTAATAAAATGGTGTATCTTTCACTTACTTCCCACATTATGTTATATCAAGTGGCAGAGTACAATAAATTTTAAAGTAAAAAGCTGACATGAATGATTATATAGTAATAAATGAACAACAAAGACTTTTAATGCACACATAAAAAATAATCCAGCAATCACCTTCCAACTGTATTTTATCTATTTTCAAGCAACAAAACACAGCTGGCAGCTGTTTATGAAAAGGGATCAGTGTGCTAAAGTGTGCTCAGCCTGAAATAATAACTCTAGGAAAAAAATTTCAATAAAGATGTATTTTAAGAACAAAATCAAAGAAAACAAAGTCCCAGAACCTGAGAATTTCAAAGCAGCTTCTTCCTCATACATGCCCTTCTCACCAAAACAAACCCAAGGCTATAAAAATTTCAGGAACTGTTTTCAAAGGCGCTGAGCTTTCAAAAGAAAGAAAACCTCTAAGTATTCCGTGTGCACTTCAATAAGGGAATTTCCCCTAAAACTTCCACACTTTAGTGTTTTCTGTGATCATGCACCAGTTGGTGTGGTCAAAGTACAAATGAGTAATGCATAGCTCAGGAATATGGTTCTCTATTGTTATGAACAGTTTCCAGGTGTTCCCTAGAGACGCGGGCAGGGCTTTCCTAGTTCCCATGGCAACGCCAAAAAAAGCTACTAACTCTAGCTAAGTACCGATACTGAAATGCTAATTAGCTAATTGCTCTGTTTGTTTTCTCTAAACTACCTGGAGATAACTGGCCTCCCACCCCTCCACGCTGCCATTCTGGGACTAACATGCAAATAAAAACCCCTTAGGATCATGGGAGTATTTTTAGGAGATAAAAAGGAATATAAATCAAAAACTGAACATAGTAGAGGAGTCTAGGCAAATGCCCTAGCTGAGGAAGAGGGAAACACATCCCCTGATTGACTTTTAACCGTCGCCATCACCTAAGAAAGAACAGACTATATTAGGGTCTGAGAAACAGGAAGACAGGGACAGAGAGCCCTGGTGCTGCCACCACGGAAGGAGTGGTGGGGACAGCTGTTGTTCTGGACTTCAGCAACAGACTCTGCACACCACGCCTCCTCATCCTTGGGCCACCGGTGTGCCACAAGGAAAGAAGAAAGGACAGCTGCTGCTCAGGACTCCAGTGACAGACTCTGCATGCCTCCTTCCTTTCGGCTGTCTGGGAAAGCTACGACCGCGGGGGCGAGTTCTGTGTTGAGCCCCCTGCCCAGCTGATCTTTTTAATAAAGAGCTGAACATTAATAAAGGCATTAGCCCTGTTCATTTCATCTATCAGCTTGGCCAGTTTCTTGTCTTTAAAAACATAGCAGTAGCTCAGTCAGGCCCCACCAGGACCTGTCTGCTGTCAGCTATGCTTGGTCAGGGCTCTCTCACTGACTTTTTTCTGCATAGAAGCACCTACTCGGCTTTTGCTCTGAGGTTAGCAGAAAGCTCTTTGGTTTGGGCGATGGTCTATTTTAAGTTGTTTTCTGACAGCTAACTCTTTCTGATGTGAAATCAGGTCAGGTAAATACACTCTGCTGCAACCACTATGACTACCTGCTGCCGTTAGGGAGCTGTACAGTTGCTTGCCCTAATTCTGCATAGCAGCTCCTGAAAGCCTTTGAGCAGCATGGTGACATGGGCAGCACAGGCTTAATAGCCACTTCAAAAGTTATTGTATTTTAAAAACTCAGTTTGCAACGTAGAAAAAATGAGAATTATGTTTCGGAAAGCCACATGCTCTGGGTTTTTTTCAACATTTTCTCCCCTTTTAATTCATTCAGCTCAACACTGTAATTGCCATAACTAGCGAGCCCTTCTTGGTGCTATTGATTGCCCAAATCTAATACTGAATCAACTGATCTTGAGAACAGAGACCATCTCAGAGATTTCTCTGACACTATGCACAGTGCTTTTTTCTTCCCTCTGCAGGATGAGCTCCTTGCTGTCCTGCATAGCTCTGAAGTCCCATCCAGCTTATGACAGGGCTGTTTCAAAGCCAGTTCTTTGTCCCCGTGAAGAATTGATTTTTGTACTCCATGTGAGCAAGGCTCACCTGAGGAGCAGGAAGGAGGTGAAGGTTTCTAAGGAACAAAGTTGTCTTGCTTTTCAAATCTTCCCCATTTTTGCTCCATTGCCCACACATATATCATTATCTGGCCTCCTACTCTCAAGATGTGAGCCATCTCTTTTATCACTTGCATGCACCTCTCTTCCAGTTGAAAAATGGTGTAGCACTAGAAGTGAACAGATAAGGTGAATAAGTATCCCTTGAGGCGCTAATGAATACAGAGTGTAGGGACAGGGACTGGCTCTGACACACTGGAAGTCGATGGTTTGCACCGCAGGAATACATCAATTATCTTCTGTTGTGCTACGTGTGGTAGAACCTTTATCATCTCTGACATGCTGCTAACCTTAACTTTAAAGAGTCCCTACCACACTGTAGAATTTTAAAAACACAAAAGAATTTATAAATCTTGAAACAACTGGCATCTGTCAGACTGGCAGTAAACAACAAAATGATCTTTTCTCAATGAATGGCTACCACTTGGTCAGTGGCAAAGCAACCTGGAATGTTGGTGAAAGACACTTAGCCACCTAGCATTTGTCTACTTCTTCCCAGTAAAAAATATCTACAATTAAAACAAATAATTAGATAATCTCACGCCTGTGTAATACCCACCTCTCAGAAGACAAACATGCAAGGTGTGGAGGATACCTCATCAGTAGGATGGTGGAACTCAAGCAATGCAGTTTCCCTTGAGCCAGAACCCAGTTTAAATTTCTCTCTCATTTCAATAAAAATTTTTGCGTCAGAAAGGGCAATTGGTCTCAGACTTTGGCAGGAATTTGCAGAATGACAGTACTGCAGGTTAACTCCTGCTCTCAGGCGGAGCAGCTTTGGAGGAATTCACAACAAACATGGAGGTTGATTAGGTCTTGGTGCACAGCAGGGACTCTGGCAAAGGTTCTGCTACATCAAGGGAACGTTAAATCCTGTAATAGTGCTGGAAAGGAAAAGGCACATATTAAAGACACTGAAAACAAAAAGCAATAGAATTAATGATAATTATCCAACCTTACATTTCCCTCAGTGAAAACACTCTGTGCTAGATTGAGCAGAAATTATGGCTTCTACAGAGGAATCATGTGTCTTTCAAGGAAAAATAAATAAGGCTTGATTCTTTTAGAAACATAAGTACAGAAAATGCTAGCTGAAGCTCTGTATGTGTAGCCTCTAAGTGCCTGTCAGGTTAGCCATTCACCATCAGATCCATTTTGCCTCAGAAAAAGAGACACTTTACAATTAAAAGAATAACAGCATGCAACCCAGCTGTCACAGGAAAACACTGCAATGAATGATGCATTCAGAGTCTCAGTGGCAATGTGAGGATCAAAAAGCAAGCTTTGAAGAAAAGGGTGTTTTAACATTCAGTTATTTGACTGCTCTGCGTGTAAGTTTCCCTTTTCTGAGATCAACAGAAATCAATTCCAAAAGCTTAGGTCTTCTAGCACTAGTTGGGATGTTGATACTGAAATATTATGGCCTTTGTAATTAAAAATGCATCAAGTGTCATTAAGGAAATTACAATTTATTAATACAATCTCACACTGAACAAAATTTTAGTGTTGTCAAGATAAATATGTCAGATAACTTTAAAAGTTGTGGGTGATGTATTCCATTTAAAAAAATGCCTAAATCTAGGAAACAGACCATTTGCATGGGGCAACATCACACTATCCAGAAATCACAGATTATCATATGAGTTACTGCACATGACTCTTTTTAATCAAAGCCAAGCCTGTGAGACTCCAAGACCACCATGAAATCACATTCACTTAAAGGAAGCAGCTCACAATTTTTTTTTCTTTTCCTTGACATCAAAGTTGTTGTCTATTGAAATTGTTTAAACTGAACAAGTTGTGCTGTGTTATATAGGTGCTGCTTCAAAGATGGAGCTGAGCTGGCAGTGAGGCACAAACACCAAGGCCTGACTGCAGCCCAGCAGTGACATGAGCTTGCTTCCCTCCCCTCCAGTTGAAACAGTTCAGATCTGCGTCTCCTGCAACTCCCTCCACACTGAACAGTCAATGGCACTGGAAAGAATATTTCATAGAATCATAGGATAGTTTGGGTTAGAAGGAACCTGAAGATCACCTGCTTCAAATTCCCGCACCATGGACAGCAACACCTTCCACTAGACCAGTTTGCTCAGAGCCCCATCTGACCTGGCCTTGAACACTGCCAGAGAGAGTACATCCAGAACTTTTCTGGACAAACTGTTCCAGTGCCTCACCACCCTCATCATAAAACATTTGTTCCTATCATCTAATATAAATAAAGTTTAGAAAGTCCCTCTCCATCTTTCTAACAAGCCCCCTTTAATTGTTGAAAGACTACAATAAGGTTTTTCTGGTCCTTCAGTGCTACCCTTAGCAATCTCTCACCATCAGTTCAGCGTGTTTTAAGGTGATTTTCCACCATCCAAGCACTATAAAACAAGGGTCCAGATGCTTGAAAGTGCATTTATTATAGTGAACAGTACTTTAAATCAAAAGTAGCTTTGTCCTAGATTGCAATAAATACAGAAACTTGCAGGTGGCTCAATATCAGAACTGAGGAAACTTATTCTGGGTCAGAGGAAATGTCCCTCCAGCATGGTGCTGTAGCAGCAGCCAGCACCAGAGGTACAGGACAAAAAGAAGGGAAGACCAGTGTGATGCTTTGTCCCCTTGCCTCCTGTAGTTGGCAGCGCAAGGGCTGTATCTGGTAGCCAGGGATGGATCTGCCCTCCATGGACACTTTCTTGGACTCACTTGTACTTCTGATTTCACAAATTCACATGTCAAACTAACCTGCAATTTAATTAAATAGATTTTTTTTCTGTTTTAAATCTTTCCCTGTGGTTCTCTTGTTGCAATAAAGCACAGAAATTTACTCCTTATTCACTAATCTAATATAGTTTGTGAATTCCAAGATGCTATCTCCCTCAGAAGCAGTATGAGTTATACACTTCCTTTAAGACACTTTTGTGATGACACTCTATTTAATTAGGTAAAGAGCCATAGCCCATTAATCTGTCCTCATACATAATCAGTTTGCACCTTTGATCATTATAAAGACCTTTACTGGTTCACCTGTATCCTTCCAGAGATGGTGAAAACCTGAATTTCATGAAGTATTCAAGATATGGGTGCATCAAGTATTTATCTTCTACCATTCTTCTGCATTTTAATTTTTGTGCTTAATATTTGAATACTGGTTTGACCAGGTTTGAACACTCATCTAATACTTTTCAAGGCAAAGAAAATGTGTCTTATAATGATTTCAATAGCTTTCCTGAAGAAGAACAGAAAGTACCTCTACCTTTGCCTGTACCCTTAGTGAATTTTTTCTATGCACACAACCTGGCAGTTATCCACAAATACTTTTCTGAGATTTTGCACCCAGTCACTGGTTTCATGTGAGAATTTTTCTTGCAAGTCCTTGCAGCTGGTAATCCTGAATAACTCTGTGTCACCAGCAAGCTTTGTCACTGGCCTAGTAATTTCCTCTGTAATTATAAATTGGTGTCTTTTGAAGAGCAGCCTTTGTATAGGTGCTGTACACATATGCTGGGCATTCAGCACTGAGTCCTTCACCACTTTCACACTCCTCTACCAGCATTTTACCCATCTGGCTTTCCCTTCCAATTTTCCTTAAGAGTTTCTTCCTTTCCAGTGGTAAACTTTTATGCAGTGAATTTTTTAAAGCATCTTCTAGCAGGTGGTTCGATTACAGTCCCATTAAATTTAGTGAGAGGATGTGGTTCTTGCAATTACTTATTGATGTGGGCCTCATGCACTGTTTCAGACTAATAGAAGTTTTTTTCCCTTTTGAGGGTTCTCAGATTAATCTTTTCAAGAATCTTTGCGCCCCTGTTGTACCATTTATACAACCTACATATGGAAAATTGTGGTTTCTCAATATTGTCTTTTCTGCCCCACTGGCCCTGTAGTCTCTTTCAATAATCTGTGGTCATTTTCTCTAACTTTATCAAGGAGTTGGCGATACATCCTTATTATTACACTGCTCTCCTTTCTAGCTTTCTACCTACTGTTTTTTTCTTCCAGAAACTTATCCTCCTGCTACTTTTTCCACAGAGGAATATTTAGATCTTTTATCTTTTTAGCTGTTATGCAAGCCTTGTAACAAAAGGTAGAAAAAACCCTTAAGGGCTTTAATGAACATTATATCATGATCATACTAAGCAAAATCATGCCATGGTGATGAAGACAAGTAGGGCTCTTTCAATTTTTCAAATATCCAAACAAATCATTGAAAAAAAAATTTTTGCTTGGGTTAAGCACAAATGCTTGACACAAACTGCTGACAGCTCTGTAGCAGCAAAGCCTTGCTTCATGGATTATTGATTGTTTTAAATCAAGCATCCTTTTCCTTTTGGCAATCCATTCCTCTAACTTACCAAAAAATCAATCCAAATTAATTTTGTGTCATATACTACTCATTCCCACTGCTTTTGTTTAAATTGAAGACTGAAAGATTTTCCATAGCTGAAAAATACATAATGCAATTTTATATTTTAAATGGAGAAGGTAAGGAGGAAAGAACATTTCAAAGATCCTTCTCTTCTTCATTTCACAAGGATATAATTAATTGCTCCTTCTCTTAATTGAATACTGTGACTAATCCTACTAAAAGAGATTATTTAGAACAAGCAGACAGTGCTAGATACATTTTTGTGTCATTCAGCTGTCTTCAGAGAACAAAACTGAAAGCATAAACAACTTTTTTGAATTTTTTTACAAGTCACTTTCAAAATTAATATTTTAGGTCAGTGATTCAATTTAAACTCTGCTAAATGGCAAAAAAAGAGATCTGTGTAATCAGAAATTGCTTTTCTCTGTTAAATTTCTTTATGGAAGTTAAATCTCTTTGGAGACATTTGAAAAGTATTTAAGGATCACAGAATTTTCATCTCAGAGACTCTTTTGTATATACTATATATACACTTCAGATGCCACTTTATCTCTGTCAGCTGTAATAATGGGAACAATTGGAACATATATAAAGACATGGTTCTAAGCTAAATGTTATTTTAGTCTTGCCATTATGTTGATATCAAAAATAAAAAGGGGAGGAAAAATGCAAATATACCAAGGAATTATTTAAAAGCTTTATTGAATAAACTTCAAACTGTTTCCATGAAAAACTTTTTCCTTTTGAAAATAGAACACAGTTATTTAGGATGGAAAATTTGTTCATTCTTTTATTTTTTGCACATTTACGGTTAACATGAGGAAATATATCTGCTGCCTTTATAAAAACCATGATAATTGTGAAATTTAATTAACTTATTAAAGTCTTTATTCAGGAATCATATGCTTTATTTTAAGTATTTGAATAGCTACACTGCTTCAGCTGGATTACTTCTGTATTTATTAAAGATGATTCTGAAATGCTTGTCACAGCAGCATAAAAGTGGGGACACCTATAACTAAAACCAGCAAAAGAAGGTAATAAAATAAGGTCAAGTAAAGCAGTCTTCACCAAGTCATCCCTCTCCCCTGCTTTGTGTCATCCTTGAGGTGCCTAGCCTGGATTACTTCTTCCCTCTTCCCCTCACAGAGCAGTGTGGCCCTTTCCTGGAGTTGCTGGCCTGTTCTCACCAGCTGCAGTAGCTGGGGTTCACCCTGCTGGGCTCTCAGAGATGGCTCTGTCTGCTTTCAAGCACCATATAGTCCTGCTTATATACTTTATACTAGTTGTCATTGAATAGAGGGAAAATAATGCAGGCAGCTGCTCTCTTTCCTTCCCTCACAGCTCCTTTTCCACCTCCTCTGGGCTATTTGGATGCCAGTTTCACGGGTTGATGGTGGTGGTTTCCCCACCAGTGCAGATGAGTGTTGAAGGACTGGTGCCCATCCCTGAGGAGTGGAAATGTGGGTTTGGAACCCCTCCAGCTGTGGAAAGAGGTGAATCGAGCTCTTCTGCTTTCTGGGTCTTCTTCTTCCTGAGGACTTGGTTGTACTAGAAAGAGGAAAAAAAAAGCAAAGTCTCTGTAATAGTCTGTTAGACACCAACCCCAAAGAGGCCTTGTGCTAGGGACCTTTATTTAGTGAAGAAATTGTAAATGTGCACCCAGGTTAGGTGCCTGGACACTATTCTGGATCCATTCTGGATCACAATTTCTTATTCAGTAGGACAACAAGCTTTTGGCAGTACATGAAACCCCCCTACTAGGGAGGCCTGCTCTCAGGTGACAGCACAATCCTGACAAAACTGTGATGTGGAGGCTGCTCAGCCATCTCTCCTTCCACAACCACAGCTGTGTTGATCTGCACCCCAAGAGAGAGAGGAAAACAGCTGTATACGGGCAGCTCGTGCAGCTGCTGAGAAGCTGTCACGTCTTTTATTGACACTCAGCAGCTGGCCAAGACCTTGCAGCCAGGTAATGCTGTTAAGAACATGTAGGTGAGATTGAAGACAGATATACTGTCAACATGGTGACAGTGATAAGTCCACAGATTGTGGTCTAAAATAAATTATTCCATTTAAAAGTGATAAACTGGCTGCTGGCTGTTACTGTGAAAATTAAACTAAATATAAGGGTGTGTTTGGAGTTTGCACCAGTTCTGCACTCCAATCACTTGAAGCAGAAGACTGAACCATAAGGAAAAGAGTTCCTTCTGCTGCAATGTTTATTTTCCTAAGTAAAAAAAACCCAAAACCAACAGAGTCCAGTTTTCTAACCTGAACACATACTGAGATAACTGTATCGTACACTGGAAATAAACTTAGGATATTTTTGATAAATCAGTTATAACCAGCATGAAAATATCAAAGCAAGAAACATAGCTCCTGATTTGGTAGAGATAGAAATCCTTGCTGTGGGTGATAATTGCCTAAAGAGACAACACTGTTAGCTGAAGGAGTCCAGAGAAAAAAACTGTGGAAATGACAGAAAAGCCGGCAGCTCCTATGGAGCTTCTTTGCATCTCTAAGAATTTGTGATTACTAGCTTGAAAATACTGCATTATTCACTTTTAATCAAACACTAACATTGGTGAGGCCAAAGCTGAAATCAGGGCTGGCAGATGTCTCAGAAGCAGCAGAGGTACTCTGTGGGTCACCTCATCAAAACCAGAAAATCCCACAATGGGTGGTATTTCTCCTGTGTCTCTAAGACCTCTTGTGATATTCAGATTTTGTTAATATTTTGCACATCTGACTTCCACCAGAGGAGAGTTCACTGCTGTGAGAGGAGCTGTATGAACATTAGGCAGCAACTGGTTATAGGAGAGCCAATGGATTTTTCTCAAAAAGCTCAGATGGGCTTTACAATTACAATAGATGCAGAAAAAATAGAGGTTATTCATTTTCCGCCTCCATGGAAGACTTAAACACTTGGCCCAATGTGACCCAATTTCCTCCAACCTGCTCTTAAAATCCTCTTAATATCAGAGGTAAATAACCTTTGCTGCAGGGTAAGATGATTATATTTTTTTCTTCCTATGTCAAACAAAGAACAGCTTTCTCTGAAAGTAATTTATGTATTTGATGACTGTTTCCTTCAGTCTTTTTTTTTTGTCTTTCTTGACAAACCAAATCTAATTCCTTCAGCTTCTTCTAACAATTTAGATTTTCTAAACATCATTTATTTAAAATGTCTCAATACAGATTGCAAACTTTCTAAGGCATGGTCCCTAAAAGCAGATAGGTTATTCCACCTAAGATCTCAAACACACGGAGAGTTTTCTGTCCTCCATGAAATTGTTCTGTCACCATCCCAAGCAGGTGTTTGTGTGATTTTGTACCAGCATAACACTACTTGGACATTTTTGGTCTGTGGTCCATCTTGCCTGGTCATTATTTCTCATTTTGTTTGTTGAATGTTTCCTTACCAAGCACAGTATGTCTCTTTTGATGGTTTCTGTATAACTTCTTGACTTTGGAGAAGTCTATTATTTGCCTTTGTTAAATCCCATCTTCCAAAAGAATTCCAGCTCCTCCTATACAGGAACCATTCACAAACTGCACAATATGCTCTCGAACGGCCATTGAAGTTATTAATTAATATTTTGCGTAGAAATAGATGTAGTGTGGCTCCGAAGAGCATGTCCTTTTTCAAATGCATACTGTGTGGAGAGTGAACCACTGATTCATTTTGAGAATGATTTTCTTTCCATGTTCTTATCTCCATTTACTTATTTTACTTGCAACAACTGACACAAGAGTCAAGATGTATCATGCCTTCTCCTGCTACCTGTCTATTGGGATGATTACCCTGTCAAAAACAGAAAACACATTGACTTGCTTTTGACAAACCCATATTGGCTGTTTCCCCTTACATTAGTATTCTGTAGGTTTAAATAATTTATTCTATTTAAATTAGACTATTTAAATTATTTATTCTACTATCCTTGCATAAATCTGAGTTAGCCTGGCTTCCCCTTAATGTCCTTCTCTCTCTTTTGGAAAAAAATCTCATATTTGCTTTTCTTCACTTGCTGGAGATCCTAAATATGATCCCCTAGTTCACAGGAGTTTAAGATTAATTTCATGATTTCCTAGTAATTTGTGTAACTAAATTTATATAAGTTCTTTTACTTTATATAATCCAAACTTTTGTTCTCTTATTAAAACTCTCTTAAATTTTTGTGACTGTTACTAATTTTTTGTGAAGACCAAAGAAAAATGCAGGTTTCTCTCTCATCTCTTATTTGCTCTTCTTTCATTTTTGTTTTCCTCTTGCTATGTATACATTTATAAAACCTTAATCTAGTTCTAATTCATGTTATTTTGTAGTCATCCTGATTTTGGTTGTTCACACCATACCATGTAATTATTAACAGTCATGGTTTTTGCTGATTTTTTTTTTCAACATCTATGGCATTAAAGAGTTCCTGTCATACCAGACCTCTCTGCTTTCCTCTGGGACAGAGTTCTTGTTTTGCCTTTAACATTGCCTGTTTAAGGGAATTTTCTGACCTCAGTGCCTTTAGTTGGAAAGAGTTAAAAATCTTTTAAAAAATAATCCTGATTGATCCTTTGGAAAAATGGAATATAGGAGGACTGGCAGGTAGTGGTGCATCTGACAAAACTATGTGTTGTGTAGTAACTCAGGTTGCACAAAACATGAAGTTTCTTTATGGCATAAGGAAATTTGTCATTATGGCAGGGCAATATTATGTCCATAATATTTGGCACAGCACTGCAGTGTAAATACACTGAGATCTGATATTAACTCTTGGTTTCTTCTTGCTCAGTATCTGTCTGAATCTTACCATGAAGACAGAACTTTAACGACTAAGGAAACTCTCCCAGAGCTTTTATTTGGACTTTTTTTTTCTTCCTAGAGACTCTTCCACTTTGTGTATTTTAAAGAATTATACTATTTGCAATTACACAGACTATTTTCTCAGACAGTGTAAATTAGAACTATTCATGTTTATGACCCTTAGGTTCTCCTCACTTTTTCTGTTAAATTACCACAAGACTAAAAGATCACAGATTAAAGCAAAGTTTGTTTTCATATATTGGTATAAACACTGAGGAAAGCCATTTGATGCTCTTCACTGCAGGAACCCTTTTTCCCACTGGGCTAAGAGTCTGGTCAGATATTTCAGTAATAAAAAATAACTTTACTCACTTGAGTATCTGACACTTAATTGGAGAGGCAGATACGATGCCTTTGCATTTGCAGGAAAGAAATTTCATATCTACATTAATAGAAAAATCTTCTTATCCCTTGCCCATCTCAGAGTACAAGAGCTCAGTATATACAAAACTTTATTAACTCAGAACATGATTTTTCCATAGAAAGGAAAAAAAACCCACATTAATGGAGGTAAATCCATGATAAAAGAAGTCAGCCCTGTATTATGATTCAGAACAATTTGACCAAGGGGAAAATAAGAGTGCCGGTCCTCTTTCATTTACTGCAAGTGGCAAAAATCCTACTAATTACAATAATTTAGCAATGGCTTCATCATGTAAACAATCTATCAGTGTATGGTAAAGGGGATGATTTCTGCTGTTTGGTGATATTAAATCACAAATAAAATTAATACACTGGGAAAGTGAGTATGATTTCTCTCTTAAAACAGTGAAAACATTGTGGAATGAATTGCAGTACAAATTGTCTCCTGAAAAGAAGCATTTGAAAGTAGCACATTTTAAACTTTTTCTGATATAGCATGTCTATATTTATTTTTTTGAGGTTACTCCATGGAGCTGGCAAAAAATACTTCGTTATATATGCATACACAATAGGTGATAAGTACAAGTTAAAATCATCAAGCAAGGCCATATCTTCTGCTTTCCTTTAGACTGTTCACAAGCACTCCTGGGGCACAGACTTTACACCTTCTGAACATTTCTGCATATCCTTATCAACATATCTGGCTTGTCCTTCACTTACTTACCCTGGATATCCAAAATATGCCGAATCACCTTTGGGCACAGGATGATCCCTCTGGGCAAAGGATGTGAAAAACCAGTAATAAGGACTATTAGCTATTGGTCATGTTTCTTAAATGGTGACTGGAGAATTTTCAGGTGGTGTAACTGAGCCTGGTTCCCAGCTCCATACAATGACATAGCGGTGACAATGACACAAAGTCAGATTTCAAGATGGATTTGGACTCGAAAAGTAAAGTCCTTCAGGGTTAAAGGAAGATCACCTGAGACACAGAGAATAGGATGTGCCAAGATACTCACTAACTTCAAGAGATGTGAGACATTAACATTTCGCTTTGATTTAACATGGCTTGGAGACCTTCATATTCCTTTGGTTGAGAAAAGGAAAATCAAGTTTGCTGAACACTGTAATTTGTTTTATTTACAGTACTGTCTAGCTTTTAATTAATATAGGATTAATACCAAACTTTTAACAGGTGGTTGAGTAATTCCAAGACTCCCAAAACAAAAGAATTCTCAAAATGTAAGAGAAAAAAGCAGAGGTTAATGCTACCATTCAGCGTTTGCTTTAAATGTGGCCAAAGGCCACATAACATCCACTGTTAAATTAGGATGAAAAGGGCAACTAATCAAAAGGGAAAAATCTGACAAGAAATGCCGTCTGAGGTTATTCAATTAATGTTTTGATGTGGCAGTGCTGAAGTGAGCACTTCTGCTTGATTTTTCATCAGCTCCACGTTCTTTCTCTACGTTATGCCCTGTTTTGCTGAAGGAGGTCTCTCTGCAAGAAGGAGAATAGATAACTGACTTGGCTGAAAACAACCTTTCTTTTTGCTGGCTTACTTTCCAGCTCTATCAATGTCATGGTCATCCTTCTTTATAAACACAAAAATGATTTTGCTGGCTGACAAACCATGGAATATAGGAGTAAATCCAGTGTTTGGGAAGGTTCAGAAGGATATAATATTGAGCTTGAGCATGTTCAGTGTTCCTAAGCAAGCTTCTTTGTTATATCTTCTTCCTGACAGAGACAACATTTCAAAATTCTGCCATGAGATAAGGCACAAGCAAGTCTTGCCTCTTCTGGTTTTCACATTGTAGTTTAGTTGTGCTTGGGCTGGAAAAAACCTCACATCTCTGTGACTTAGCCATTTTGTATTTTTTCTCTGCATTTGCAATAATATACATTTTTTTATGTTAATACAGATTTACCGGTCTTCACAACCCAGAATATTCTGTTGGTCAAAAAATCCCAAACCTAGAAGAGGCAGCAATGCCAGTCTAAGTGGTTTAGACTGTTCATAAGTCTGTTCTGTAGCCACTGGCAGCACATAGAACTTACCAGCAATGAACAAGGCAGTGTTGAAGCTCTCACTCCCACAAGGCAGATGGGAGCTGTGGCAGAGTGCTGCTTCATGGCCTCCAATTTGAGACAATTCCACTGATGGGAAACAGCAGTTGCAACCCAGTTGCAGCCCATCAACTTGAGAGCTGATGTGAAGTTATTTGCCATTCCTCATCCTGAGGGAATAATGAGGAGGAGAAAAGAAGGGCATTTGGTGTCTGTACAAAAGAAAATGTATTCCTGACATATGCCATGATGTATACCCTTGACTGGCCTAGCTCGAAATTCTCCCTCCATTTTAAAGGAGATACAACTGCAGTGGAATCCAGGTTATTTTTTACCCTCACAGTACGATGAGCACAGACTGCTCTCTCCTGCCTTGCAGGCTCTCTGCTGTGTGACGGGAGGTGCTCAAGTGAGATCGCTACAGAAGGCCATTTACCTTGGCCTGCCCAGCATGTATGAAATCAAAAATATTTATGGTAATGATGCTACTGCAATTCTGCTTGTAATAGACTCAAAATGCTAAGTGAAGGCATCATGTAGTGGGAACACAGCACTGAATTATTCCTGTGTATTGAAATGCTGATAGACAAACTAAGCTGCTAAGTAATTAAGTCACTATTAGACCAAACCATTAAATCCATTGTCTGCTGTTCTAACTGCTGCTAATTGCTGTCACCATGACAACAGGGGAGTTTCTTTATCTGATATCTCCATATATTTTCTTTTTCATAATGGAGCCTGCCACATGGAAATTGACATCTTCCCAACTAGAAATACTTGTGTTGAAATAAAGGCAGACATCTTTAGATAAGAACAAATTTAATATCAGTGGATCTTATCTAAATTTTTTATAATTTCTTTGCAGAATTATCTGGATCTTAACACAAAGTGCATTTTAAAATAGATTATTAATTTAAAAAGCTTGCCTTCCCACTTGCATGATAAAATTCATGGTTCATCTTAAAATCAGGGAAGTACATGCACCAGGCTAATATAATACTCTGTTCCTTGTGCAGATTTTAGTTCACATCCTTTTTATGGCTACACTTGCATCAATATTAACCTTGGTCAGAGCCCAGATTTTATCTCTAAATCATTTTTTAAAAGAGAAATAGTTATTTAGGAGCCTTTCAAATATTTAATCCTATATTTAAGTTATTGCCATCCCATAGCACCTGTTCTGGAGCCCCATCAATCTGTTATTCCATTTGAATGGGAGGTGAATCATTGCCGAGCTGCAAATAGAAGTCTGCTCTGAACTGCTTGTCTAATATTAAGTGCTGATGTCATCTCTGAAGAATGAAGGAAGGACATCCAGAGAAAAGCTGGAGCTCCCTCAGTCCTTCCCATGTCTTTCTCCAGCATCAGCTGAGAAGAGGTGCTGTGAAACAGTGCCAACACTTGGCTAATATTAGACTCTATTTTCCAAGGAGAAAGGATAGAAAGAGGACTACCTGGGGGCTCTATCTGGAAAAAGAACTTCAGGACTTTTTCTGTGTTTGACTTTTGAAGGAATAGGCTCTCATATAAACTGAGCAAGAGCTACTAAAAGGATTCCCTCTAATCTGACACCAGAGGCTGCTTCCCAGAGCTGGAGGGCAGAGGAGAATCCTGCAGGTAGATCCCTGTCCAGTGCCATGGCACCACTCTTGGCAATTGTGTTTCATCTGAAAATCATCTTTGTCCATGGACACCACAACAGTTTGGCAACAGCCTGAGCTTAAATTGCAGCAATCAAGAAGTTGAAAGCCTGTGACATTGGTAAAAATCCAATGTGATGGTGCTCTGTGTGTGTTTTATTTGTCCATATTGTAAACATAGTGAAATCTGCCAAGAACTGGTACAAATATGCTTCCCAACATGGATGGGACTGTGATGGAGTGGGAAAAGTGCATGATAAAGTTTGACACCCACAATGTGTCCTAGAGAAAGGGAAGGGAGAAAAACATCCACTCAACATTTCCTTAACTTAAGCACTATGACATTGTTTATTTAGGAGATAGTATTTCCAAATATTATGTTGCCATTAAAGAGAAATTGCTGAGGCTTTTAAGGGAAGAAAGGCCATCTGTTATACATTTTTATACAATGCGTTGTTTTCTCATATAAATCTGAAAGGAATTTTATGATCTTTAACACAATGTTGATTAACTTGCTTATATTGTACTTAGAAGCTGTTAGCTTTTGCTTCATAAAGGCTTCCAAAGTTTTTAAGTCCACCCTTGAAAAAGATATTTTCTAACAAGTCCATTGTTTATAGACACATCTTTAAAATGGCAGCTGAAAATGATGATAAATACCAAAAGAATCTCAGAGTCTGAAACAAAAACTCCAAGACATGTAATTTGTCCTCTGCTTCACTCAGCACCCAGGAATATCTGTATCTACAGGCTTCCTACTGCACAATTCATTGACACCGTCTGCTGCTAGGGTCAAAAATCTTTCCAGCTTTCCAAGCATCCATTTTTCTCAGCTGTTCTGGATTGGCATGGTGCACAGGTATTAGCAATGCCCCCAGGAAAACCTGTGATACTGAGCATAGCTGATTGCATCCTAAGCCATTTTCAGTTCAATGTAAAGTTTTGTATAGACAAGCTGTAAAAATTGTGATCTTCATTATACATATACTGGCCATGACAGGATTTCATTAAATTATCAAATATTTGGGCCACTAAGACAGATTGCCCCCACTCCAACAGCATGATTCTAACAACTCTATGCAGAATAAATTCTCTGAGGCAAAAGTATCGATGGTAGAGCCTCACCGAAGATCTCTGCACTGTAGGCTGGACATTAATCTGACTCCTCATACAGTCCTTATATGGTCCTTGTTTTCAAATCCATGCACATTTTGAATCCTGTCAACTCAAGAGATTACTGTTCTGCATTTTCCTAGGCAATTACATCACAGTGAAACACTGGAGCCCAAATTCAATATTGCAGCAGCAGCAAGAAACTAACTCTAGAGGTGGTTTGGTTATGACATTTATTTATCTGAAAAGCTGTGCTAGGATTAAATCTTGTAGCCCTTGGTGTCTTCTGTCATATCAAATACTCAGTCAGTATCACTGGGAAATTGCCTAGATCAAGGTAATGACAATATTGGAGTGGGATAAAGAAATTCTTTGGAAGTTCATCACTGTTCTCTTCATTATATGTGTTCCTAAATAACAGCCACTCTAGAAACATAGATAAAAAAAAAAAAAAAAAAAAAAGACAGTGTAGATGAGTTGCCCTGGTTTAGTCTCTCCCGCAGAGCAATGCATATATTTTTAGCTTCTAGTGAGGTTTAAAGCCATCACCTTGCAAGCACTTACACAGGTGTTTAACTCTGTGTGTGCAAACAATGCTGCCGAGTGACTCCAGTGGGGATATTCCAGGCACAGAGTTCACGACATGCATCAGTGAGTACAAAACTGGCTCTCCGAGGCAGAAGGATTTTTTTTTTATTGTTCTTCATTATAACCCAGCTCTGCTGTAGAAGCCAGTTTTTAAAAAATGCCTTCAGAAAGACCCTGGTTGAAATAGCTGAAGTGTTCTACTGGGGATCATTTCAAGAGGAAGCTGATGTACTATCAAATATACGGGGAAAGGCAGAAGGAGGCTAGAGCAGGAAAGGGAAATTGCTCTTTGGAGCAGCAGCAGCATCGTTTCAAAGCTTTGCTATTGCTTCATTTGACAAGGGGAAATAATAACCCGTGAATTGATGTAAAATCACAGGAGTGAAGAGCACAGAGCTGTTTAACTCTAGCACACACTCAGGACAGCTTGCTTAGGCTGAGGGACAACCTGAGATTTGCTATTACCTTGATACTTAACTAGCAGGAAAAGAAAGAAGGCGCATATCAAAGTACCTAGCAAGAGAAGCTACACAGCAAGACACCCTTTCAAATTAAGGCACAAAAATGCTTAAATGCAAGAAATCCATCATGAGCTGTGTGTAATGCAGTGTCTCCTCTGCAAAGGGAGAGAAACAGATCTTGCAGAAGCTGTGATTCCCTCCTAGAACTATGAAAAATACTGTATCTTTTGTTTTAAAAGGGTAGCTCCAAGAGTGGGGTAAATGCTCTGGACTCTCTGAAATCTAACAGTCCAATTCTGAAAGGCACTATTAAAATTAATTTTCCCTCTTAAGAAAATAACCCTCCTGGGAGAGGCTGGAGGGCAAGAGCCATCAGGCTGATTCCCAGCAGCCACCAGCAGTCCTGCTATAGACATATCTGCCTGGAAAGCTTCAGTGGATGTCCATCTCCCACACTTACCAAACTATAAACCACAAAATGCCCAACAGCTCTCCATTCAATGCTTATAGTACAACAGGCTGAAACCTGCATAAAATATAGTGAACCAGAGGAAGAGAGGAGAGAGATGTTTGAGGGCACAGACACTGAGATTATAAGTAAAAAATGTTCTGACAATCTTAGGAAGCCAGTCATGGCCCACATCACAGAAGCAAGGAGAAAACCCAAAACCAAGACTGAAAAGCAAAGGCAAGTCCACCATTCTCGCCTGGGAGAAAATATTTTCTAGGGGATTGACTCAGGTTCAAACACATGATTTATACATGCCAGTCTGAACCTCAAAGATTTTTAGTTTCTCTATCATCACCAACATTCTTTCTCATCATAGGGAAAGCCATCAAATAATCTGGAAATCAAGCTATGCTTCAGGACAAAGGATGTTTTCTGCCCAACGCAAAATCAGATATTTGCTGCTGCAAATGTCACACAATGGCATTTTGCATTGCTGTTGTTTGCTTACTTGCATAACAAAGGCTTTGGGGAATGCAGATTTTTTTTTTTTTTTTTTGAGCATAGTCATCTGTACCTTTATGTGAATTAAAAAAAAAAAAAAAAGCAAATCTGTTCAACCAGGGCTGACTGGAAAGCACAGAGCAGAGCAGCAGTGCAGTCTTAATGCCTGTCACCTTATCTTCAGCTAAATTTGACACAACTTGATTGAAAGTGAAATTAAATTAGAGTTTAAAAGCCATTGAAAACTTCTGAGTTCATAAATGATTATTAAGCTCCTGAGCACTGTGAAGGCTCTGACTGTTCATGTGGGATGTGAGCCTATGTGAGAATCAGGCATAGCCTGATGCTTCTGAGAGCCCTTATACCTTGCAGCATTGCTCCCCAGGGGGAACCACAGGCTGCTGGTGGAGGGAACTCTGTCTCCTGCATCCAGAACAGGAGTTCATCCTCTGTGGCATGGTAGCTTCTGCTGTATTCTTAATGACTTAAATTTATTTTTGAATTTGAAAATAAATTATTTGAGACTGTTCTGTTTTTGGCTAGAGTTAATTTTCTTTTTAGTAGCTGGTACCTTGCTATGTTTTGGATTTAATATGACAGTAACGTTGATAACACAGTGATGTTTTGCTTGTTCCTGAGTAGTGCTCACTCTACCTTAAGGACTTTTCAGTTCCCCATGCTCTGCTGGAGAGCAGGTACACAAGAAGCTGTGAGGGAACATGGTCAGGGCAGCTAACCTGAACTGGCCAAAGGGATATTCCATACAGTGGAATGTCATATCCAGTGTGTAAACTGTGGGGAGCTGATTGCTGCTTGGGGATGGGCTGGCATCAGACATCAAGTGATGCATTACTTGTGTTTCTTGGGTTTTATTCCTTCCTTTACTACTACTACTACTACTACTACTACTACTACTATTAATATTATTAATATAAAAATCTCAATCATTAAACTATTTCTTTATCAACCTATGAGTTTTCTCAGTTTTACCCTTCCAGTTCTCTTCCCCCCATCCTGCTGGTGGAGAGGAGTGAGGGACTGTTTGTGTGGTACTTAGTTGCTGCCTGGGATTAAACCACAACAGGGAGAAGAGTAGGCTTTCTAATTCTAAATAATGTCATTCTTTGCGTAACACCCAATGATGTCAATTTAATTCAGCAGCTTTGTGGTTCAACCTAATAGGAGAGAATAAACTGAATTGGTAATAAGCTTGCTTTTAACAGGGACAGTCTTCTAGAAGGATGTGTCATCAGAAAGCTCCCAGATGGAATGAGTAATTCCTGATTTAAAAGAAAAGCCTATTCTTCCTCTCTGCCCCTGAGCACTTGCAGCTGTGGGGGCAGCCACAGGACCAGACTGCCCGGAGCAGCACAGTGGCTCTTGCCAAACTCTTGCCAGCTCTGCCAAGGCCCCTCTGGTCCCTCCAGAGCCCTATGCACATGGGATATACCATGGAAAAGCTGACAGGAGCATGGGAAGTGGGGCTGACTCAGAGTTGTGTCCCAGCACCACTGAGCCCTCCTTGATGCCAGCCAGAGAGACAAAACTGGAGCTGCCAAGCTGAGCTGGGCTTCTTTAGAGACATGATTAGCTTAAGTCTCACGCAATTAGTGCCAGCAAATGACGTAACAGCTGCCCTGTCATAGCAGAAAATCCGAAACAGTGACTCCAGGACCACACTATTTCCAATAACTATGAAAGAGATGATGATGACCTACTCCCCCAGTTAAATGAGTATTTTTCTGATGATACATTTGGAAAGCCTGCTTAATCCTTTTCCCTCTCTGTGCCCCCTGCACCATCAGTGCTCCTGTCTTATACGCAGACATCACATTATGACTGCACTGAAATAGCTTGCCTGTGAAGCACCAAATCTTTGTGTGAAACACAGGAAATGTTCATCTGGACATTGTTAGGGTCCCTTCAGAGACTTTCACTAAGTTTATTCCTCCATCAGCAGCTGCAGCCACCACAGGAACACTCTGCCAGTCAGACTATCAGCCTCCACCCCTGCCAAGCAGATAAGAGGAGAACAGGAGAGGAAAAATCAGCCTTAAAGTCCTTGAAGGACAGCTCCCATGAGGTGTCAGAATCTGGAGAAGGGCTTATTAACAGAAAGGGAAATGCAATATGGGGCACAGAATTGCTAAAAGAAAAATGAAAGTACTAGATGGGAAGAAAGTGATAAAAGGGAATTGTATAAATAATAAAGATGGAAAATGAAGGACAAGGATGTTAATGAAAAAGTGAAGACCAAAACTGAGAAAAAGAAAAGGGGATAAAAAAAGCAATGATAAGTAGAGAAACTTCAGGTTATTATTTCAATTAATTAGCTTTGGTGCATTTTTCTCAGATACCACCACACACAGGCACAGCACCACAATTTGATAGTTAATCAGCTATTTGTGGATTTTTCATAATGTCCTATTCATATTAGTACAACGTGGTGAAACCTTCCTACAGCCTCCCACTTTCTGCAGTGCATCGTACTGGACTTATCCTCACCCTTTTAAAAGGCTTAGAGGCAGCAGAGCTGCATCTTTTCCATATTCCTAAGGCCAACATTTGGTACATGCTTTTCCAAATCCCCCACGTGCTGCAAGTGCAGTCGGGGAGGTGGCTACATGCAGAAGAGAAGCAGGAAAGAAGAGCTAGAATGAAAGGATGGGATCTGTGAGACTGAGACAGTGCTCACTCAGAAAAAGCCACAACCTTTGGAAGACCTGACATGGGAACATGGTCACCTAATTCAGGTAATTAACCCTGAAGAGCAGTCTCACTCATTGCCAATACCCAGTACAGCTTCCAGTACTGCAGGAGCGGGCAAGGAGAGAAACTGCCCTCAAAAGGCCCAATGTATTTTGAAAGGAAAATGAGGACAAAGCTCCAGATGGTGGTGCTGTATGGGTATTGTCATAGAAGGCTGGATTGTGAAGGCTGGATTGTGAAGCCTGATACATAGTCCTGGATTCTGAAATGTAACCTGGAAGCAGGGTTGGAAGGTATGGGAAAACTTTTTGGCCCTTCATAATGGAGAAAGTGGTGAATTTTGAAGACCTGAGCTACACACTGATGCCCTTTGTGACTTTCAAAATGTTAACTTTGGTTGTGACATAGAAACTAATGTTACCAATACTTCTGTAATGAAGGCAAAACCTGTTTAGAGAATTTGGGACACTGGATATCTGAATATTAAACTAAATATTAACTCACACTATTGAAATTGGTGCAATCTGAGGGAGTCACCATCCCGGGAGGTATTTTAAAAGATGTGTAGATGTGGTACTTAGGGACATGGTTTGGTGGTGGACTTGGCAGTGCTGGGTTAATGGTTGGACTCAATGACCTTTGAGATCTTTTCTCATCTAAAGGATTCTATGATTTGATGTGTCAGTGCTAGGTTCTTGGACTTCTGCTTTGTTTCCATGCTGTCTGCACTGCCTGACCTCAGGCATTACCAGTCATAAGATTCCCCTCTATGTTCTTGATGCCTTCATGGACAGACAGATGTCTTTCTGCTCATTAACCCAGACCAGTGTGGTACAGTTTGCTGATCCCAGCCCTTTGGAGGTGTAGCACTACAACACATCTTTTCTTAGGAGCCCCTTGCAAATCTCTAAGTAAACACAGTGCATGAAAGAACAACATCCACCTCAGAATAAAGGAAGAAAGAAGCAAATCCAGAGCCTGAAAAATAACAAAAGCAGGCACATTTTCTTAGTCCTAATGTGGAAAGAAGATTGACTCCACAGTATTTGAAAACCTGCTGGTGGAGTGGGGGTGTCACTTCTAGAAGCTTGGCTGCAGTGGCAGTTAAAGCTTGCTCTCCTCAGCTGCACTTGTGACATAAAATTCACATCTTGCCCAATTCACCGGACATCTGAGGAGAATTTTTATAAACACATGTTGGCAACAGCTATGGGTAATAAAACAAGTTTGCATCACCACCACAGCTCCCTCTTCCTGACATGGAGCTGTCACTGGAAAGGAGGCTTAAGCAACAAAACTTGCCCTGGAGATGCATCTGTGCATCCCTTAGAATGCTGATTATGTCCAGGCAGCATTACACTAAAGGGGGCAGAAAAAAATTCACCCTGAGAAGATTGACTCTACAAACTCTGCAGTGTCTAAAAACAGATACATGTGAAAACAAAAGCAAACAAAGCTTACTTATGGTGCCAAGTGTATATGTGAATCCATAAAACCATCACACTTGATGGTTTTTTCCTATCCAAGAATAAGGCATTCCTGAGAGAGCGAAACTGTAATTGGATTAAACTGGATTGAATGTCTTAGTGCTACTTTATGCCATTGCAAAACTGACATGATTATACAAATGGAAAGCATAAAATTGGAAGTATTAACCTGAAGTTCTTGTAAATTTAGTGCTTGATTCTTCCTACTCCAGAGACCTTGAAAAAAAATACGTATTTCTGTAACTTGCATTGTGGCTGAATGTTCCCTACCAAGCCTGAGGTACTAAGAAGGGACTGTACCTGGGAACAAAGAGGAGGAAAGATTTCTAGCACTCTGCTTAAGGTTTTATGCATTCAATTTCCATTAATAAAGCTAATATTTACACTCAGAATTCCAACCTTGAAGAAGTGAATTATGTTCAGAAAAATAACAGTTTATAAAAAAATGTACATAACCAATGAACTGCACTTTCATTTTCAATGTTTTATTTAAAGAGTTATTTAAGGGGAAGAAAATAATAAGATAAGCCTCTGGCCACTGAAGATCTGAATCATTTTAGAGATGTAGATGCAAGTAGTCAGCAGAACAAAACACTACATGACACCATTTCACAGTTCAGGGACTGCTGGGAAC
This sequence comes from Vidua chalybeata, assembly GCF_026979565.1. Lineage (NCBI taxonomy): Eukaryota > Metazoa > Chordata > Aves > Passeriformes > Viduidae > Vidua > Vidua chalybeata. The sequence continues at coordinate 94,155,271 of NC_071531.1, forward strand.
AGAGACATCATGTGAAATAATTTTCAATATATAACTTTCTGTATGATAACAAAGAAGCAAAGAAACAAAGAAACAAAGAAAAAACTAAAGTCAAAAACCAGATAGTCAAGAAAGCAGACATTGACCACAGCTCAGTGAGCTGGTTGTTGCAATGAGGATTGCTAGAGAAAAATTGATTATCAGTGGCATTTTTAGAGAAAAATGTGGTTTCAACACTTCTTTTTGCAAAAACTCAGATAATTTCCTGAGTGCAAACCAGTACCAGGCTTGCTGAGTGCTAACACAGTAGCATGCAAAGAAAAGAGATGAAACAACATGAACACATAGCTTAAGCACACTGGAATTAACCAGACACCCGGTATTTTTCTGTAGCAGAGCATCAGTCACGTAGCCTTGATATATACAAGTCAGAATAAATTGCTTGCATGTTGTAAATCTGAATGTCTGGTAGTCTGCTCAAAGTGGCTAATTATGGGCTTGAAAATACGTGGTTTTGTACTACCCAAATTCCAACACTTTCCAGTTTGGATTAACAGACATGGAAAGTTCTTACCCTGTTTTTTTCCATCCTGACAGACCCTAAAGTTACAGTAAGGTTCTCAAATAAATATGGATTTTATAGAAGATTTGATGAAGGTATCAATTGACTTGCTTAAGTTTTAATGGGATTTATATTCCTTGGCAGCTTTAAGTTAATGGTTGGACTTGATCTTGGAAGTCTTTTCCAATGCAAATGATTCTCAGTCTGTCCAATACAGAATCCAACATGGATACATATCCCATAGGAAAATTTTGCTAAGACATTACTGAAGTATCACATCTCCATACTTTCACCTCTTACTTTGGACTAGGGAGAGGATGCTGTGAAACAGTGGGACTGGCAGCCTGTCCAGCTCCTAGAAATCCCTGTGAGACACAGTGTCCTTCATGCAGACATTGGTGCACAAGGTTATGGTAGAGTGTGGGCAGTGCAGGTAGATTTGTGAGATTCCCTAGTTACACAGCATTATACTCTTTAATTCCTCCTTCTCCTCCCCGTCTTGGGCTTGAGACAGTGCAAAACTTGGATTAAAAGGCTAAATCACATGAGAATGGCTCAAGCATTTCCACTAACACAGTTTACAATGAACTAGGCAGGAAAATACTGCCAGTTGCCCATGTTGGTGACTTTTCCACATCTCCCTGTGACAGGTTTCACTTCCTTCATGTACAGAATCACAGCCTTCACTTCTTAATACTACTACATCCTTGCTCTCCAGCTATATAAATGAGCACTGCCATCTGTGCCTGGTAATCCTTTCTTGCAGGCATCCGGCATCCCCTTACAAATCTGTGCTTTTCAGATAGAAGCAATCTATAGTAGCACTGGTCATCTGCACTCAAACACATGTCATCTGATCCCTGTTTATTTAATAAAGAGCTTGTATTGGAAACCCCTGGCAGTAATTCAACAGTGAAGAACTGTGGATTGAAGCATTATGGATTTACGTAAGTGGAGAGAAAACCAATCTAGTTCGTGCTTAAATGATTATGCTGAGTCCTGCCAATTGATCTGGGGGGAAGCTCTTGCCTTGCAATTCCCCTGTTTAGCCTGTGGGATATTTGCCATGAGGGAAAATGGGAACTCCTTGTATCATAATCCCTTGAAGACAAAAGAGCAGAGATGAAATAGAAGTAAGTTTATCTTCATTAAAACTTTAGTATTTTAAACAAGGCATCTTATAATCAACTGGATGCATTTTCACAGTTTTAGCCAAATTGAATGGTTTACTTAATTTTGTTACTGACAGCTGCAGTTTTGTCACTGTAATAGTTAATTTCTTAACTTTTGATTTACAATCATTTAACAAGCTTTTCCTTTCCCCACCTCAACCTCCTACTTTCTTTTAATTGCAGAGCCTGAAAAAAGAAGAGAAAAAGAACCATCAAAGCAGGTATGGATGCATCATGAGGTCCTGAAACAAAAGCCAATAACCTGATTTCGCATTAGTTTGGATCATCATTAAAACATCACATCCATTTAGAAATGGTACATCTTCCCAGTTTAGAGGATCCATTCTGAATTTCCTGAGGCATCTCTCCCTACCCCTGCATCTTCTACACTACTGCATGTACTTGTATAGTACATGACAAAGACACACCTCTGAAAAGGCAGCCAAAACCCCAAAATGACAGGATGGCTATGAGGCAAAAGGTGAGATAGTGAGAAGAAAGAAAATTGCATGCATAAATATAGCAACAATATCCACAGATAAAGTCTGGGAAGAGATGGGCAATCTAATCCATGTAAGGACAGGAATAAAAAAGCAGTTGTCCAACACATTTGGGCCCCTGTGGAAAAAAAAAAAAAAAAATGGTGCTAAAATTTGGATTCTACAGAAATCCTGAAGATACATTTGTGTGAGTGGATGCAGTGAGGGGAGAAGTGTACATCAGCCCAGGACTGTGGCCAGGCAGGTTTTGAATGTCTCTAAAGATGGAGACAATTTGGGCAACTTTTTCTAGTATTCATCACTCTTAGAGTAAAAAGATGTTTCTTGTGGTCAAGTAGATGTTTCGAGAAGTGTCTGACTCTCCCATCTTGTATTTATATACACCAATAAAATCCCCCTTTAAATTGAAAGAAGAACACACAGAAACATCATCACAGCGTGTAATCACAGAAGCATCACCCAGGAATCAGAAAAGTTCTAAAGCCATGGGCTATGTAGTGTGCATGCAGCTGCTCCAAGAGAAGCTTAGTTCAAAGTAGCGTGGACACAAGTCAGTCTGACACCTGACCTGTGGATCAGGAACTACTCCCATGACCTCTTCCCTTTGGCATGACAGACATAACCCTCAGGTACAGCCACACTGAGTGGCTGTTAACTCACCTCTGGTTTCTGACTGGTTTTCTCTAGTCTTTCTGCTATAAAGAGGAGGCCCATGATGAAGGGGGTAAAGAGCAGTGTTGGCCTAGGGGGGGTCACCTTTTAATTAGCAGTATGGATGCAGCTGAATTTTCAAAAAGCCTGGTGTTTTCACACAGGATATCCTACTAACTAAATATTAGACACTGTAGAGCAGAGAGGCTGAGTGAAGCCATCATCTCTTTGATGAAGTGCTCTGAGAAGTGCAGTAATTGCTCTGCTGAAGTTGAGAGCTGACATTTCATATTGTCCTGAGGTGTGCTCAGGAGGAGAGTCTGCAGTGTGGATCTCAGGGAGATGGAGACAGATTTCCTTCTGGCTTCACTTTCTTTCCACTCAGACAGCCAAATACTGGATTTAAGCAGAATGGAGGTGTCCATTATAGAAGTGTATCAAGCAATGCAGTATTAACACAAAAGGAATCCACAGGCTATGTACAGTCAGTGGAAAGACAAAGGCACTGAATTTAAAAAGGAGAATCCACTAACACTGAACGGTGTTGTTCTATTGAGTTGCCTGATCCACTCCCCCTTCCTCCTTGCTCTCTCCACCTCAAAGCAGTCATGTGGAAGTCTGTTTGGTGTACCAGTGCCCCAGCTATGCAGGAAGGATTTAATCCTAAACAACTGCAGCCCACTGAAATATGTACATCCAACCCCATTGAGGCTGGCAACAGTTTCCACAATGAATTCCAGCTGCAGCCTCCCCTTGCTGTTTTTACAATGCTCAGTTGATAAAATTTACAGGGGCAATATATACAACCTGTTCTGCTCTCAGAGATAGCTGTGGGATTGCAATAAACCCTCCAATAATGCTAAATTTTTTTCCTGGATTTAATACTTGAAGGAAGAATAAGGACTGAAAAAGTAGGAGACAGTGCAAAATAGCTTCCTGCCTCACAGAAAGGATCATGAGAATTTAAACTAAAATATCCCAAGCAGGATTTACTAAACAGCCGCTGGCTACAGAACTTCCTCTTCTGCAGCTGCTTTCAATAATAAAGCTTCAATGCCTATTGTTTTGTTCCTTACTTACAAACAATTCCAAATGGTTGATTTAATTTTGCTGAATACAAAACTGCAATGTCTCTGGACAGAATTGCTTCTGACAGTACAGCAGTTGCAAGGGCGCAGTCTCACAGACCTCCAGAATTTAACCTTGAGGTCTGCAAAGAGTAGCTTGCACAGCCCCCAGGTTCTTCTTTCTGGGAAGAAAGCAGACAAAACATTGCTGACCTTTCATCCTAAAGAAGATAAAATTTTAAAAACCTTTCAGAAATTGAAAGCACAGGAGGTCTTGCCTGCTACCTCATATAACAGGAAGAATGGCATCTTGTTTGCTATTTTCTTTTCATTTCAGAACAAAACAAACCTCTCTACAACTGAATTAAGACCAAAGAAAGGAGGAATTGTGCACAAGTCCTGAATTATTATCTTAAGCCAAACCAAACAAATATGATATGGAGAGAACAGGCAAGATAAAAGGGAATCCATAAGATTTTCAAAGCAGTTTGGAGCCACTTGTGACCTAAGGTTTGATCTGTGTCGTGATAATGTAGTGCCAAAGTAACTCCTCCAATGACATCAACAGAACTACTCTGGCTTTATACCAGCATGGCTGGATTCACAACCTGGCACTGAATGCATTTGTAATTAAACCACTAGTGCACTTGCCATACTCCCCTGGCTTATAGATGTTCTAAAATTGTTCAGTGAGTGGTAGCTATATCCAGGATATGGATATAATAAAAGATATTAGCCAAAATGGCCTAGGCCAAATCTTAAACTGATGGAACTCTACCAGTTACTGACTGATGCGACCTCTGCATCCGCCCCATGTGTGTTGTTGCATATCAGTCATGGCAAGATGGATCTGCAGAGTGATCTCATCTTGCCAAAGTACTAAAAAAAATAGTGAGAGCAGTGCAAATAAAATGTGAGGTCAGCAAAGACTCAGACCTGGGACTATAAATATCCCAGCAAATCCTATTCTTTGGCATGCAATTGAGGTTAAGCCTAACATAAAGACCTTGTTTTGCTCAGCGAGCTTATGGGATTCATTTCAGCAGAAGCCTGGGCTTGACTCAGGTGTCCCTTCTCTTCTGGCAGAGGCCCTGTAATTCTCAGCTGAGAAACTGACTGAATTCCAGTCCATTAAAGCCTCAATGTGTGAGAGATTTGGAAATCATGCAATATAAAGGAGCCTGGCCTTGGCTGCTGTTGTGGAGAAGCAGTGGGTGGGTGGTAGAAGCGAAATGATATATCAAGGCAAAGGAAGTGCAGGACAAAATGCAGGAGAGGGAACTGTTGGAAGTCAGAGCTCTGTTTTCTGCATAACAATAGGAAGAAATAAATTTTTATTTCTATTTGTATTTCTTAAGGGATCTGGCCTATCAGTAGTATGTCAACTTTCCAACATTTCTAGGTAGCCCAGAAAGAGTCAGACTCTCCAGCTATTGCCTGAAGAGTGCTCCATGCCTTTATCTCATTGTTTTTCCCCCAGAAACATTCCAACAAGTAAGTTCCATATCGTCATCTGTTAACTCTTCACTCTATATTGTCTCATTTGGCTGAGTTCAACCAGCTGTGGTCATTCATTCCATAAAGACTCACTTTGGGAGTAGCTGCATTGTTCTTGTGCTTCCAATGTCTCCTAATCACCTCCTCACTTTATACAGTAGCTAATACCATAATTTGGCTTCACATTTTACTTTTATTTTAAGTTCTTTTTTTTTTCCTAACACTGCTTCAATTGACACTTGCAGACTTTGGAAATCTTTTTATTTCTTCTGTCCCAAGCAGCTTCAGTCAAAATTAAGAAGAAACAGGGTTGGATGGCTGATACCCACCACTGGTTGCGGATAAAGGTTGTCACTGTTTAGAAATAGTACAGGACAATATGCTCCTATTACAGAGAACAGCCAAAAATCTCTCAGCAACTTTAGCAGAACATGAAGTATGAAGTAGTTTTATATTAGCATAAAACCTAGAGAGTGCTCACCATTCTTTTCTGCCCAATTCAGTGATGTTGGCACAACTTAGCCTGAAAAACAAACAAATAAAGTCAGAAAGAAGCCATAAATAGATGAAAGTGGTGTGAGCTGTAAAAAAATATATTTGTTGATATATGAAGTTAAAAAGTTACAAGTCATCTTGCACTATAGAATCCTGAACATTAAGTTTTAAAGTCAAATGAATTTCCTAAAACAGTTTTGATATACAAATCACTAAACAAAACAAGCTTCACAACAGGAAAGAGAAAAGAAATAATAGGAGTTATTAGCAATTTATTTCTCAGGAGTGAACTTGCTGCCAATTCCGCAGTGCCTTTACATAAAACAATATAAAGAGATGAGAAAACAACAGTCTGCTGTAGGAAATTTATTCTGAAATAAATATGGTTTTAAAAGTCAAAATAAAGAAGGTCGTTCTGAAGCCAAAGGGAAATTTCAAGTCCCCAACAGAGCTATAACTGATGACAAAGAATAGTAATTCTCCTGCTTGTGCAATCTGTCCTACTCAGTGTCCTTGGTCTAAGGAATGATATAGGATATAGGGTGCCAAAAATTCAGTAGCATTATATTCTGAAATTAAAGGCAAAAATAGCAAAAGAAAATATCTCATAATATTTTCTCCACATTTTTGTCTTCATTGGAACAAGAAAAGACAAAAGAGTAATGACCAGCTGGTGAATAAAGTGGCCTATATCTTCTCGAATGGCAAAAGCACCAGAGAAGTTCAATGTCAAAGCATCTGCTCCATGCAGGATGTCATCAATCCAGGTTTCCAAGGGAAGGGAAAAACCATTGCTGCTGAGACAGATATTAAACCTGCCTAGAATCTGAAATATATGTCCCATATTAGAGCAGTCATTCATGCTCTTCAGAAGAATTGTCTCCTACTGTAGCTCTTAGATGAAACCAGGACAATTGAAAATATTTATAAAAGATGGGTATGTTTGATATCATGACCTATAAGAGCTTGATAAATCAATAAAAATTTCAGTGTCCACTCAGGAGATGAAATTCCTAGTGAACTATGGCAAGACACTAAGATATTTTTGTAATAATAAAATATAGATGTTTCAGATCTGCAAGTCATTTTAAGAGTTCTCATTTCTCTTTGAAGGACTCTGGTGAGAAGGGAGCTTGGCCTTGTTGCAGAAGCATTTCCAGTAAGGTGCTTGGTCCCACCTCATGGCTTGGGCAAATGCAGCATGCCTGTGCACAAGTGAACTTCTGCAGCAAGAACGACCTTGGCAGGGTTGAGGGCACACACAGCGCTGAATGGAGCAGCTGCAGAACCACCTCACTACAGAGACAGACAAATTTGTGGGGCCATAAATGAAAAAGATGGAACAAAGACACCTTTTTCACCCCTCCCTTTTAAGCTGTATTTTAGAAAAATCTCAAATATCTCTCAGCAGTAAAGATTCTGAGACACATGGATGAATGGATTTGATTCCACTAGCACAGAGCATTACTATGCATGTAAATTGGTGTTAATTATAAGATAGTCTGTCTTTCAGTATAATTCATATCTTGGGAGGCCCAAAAAATTATTTCATAGAAAGTAAAGGTGCCTTTCTTTTAATTACAAACTATAACTTATGCATTTGGAAAACTGAGAATTCTTAGAAGTGTAGTTATTCTCGACTGACTACAAAATTTTAAAGCACCATTAACTCAGATAAAATAAGATTAATTTAGATCATATTATGTCAGTAATGGCTCATAAACATTTCTGCAGTCCGCAGTTCTATCCTAGAAATAGAGCAAGTGCTGCACTGGCAGAAGTTAAAGGTGCCTCCTGCCCCGAGATGTGGTTCTGATGGTGCCATATCCGAAACCTGTGGGGAAACCTGTAGGTGACACCATGGCAGCCCCACAGGAGGGAAGGGAAGAATGTCTCTGGTCTCCAGAATTTCTGGAAGTGGCAGTCTTTATAATCACCCTATGTAGAATCAATTTGGGATTGATCCATGTCCTTCCCCCCAGTTTGAAAGAAACCATGAAAGACTACAAAAGGAAGCCATACGTTAAATGTCACAGAATATGCTTACTGATGTATAGATATTATCAGTATGCATATATTAGGTATGCTTTCAAAAACAAATTTGTTTAAAAGTAATGTTACTAATTTTATTGTTACTAATTTTATTTTTGCCTTTTTTTCACCCTACATGGTGTTATTCCTGTTTAAAAAAATATCCACTACCTTTGTACAAAAGTGGGCTACTTCTATTCTATTTTATGACATACTTTTTGTTCTTGTTTCTACCTGCTCTATATGACTTTTTACTGTATAGCATCCTCTGTATCTTGCTGTTCAATTCTTCCTAGAAATAGAAATGCTAGCTTTATTAAGTCTGCTGTGACACCAACCCTACACAGAAGTATTTGGGGCCCTAGTCACATCTCATTGATGCCTATGAGAAAATAATTGTCCTTCAAATCAATCACTGTTGGCCAGGCACATCAATAAGGAGACAAGTTGGCTTGTCACATCAATAAGGAGAAAGCTTTTGCCCAGCTGTTAAATTTAGAATATTTACAAAGAAAGAAATCTAACAATTTTCTAGATGACTTATTCTTCCCTGACTGCTATCTCCTGCCCTGTGCTCCTGCAGTTTGCTGCTTCCTATCACTTGTGTGATTCTGGAGAGGGCTAAAGCAGGTTGTTTGCATGTGGTCAGATCTAAACCCTTGCAAAATAAACCAACCAACCAGACAAATCTTGCTGTTTTGGAAAGTTATAGGAAGACCAGGTACATGCTGACTCAGTCTTAGCAGCCAAAACACCCACCAGCCCCTTGATTCTTGTGTCCTGAAGATTTGGCTAATGTACAAACATGAACTAAAGAGGCAATTCTCCAAACTGCTCAACTATTTAAAATATAAGTTAAAATTTTAATGGAAATGCTTCCTTTGCCTTGACATCCAATTACTTATCTGACAGGTTAGATTTAATCTATAAAGATCACTGGGATATTTGCCTATTAGCTATTTAACCTATGAATACATTTACCATTGTCTCAGCTCACAGGACAACACACCATGAGCTCATCTGCAGCCTAGGTTGGACAGTTTATTACTGCACACAGTTTTTTCTATGAGCTAGTCTGTTTTTAATATATGACAAGACTTCATCACTCTGTGTTTTTTAAGTTTACTCAAATGCCTCTAAAAACTTTTATCAAGCCTTTTCAGAAGGGTAGAACTATGTCCCTTTGTTCTTCTTTCCACACTAAATTGAAAGTGCTTTCAAAGAACACTAAGATACTAGAGAAATACATCAGCTGGATGTATTCTAGCTTTCATTTTACCACTCCCTGCTACTTGGCAAAGTTTTTGTGATCTGTGCCTCTCCCAGAAGCAAAGCAGATGCTGTGAATTGCAGGTGGATGATGGTGCAGGAGGACCTGAGAGCACCCATCACAATGATCATACTTGTTGACCAGAGGAGGTTATTTTTCACTGTCTCCCTAAGCTTAGTAGAATCCCTCCACAGAGCAAAAGCAAAATGAAAATTCCTGGGCTTTAACTTGGGTATTAGGTTCAAATCATTGCAACCAAGCATCTTTTTTTTTTTCTTTGGGAGAAATTTCCCATCTTCCTACTGTAGAACATAGCCATTGCTATGAAGGAATTCTTTCTGTGCAGACATAAGCCCATCTTTTTTTACACCCTGCTCCCTTTGAAGCTTGCCTGGGACCCATCTGCTTGAGCAGGCTGATATACAAAGACACTGAATAAAAAGGAGGCAGCAGGGTACTGAAGAGAGTATGAAGCAACTTCCCAGCCTTATCCCTTTTTCCCTGACATGCAATATTCCCAATGAAGTCTGGGAAATAAGTACAGAATCTGTCCTGACACCACAAAATACTAGGCAGTATTATCTCAGACAGTTTAGGCCGCTGTCTGAGACTGCTGCTGACCCAGAATTTTCTCCCTATTTCCTTTGCTACCCTTCCTGCCAGAAATCCTGTGCTGTTTCTTGAATCACTGCCCAGGCCACCTTCATGGTAGACATGAGCACACTGTTCTCTGCTGATGTGAGTTATAAAATATTCCTTCTGATGCAGTTACACAAGAGTAATCCAATTGTGCTGGAAATTGAATAAATGAATTAGCTGAGCTAGTACAGTTTTCCTTCTTTGGGCACAGCACTGTTCCAAGGAAAAACCCAGTTCCTGGAGCATGGCCATTCACGTTTGCGTGCAAAAGACTACAGAGGTGAATTGTAAGCTCTTTTGTTTGTAGCTTACCACTGCTCTGCACAACAGGGAGCCAGTCCATGGCCCAGCATCCTAAGTACCCCAGAAGTGCTGCTATAACTATGCAACAATAAATACTAATGCTATCAGGCCTAGAAAAATTCATTTTAGCCTCTGATTTTATATGTATTCTGCTACGTCTTTAAAAAAAAAGTATTTAAAATAAAAAAAATCATACCATTCACCCAAAATCAGTTAAACAGTGCCCTCTTATCTTTGGGCTACACAGGCAGGAGTCTGTGTAGACAGGGACCAACAATCTAAAACTACGCTGCTGGAGAAGAGGTCACCCCATATCAAGGATGAACACCGCTGATGCTCCAAAAAGTACTGGTACTTCACCTCTGAAATGCTGCAGAGCCACTCACAGTGTGCATGAACACAGTGAGGTTTTATCTCAACAAACTGTATGGCAGCCACTTCACCGAAGACTAAATTTCCTCTGAATACTAATGCTGGCATTGTGTTGACTTTACAATGCAGAGTTCTCTCACTCCCACTATCAGCTCAACCACCATACAAATTTCCTTCATTATAGCTGTGACCTCACATTCCAAAACTCTCCCTTGCAGGAAATTACATGCATTTCAACAGTGGCAAAAAGCAAGGTTTAAAAATATTCTGCTGCAATGGGATTTGAAATCTGGACTTTGAATGCTTTCATCTCCAGATGATATCCTATCATAGGCTTTTTCATAGGAAGCTTTAAAATTGTGTGTCCCTCTTTGCAAAGACACAAAAAGAATCACTGAAATCTGTGACATTGCAATTGATATTGGCTTCCAAAAGTTAAGCCAAATGAAGAAAGAAATTCAGTTTATATGCACCTTTTCAATAGGATGAGGATAGAAAAAGTCTTAAAAAACATATTTTGAAAGAGAAAGAAAAAATTCCTGTCTTCTCAATTACATAAATGAAAACCCAAGTGTGTTAGAGTTGCTACTTCAAGTTGTACATGTAGTAAGAAAAAAAAAAATCACACACAATCAATATGAGTACTGTTCTCATTATGCAACAATAAGAATTTATCCCACACAACAATAAGAATTTATCCCACACAACCAAATCCAAGTTTTATTTTAGGAAATAATCCTTCTTGTCACAGATAATACTGGTCAGTACTTTAACAATACCAAAAGCCCTTATCGGGGAACTATTATCTACCGAAGTAGGGAAGGATTGTGGATGGAATGTGCTGTGTTTTGCCAATCCCAGGCTGAGAAAAAATTCCTTTTAAGGTCACAGGGCAAGTTTCAGTGTTTTTCAGGCTGTGATATACTGCAAAATATCTAGAGCCTAGCAAAAGGAAACACAGGCTCCATCCTGGCTCTCTCCTCTGCTGTTCCTGAAATTGAGCACCAGTTCTAGACAACAGACTCTTTCTGCCATGACTCTGTGCCACTATGCCTATAAAGCCCCAAGGTCACTTCAGCAGGCTGTAAGCTGCACCTGAACTGTACCACAGGCACCACACACCTTGCACTCCCCTTTTATGTTTCAGCTATTACCTGTGTGGGAATAAAATAGCTTTCCATTTTCTGTTTCATATGAACCTCATAATTTGAGTGGTCTATTTGTCCCACTGCATCACACATGCCTATATCACATGAAGGGGCTAAATGATAAAAGGCTCAATTATAACATCCAGTCTTGTGATTTTTCCTCTAACCTCACTTGGTTCAACATTGATGTTGTAAATGGTAGCTGGGAACCTGGTACTTGTCTGCCCCTTTGGTTAAAATTAGACAGCACTTCAAGAAATTGCTGGAGAAAGGAGACTGTGCAACACAGTTTCATGAGCCATGTATCCTTTGGAAATCAGGAAATGAAATAAGTAATTGGATTTTGCAATAATTGACTTTGTATAAATGGGTCTGAATTGATCCAAAGGATAAATAGGTGTGAGAACTTTGAAGGAGAAATTTATGAGCCCATATATTTTTTCCTCCCCAACTCTTCCCTCTTTGTTTACTGCAGTTAATTTGCTCTTCAGGCAAGTACATATTTTAATCTGAGGAAATTTTGTAGATATTTTGCAGCTGCTGTACATTTTCACCAAGGTAACTAAACTCAGAAGATATATAAATATATATTTTGTTTCACTATTTTGCTTGTTTTTCACTTCTGTGTCCAGCTCTTCAATTCTTTACATCTGCATTCCTGCATCAAGTCTCTACTTCAGAGGCATATTCCCAAAAGTCCCAGTTTCTTGAAACACAGTATTATTTTTAAAAGACAGAAATGACTTTGTGGTCTGACACATGAATACCTGAGGGATTTCTCCTGAACTTACTGTGTGAATGTTGACAGAATCAGCAGGAGACAAATAGAAACTTTACTCTTCTAAACAGGGTCGTGAAAATGCCACTGTATTTATAACAGAAGGTATAAGTCCCCAAACCCCTTTGTTCATTGTTCTGCAAGCATTTGCTTAAGCAAAACCTAACAAAAACCACTTGTACAGCAGTTCCGTTAGATTACACCAACAATAAAGGAAAAAATTACTGTGAAGACAAAGTCTTTTTCCAGAATTTCCTTGTTTTCCACCATGCTGATTTATGTCTACTGAAGAGGAAGACTTATCATGCACAGGTGTATTATTAATGTTGCGTTAGAGGTAATATATGCAAGATATGCAATAATCAGTCACTGGACTCTTGTTGACATAATAGGAAAAATTTCTGCCTTTGAATACCTCATGTATTTGACTAGTTTGACTGAGCTGGCAGAGCTTCCAGCAGTGAGAAAGTCCCTGTGGAACCATGCTCCAGTTTACTAAAATACTCTAGTCTCATCTTCATTTGGAGGGCATATGGACAGAAGAGGTAAAACAGCCACATCCAACTCTATTCATTCCTAAGCAAAGCTCAATGCCAAGCAGGAGATGAAGAACTCCAGAAAATTATGCAGTAAGCATGGTGAGAGAATAAGAGGACAGGAACAAGTGAATAAACAACTAAGATTAGATTAGGATAGATTTTTACCTCATTCTGACCCACTTCTCCTTGCAAAACAGGATTACTTCAGACATGTTTTAAGCTTTATGTGTGCACTCTCTGTCCCACAGCATGCTTTCTGCCATTTTTACAAGCAGAAAAGAGATGCAAAAAAATTGAAAGGAAATGCATACAATTCCTCATCAGAAAAAGGCTATGGGGCATAGTGAGGTATGCAAGACCTTTGCCATTTAATCAAAACTGATGACCAAATTTGCATTTAGCATCTATGAGCACAACAAAAGCCAGAGTACAGAGAGCAGAAATTCAGCTGCAGACACATACACACACAAGAATAAAATAGGGGTAATATGCAGTAGCCTTACAGTTCAGAGAACCATATTAAGGAAGGATAACATGACATCTCTCCCATCTCTTTCTGGGTTGCATGTATAAAATTATGACTATCCCACTTCTGCTCCTTTGAAACAGAGAAGCTTGCAGCAGTGAAATTGAGGGTATGTCAACAGAGTATTCACAGGCATAATTTTGGATTGTATGGGTATACCCAACTTTTAAACTGTGTAGTTCATGTACTCAAAGCACTTTAACTGTGGATAGAGTTCAACACATATTTTCTGACAGTGTTGCCAGAAAACATAACTACTGAAATTCTGTCCAGACTGTATCTAATTTTGGAATTCATTCAGCCTCATTTTCTCTCCAAACCCAGGGTAAACTAGCCACAGAGATTTTTTTTTTTTTTTTCCAGTAGGAGACAACTCTCTATCTGGGCTATTCTAACCATAGTACTGTGACACCACATCTAGCAGCATTACTTCTACAGCCAACAGCAGTAAATTGAATGTGCTTGAGCCCAAGCTGGCACTGAAGCCAACAGCCAATACATGATAGCCAACAGAGACAGAGCAGCCATGCAAACCCTCTTACCCCTCCATAGTGGATGGCTGGACCCATACTTCCACTGAGACAATTCCTGCTCCATGCCTACTCCTGATCAACAGCCAGGATTTGTGTATGATTGCAAGCATGCTCATAATTGTGCCAGCACAGCTCTGAAGTGAGCCAGAGACCAAGCTAAAGACTGGATCTCTCCTCACTTCTGTTACTTGACTCTTAGAGCTTGTTTTAGGTAACTCAGGAGTGCTCAAAGACATACAGGGACAGCTTAGAGGAGAGCTCACTCCAGGGACTGTCTGCTGCAGGCAGCAGAGGTGTAACTGTACCTGGAATGGCTTACAACAATCCCAGTTTCAGCTCCTCACACTGTCCTGACATATCTCAGGGTGTCATGCCCCTTGTGTCACACTGTGCACACAGGACTGCAGAAAGCTACAACACAGGTAGCGCATTATTTCAGGCAATCCAAGCTGAAAAGACTCACAAAATAACAATTACCTCTTTGGGCCTCAAAAGCATCACTTGAGAAGTCAATGTACTAGATAAAGAACAAGTATCTGGATGTGAGCCAGTTTGCCTCAAATTGTTCTATAGAACCCTCCTATTAAACACTACAGAAACAGCTTTTGAGGTGTTGCAGAAATTTGGAATAACTGACTCATTCTTCCATTTCCTTTTCTATGTCCGTTACGTCTTGAGCCTTCCTTTCCTCACACTAAAATATCTGAAACTTTCATAGCAGGGATAATATGAACTTCAGTGTAGTGGTCCCTTGAAATCCTTCACAGACACTTTTTGCACTGGGCATTAACAGAAGGGATATGGGGGCCTTTGAATTCTTAAGTACTTTGGGTCAAATTTAAAGTGACTCACATCTAGGCCTGCAATTCTATCTATACCATAAACATCTACATTTGCCCTAAAATATCCAGTTTGAAACTACCATGCTTCCAACTTACCCTGATTCACTCTTTGTCTCACCCTTCAGTTTGTTCTGCTTAGGCTGAAGGTTTGAGAATGAGAGGCTAGTAAGTGACTGAACCACAGTCTCCCTCATATTCCTCATTTCTGACCTTCGATATCTCTCTCTGCTCTCCATATAAAGAGACCAGCTGGAAAAGGAGCCAAAAAAATCACACACCACTTGTGAGGAGCCCTCTATTTTGCAGCTAAGAAGCACAAAATGTGGGCTGCTCTGCTGTGCATTATGAAGAGAGATACAGATGGTGTAAGACAGCTCACGTGGTTCAGAATAATTGAGAGGGAACCTCAGGATAGACCTGACATATCAATGCAGACATATTATAGTTCCTCTGCAGATGGTGCACACCATGGCATATAGATGTACCAGAAGCTCTTCACCACACAAAAGTGAAAGCTGCATGCCTTCTAAATAAAAAACCCCAAACAGAGCCACACAGCTAAAATGAAGCAATCAGTAATCTTGCCACTAGGTCTATTTTTTGAGCTTGACAAGGAGCCTGACTAAATAAAAATAAAAATAAAAAAAAAGTCTCTTAAGTTATGGACATAAAGTGATTTCTGTTTCCTGGGTACATGCAGAAAAGAGAGGATTCTTTCCCTCCTTTTTAAATGACACAGGGAATATTTTGTTTAATAAATTAAAGTCTGATGCTGCTACACTGCAATTAGAAGTTCTGACTGTATTATAATTTTGTTCCTTTTTAAAAAAACGCTTCTCCTTTTTCATTGCAAAATGCTTTGAGCTGCAAATTATTTCTGCATTTCGGATTTATACAGAAATATGTACAAACCAAAAGAAGAAAAATGAAAATATATTCATGCAGCTGTTTCTGCCTATCACCTTTAATCTTTCATACACTTTAAAATATGTGCTTCCCACAAAGGGAGAGAGATCTATTTTTGCTTTATGTGAATATAAAAGTAATTTGTTGCCATAGCAATATTTTTTCCATCCAAATGCTCTGAACACCACAGTTGCTTCAGGTTTTGAGCAAACTGTAACTATCCCAAAAAAACATGTAAAGTATTATGCTTCAATAACCTTTTCAGTTCCATTACAATTACATTTTTCTGCTAGACATTATTAATAAAAAAATAATTCAATAAAGATGTTTATGTCTATTCAAGCTTAGTCCCAGAGATCACTTTCAAAATCATTTGCTCTCATCTTGTTTAATTCAATTTGCACTAAATTTCTGCAGAATGGACTGAAAAAAATCTGTATCCAGTGGGCCAAATTCTGAAGCCCACAGGAACAGTGAACAGATTTAGAGCAAGATGTTAATCCCCTACATGCTCTACTTTCTTAAATTCCCCACCTCATGTAGTGCTCTTAGTAGGGCTCTCAGAGATGTTAGCCCTGTTCATTTCCATAGCAACCCTCTCCACAGAGTGGAACAATTTGTTAAAATTGTTGCAGTTCAGCCTTTGAAAACAGCAATACCACAAAGATTTGTAGGAGAACCCTCGCAGAGCTTGGGCTATGAATCACCATCAGAATATCATTTTTTTCACCTTAATTTTTGACCCTGTCCTGGAAACAGCAACTTCCATGGCTCTGGGAGAACATTTCATGCAAATTGGAACTATGGATTATGCTGCACAAAAATCCAGCGCCTTGTTGAAGCTCACTATGCATTCTTATAGCAGTATTACGTAATGTTTAAATAAAAATAAACCAGAAGCCAGATGAAATATGTAATCTTCAAGATCTTAATAAAACCCCAATCCCAGAACACGGACATGTTGGCAGCTTTCCCCCTCCACCTACACCGTAAGAGCAATTTCACAACATGGGGGATTTATGTAAATTAAAGTCAACTGCTCCAGCCCACTGACGGTGCTCCCAGGCATGATGACACATTAAACTCCATCAAAACCTCCACACTGGCCACCTGGTGAAGGTCTGGTGAAGTTTTCCTGATGTGACAACAGGATAATCCCTGTGCAGTTCATTTATAAAGAAGTCACCGCTGGTGTTTGTGTATCCATTTTTTACTGTTTCTGATGGAATGAGAATGGTGTCTGCCTAACTGTCTTTGTTACCTTGCACACATTTTCACCAGCCCTTGAATGCTTGCTTGTCTGTTTTGCTGCACATTCTTGAGCTTGTAAACCCATTGGGGGTTTTTATGATCTATCCCACAGGGCCCTAGCCTGGCAAGCTTTTCTGTAAAACTACAACATAAACACTAAATAAACATGCTTATTTACAGCCCAGACACACTAACACAGTATCTTGTTTCTTAAAAAATCTATAATGTGTTTTCTTAATCCAAATGTAAATCATGATTTACTGTTGTATTTAAATTATCACCATCTGTTTACAGTGGACATGAAAAGCAAAATGGTCTTTTTTTCCATGCTCTCATGACCACCCTGAAATGCAATATGGATTTCGTACTTCTGAATACTCTGAATCTGCTGTGGACGGCTGTTCTGTGCAGTCATCTGCATTGGTAGTGCCTGCATATGTGTTTTATACAGTGGCACAGAGAGGGAAAGGAGACAGCAGAAAAGAGCAATGTAATAGCAAGGGTGAGAAAAGTGATCAGGAAGTCTTCAACTGACAAGATATTTGCAGTACATGAACTGCCATAACATACTTGTCTCAAGGTGAAGTTTCATGGTTGGCTGAAGACAGACTAAATCCATGTACTAGTGTAAAAACCTGAGCATTCTTGCTTTCCCTTCTGTCCCAGTCTGCAAGTTTCTGTGTACTCTGTTCTTCCAGCATTAACACAAGACTGGGAAAATGATCTAGACAAAAGCGTTTTTCTGTTTTTGAGTTTGGCCAGGTTAAAGTAAGGTCACTTGCCAGAGCTGATCATGCAACCAGCCATGTAAGCCCCAGTACAGGAGCAAAATTACCCCTTTCAAGGGCATCACACCTAGCACAATGGAGGTCACTGAATCCCTGCTGTGAAGGAACAGTCTTAACTAAGTTTCATATGGATAGTGCTCTCTAAGGGGGAGTGCACAAAATAGCTGTCCATCGGTATGTATCAGGCAGTTTACAGCCAGAGGAAACAACTTACTGTAAACAATATTTCTGTAAGACAGACACATATTTAAATCAAAATTTTACAGATAAGGGAAGAAACTGAATCCATCAACTTTTATCCCTAAGGTCAAAGAGAAAATACAGAAAGCATGAGAGATCTCCTGCCTTTGTACAAGGCTCCTTTTCTTTGCATATGCACCTTTTTTCATGTGTAAATGCATACACAGACACAGGGATTTATATTACATAAAGAAATGGGTCTAACACTGTCAAAAATTGATTTCTGTGGTCAAAAACAAAATAACAACTGATTTTAGTAGCAAAATTGTAAACCAGCTTTTACATCTTGGATTAAGCAATAAAGACACATTCCACATTTTACACTGCTGACTCCTAAATGTGTTTCAAGATTTTTAAAATGTATCATTCAAGTAATTCTTCTTTACCAAGGAATAACAGATGTCAATATTATTGCAACAAGTCATAGTGCTTATTAATATTATTTTATTGTTAAGTTCATGTTAATACCACTTGATATGCAGTGAACATTAACTATTTTAAACACAATGGCTGGTGAGTTCCAGCTGTGCTTGTATCAATGTCATAGTTTTAGAAACAACAGCTAACAACAAGTTTTATCATACCAAATCATGCACTGAACCATTTTCTTTTTAGCTGTCTACTTTCTCTCCACAGTCAGGCAGTTCCTCTACTGGCAAAGTTCCAAATAACATGGAGATTCATAAATGCAAATATATATAAAATATGCAAACATTATGGATCTGTGTGCCCTGATATATGCATGCTCTTAAAACGCAGCAGCATAGTTTCCTGATAATACCTAATGACATCTGACAGCTCGTATTATAAACAGATTTCCTTCTGGAAGAAGAATTAGTGGGGAATACAAATGGAGGGGTACAAGAAAGTAAAATAAGTATGTTTACAAGAAGGAAAATAATGCAAGGACAAGTACAAAACTCCCCAGCGCTGATCATGCTGCAGAAACTCCTGACCATATTGCAGTACACAGGGTGGAAGTTCTGTGTCCCCCAAATCGCACTGCAGAGGGTTTGGGAAACTCTGGGAAAGGAGAAATGTGAACTTGGGAGCAGAGGTAGGTCAATGAATCTGCAAGCATTCAGACTTCCCAGCCAGACTCCTCTGGAAAGAAGGATGAAGCCACTGTGAAGGTACTTGAGGAGCAGACACCCAACCTGGCAGACCTCTCCAACCCACTGCTCATTATCATGAGTTAGGTCAGGGCTTTACGCTTCATGGGGTCAGGGATTTGTTCCTCCTTCCACACAGTGAAGCATCCATCAAAGTTGTGCAGTAAGCAGTTTCACCAGCTGGAAACAATGGGCCAGAGGAAGATTTTATTTAAACAGGCAAAATACTGGGAGGGCGTCTCTCACAGTTGCCTAAAGGCCCTTCATGCCACCCTGACAGCCACAGCCAGGCATGTGGAATTAAGATCCCACGCAGCAAAGGCAGCTTGATGTCGGAATGGCATAAAAATCTGTACTTGTTGCCTGTGTCCTTGAGAAGTCTGAGGAAGGGGAGCCATGGGCAGGGCAGTGTGGGCCCAGGAACCTCTCTCAAGGGGCTCTGGAGGGAGCAAACCCACCCTGGCTGATGGCCCCTGCTGCCCTGTGCTGGCTGGGCCCCTGACACCCATCCTTCCCCTGCAGCTGGTTCTACACCAAGGAAACTCACTCAGCACTCCCTTTTGTGGGCCTGGTTTATGTTGGGATCCAGAAGATTTGCCATGGGCATTTGGGAGTCACAGCACTACTACAGGGGAGATGCCAGTGGTGTCTGAGCCTCCTCACTGCACAGAACCACTGCCCAGCTCGAGAACGTTCAGCACAGTACAAGAAAGGATTCAGGTCACTGAGGTGGATATGGAAGAGAAAATCTTGGGGCATGGGGAACACTGTCATAAAAGATAAAGCCCTCAGACCTGATACATCTCATGAGCTAAAAGAAATGGAGGATCACATGTGGCTCAATCCAGCTCTGGCTCTAGTCACAGTTTCATCATTGACCTGCAGCACAAAATTGCTGAGATTCATTGACTAGACAAGTAAATTTTTTTCTGTTACAAATGAAGATAACATGTTTGGCCTTCCTGTGAGGTACTTTGTCTTTCATGGAGGAAAAGCAGAATGAATGAATATATGTTAATCTTCTTAATTAACACATGAAATCTGCCAGGCAAATTTAATGATTTTACTTTGTACTTTTACAGCACCTCATGCAATATGGATCCTTTTTTTGTTTTAACTAAGGCTTGCAGGCCCTTGCAGGTCAGCAGCAGTACACAGAGTTAATTATTCCCTTGCACGGATGCAAAAAGAAAAATATTTTTTAGAAATTAAACTTAAAAAAAAAAATTCTGGAAGGCTATCCCTTGAGGAAGCCTATTTGCATCAAACCCCTTCAAAATAACTGAAAGAAAAAGCAGAGCAAACATAGTATAATAAATAAAAAACAAAAAAAAACAAAAAAGCAATCCTAGCAAATATAATGTCTACATAAAATTTTAAAATCATGGCCTTCCTTTGAAAACTAAACAAACACACATATTTTAATTTCACCACTTTTTCAATTATTTATTTGATATCATGCAAAAAACCCCACAAACCCCTAAAAGATATCCAATTAAGATCCCAATGCTATGAATATATGCATGTGTAGGTTTTCTGACTTAGTAAATTCAGGTGATACATTTGTACTTGAAGAAGTTAGAAATAAAACTTTAGTTCCTGATCACGCTGATTCTGCAAATACTTGCTTAGATGAGTACTACTCACTCATCTAAAATGGGGGTTTAGTCCAGGTTTTTTCTCTCTCTCTCCTTCCTTCCTTCCTTCCTTCCTTCCTTCCTTCCTTCCTTCCTTCCTTCCTTCCTTCCTTCCTTCCTTCCTTCCTTCCTTCCTTCCTTCCTTCCTTCCTTCCTTCCTTCCTTCCTTCCTTCCTTCCTTCCTTCCTTCCTTCCTTCCTTCCTTCCTTCCTTCCTTCCTTCCTTCCTTCCTTCCTTCCTTCCTTCCTTCCTTCCTTCCTTCCTTCCTTCCTTCCTTCCTTCCTTCCTTCCTTCCTTCCTTCCTTCCTTCCTTCCTTCCTTCCTTCCTTCCTTCCTTCCTTCCTTCCTTCCTTCCTTCCTTCCTTCCTTCCTTCCTTCCTTCCTTCCTTCCTTCCTTCCTTCCTTCCTTCCTTCCTTCCTTCCTTCCTTCCTTCCTTCCTTCCTTCCTTCCTTCCTTCCTTCCTTCCTTCCTTCCTTCCTTCCTTCCTTCCTTCCTTCCTTCCTTCCTTCCTTCCTTCCTTCCTTCCTTCCTTCCTTCCTTCCTTCCTTCCTTCCTTCCTTCCTTCCTTCCTTCCTTCCTTCCTTCCTTCCTTCCTTCCTTCCTTCCTTCCTTCCTTCCTTCCTTCCTTCCTTCCTTCCTTCCTTCCTTCCTTCCTTCCTTCCTTCCTTCCTTCCTTCCTTCCTTCCTTCCTTCCTTCCTTCCTTCCTTCCTTCCTTCCTTCCTTCCTTCCTTCCTTCCTTCCTTCCTTCCTTCCTTCCTTCCTTCCTTCCTTCCTTCCTTCCTTCCTTCCTTCCTTCCTTCCTTCCTTCCTTCCTTCCTTCCTTCCTTCCTCCTTCCTTCCTTCCTTCCCTTCCTTCCTTCCTTCCTCCTTCCTTCCTTCCTTCCTTCCTTCCTTCCTTCCTCCCTTCCTTCCCACTCAGAACATTTCTCTGATTACAGCCCTTTGTGGTTTTCATCTGCATGTACTCTTGGCAGTAGTTTTGTTTGGACAGATAGAGAAGGCTTTACCTACATGAACGGAACAGGCTTTTCATGCCAGATTTCAGTAGAACTGGACTTTTGTTCTTGATCTGATGATGTTTGTAAGCAATAAAAAAACCTGACCTTGCTATTGGTCAGTGGGTGAGGTCAGTGGGAACCAAAACATAGTCACCAGACTATGCTGACTAATATTTAAGAGAGGCAATTTAGTTCTTAGCATCCCAGTTCTATTTTGAGTCAACTGCAGCTTGGAGAGCCTCCAAAGTTGTCCCAGTCCAGCTAAGTTAGCCAAGAACAGGAATTATCTCCTCCTGGGTCTGTCCTGGTCTTTTAAAAATTTTACATCTTTCCTTTAAAGGCCTGTATTTTTTTTTTTTTTTACTCTTACACTGCTGTCCTCCTCTGCTCTTTTTTCACCTTCTCACCAGTAAATAAACTTCTCTGTCAGTACCACAGTTGCTTACAAGTTTTTAAAAGCAGAACTCTTTGTTTATCCTGCAAAGGTCTTTAAGAAGTGGCTGCTCATTTATATGCCAACCCCACTGAAAGCATGAGGGGAAGCCCTCTGGGTACAGGAGCAGAGCTCATTAAATTCAGTGGAACCATGGCTCCAAGTCACCCAGAAGTCTGTTGTACACAGCTGTCAATGACAAGAATTCACAAATAAAAAAAAAACTATCTGGTAAGAAAATTATTTGGTAGAAAAATAAAAGTCTTTAAGGATGTGTCATCACACATCTTGCTAACAATTTTATATACATTGTTTGAGTTCAAAGATGTCAGGAAGGGAAAGTCCTGCAACATTAGAATATGAAATTGAGTAAAGGATTCTGTTATTTCTCTAACATGTGGTCTTTTATTTTTCATTATAAACACTGTCTGGTCTGTGATTATGCTGACCCTTTGCTTCCTCTGGCTGTGCACTTATGCCCTTATTCTACAAGGCACCCAATTTACCTAAATTGGATATTAATTCAATAAATTTATAATATATTTGTAACCTAAAGCACAATTGAAATGCAGTTCAAGTATACAACTTTCTTGGCTGGTAAAACTGTTTTCAGTGGTGTATTTTTATGTTATAGGAGTGACTGAAAAATTACAAGGGTCTGACTAGAACATTCCTGACATTTTTGTTGATCTGGGACTTGTTTCTACTGAAAAATAAAAGTGAGGGAAGACATCAGAAATTTCAGAATGATGGTTGCAAGAACTTTTCATTGGTTTGGAACTGAACTCAAATACAATTTCTGTCAGTCAGGAAACTCCTATTATCTTCAGATATATTGCTGAGGATGTCATGTAAAGCATTACTGTGTATGTGCAGTACACTTAAAAAGCATAAGCAATAATGCTTCTTAGCACTGTTGATGCTAGAAGTTAAAAGGAATTGAATAGAGAGGCTGAGCTTGGCAATCATATGACTCAGAAAACATATCTTGACATGTGCTACAGACTGGAATTATGCACAGATGTAGCATTCTATTTTGGCATGCCAGCATTTAGGTAACTTAAGGCAGTATTTAACAAATAACAATGCCATTGTATTCCAGTGAATTTTGCTTGTGTTAAATTTTATGCAAAAGTCTCTGTAATGAGCTAAAAACTAAAGTTACTAGTGAATTTTCCAACTCCTGTTAATTAAACAGGTGAGATGAATTTGAAACCTTGTCTACAGAATAAATAGTATTATAAAATTTCCTCATGTTGTATTTATCATAACAGGAGGAAATCTGATGTTTTTTATATAACAATATTTTATTTTCATTAAACACCTTAATCTGGAATACATTAATGACTTAGTGTTCCCGTGACTTTAGTGATTGTTAAGGTTTGGGAAAGTCACACCAATAGTACCATGCATAAACAGAATACAAGCAAATACATAGAGGATTTTCTCTGATTTCAAAGAAGTTGTGGAATATCAGAAAGACAGAAATTTTTACCCACTACTATAAATTCTAACAGATATTTTGACAGTTATCCCCCTAAACACATTCATAGTGTCAGATGCCTAATAATGAATACTATGATTACATTTTATACTAAAGCATTAGTGGGCCATAAAATTTGCTGATAATATGACTGATGATCATAGGATAGATGAAAGGTGACAGATATGCTAACATTTGGTGAAATGCAGTGCCAGAATTATTTATTTAGCCATGTAAAGGATGATATTCAGTTGTTTATCAGATATTGTTTTCCAGTTTTACTTTTTCAGCTGAAGTATGATATTCTCAAATATGATATGTATTTTTAAAGAAAAACTTGTTAACATATTTTCTAGATGGAAAGAAAATGAGAAGGTAAAAAAGCCCTTTTATTCAACCTTCATCTAAACAACACTCACATTGCAATGAAAACTGCTGAAAAATTGAAATTGTCAGAGACATAGTTCTGGAATGTAGATGTGCCTTTCAGTGGTCTGCTGAATAATCAGATTTAAGATTATGGTGCTTTAATAACATACATTATACACAGATAGTAAATTATATTAAATGGATAAAAGAAAAAATCTTCTGTTTTTATGGCACTCTATGCCTGTGAATATATTAAATAAGTGAATATTGATTAGATGATGTCTCAAGATTCCATTAGCTATGAAGATGCAAGCACAAAAAGGTGGATAGAATTTAGTACTTATTTGAGGATTGGAAATAAGACGTGTGAAAGATTATATGAATGAATTCTAGGTTCCAGAAGATGCATGATACACAGAAATGCCACATGGCAGAAATACACAGAGATTTCTTCCGTGATGAGGAGGAACATGTAGCATGTAATGTTGTGCATTAATTCATTATCTAAGAAATTGCAACACATGACATTTTTTTCTTAGACTTAAATGTGAAAAATCCCACATTTCACAATAAAGCACTTGGAAATTAGGATGCTTTGAGGTAAACTTTGCCTCTCTGGGCCAAACCTTCCACATTTTGCATCCTACAAGAGTTTGGGGTGAAGAGGCTCACCACACTCTGGCTTTCATTGTAGAAAGCCCTGTGCATTGGTGTGGAGAAAAGTGGGAGTGGTAGGGATGCTGCAGGTGATTCAGGGATTGATACAGTCAGCGTGGGAGCTGTGCAGGGCACGCCAGAAGATACATCATCAAAGGCTTAAGAGAGCCCTGTTCCATGGTGTCTGACTGCTTTTCAAGGAAAAAGCTGTGACAGCTGTTTGCAGAATGGGTACAGTGTTTCTAGGAGGGTAAATTGCTGCACAGAATCTCCGTACGCAGAGTTCTACACAGAGCTCACCACGGTGACTTCTGAGTCACTGAGAAAAAAACAAAAATGCAAAGACATGGCCCATATGCCCCCAGTTAAAAGGCTGGAGCAATTACTGAGGCAGTTTGGGCATCCAGGGTTTAGCTAACTCCTGAGTCAGATCCCTGCCCAAGAGAGAGGTTGGATATGGCTATGCTGCTTTGCAGTTAAAACACCACATAGTATGGCCATGGCTAAAGCCTGGCAATTCATGTCAAAGAACAAACCCTGGCACAATGTTACTAGGAGAAAATGAAAAATTTTGGATTTCAGGGACCTTTGGTGACTTCTGAAGCTTCTACTTTCCCAAGACAAGCACTTAGGGAGCCCAGTATAAACATAGACATACGCTGTAGGCTGTTAGCTGTGTCTGCTTTAAAAGCTTGTTGGTCCTTCCTTGTGTAGATATAAAACACTTTTCTTCTGGTATTACCCATAATAGAATGAGCCCCCTTCCTTTCTTCACAGTCATCTATATACCCTTCTTGAAGTTATTTGCTTTCCAAGGTACACCTCTCTACTGATTGCTTTCTTGTTCCAAGCTTTTGGACCTTGAACTTGCTTTTCTTAAAATGTATTTTTAATGGTCCACCTTATAAATGTCTTCCATGAGTTCCCTGTGCTTGTTACTGTTTTTTCAACATGTATAATAGTTGGCTGTTTTCTAATACTAACATCTGAGAGATTTCTTTTGAAATACTGTTATTAGTTTACCATTTTTTATTGATCACTGCTTTCTGAAATCTGTCAGTTTCCAACTGTTGTTGATTAGGATTTTGCAGAGCTCATGGTACTCTTACTCCAATGGAAGCAAGGTGCCTATTTTTGCTTTCACCCCACCCCCCACAATATTTTTTGAGGTTATATGTAATTTTCAAGCACATTTGCTGAAAGATAAATATCCTAAAGACAAATATGTTTCATAAAAGTAGATATGTGTAGGAGAAAATTACTAGAGTTCAAATACCACTCAATAATTTCTGAATCCATTGGGTAGTTTCTGTAGCTACAGATGACAGAATGTTTGCCATTTTGAAATATACTTCAGCAAGAAATAATAGCCCTGTGTTGATATATGCAGAGTAAACAGAAAATCTAAGTGTAATACTGTTGAACAGTCAATTAACCAAGAGAGACACAATTCCCTAGAAAGCCAGGTTTTGTTAGCTCTCGGAACTACTTGTTTAATCAGATTGTCATGTGATTCTAAGGCAAATACCTTGCAAAAGTCTGCCACACATCCTTTAAAAAACAAATTTATAGTACAAAAAATGAGATAAATTTGACCAGGCTGTTTTAACACTCTAAAATTATTTTCCTATCTCTTGCTATAGATTCAATCTTTCATTAGTTTTTCTGTTATTGGGCCCAGGCTGACTCCCTGCTGAAAGCCTTATCAGCCAACGCACTTTCCTTTTTTGAACATTGACTTAACAATAGCACTGTTTGGTCTTCCCGAATTTCCTTAGTAATTTGATATTTATTAAAAATTAACCTAACCCATTTTTTCTCTGATGTCCACACCTCAGAGGCACTCAGTTAAACATTCTTCTTTACTAGGCATGGGCTGGGAAGTGCTTCTTTGACTTCTTATGAAATTAGATATTTATTGAGTTCTTCTGCCTTTTCTACAACATTATTTAAACATCTCCTTGATTATATGTCTTATTAATGAAACCAGTGTCAAAGTGCTTCCTGAATTATTCATGGTAGTTTGTGGTGATGAAACTGTGGAATATAGCAGAAGATTAATGATTTTGTGGTTATGATATCCTCATACCATTAAGAGATTTAAGTTTTATTCCTACAGGCTTCCAATGTGACATTATCAAAGTAAAAATTTCTGTGTCATATGACCACCTCCTTCTGGAGTTGTTGGTGAAGAATTCAAAACATTTTGTGTTTTCCTTGGTCTGTTCCCTCTGCTTCCTTCATGGGAGTCTTAATTCAGTAAGACTTTTTATTCTCAGTTCTCAACCTCCCTCCTTCCTAAAGGCAATCATAATCCACTGTTCTCTCATATCAAAAGACAATGAAAGATAGTCTCAGACATGCCCTAAGATCTCATTCACCTTTGACCTTACTTTTTCTCCTTGCTTCTCTTCATGTCCCAGATAATCAAACACGTGGTGCATAACCCTTAAACTGAATTACCATTTACCAGCCTTCATGTATGTGGGCCTGACCTCCCTGTGCTGTGGCCTCTCTACCCTTTCCTGCACTGAAACTTTTCTTACACGGTCTTCTGTGTTATCTTCTTGTGCTGTGGACATTTTCTGCATCACCACATTCTATTTTCCATGGATACCATGGCCATCTTATGTTGGAAACACCCTTTTATTATTTTTTCAGGTTTTTAACTTCAGGTTTTATCTGTAGCTTTTCTTGCCAAATAATTTTCTTTTTGCAAATAATTTATTAGTTAAGCAAATCAGGAAATTTTAAGAGTTTAACCACATCAGTTGCTATTTTATTCTGTTTTTGTGATAATCTTAATTGTACTCCATATACCTGATAATGTTTATATCTTTCTTGCATTGCAAATAATCTTGATGATCATTAAAATTTCTATTACCAGCTTCATGCAAGAAATAAAAAAGTTCACTGATAATCCAGCCGGTCAGATTTGATGATAATTGGAGCTGGTGAGGATATCTCTGTGAGCAAGACTGGCCCCATCAGTAGCAGTGATTGCATGTTGTCTCTGGATGAGTCGTTTAGATGACAGCAAAATGGGCTATCTGTGCGTTCAGGTTCATAAAGATCCCTTCCTCTCCTCTTTCTGGACATGATTACAACTAGGTGCATCCACAACCAGCTACTTTATTCAAGTTTTACTACTAAAGATCATCAGCAAGTTCTTATTCTTCATGGCCAGCATGTACCTGGCCATGGTGCAAACAGGTCACCACTGCTGTTTTT
The DNA here is from genome assembly GCF_026979565.1 of Vidua chalybeata. Classification (NCBI taxonomy): domain Eukaryota; kingdom Metazoa; phylum Chordata; class Aves; order Passeriformes; family Viduidae; genus Vidua; species Vidua chalybeata. The sequence goes on from NC_071531.1 coordinate 94,183,282, forward strand.
GAGGCTTCCTGAATTTACATTCTGTTCCTTTTTGGTTCTGTTCCTGTTTTGTTCTATTCCAATTCTTTGATTTCAGCAGAGTTTCAGAGAGAAAACTCTATTCACCATTTGAACCACAACTAGACACAGCTTACCCCTTCTATGACAGTTTAAAGATAACTTACTGGCACATGAAGAATTTATCCAGGAAAGTGCACCAGAATTGCAGTTGAGCACTGTCTGTAGTTCAAGCCTGTGGAATCCAAATACTCTTGTGTGGGCATAGAATTCACAGTTTGGGTTTTTGCAATGTGCCCTACTCAGCACTCACAGCACAGGCTTTTTCTCCCCACCTCCACTTTTCAGGAACGTAATTTAACACAGACAAGGAGATGATCTTAAGGAGGAATCCCAGGTTCTGAGTAGAGCTATCATGGATCGGCTGCAATCAGTGAGACTCAGACATAATAAAAAAGCTGGTATAATAGATGACTTTAAATAAATGGAAGATTTACATAGGGACAGATATAGGAATGGAACTAGGGCCCAGGCAAGGGGAATGCATGGACTTGAAATACATCCACAATTCATTAAGACCATCTGTCTTATCTTATTACTACCTTTAAGCCCATACAAGGTAAATACAAATGTATTTAGGAAAAATTTTCTGGGCTTTGTCCAATACATTTACTGCTACAAGAAACAGAATACTTCTGGAGTGTGCTTAGTTTCAGTTAAGAACAGAGAATATAAAGTGATTTTTCAAAATTTATTTTCTACTTCCAGCTACATCATTCTGATCTCATATGTTCAAAATGATGGGCAGAGAGAGAAAAAAAAAACCCTCAACATTCAATCCTGCCTGTTTCCCAAGCAGACTTTTGCAATCTTTACCATGATTACAGAATTATTTTCATAGCATGAGTAGGATTTTATATATAATTGATTTCATAGAGTGGGTACATCAGTCATTGCTGGGGTTTATGTCTTTGCTGTAAAAGCACTGACCAGGTTTTAAGAGCATGTTAGCTAAAATAACGTGAAATGGTGATAAGTGCCAAATTGTTCGGGCAGTAGCTATAGCCAGTCTTCCTCATTTTGACTGCTGCCTGGGAGGAGGTTCCACAGGTCTGGTATTTCTTGCTTGGCTAATACTAGGCTTAAAATAATCTGATTTAAATATTCTGGGAACAGTCAAGATCTGAAAGAAAAAAATGAGGCATTAGTAATTATGCATCTACTAAGAAAAACCTGTGCCAGCAGAAAAACTGAGAAGTCAGGAGCAAGGTGGTTTGTAAGGGACATTCTGCCACTATCAGTTCCCCCATTATCTATTTAGGATTAGTCTCCTTTTTCTGATCACAGAAGATAATTCCTGAAATAATGCCTTAGTCATCAGCTCTGGACACTCTATTGAGCTCATTATTCACAATATTTTTTCCACAGGCAGTAACAGATCAGAGAAAGAGTATAACATCCATTACTGGCACATGAATATTTTTCAGATGCTTATACCTCCTTATTTCTAGGGCTCAACCACTCTCGATTTTGTGTTCCTCTCTGCAGTAATGATTTGGAAGCTATCATTAAATAAATGAATAAGAGAAAGAGTATGAGAATGTAAAAACTAAATTTCAAAACATAAAAATCATCAAGACCTCACATGGGATGCCTCATACAACTCTCAGACAAAGATGTTGAATGAAATTGATTATGACAATCCCTTCTACATCTAAAGACCAAAACAAAAGGCAAGGCTGAAACCTGAAATTCAGAAAATATACTTTATCCTTCAAATAATAAGAGCAGGTCTCCCTACCCATCTTGTGATAATAACAGCTCTTTCCCTGTGCTTTCATAGCATTCATGCAGTACAGGTATATTTACAAAATGTTTACAAAACAACTCATGAATACATTACATTACAGAACATATGGAATACCTCTTTATTTTTTTTCCTTTTTAAAATGAATTTATTAGGACTCCCATTCCATTTAACCAATAATATATAGCAGACTTTTCTGAGTTTCTCCCCCCATTATTAAGCTGTTGGAGTATTGGATTTGGAGAAGGATATGATCTCCTCTCTGCTACCTCTGAACCTGTCTCAGTATTGAATGCCACAGTTTTCTGTGTGTGTGACCGGTTGAAAAACCCTGTGATTCTCTCAGATACTTTCTTATAAAAGTGCTTAAATTTACCCCTGCAGTTCTATTGCAGAGTTCTACTGTCTGGATGATATCTGTCACAGTGGTATCCAAATGCTCTTTTAGTTAATGTCTGCTATGTAAATGCATACTCCATTTAACCCACTAAATGTGCTTGCCACTGTATTAATGGAAACGGCTTTGTGTTTAACCAAAACTCCTTTTTCTAAGACATAAAAAGCCAAAGTCAGTCCTCCAGAATAGCTGTTCACACTAATACCTCATTGATAACAACAAAGCCAAGATGAAAATTAGTTCCTATTTGTCCCACCCTATAATTGCTAGGCTTCCTCAATACCCTGGCATTATATGTTTTGCCTTTGCTTCCCACTTAGGTATCAATGAAGACCACATACCTTGCAGACACAAGGTGAAATATCTTTTGCCTCTGACATTTTTGGCTCCTCCTTCCTCAGGGAAAATCCTAGCCATATCCGTGACAACCAAAATGTTTAGTTTCACTAACTTTAAGTTTTATACCTTATCCCATCCAGCATGATCCCCCCATGATAAGATCTTATTGCAAACTTCCAGCAGTTCACTGGCCAGTACCAGACTGATTATACACTTAACCTCTGCTCTTGTCATTTATCCTGTTCCAGCAGTGCACAGACATCAACTTGTGCACCAGAGCAAACACTATTTGTTTGGAAATGGGACAAGGTTTCACTAGTAGTTTCGGGATAGTCTGATTCTTCAACTGAGGTATCTGCTTCCACTGCTGATATCCAAAATGGGATACTAGGGATGGCCCTAGTCTCTAACTTATAGCTGGGACAATTCTGTGAATCACAAAGCTATAGCGAGTCTGGCCTCTTATGAAGTACACCTTCTCAGATGCCATGTGAAATGAAGAGTTCTGCTCTGAAGAACACACTCATTCACTATCTCCATTATCCTTTAGGCAGTGCTTTCTATATTGCAAAATCATTAGCAAACAGCACAGCAACCTGATCCCAAGACATAGCCTAGCTGCCAATTTTGAAGCACCATGTGCAATAACACAGCATGGTATAATAACTTTTCGTGAAATTTATTTTTAAAAATGTTCTTTGCTTTCCACAGATCCCTCTTCTTCACAGTTCCTTCTTCCACAATTCCCTCCCTTCTCCCTCTTGTAAAGAAAAAAAACCCAAAACAACAAAAGCAAACTCAGAAGCAATCGCAATGTCAGCGAGAGTGAAAAGCCCAGATTAGTTATTGCTATTGTCAGGAGCAAGCTATTGTTGAACAACCACCACGACTGCACTTTCCAAGCCTCTTGACTCATTCTTGACATTGTGCCCCAAATGAGTGCAACAGAGAGCAAGTCTGACTGCAGAGTGCGCAAACATGCAGTTGTGGGAGCAGAATTCAGAGCTCAGCGCAGCCCCTGAAATCAATGTGGTTGCACCAGAGTAGCTGAGAGCAGAATGTACTATTTGCTACACATTGGAAGTCCTGTAATGAGTTAGGCAAAGAAAAAATACATGGCACACAAAAATTGTGACATAATTAGTTGGAACTAGCCAGAACTAGTCATTTTATGTGAGGAAATCTTCTGTGTTCTGGAAAAAATAAAGCTTAATTTTAGAATACTGAGACTGTTGTACAAGGCATCTATGGAATGGTTTGTTAAAAGCTATTTTGAATTTATTGTAATTGGTTTGCTTTTATTATAGCAGGAGCCAGAACCTGCAGCAAAGGCTGAAAAAAAGTTAGAATTTCCATCTTCACTGGGACAAGAAGTGAAAATATCAACATGGTCCTTGGAACAAAATGTTCTGAAAAATATGAATTCAAACAATTTAATATTTGATATTTTCCTAGCTGAGCACAAAATCTGCAGGTTTCTGCAATGTTACTCTGCCTGGTGGGGTTTGGAGGTTGAATTGCCTGTAGGGTCACTCTGTCCTGGGCGGGTAAGACAACAGGCTCATCGCAATGGTGGGGCTGGCAGTGAGAGGAGAGCCAGTGCTGTATCCATGTGGAGAGTCCAACCTGGGAGTTCACCACCACTGAGTGGCTAAAACTACAAACCCACGCTACAAACCCACTACACAGTAAAATACAGTGCTGTTACAAAACCAAGTTTCTACTGAACCGAGTTAAAACACAATATCTTGGCTCAAAGAAAAGCCTCAGAGCCATTTGGGAGATGTGGGAGAATATTTTAGTTTTTTTGTGGATATTTTACTTTATTGTCCAATGGTGCCCTCATGGTATTAGAGGCTGCACAAAGCTAATTAGATAAGACTGCATATTTTTAGGTGAATTAGGTATTCCTGTCTCCATTTCATGAACCCAGCACTGATGCATCATTAGGAGATATTTCTCCCTTTCTCACAGTTCTCTGTCTAGACTAATAAACTGAACAGGCTCAGGCTAGGCTACCACAGCTAGTTTTTGCCAGTATCATCTAACAATGTGTCTGGCCATGGCTCAGGAGACTTATCCCAGTAAGCAATACGGATGAGATCTCCGTGTTTTGGGTGAGAAAAAACCTGTGGGGGTCCATAAGCAGACAGACCTCACCACACCTCTCATCCTCTGTGTCCTGTCTGTGATCTACTCCATGCACTTGCATGGTAAGACAAATACGTGTCCATGTGGTAGGTAGGATGAAAAGAAGGTCTGAGTGGTAGAAATCCTTGTTTTTTGCAACATCAGTTTCAGTCCAAACCTGTCCATAGTTCTCTTCATCAGGCAAACCCTGACTGCTTGTGCAGGGACATGAGAAGGGGAGGAGCGGGTGCTGATGAGTGCCAGGAGGCAGGGAAAGAGTGGGACTGCAGTATTGGCTTAAAACATTTGTGAATAGTAATTGCCACACCTCACTTTAGGTATTTAACCAACTAAGTTTTTTGACCTGTCTGGGCTGGGGCTCCACACAGGCTTTCATGAGCAAAAGGAGATACCTCATGTGAGCACAGACCACACTGGAGAGCCACCACCTTCTCAATTTGGGGACTTTGCTAAGAGCTGGTGGTCAGGCTGGAGGAACAATTTCCAGGTGGCTTGTTGCAAGAACATATAAAAGGCCTCTGAGAGAGCAGGAAGGTGGTCCAAAATGCCTGATGGCAGCACAAATTATTTAACTATAAGAACATATTTCTCTTCTGTTAGAGGTTTTCTTTATTAAAGCAGTCATTTCTATGAACATTTTATAATTGGACCAAGTACCTGAAAATGAAGTATTGAAGTTACAGAGCAGATCATGCATGTACTTATGAATTGAAAGAAGAAATTCTAGCTGAGACATGCTTTACTGAACGTTAAACCTTTCTCCACTGAAAATTAAAGGGTTGCTTAGGATTACCTACTTTTGCTATCAAAAGGTACATCAGATGTTGAAGTGCAATTAAAATCCAGTGGGGCCAATTTTGCAACCAATAAAAATTTGTATAACCCAAGTTCATTGGAGCAATTTTGATTTTCAGCACCTGAGGATCTGCTTCTTAGTGTTAATTATTTTTTCAAGTGTTCCTCTGCTGTGGCAGAAAGAAGTCAGTATGAAAGAGGAAAGATGTATGTCTCTATTACCTTACAAAAGCAAAGGTAGGGAAAATGGAAGCTTTAATCCAGACTAATACTAATAGATGTAGGAATATGTGTTTTCTGCTTTGTTTTGCTTAGGTGTTATTTTGGTTTGTGCTTTATGTAAAAGGGATGAAAATACCCTTAAGAACTTAGTCTTGACCAATCTGCTAAAGAGGCACTTTTATGTGTGCAGAAATAGATATTTGAGAAATAGGCTTATTGAGAAAATCATAAAAGGCTTATTTCTCACTAAATGAAAGGATGGCTCTTCCTTCAGTTATCATTATTGTAGTTTGGTGCCTTCCATTTAAGCAGTAAATATAGCTCTCAGTAAATTGACCTGCCCTTTAACATGAGGGTCCTCCTTGGGGTCACATAAACGCAGTGAACTGTGTAAGAGCACGTACCCGAGGGACAGGGAGGGTACATAAAGTACTTATTACGTGTGGTCCTTCATTTGTAGTCATCCGCCTATAATAATTTTCTATAGAGGGAATGCAGTCTTAAAATCCAGACTTTTGTCATCGAGCACTTGCTAAATGATGCTTTTGTGTTGCTTTATCAGTAGTCAAGGATAATATTTGATATGACAGCTGCACTGATTGTATTTTCTCTTCTTTCTAGTATGGTAGTGCAAAACAGCTTTGATACACAACACACTGATGAACTCTTGGAGACGGTTTGGCACAGCTTGCACTAATTTAAGACAATGTTTTAATAATTGTTGACTGCATCTGCAGAGCAAAAATGTGTCCTATATAAAAATCAAAACAGATGATTTGGAATAATGGAGAAGTAATTCTAAAAACTTTCCAAGGTGGACAATGTCAGGAAACATAGCTGCCCCCTTGCCTGGCTCTGTCCTTGTCCCAGCCAGATGGCAGGCAATCTCCCTGCAGAACTGCCAGGGCTGGGGATATTTCTTCCCACCCAAGCCCAGGAAGTAGGGAAAGAAAGGCAAGGCAGAATGAGAGAGAGCACAGGGCTGCTTTGGAGGCCACAAAACAGCTGCTCATGCCCCTTACTACCCATAAAGAAGCAATTATTGAAAACGCTGAGTGTAATTAATAGTACATAGGAAGGTCTTCAGAGGGATTTCGTAGGCAAGTGAGGCTTGTTTCTGACCGTAATGGTTGCTGCCTCCGATCAGCTCCACACACTGGATTCACCAAGGGTATGTGGAGAGCAGGGGTGTAGAAAAGGAAGAAAATGGTCATTTTGAAAACGTTTCAAATCCTTAGTATGTGCATAATCATTTGATCATTCAGAGAAAACAATAAACCTTTTACTAGACCCGGAGTCTTAAAACTAATCTACAGACAGTAAACAAAGGAGAGTGAGAAAGAGAGGGAAAAAAAAAAAAGAAAACAAACAAAAACCAAGTCTCTACCTGCTACTACCATCTAGTGGTAAAAAAAGTAATAAAGGACGCTTTTGCAGGAACACTGTGGGAGGGAGAAGGCTGGTGAATAGAATTAAGAAATCAGAGACTTGTTGTCTGTCATCCATTTGTTCCCCGCAAAACCAAACACACACATATAATCACCCACCCCTTGCTCTGGTCATGAAAAAGTAAGCACAAAGCCAGAGCTGTGAAAAGAAAGGATCAGTCAGGGAAACATATTTATCTTGACCTCAGAATTCACATAGTTGCTTTCTATCATACAGACATGATTGAAGATCTTCCACCCACAGCCATCTTTGCTCTCATATATATGTGCAGTAGCTAGCAAAATAGAACCTGGGCTTTCTCAGTTAACTACAGAAAAATACAAGGCCATGTACATCACCTGAGAGTTGCTCCTCTCCTGGTGGCTGTGTGTGGTGGAGGTAGTGAGTTTACAGCGATGGCCTCATCTGTCCTCACGCTCCCTGCTGCCTGCCAAGGGCAGCCCTGCCACCCTGCCTGTGGCACACTCTCCGCTCCTGGCCTGACTGCCCTCTGAGCTGGCCCCTCAGGGGAGCAGAGCAGGAGCTCTGCTGGTGCTCCTAGCTGGGGGCTAGGTGCTTCCTCATGGGAGACAACTGGGACTCCATCAGCCCCTTACCTTCAGCAGCACCTTTGAAGGATCTCCTTTGAAGCTGCCAGTCTACCAGGCAAACTTCTACCTCCCAGGAAAATGAGCTTACCAGTCTGAAATGCAGGGCTAAGAAACCACGTACTCTATTTAGGACAAGTACAGAGAGAGGAAATAGTAGCAGACTTTACAGCTGCCTTGCACACCTGTTTGGCTTCGAGATGTGTTCCCTTCAGCTCACAGATGAGCCACTTCTCAAGGTGATGCACATCTCTTCACAAACCAGTGGGAAAGTCTTTCAGTTCTTCCAAGCTGCTTCTGTCCCCATCACAGCCTGCTTTCTCTCTATCATTGCTAACCCTAATCCATTTTAGTTTGGTTGGGAATGTAAACAGAAAATTCAGTAGTAGACTTGTGTGTCTACACATGTATAGTCCAAAGGAATTTTAGAAGTAAGGTATGCAAAACAATATATAGCTAAAATATAGCTATTCGTTTTTAAGACAATAATTAGTGGGCAGAATTAATTAATTATTCTTTTCTGCACGTGGAAGACAGAAAAAAAAAATTGCCATTGTCACCCAATGACTTGGACTGAAGTCAGCTGCTGCTCTCCCATATTCCTGATGCATACATATGAACCTTGGCAGCTTCCTGCAACCTTCAGCAGTTATTCCATCAAGGCATCAGGTTCAGTGTCAGGTGCAATTGGAATCATGCATACCATACCTGCAGCCACTGGTGTGTTGTGTGTCCTCAGATCGCCTCTTCCCTCTGCCTGGAGCAGGACAGCTTCCACACTACTGCAGCTCACTGCAATAAATACATCTATAAAATGTGCCTTTTCCTTCTAGACATGTTTGAGTGAGTGTCAAAAGTTTATGTACCTCAGTTCAGAGCACACTGGTAGTGTTTGGGCAAAAGTGATTTCAACCTTAAATTCAATGTCTAAAGTTAGAGTTACCAAGTGCCATAAGTACAGCCTGTACCCTCTCCAAGGGGAAAAAACCAAACAAGAAACAACCAACTAGAATCAACCCTGAGAGACATATTTATTTTAAACTTATTGTTCCAAACTTAAAGTTAATGCCTAAAATAGGTCAAGAAACCACTAAAGTGCTTCTCTCCATTGAATGTAGCAGAAAGTAAGAGTGAACAACTCCAGTGCAAGATATAAAACTAAAGCTACTGAAGTTCAGCATTAGGTAGATAGGAGTTTTCACTCCTTTTGGGACACTGAAAAACAGGGAGAGCTGGACAGAGAAGAAGTTCCCTATTGCCAATTTCCCTGTGAGGAAAGCAGCAGTTACCCAAAACCTGGTTCTAGAAGAAAATCTTAAGGTATAAAATACTGCTCTGACAACAGCTCCATAGGCAGGGTGGATGTCCTTATACACCCAGACAGGAGATCACTGGAAGGCTCGTCCACAGCTTATCACTGAGATAGGTCCTGGTCCTTCTACCAGTAGTCAAATTCCCCCAAGTTAGGGGGAAAACTCTGTCCCATGTCCCAGGTGGCACTCAAGCATTATTTTTTTGCAAACAAGCTGTAGCAGTGACAATGATAAATAATTAATGATCTGTCTCCTTTACATCTCTCTAGCGGCATGTCCTACAGTCATTTATTAGAAAGATGCTGTCTCACATTTATTCGAGTATCTATTGCTGAGAGATCCAAGAAAATAGAAAAATAATTGTTCTTCATCAGGATGTAGTTGCATTTATAGAATCATTTGTTATATTTATAGAAGTGTTATTTACCTAAACACATACTCATGTAAGTGTGTATGCTAAGAGATTCTATGGTATTTATAGTTAAAGGAAATAAAGAACTTGAAATAAAAATTACATGCATATTTGTCTGATAATCATTTAGTTCTGATAGAAATTGCTTATGCCATTACATTTATTTAATTAATCTATTTATACATTTATTAATCTCAAGCCTTAGATTAGATACTCACTTTCTAGATGGGTACATTTTTTATCATCCTTTGTACTGGTAACTGTATATTGTTCTTCTCATGAAACACCTAGAAATATGTTCCTCCTTCATGAGACATCCACAAAGGCCTTTCTGAACCAAAATGTGTAGATTTGATTTTTCAATCTCCCACATAGAATTAAAACAAAAATAATGAACACTACTGAGATCCCCTAATAATTTTGATTAGATGGTTGACATCCTGATGACTCAGTTAAAAGGGACTTTTATACTTTATTTGCAAAAGTATTAAGCCTACATGTCAGTGTTTAGTTCTATGATGATGGCAGGTATCTCTGTTTTCCCCTAATGAATGCATTATTCACTTTAATTTTTTTTAGTCTGATTTCATGAGAAATAAAGTCAATAAAATTGTTTTATCTCACTGTTCTTCTCCACCTCTTCTCCCTCTTTGTCCCTTTTTAATCAATTTAGGCAGAGGCCTCAAAGACTATGAAGTCTTAAAAAACTTTTAATAATCAGGGGCTGATTAGAGAACACAGACTTCACTGATTTTGCTTTTAAGTGAAATGAACACAGGATTTGGTCATGCCTCAGTTCTGGTTATCAGCATCCCCCCAGTGGGCCAGCATGGACAGTTGGTGTAACTGTGGTCCTGTCCCTTGCTCGTGTTGTCTCTTGCCCGGGCAGTGAGCCCCGAGAGGCAGATGGGGAAGGGATACCTGGGCTGGTGGGGTACTGTGCTGTGGGAATGTGGGGAGCAAGGCAGTCCTGGGAGCACTATGGGGCAACGATGGGACACTGGAGAGACTGTGTGTAAAATGATGGGAGTTGTAGTGTATGGAGAAGCTCTTGTTCTTGAGGGGAGCAGGTGTGAGGTGTCACTCAGCAACTTGCAAGACAAATCCATGTGAAGTAAGATTTCCTTAGCTCCCCTCTTTATGTACCAATTTCCTTTCTTTTATGCTCAACGTCTGCTGTTATTTTGTCCACTGTTCCTGCTCTGGCATAGGTCACACTACCTACCCAGCCTGTAATATTTTCTGCAAAGGATGTGCTTTTATTGTTTTCCATAACTTCCTTTCAGAAGGAAGCTCCATGTATCCTAGGTTATTGTTATAATTTTTTTTCATGATCATCATTTTCTAATGTGCAAAGCTACTGAAAGTAAATGTATGCTGCAGCTTTGTTATTACATTCCATTTACCAAGAGTATTTTTTCTTGTGCATAAATGCATCGTGTCGCCTTTAATTTTTTTGTGTTTATTTTAGCTCCCCATTTCTTGTTTGCTGCAAAAATATAATTTATTACCCTCTTCTCTGCAGTTTCTAGATACTCAAGAAGTGCAATGTCATGTGCAAACTGCATAGGTACTTCTCATTTATTCTCTGTAATCTTAACTATAGTACAACTTTCTGAAAGCTTCTGCCAGGCATGGCATGTAGAGAAAAGGAGGGTGGATTGAATTACACTAGAAAACTTCCTTCTCTTCTTTCTCTTGCTTTTACAAAGTACTTACCTCATGCTCTATGATAATTGTTACTATGAGAAGATAAGTGCTACTTTAGCCCCGAATTGATGAGCTTCACATGGCAATTACTTGGTGGAATTTCATTGCTTATGGTATGCAGGTCAGATTAGATGATTCTTCTGGCATTAAAATTTATGAACCTATAAATTTCTGTTTCTCACTTGTTCTCGTAATGCCTCCTAACATTTCCAGTGAGTAACAGCCCTCTCATCTATCAAATACTCAAAGCTTAGGTAAATTATCCTGCATGACCTTCAAAGCTTTTCTGTCATTTTAAGTCTGGTCTTCCAGATGTTGTGCCCCTAAAGCTCTAAGTAGGTTAGGAATTATGACTGCCTAGGGATGCTGGATGAGTGTTTGATAAACTGCTTCAGTGTGAAAAATCAGCTGTCTTGTCCTAGCCATAGGTTGCTTGCCTTGTAAAATCATCTTTAACTAGCTAGCTTACAGGAGTAATATTTATTACTCAGAGGAAACTTTATTTTTGGTGTGTGTGTGTCTGTAGATACATTATGATGATAGAAACTTATACTGATGTGTTTAGGAATTTATTATGGTTGTTTTTAACCAACTCCCTTTCTGCAGACCCAGATGCAAGCTCTCTCTGGCCCCCCAGGGTCTCTCTGACCATGTATTTGGACCCAAGACTCAGCTCTGATGCAGCACAGCTGCATAACCTCCACACAGACCTGAGATCTGAGAAAGAGATCTGAGGAACTCTGTATGGAGATAAGAAAGACAAAATTACTGGCAGAAGTAGGATTGTTGAGATCAGAAGTAGTTGGTGTATTTCAAGAGGAAAAACATCAGTGTGGAAAGATATGACAAATTAAAGGAAAGATTTTAGGATATTGATTGTGCTAGTTGGGACTGCTGGTTGTGAGTGGTCAGCTCACCAGGTAAGAGTGGTCAGTGCCATCAGGAGCAGGTGGCCATGGATAACCCTGTGACAAGGAAGACCTCCTTTGTGGAGCTGCAGAGGCCAGCCCTGCCGCTCCCTGCTCGGCAAGCCAAAGCACTCGGCGTGCTTTGCTAGGGGTGGGGAGCACATCTGGTTAAATACTGCCTACCTGCTTCTCTCTCTTTGCCATGTTTGTGCTTTAAGCTGTTTTTTCATCTTTTTGCATAAACCCTTGTACTACAGCACCAGGATGCTGGAATAAATGAACTCAGGAGAGGATCAGTAATAAGTTCCTTAAACACCAAGTTCAAAACTTCTAAGTATGTTGCAAAATTTACATTTTTTTAAAAGTTAATTAGCATTTTTAAAGTATTCATTCTAATTTTCCCTTTTGTCACGATCTTAATAATGTTCCTGTCCTTGCTTTCTGCTGCTTCTATTGTGTGTGTTGTATCACTCAGTAATTTGAAACTGTTTATAATGATTCATCTTTTTTCTTCAGGAAGAAAACTTCTCCTGTAGTGAAAGCTTTAAGTTAGAAGCAGTTTTTACATGGAAATTTGCAACATCCTGATGCACCATTAGCTGAAGTCTTCAGAAAAAAACCTTTGCATTGTCACTGGAAAAGCTGTTTGGACTACAAGGCTAGATCCTGGCAGATGACAGACATGTTTCTAAGTCTGTGCCAAGCACAAGTTCAGGTTCAAGTTGACCTGATTAGGAACTAAAGATTCCTCAGAAGGGAAGAAGGAGAGAGTCTGCTGGTGAAAGAAATTTTCAGAAATCAGAAAACTTTGCAGCCTGCCTGAAAATTTTAACTGTTCTTAAAGACCCCTTCATTATGGGCTAGAGGAAATTAAAGTTTCAAAATCACTAAGAAAGCTTCTGTGGGAGGGCTGAAGGAGGGAGTTTTAGGTGCATTTGGAGTGGCACTTGGGCACATAACACTTGGAGAGACCCAGCTACAGCTGCCATTAGGTGTAACAGTCTGTAACTGGTTGCTTGGCAGGGCAGGCAACCTCAGCATCAGAACTGGCTTATCTAAAGGAATTTTCTAATGAGTGATCTGTAGAGAAATTTCAAAGGGTGGAAAGATGCTGAGGGAAACAAAAAAAAATATAAGAGGGAGATCTTGAAATAGGCTTGTAAGTCAGAAAATACTTTTCTTCCAAATTTGTGGGATAGGAGATTGGAAAACACCTTTAGAGCATATTTAATACATATTAGCAAAAATCAGCTTTGTTAAATGAAAATTGTATAGTGACTGATGGATGAGGGCTGTTATAATCATTTATAAAGACAGACCCACACAACTGTCAGCATAAAGACATGGAAGGCAATAAGAGCCAAGATTTTCTCATGGAAGGAAAATTGAAGCCAGAGAAGTAAGACATTTGTCTGGGCACATGGGCTATTAGTTTTTGATTAAAATTTCACTGTTGAATCAGTAGCTCTATTGTTTGCTAATGAAGGATCATTTTTAGCAAACATTTTTATTATCATTTATGTTTAATAGTGCAGCATTTTTGGTAATAGTGAGTACTAAGAAGTCGTGAGAAGATTTAAAATCTTACTATTTTAGAAGAAATATTGGGTTCTCTCAAATATTGGGATTTGTTTGAATGTTCAAGTTTATAAAAATTTCTTCCTATAGGCTCAAGAGCTAGGAACCTGGCTCCCTCAAATTCTTATTTAATTGCTTCGGCCAAAGAGTTTAGGAACTTCAGGAAAAACACAAATTATCTGTGAGTCAAATAAAAATGGCACAGCTGACAACAGCGATTATCTCCTTAAAACATGTACAAGGAAAGAGCTCAGTGTAAATTTGAAGAGCAAAATAACCAGAAGGAGTTAGGCTTTAAATAAGTGAAAGAACCAAATGGTTGAAGAAGAAAGATATTTTCCCAGTGTCTCAGCTGTAGATTACTGACAGACTCCTCCAGGGAGACTTTATCAAATAAAATGCAGATATGAGTTGTTTTGCAGTTTGGAGGAAGAGAGTTTGCAGCACATATCAGTTGAGACATAAACCAAGTATCTCTCTGATAAACTTTACTTCCTGGGCAAAACTAAATCTGTTTCTGAATGTAGTAAGCAGGAAAACATTTGGCATTTCCTCCAGAGTAAGAATGGGATTCTTAGGCTATTGAAGCTAAGAGGAAGATGGTTGCAAGATGTTTTTAAAATTAACTAATTTCTGTGGGTATTCTAAATAAGACTATGTCTTACATTAGCCACAGCCTTTATCGGTGTATTCACTTATTCTTCTGACATCGTCTTAAACAAGGCAATACATTTTGTGTAAGTATCTCATAGTCCAAGTCATAATCCAAACAGCAAGTGAGATGGGAAAAAAAAGGAGAAAATATTAAAAGCATTCATTTCTGGTTTTCTTTTTTTTTAAGCAGACAAAAAGAATAAAAAGTTTTCCACCTTAATAGTTAAATCTATACTTCAGCTATGGCATTCTTTTACTTGGAAAGCAAAGGACCATTAACAAGTTTTTAGGATTGCTTTCTTTAAACCAGTCAAATGAAAATACTTGTGAAATATGTAAGCCTGACATGGTATTTATCTGATGAGCTAAAATGTTTAATTTCATTTTGTTCCTCAGGGAACTTCTGTCCCAACAGATTCTCCTTTTTTTTTTTTTTTTTTTTTTTTTTTTTAGCTCTGTATCTATACTTTTACCAGTTGGTAAAAACAGAACAGATAAATCAGTTTGCTGGAAAATAAAAAAAAAAAATACCAAAGGTATAGGTAATTAGATTTGTATACATATGGAAACTAAGCTGCAGAAGAAATAAAACTGTTACTTTAGAACCTGATCATTTTAACATATTTTTCATCTACTTTCTGCAGCATTAGAGGTACATAAAAAAGTATTTAGGAAAAGCTTCTAAACATATTTTCAGATTTTTTTTTTCACATACAATCTTGCTGCTTATTCTTACAAATCTGTGTTCACTATTATCTGTCTAACACATGATAATGAATCCCTGCTTCCTTCCTATACCTATGAAGGTGGGACTTTTTCCTATGCTGTCCTAACTCAGTAAGGGACATTGCATAACATTCTTATTCATTGCCTTTTTCTATATGTGCTTTAAATCAGGATAAAAAAATAGCAATAATTAGTAATAATTAGCAATTAATAGCAATAATTAGCAATAATTACTGTTTGCCCCAAAGATGATCTGCGGAAATTGTCTTTGTGACTTTGTGATCTGGTAACTTTTAGTTAACTCCTGACTTTACAATAATTTCTACTACTATCTCTCCTAAGTTTTTTGTTTGTTTGATTTGGATTTTACTTTTCCTTTAACAATATCCTTGGGCAGAGAGCCCCTCATGGGTCAAATCCCATTTTCAGAGGTAAATGGTGGGATATTCAACTAACTAAAATAAGTGCAATTTGAAAGCACTGCTCATTGGTCTGTACCAGAGCTTGATTTTATATTTTACTTGTTGACCACATTGTTGCTTCGGGGCCCCAAAACCATCTGTGCCAAGAGTTAAAACTGTATTTTCCCATCTATTCTTCATTCTGCTAAAAATTGCTGGTCTTTCAGTTGTAAACAAAGGGTGATTTATCTTCATGGCTAGAAGGAATGGAATTAGCCCATCATAAATTCAGGGTAATCTGTTTTTCCATTGCTAGCTTTAGTTCAACAGCTAATGAAGGAGAAGCCAGTACATTGGAGCATTATTGTAAGGTGACATTTTAACGAGAACATAACTTTTGTGGAACTGAAAAAGGATATACAGCCACAAACCCCACTAAGACATTGAGGGCTGGCCTGACTTTCTTTCATCTGAGGCAAATGAAATGCTGGATTGGTTTTACTTAAATGTGCCTCAGACTAGCTGTACTTGCTCTGCATAAAGAGCAGGGCAGCCCAATTCATTACACAGAAAGAAAAGAATGCCTCCGTTCAGGCCAGGCATGGCTGCCACACAGCATTCCAAGTCTTGAGAAAAACACTCTTTACTTGAGGCTAAACCTCAAGTATGATGTTTCTTATGACCATTTTGCTATAAATGATTCATTAAGAGTATTTCAGAACTATACCCTTGGGTGAAAAAAAAAAAAAAACATTCTTTTTATGCATGCATCCAGGTTTAAATGTACATAGATACATCTTTCCTACTTAGAAGTGTGCTATGTACATAAACCTATGTCTTTAATCCACTTGCTGCATCTTATTTATTCTACAGTTAGATTTCCCTTCAGTTTGTGACATTAAATACCACACTGCTTAAATAAAATGTCTGTATTTCTTTATTTCCAGCCATTGAACTGGCAGTGTCCATCTTCATATTGTGTGCTCTTGAAAGTCTTCTATAATTTGTACTTTTTCTTTCTACAGTTACCTTTTGCCATCAAAGCTTGCCACATTTCTGTAATTAATCTCTATTATAAAAGCACACACATAATCTATCTGTGTGAATATAAAAACAGAAAACAGGACTCAAAGACAGGAGTTTTCTTTCCTCCAGTGCAGTGTAAAACAGATTGTGAGGCAGTACCCATGGAGAAGGTGTGTCTGTGTCCTTGGGTGCCAGGGGGTATCGCTGTGAGCCTGGGGAGACAGTGCTCTCTGCTGTCCTATTTCTCCAGCCAACAGCGGCCTTGGTCAGCAATGCCCTGCTGGAGCTGGAAAGCATCACCATGTCCATTCAAAACCAAGGGTAGAAATATCTAAACTCAAGGGCTAAAAATCAAGTTCTAAATATTGGCCAAAACCTTTACATTTTTATATTTGTACGTATGAGGCTTCCTGGCTGCCGAAATCTGGAAACCCATCCCAGGCTGGCACTGGAACCCCGTCAAGTCCTTCCTCATGGCAAGCTCTGGCACAGCCAGCCTCCATGCAGACGTGAGGGTGGAGCTGCAAGCAGAAGCCTCAAAGAGAATCGTTCTGCTTGAGTGGTGGTGGGCTGGAAACCCAGCTCGGTGACCCTGCATATTCTGCTGAGTTTAGTGAAAAACATGTCCCTTTGAAGGATGTTTTCAATAGTTGTAGTGTTTTAACGGCCATAGTTAGGCCAGGACCTCTGTGACAAATTGGACCTAAATCAGCAAGAACATTTTAAAATATCTGAATGAATGCTAGAACAAACAAAAAAGAGTAACCCTCAGTGAAGAAAATTAAGTTTAGAAAGACTTGTTCACTCAAATATATCTTATTTTAAACAGCCATGCTAATCTTAAAGTTTACAATTATAAGAAAGAAGGACAAGTGCAAATGTCTTTGTAAACATTATATTCAAATGTGAGTAACTGAAGAAATGAGAACATTATGTCTCTCAGAGGAACTGCATGAGCTTTATAATATTTGCTCAGATTTAGATAACATAGCAAACTGAATGCAGCTCACATTGCAGTCAGTGAGAAGCATTATTTTCAAAATCAAAATGAATGAAGAAAATGAATGAAGAAAAGAGTAAAATTACACAGTGCCATTTTATTGTACTAGCAAAATAGAATCAATGAAGCGAAGTCAGAATTTAAGATATCTGGATAGCTGTTATTTAGGTTGTCTGTTTTTTTCTAAGGGTGCCTGACAGGTATGGAATTCCATAAATGCTCTTGAAATCCTGAGGATGAGAAAGTTTGTGCTGTTCTACAGCTGTTGGGGCAAAAAAAAAAAAAAAATTCCATTTGAATTTTGATTAATAATGTGCCAGTGTAACTGAAAAAATCCACGTGTAGTTTTGAAATTCCTGTTACTTTTTGGAGAGTGTTGGGACTCAGCCATCCTTTAGGTGAAATTTCACACTCTGTAAGAAGCTACAGAACAAAATAAGTTGTGACTGTAAAAGCCAGTCTTTGACATAGATGAAGAAAAGAAAATCAAATCAGGAAAGCCAAACTGACAGAGTTGACCTTGTGGGACCCCTCCCACAAGGAGCTTTATCAGGGAGGTTACTGTCACTGTAATGAAAGGGTTTAAAAATGCAGCTAATATTTGGAACAAAGGAAAGAAATGAGAGTGTAGCTTTTTTGAGATACTGGCAATTTCTCTTCTCAGCTAAGGTTAAAGAAAGTAGTTGTGAGCATAAAACCTGCAGCAGCCTGACTGTTTATAGCCTGAGGAGAATAAAGATCAGTCTCCAACAGAAGATTGTAGCTGCACTCAGAGGAGTTTAACAACCCACTGCCCCCAGGACTGAGAGGTCCAGGAGACATCAAAACTTGGTCCAAAGATCAAATCCATTAAAAAACTTTCTCAAAAGGCACACATTTCTACATAGGCAAATAAGTGAAAATGTGGAAAAAATAGAATCAATATGGATGTGGAAAACCGGAAATAATAAATGACTATTCAAAGCTTAGGTTAAATTCTATTTGACTGTTAATGAAAAGGAGTGATGTTTTGCAAAGGCATGGTAATTTTCAGCTTAAAAAAGTTGAGAAATAGTATCTGAAGCAGCACTCTCCTTGGTCTGTCGCACCATTCAGTTTTCCAGAAAAAATTATGGAGCTTGAAATATCTTTTGATTTTCCTCTTTCCTGAGCAACATAACTCAGCAGCTACCTCTTATAAGCAATCATGAGAAAAGTTCCTCATGGATTGCAGTCAAGCACTGACTATAATAAAACTGAGGAACTTCTTGACCAAGGAGCATTCAAGAATGACCAGCAAAATGAGGCAAGGAAGAACAAGCAGCTCCATTACTCTTTTCACTTCCATCTGCATGTCTCTCACACTAACATGGCTAGTGATAATCCTGAGTACTTCATAGAGCAGCTGTGTTGGGGTACCCATGTAGACTAGATGTTGCTCTGAGGTTGGGGAAAGAAGCAGCTTTGTGCTGCTGCTGTTCTGCCCATGGCAGATGCAGGAATTTGGGGCCCAAGGGATGACTGCCCTGGACAGAAGGGATGCTTTGTCGCTGTGTGACAGTCATTTCAACAAAGGTCATAAATTTCAAAGTTGAAAATTCAAAGCTAAAAAAGAAATGCTGCAAGGAAGGATTCCTTACCTTAAGCTTTGTCCCATTTCCAGCTGCTAGTACTGTATTTTTACTCCATCTCTGCAAGCTTCAGGCATCTATCTGATGTTGGGAAGGGCTGTTTTAAGACAAGCTCCTATATCTTTTTCTCAGGAAGTTTCATGTGCTGATTCAAGCACTTTGCTCTGTTCTCATTATCTAAGGGGAGAGGTAACTGAGCTCAAAGTACTTTTGTTCCTCATGAAAAAGGAGAAAATGAAGACTTTAAAAAAGAAGATGTTGTTGCTACTTACATAATAGCTGCCATCTTGGGCTAAAACAACTTTGCAAAATTTTCCCAAACAAAATGTAGTGTCATTTCATATCAGTACTTACATCTCCTTATGGCTTTAGGGGAGATATAAAAAACCTTGAACTATTTGCTTCATTCTCAGCCTTTCAGCTGATGCATAGCACTGTAAAACTATCCGACAAGTTATCGTGTCACTCAGTTTATGGAGAGGATATGATAACTTTATACCTGTGCAGAATTACATTTCTTACCTGAATACAAAGATGAAAAGGTGGGAGGAGGTAATGAAGCCAAAGATATTAATAAAATCCACCTGACATAATCACTCCATGCAAGAAAGTCTTTTGAAGCAAAGATCTATGGCAGAACCTGTATCTGTATAAGTAAGTGGCGCAACCCAAGAATGGATCTGAAAAGACAAGGAGCTGAGGCTGTGGGCTGGGTGTTTATTTGCATTTCAAGAGGCCTTCCTTGGCCTAGCTCTAACCTTCCTGCTTGGACTGAGCACCAAAGAGTGGCTGCTGTGCTTTGGGTGCTTCCCTGAAAGGCATCTGAGAGTTTAGCTCCACTGGGAGGGGCACAGCTTGCAACAGTGACTCCACTCGTCTCCATGACGTCACCCGAGGTACTGCAGGTGGGGACAAATGGGAGGCTTTCGAAACTGCACACCTGCTATGGATTAAAATTCTGCTATAGATGTAGCCCATACAGAGTGATCTGAAAAAAAGTTTTGCAATTCTATTGGTTTGAGTCACTGGACACAGATGAACTTTTAATTGTGTTTGCGCTGTTGATGAGTGGTTTGCTGTAGTTTTTCGCTCCTTCTGCCCCCCCTTCCTTCCCTTTTTCATCCTCTTTCCTTTAAAATCTTCTAGAATGAATAAGTGAAGCAAGATAATTCAGTGAGATGAATTACCATGCTATGAACAGGGGATTATTCTTCAGGAAAGAGATATATTACTGTTTGCATATTTCCAATGGAATGAGAAGAGATTTGTTTCACTGCATCTATTGATGATTGAGTGGCTTAGTTCAGAGCATCTCTACATGCAAAAATGATTTCCAATGAACTATGAGATGAGACTGGCTAAGGACTAAGTACCTATATTTTCTACTTCATCTTCTTCCTTTATTGTTTAGAAAAAGGAAGATGGGGTACCAGATCTTACAACTGCATACATGTCTTGTCTTTATTGGGCAACCTTCTGGGATATTTTTACAAAATCAGAAATGAATCTAAGACAATTTTCAAATTGAAAGTGTAGGTGTTTGTTATGCTGCTGCCCATTCTGATATTTTTTGCCATCTGAATCGTATAAACATAAATAAGATAGAAGGATCCAGACTGAAATTGCCATCATAGAGGCAACAGATGGCTATGGGAACATTAAGTAAAGTCTGATTTGTTGCTGATTACAAAATGGAAAACTGTCAACAACAGCAGATTCTGATCATCTTTCCAAGTTTGAAGACCAGTTGGAGACTACTGTTAACCTGGACAGGTTAATATGAACAGGTGAGATGCCCCTCAGTATGAATCTGCACAAAACCAGTAACTCTTCAGGGTGCAAGATCCAAATCATACATATTTTAAAGATTCAGGATGTTAAAATAATGTTACCTAATTGAGGATGCATAGCCTTTATTTATCTGTTTTCTAGTCCAGCTCTGGAGGCACTGACATGGGCTGCCTTTAAGTTGCTTCTAAAGAAAGACTAATCACTAACCAGGCAACTGTTGCATGCTGCAGATGGATTGCTCCTGATGAACTTTTCTTCTGCAGTCTGGACCAGGATTTGAAGGTGAGTGAGTGTATATTGCTGCACTGCAAAGGCTGGGGATCAGTGGAGTTTGGGACTCCTCCTAATCCACCAGGGCTGTGTAGCTCTGCACAAAGGTTTGTACTCTGTATTATCACTCAGTTAAATTGATTTAAAACCTGCCACCTTGAAAATGAAAATACTTACAAATTTATAAACACCACCATCACACAAATATATAATGATAAACTTAAATATACACTTGCATATAAGCATATGCCTCAGGTCATTTGTAATTGCTGAAAAAATACATCTGATTTTAAAAAATCATTGGGAATCCATGCCCAAAATGACAGCTACTCTCCCTATAATAAAAGCTATTGGCTGAATTGGCTCAATGTAACAGTCTCAACAAATAGGCAGAATATATTTTAAGCATGGATTCAGCAATACCTTAAAGTGGTCTTTTCAGGTCATGGGAGTTTATATAAATAAGGAGCAGAAAGTTCATAGAATTCTGATCCTGAAGTTAAGAAAGAAGTCATGGCATGATACTAAAATGCAGTTTTGACTCAAGATTTTCTGTAACAAAATATATGCATATTTTGTTTGAAAGTGGAGTTACTATGGTAATTTGTTATTTACCAGAGAGGAGTAATTGAACAATTTTTTTCCCTAACTGGTTTATGAACAAGTCACACCTGTTCCTGAGTGGGTTTAAATTACATACCCTTCTTTTCTATGCCAAACTTTTCATGTTCAATTGCTTTGCTGTTTCAGATTCTATACACTCCTTCCTCTGATGACTGATGCCACTTCTCATTTGCAGAAGTAATTTTTTTTCTATCTGACATCTCAAAGGATAAAAAAAATTATTTTATTTATAACCTCTGTGTATAAATTAACAGAAAACCTATGCATCAATCATGTCTTCATATGTATATAAAATGTATATATCTAGGTAGATGTATATACTCATCTGTATATCACTGAAACTTGGGTAAGCACTACGCTCTTTAAGATTGCAGTGATTTAATATTCATCAGTTTTACCTCTTCATGTCAAAAGAATTCCCTGAAAGACAAGAAATTTGATCCATGGAAGAGAGTGTATAAAAAGAAATTTTTTTCCAAAAGTAATTGATTTTCAACTTTGCACAGTGTGATGTGCACTAAGCCAGCTGCAGAAAAACACAGAGAGGTAAATGTCATACCTACTGAGTTATAACAGCTGGAAAGCTTCCTCTGCCCTTCAGTTCATATGGAAATTTCAGGTGGGGTATTGCTTTTTTTTGAGGGGTGGGGTGTGGGTTGTTAAGCTCACACACAAAAATAAGTTGCAAAAATCAGCTTACTTTGTAAAACATCTGTAGGTTATAAGAGTACATTAGTATCTGTTGACAAATCCTTGCCAGAAGGGAGGAATAAGATCAGCAAATCATGGGCATATTATGATTTGATCCTACCACATACTCAATTAGATCAAAGCTTACCAGCTCCAAATGCTCATTTTTAATTTTATAGTGATGCCTCAGGCCAAATGGGTGCCATGGCAGACATGTTCTGTGACGATAACTGAGACATTTAAGACTCAAAATATTAGTGATTTTTAGGGCTATAATGTCAGCTTTAAGGATTTTTAATTAACACCTTCTACATGCATTAAATATGCTCCTTTCACCAACAAAGTTTTTTTTTTCCTCTTGAATTCTCTGAAAAGAATTTTGCTTCAGGTCTTTTATCACTATCAAGAAATAATAGCAAGCGCTGCATTAAAAAGAAATTACCCGACAAAGTGAAAGATTTGCTTGGCTGAGAACATGAGAGAATGCATACAGTTGTGGGGTAGCTCTTACTATTAATTATATTGCTGCATTCTTCAGAGAAGGAAACAAGATGTTTTTGTCAAAGTGCTGGGGAATTACAGGGTCTATGTTCAGGTTATGGTAAAGGGGTGGACAAATGCAGAACTGCCTCCAGAGAGACTACAAGCAACTTCAGTCCTATGCATTTAAATGCCAGATGTGTTCAAGGCAGGTGTTTTACCTGCACGCACAGGAATTGGCACTCCTGACTGGTACTCTCCCAGATCTCATGAATCCATGGGCAGCAGAGGTGTGGTTCCCCTTCCATCCTGCTGGTCTGTGCCCTGGAGCACCCCACACACCACTGGAGGGTTACTGTGAGACTCCTCTTCAAGGCAAGGTGTGTAGGGGAGCAGTTTTGCTGCAACCATACTGGTTTTTGTTAATGGATTAGAGAAATGTGTAAACAAATCCATTGCTTGTTTGTGCACCAAACTGCTCTGGCACACAGGGCACCTCACTGCTGAAAAGTTATCAGCCTCCAGAGAATGTACCAGCTGTCCCAAGGGAAGGCAATATTGTCTGTAAACTGTAAGAAGGATTTGCTGATTGCCAAGAAAAAAATACCATTTCCTTCTTGCTTTCCCTACCTCCACTTCCCCAGCATCCCCTACTCTTTCTTTCACAGATGCTACTTTCCTCTTTGGACTGAATCCTCTTCTTACCTGCTTCTTTGCTTTTCAGCTCCAAAACATGGGACAGCCCATGAGGTCTCCTCATTCACAGTATTTGAACCTCTTTTTCTCTAAACCCTTTGGAGCACGGTCCTTGTCTTCCCACTCTTCTTAATCACATTACCATCTCCTCACTCCTGCTTTTCCTTCTCCCTCTACATCATCCCAGAAATGTCAGGTTTTATGTGCTCTTTATGGGACTTCAAAGGGGTCTGACATGAATAATCAAGTCCAAAATTTCAGGCTGCTCTTTGTACGTGTCATACTTTTCAGTAATGACCTTCCCAAACTCCTCCTCCCTGTCCACACACAAGGAAGCTCCAGTATTTTGCCAGTGTGGCTTGGGGATGTTTTCAGAGACCAGCTGTTCATTAGTATGATAGTAGAATCAAAAATCTGATAAAAAGCTTAACAATTTGGGACAAAATATTATTGATTAATCATGTCAATTACCTCATATTACTTTGTGTATGCTACCGAATTCTGCTGTAACACTGCCCCTGTTAGTGTCTCAGGAGCTCTACTGTGTTAGGTATTAAAGGAAAGGAAAAACCCTATTTGGGAATCATGTTACAGTTTTGCAGGATTCGTGTGGGTTTGGTGTGAATCCCTGGCACACTTCATTGCAAGATTGAGATTCTGCAGGCCTATCATCATATCCCTGCATGATGTGCCAGCAGAGAGACCTGTGATATCTACCTCTGTGCAGGATCAGCTGGTATTTATTTGTAGTTCTGGAGAATCTCTCCCTCTTTATAAAAATATGATCTTGGTGAACTAGACAGAAATTAAATCAAAGAAATAGATTGTTGCTTCCAGCTGGAATTTGCAATTTGAGATGGATAAATCGGTGTGGCTCCTCCTGTGCACAGGGAGTGCTCAGTGACAAGAGGACACACGAGCAATGTTGAAGGTTTTTTTATGCTTCATGCAATGCAGGGTGCTCCACTTAGGCCCGTATAAGCACTTTCTTCACCAATATCAGCAGTCTCCAAGATTTGAAAGAGACAGCCTCTTCAGTCTTCCTACCTTTATTCTTTATTTTAAAACAGCTGTTCTCCTCAGATGCCTTTAGCTCCTTATAAAACACTTCTGAACTTTTTACCCCACTAGGTCGTGTGTTTTGAGTGCCTGTCTTGTGGCCAATACTTCTTTCCATTTCAAATGCCCTTTACAGTGGGATTTGGGGAGGGCTTTGTCTAATGGCATCCTTCTGGAATGGCTCAGAATCAGCCTGGGTCTTTCAGGTACCTTTCCCTCTGGGAACTATTAATCTATTTATATCCTGAAAGGCTGGGCTTTGTACCTTTGTTTTTGATGTTACTCTGCAAGCTGACAAATATGAATGCTGAAAGGCCCCAGAATTGTGGAATGAAAAGAAATCCAAACCACTTTGGCAAAGCAGATTCAAATACTCAATGACTTTTAATACCTACAAGAGCTGTTGTCATCATATCCTTCAGCTGTACAATGCAGGCCCATGGCACAGACTTGTCTTCTGATTGCGATAGAATATGTTTTTCAAAGATTTCCACACTTTATTTAATTACTTCAGGTGATGGCAAATCTAGCACATCACTTCATGGGTTATGCCCATAGTTCTGTATTTGCAGTTCTGATCATCATAGGTGCAAACAATGACAATGTAAGAGATGCCACTATCAGAAATATTCTTCCCCTGCTACTCTTTACAAACGGATGGAATCATTATGAGGACTATTTTTCCAGATTCAAGCTCTCACTTTGTTACTGACTTACTGAAAAAAGCCCAAAACTGTGTAGGGTTATTTCTTCAAAAGAGTTTTCTCAGTGTGAAGAAGTGAGTTTCATCCCACCTTTGTAGTGACACACATTTGTTAACCCAAATCCTGAATTCAGAAGCAGCCCATCTCCGATCTGTGGCTGTTTTGGAAAAGCTTTTTTCCTTTGTTCCTTTTCCATCCTGTTCCAGCCCAAGGGAGCACTGACACAGTTACAGCTCCAAAGTAGTGGCTCACTTTTGTCCCCTCTGTGCTGGACAAGCGGTGCAGGAGCCCATGCACAGCTGCCTATGAGGGGAGCAGGGCTGGCAGCCAGCCCTGGACAAGCCAATGGTGGGGCACAGAGAGGGCGTCAGCAAGCGCAGCGCTCCAGCCTGGGCTCCTCATCCTGCTGGCTGAGCACGCACTGGAGTCTGCTGGGGAAAGCTGGTGCCTCAGACAGCTGATGACCTCTCTGCTCTCCACTGTTGGTCTCCCACCTGCTCTGTGGTGCCTTTGTTAGCCAGCATGACTAATGCTGCAATTACATGCCAGGATTTATCCTCGCTGTGAACTGACAGCTGACAATGTGAATTTCTCTCTCTAAAATCCTTTTGTGCTGGCATTTTGCAGGCAATATACTGGAATTTGTTTTTTCCTGTCTGGGTGCTTACCATGTATGCTTTGGTTAGTCTAAATCAAAATGTTAGACACAAACAAAGACTACAAATTCCTCCTAGTTTTGTACAAATTTGCCAGATGTCAATGTGAGTCCATCTTGGCCAATAATGCTTTTAACATTTACTTTGGTACTAGATATACAAGCTTCCAGCAGAGACTTGAAACAGACTTGACCATTCCATTTGGCCTGTATAACATTCAGACTGCAGCTTCGTTTCCATGCTGTCTTCAGAAGCCCTTTTTATAAACCGCTGCTCCATGTTAATAGGCATTTATGTATTGACTGTCTTTCATTGATGCAAGAAATAAGTATTTTTAAAAATTTATTATTAGTAAAAAAAAGCGAGACTTTATCTGGAGAAAAAACATGTGTTTTATAGCAATATTATATGCTATATTTTGTAACATAGCCGGTACCATTAAAGGGCTTTCATTAGCACAGAAGTCACTTGCTCCTGATGTGAATGGGAGTTTTACTATTGACTCCAGTGGAGCCAGGGTTTTAACCATCATTTTAAGGCTTGTATTATAGGAAGAGGTTTATTGAGTGATTTTACAGTCTTGAGGGAAGAAAATCTGTCCAGTTTCCTGCCTTAGTTTTACACCTATGGCTCAGAAGAGAGACGCAGACAAAATCTATAAAACCCAAATTTCTTTTATAGACAATGGGAAATGAACTGGGTTGAATTTATCTTGGTTGTGTTTGATCAGCTGTTCCTGACTCTGCATGCACTGTCTGTGCATAGTGGGCACATGGCCAGCCTGCTGTAAATGAACTGCACCAGCAGAAAATGCAGAGGAGAGAACCTATTTTTCTTGAAATGACACTATGCAATGTGATGTTTCATGTTACTTTACAGACAACACATAGTTACAGCAAAGTGGCTGATTTCTTCCAGCTAATTTTTTGACTAACCTGAACACAGGGGGAACAAGCTTCAAGTCATTCAGTTGATGTGTTGCTTGGGTAAAAGAGACCATGAAAGGAACAAGGAGTAAAATATTCAGTGAACTTGCGGTGTGCAGAAGACGGGAAGAGGGCAGATGGAGAAAAAAGTACAGAATGAGCACAGCAGAAGAAAGGCATTCAGAAAAAGAACTAATGAAATATTAAATGCCCATAAGTAGTCAGTGAAATCTGTGCTGTGTAGGGTAGCATTACTATTATGCTAACTCTTGAATTAAGACACATCTGCAAAGCATTCACCAAAAGCCTAAGTATAATTCTTTTCTGTCATTAGATGATTTTTTAAATGACTGGTTTATGCAGTTTTGATGAAACTGCATGAAATACAAAACCTTACATGTGATAATACCTTGTGCCTAGTATCTTAAATTTTCCTCTGGACACAGGGTTATGAGGTGTGTTCCCTGATGACTGAGATATAACACAGGCTAAATAAATGTGCAAAATCACTGATTTTTCTCCTGGATATCGATTTAAGTGATGCAGAATAACTTGCTGGATCCTGCAAGTCCTTCCTAGTAGTTTTTCCTGTAGGTGCTGATGCAACACAGCTGTTGTTGGACTGCTGTACTCAATATGACTGCCTGGATGAAAAATAATTTTCTAGCCTTATATTTTTGACAGGTTTGTAATGGATGCTTATATGAATGGTCGTATTTTCCTACACAGTCAATTAATATTTTTTGGGTACAATCTATATTTCCAGCTGTGGTATACAGACTCTGCTAGAATAGGGGTTCTACCTTCAAGACTGAAAAATTAAGAAAGGCTCCAAAAGAAGGATTTTGTTTTTTTCTTTTGAGCTTACAGGATCTCTGGAAATATGAGGAATTCTATGAGGCTTCTAGAATGATTTCTGTATTTTCCCTCATGGAGCAAATTTCCAAAGTCATAGACCAGTGCATACAGGACAGCTCATCTTGGCAAGGAAGAACTGGAGACTTCCATAGTGGTGCCGGGATGCTCACTCCTTGTGCAGGTTGGCAGCAGGTGCCAGTCCCCAGGATGTGTTGGGAAGTGTGTGTGCATGAGAGGCCACAGAAAATATGCCAGAAAACCAAAGGGGTCGATGGACACAGCTTCCTACATTGCCCACAGAGAACTGTGAGCGTCAGTATTTTCTTTTGCCTCTTGTTTTGCAGCAGTGCAGGTGCTCAGGTAACCCCTGCCAGCTGTGCAGGTAGAGTTTGTGGACTGCAGCCCAGATGTCATCTCCAAAGGAACAAGAGTTTTGAGAAATGCATGACTCTGTAAGCATGGTATTGTGAGATTTACCCTGCCAGATGATCCCACTGAAGACCAGCTGGAATAGCTCCTCTTGAGCATAAGACACGAAACAATGGCTGCCAGGGCCTCATAGTAGGCATTTAATTTTGCTTGGCTTCCTTCAGGATGGGAGAAGCCTTCTTTTTTATAAATTACTCAGTAGACCCATCTGAAATTATTTTCTTCTTGAGAAATTGCTCTGAGGACATTGTTTATAAGCTACTGACCTTTAAATGGCCTTCTTGTTCCATTACCATGGTTCTTGGGTATTTAAAGCTCCAGGTCACTTTCACTTTTAATTGTGCTTTATTATTCTCCATTGTTGCAGAATGTTTCAGTCAATTTAACTAGAAGGGAGTCTTATACACTTCCCTTAATGGATTGAATTTGGGTCATAAAAAAATGAACAATTATCCTTGCCTATTTTATTAATCTTAGTCTTGTCTCATTTATTTTTAAGTTTCTGTGGACCTCCTTTGAAGTCAGCTATAAGCAGAGTTTATTGCAGGTTAGCAGGAGAGACTGTTCTATACTGCTGGGGGTGAAAGTGTGATGAGGAAGAAGTAAGAGATGGGGAGAGTTTAATGCTGGCAGGGTTTTGAAATAATTGCATGGTTCATATATTTTCTTTCAGCGTAAGGTGAAAATTAATAAAGCAGTGGCTTTATCTGACATTTAATCCTGACTGTATATAGAAGCTTGTTGAGCAAAGCATCAGCTTGCTTTCCTTTCCTTCCAAGATTTACTAATTAGACTTCAGTGGTAAAGTACTAAAGC
Source organism: Vidua chalybeata (assembly GCF_026979565.1). Classification (NCBI taxonomy): domain Eukaryota; kingdom Metazoa; phylum Chordata; class Aves; order Passeriformes; family Viduidae; genus Vidua; species Vidua chalybeata. Next base: position 94,212,363 of record NC_071531.1, read on the forward strand.
TTAGTACAGATGAAATCTTGCATCTTTCTATTAACAAAAGTGATTATGAAGCACATAAAACACATGATGGTAACTTCAAATGCTGTTTCTGTAATACCCTAGCAGAATTGTAAGATGCCAATAAGCTTACTAACTGTGAGCTTTCAACATGGAAAGTGGCTGAAGTTTAGTTATAATTCTTCTTATTTCCTTCCACTCCACCCTAATTCTGCCTTTCTCTTCTTAAATCTTTTTGCTCAGTTTCTTCTCTCACTCTACCTTTATTCAGATTCTATGTCCTTCTAATATATTGTTCCCCATGTTAATTTTAAATATTATGTTGCTTCATCTGCAGGCTAGTTTCTGTTTCAAGTAATATGAAAATTACAGAAAGGCATTTGACCCTAAGGGAAAAATTGCATGCCTGAAATTTCCCAAAGCCCAAAGTTTCAGTCTAAACCCAACTATCTAGATGCCACTGAACTGTGGGGTACCTGAGCCATCTTTTGAAAGTTTTCCTTTATGACAAATTTCCCCCACTCTGAGCAATCTATGGTTAGTTGGTTCCTTAGCCCAGTGATGGCCCAGAAAATAAGTATCCTTTTGCCTCTGAACTCTAGGGTCCCGAATTCAATAATCCAATCCATTCAAGCAACCATTCATTCAATTCTCCAAACACATACAGTATATGTGCAAAGATTTGATTCCTCATTGAATGAAGATGTGGTTACTTCCCTTTAATACACAGTTATAGACTCAGTGCTTGAGCATGGTAGGTAAATACCAGGAGGTGCCTATGAAGTAGGAGATCTGACTCCTTCCTCAGCATCAGTAGTTTAACACCTTTAGCTCCTGTGTCCTACAGGAGCACACAAGCCAACAGAGGAAAAGGATGAGGAGAAAAAATTATGCTCCCAAAAGTGTTTATGAATTGTTCCAGGGGACTTGAATATTAGAACTGGAGTACTATCTTTTCTCTTTCCTAATCCTTTTCTTTTCCCTTCCTGAAGGGTAACTTCACGAAGTTTCTACTCATGCTCCCTTTCTGACCTCATTCCTGTGTGCAGTGAGGAGATACTCCTGTGGGATGGAGTCCTGCTCCTCCATCTCTGCCCATCAGTAGGTTTTGTTAAGGGAATTAGCTTGGAGAAGAGAGTGAAACGAAGGGAGGAAGTGGCTCCAGTGTGTGTGAGGGTGTGTGCATCTAGAGCTTACTCTGATAACAGCATCAGGCCAAGGTTGCAGCAGGTACTGAGCCCTGGACACTGAGTCCCACAGCTGTGGCAATCTTCAAGACCTGGGATGCTGGCAGAGGAAAGCCCATGTCCTGGGTTGCATCTCAGCTGTCATCCAACACTCTCAGCTCATTTATGCCATTGCTTGGCCTTTGTGCTGCTGACTAATTCCCACATGAAGAAATACTGATGTAATGAGGGTAGTTTTGGTGTCTGGTGTCAGTCTAAAAAAAAGACCAAAGTGAGTTTTGTTTGCAGAAATAATATTTTTTTATCAACATTACAAATAATGCTGGAAAAAATGTAACATGCTTCTGTGTGCACAAGCATCCCTACAACAACAGTAGCAAACTGAAAAGTTCTTTTTATGATGAAGACCATGCAGAACTTACCTGCAACAGAGTCTATTCCACTGATGAAGTTACTGAATCATGTAAATTGCTATGGGATTCACCTCACTTAATGGTAAACATCTATTGTAGTTAATGTTTGAGATAAGTCTCAGTGGAAGTCCTATAGAATTGATAGAAAATCAGTTCAAGCCATTAGATTTCAATTAATTGATCTGTAGAGCTCTCTATTCCCTTCATGACTGATTAAGAGAACGTAGACAAGTAAGTCACATTAGATCATATTCTCAGAGGCTTACCTTTGATCCAACAATTCTCTGCTGATGTGTTTCAGTTGCAGGAGGATCATGTGGTGGCTGGCAAGATGAACTTTTGGTATTTAGACCAGATGACATATTTTGCCAGGAGATAGGCAAGGGTTGAGGGGCTCAAGTCTAATCCTGAAATGCTTAATGTCTCCTACTCATACTAAGAGGAGTTAAGAACACTTATTTCATTTGGAAAGCACTTGTTAACGGTGAATTCATGCACCATAGGAAGCTCTTGTAAGCAATTTACATATTCTAATTTAATCATATGGTATCTCATGCTGGAAATAGGTTAATGCTTTACATTCATAAACTTCAAAGAAACCAGTAGTAGCAGAAGAATTATTTGACCATCATGTGTTAAAAGGTATGTTGTTAGCTGAACAGAAACATGACCAGATACCAACATTAGGAGCGCAGAAGTTTTCAGATTCAATCCAGACAGTGGGATGTGAGATTTGTACTAAGTAAGATGGGAAACCACTGTGGGCAATTACCTAATTTATAAACTTGTGTATGTGGTAGTTTCTGTCTAATCACAGGAATTTTGCTAACTGCTACCCTGAAACATGAGGATTCACAGAAAAGGTGATGTTTATTTTGTATTTGATTTATCTGTGTAGGTTCTGATGCTCTCTTGCAAACCTCAGATATTTTTTTGGTCCTTGAAATTTATTGGTCTCATTGATTACATCTACACTGGTAAATAAAACTGATGCATACCCACTGTCTGCCTGAGGGTAAAAGATGTGGCACATCTCACAGTGCTGGAAGGCCAGGAAATGAGCTCCAGGACTGATGGTACCAACTGGGTTGTACTTACACTGCCACTCTGCAGCAAACTGTGTCTGCCATACTGTATCTTGGCCCAAATGGTGGTTCAAAGACATAAGAATGATTCTTCTGTAGTTTCTTTTTTTCCTTTTTTTTTAAATTTTTTTTTTGTACCCAAAATATATGAGATAATGTCAGCAAAATGTCAGATCTTTGAAAGTGACATTTTCACAACATGAAACTGAGGACTTACCTCTTATAGCCTGGAGTGCATCTGGGAATATTGGATCTTTTGAGGATATCATTGGAAAGCAGAAAATGACTAACTGGTGCATTGTCCATGCAAGAACATCTGCTCAAAGGGAACTTCTTCCAAATATGTCTTTGCAAGAAACCACATTGGAGCTACTGAGAAAAGTGTAATGTTTAAGCAGAGTCAATGCCTGAATGTCCAGTGTATGAGCAAACTTCCTGCTCCTCTTTTTGTTCAGAAGTGGAAATTCTCAGAGGAACCTTGCAGCAGTGAATTCCAGAGTCAATTACTTTTCATGAAAGCCCATGTATCTTTGTAGCAGCTGGTTATCAGTTGATTTCATTGAATGTTCTTTGCCTATTGTGTAATGAGTGGAGATAAAGCAGCACAGGCATCTGTAGTCCTTATACTGCTTGTTGGTCTCTCCCTGTTTTTTGCACAGATGTGTCCAACAAAGAGAAGTGTCTGGCTTCTAGGCATTACTCTATTAGAAATCATGAATGGTAGTTTATTTTTATTTAGTACCTTCCCATATGTAGTGGGTTGACCCTGGCTGGATGCCAGTCATCCATCAAAGCTACTCTATTGCTCCCCTTCACACCTGGACAGGGGAGAGACAATATAACAAAGGGTTCCTGAGCTGAGATAAGGACTGGGAGAGATCACTCATCAAATACCTTCACAGCAAAACAGGCTTGACTTAAGAGATACAATGTGAATTTATTGCTAACAAACCAGAGTGGGATAATGAAAAATAAAATAAATATTAAAAACAAATTTTCCTACCCCCTCCTCCCCAGCTTTACCTTCTCCCCCTCAGTGGTGCAAGGAGTTCATTGCACATTGTTCCTGCCTCTGCATTGGGTTCCTCCCATAGGAGATAGTTCTCCATGAACTTCTCCAGTGTCAGTCCATTCCATAGGCAACAGTTCTCTGTGAACTGCTGCAACATGGGTCACTCTTCCATGCATGCAGTCCTTCAGGCACAGCCTGCTTCAGCATGGGTCCCCCACAGTCACAGGTCCTACCAGGAAACCTGCTGGCAGGTCTGCATGTCCCTGTACTCCCCTTTGCTACGAAAACCCGGCCACATAAACCCAATACACATTATAAAAGTCTTTCCAGTTTCCTGATTGCTTCCATTACCTGCAATTATTTCAAGAAATCAGTTAACCAGATATGAGCCTAGAAAACCTTTTTGGTCATCCAATGTTTTGTATTAATTTTGTGAACTACCTTGAACTAAGAAAAAACCTCCCAGATTTTGGCTACCCCAAAGTAGGTGTCTAGCCTCCGGGCAAAGCATGAATTCCAATTTTCATAGACACAAACACATGCACTCCTGTGTTAATTGGGATGTTTGGTGCCACTGGATACCTGTCCACTTTTGCTTGTATGCTCCGATGCAATCTGGAATGTCTACCTTGAGAATTCCAAATTGGAAAATACAGACCCAAAGTAGTTTGGCTTTTGAACCATCTCTATCCTTATATTTTTTGTGAAACAGTAATCTCCACTATCATTGCTATATGCACCGTTTCCAGTGCATTTTCAGTAAATCTTGTGATATATCCACAGAAAATGGGATGATAGTTACAATACAATGGAGTGTTGGACTAAGGCGTATCTGTGATGGACCTGACAAAAACCCCAACACCATTTCAGGGGAACTTTTTCATTAGAGCTTCTGAAGTATTTAAATGAGTTTATCTTTTAAAATTTCTGCCTTTTTTCTTGATTTTTAAAAAATTTTGTAAATCCCTTACATATTGTCCCATCATTTGGTGTGGTTGCACTTATAGCTTACATTAAACAGAGTATTTTTCTTTAGGAAACTGGGAAGAAGTACCTGTTAAGGCTCTGTGAGTGATAAGATATCACAATGAAAAATAGATATTGTGTGTTCCAGAAAATAGACTTAATCTGCAGTTCTGAATCATATTTGTTAATAAAGGCAATCTATTCATGTGTTCAGCATAATCGATGGCACCACTGGTGCTACATAATCAGGTGGCTGTTGTTTGGGGGAAAAGAAATATGTTTCCTCCTTGCCCCTTTTACTGATATTTGGTTTGTGTATCTTTAGTCAAGATTGAATTTTAAGTGCCTCAGAATACAGTCCAAGATCCAAGAACTGTTCTTGTGAAATAGATAGGATACTTGTTTCTGAAAAATGAATAAACTCCTAATCTGTTTTTGAATAATAAATCTTGATTTGCATTAATTTTTTGCTAAAATTTGCATTTGCAAAGTCATCTTGCATTGAAAATCCTTTCTAAAAATACTTTAAAGGGGGAATACAGTAATAAGTATTGCAAGAATAATGAGAATAATCAAATTATGAGTATCTTAAATTAAAGGTAAATTAATAATTACTTTAAGAATTATACCATGATTAGGAAGGGAAAAGAGAGGAAAGTGGGATAGCAGAAAAGTCCCAAGTATTCTGTGGTCTGGGACTTCCCAGTCTATGTAATAATCTGTCCCATGAGGATAACACAAAGCATTCAAAAACTGAAAGGTAATGATGGGAAGAATAGCAGAAAAATTTAGTGCAGCTGCTGGCCCCCATGGTACTTTCTCCCAAACAGCGTGGTGGGGTTTCAGACGAGCTAGGCAAGTCAGTCCAGTTTAAGACAAAAATACAGTAACACATACCAAAAAAAATCTCCTTTGTCTTATATTAATTCTGTCATTTGACAGAATTCTGTCAAGTTGCCAAGAGCTGGATAGGAGTTTTGTGGGAATACCTTTTCAAGTGAAACACCTTTTGCAGTCTGTCAACACAGAAATATTTTATGGTAGAAAAGCCAGTGATTTCATCCATGTTCTCACTTAATTGCTCATGTAGCTTTTAAAAAAGTAACCCTATTTAATGGCTCCCTTGTGTAAAGCACAGAATCAATGCTGTGTTTTAGTGTCTCCTGAAATTATCTTTTCACATTATTTTCCTTTCAGTTTTATTTGTGATGTGAGATGATATTCTTTGCATCAAGCAGCAGTAGTGCATCTGAGCGTGTTTATAATCTGTGAAGATCCATAGTTGTCTAATCTCCGCTAAAGACTTTCAGCTCCCAGATAATAAAATGCTCACAGAATTTAATTGACCCATGTCTGATCCCTTATTGAACCAGTGGTGGCCCAGGGCTTGTAGCTGAGCTTAAGATACAATTATGTGTATTCAAACTATGCCACTTTACAACCCACCTAAGCATCTTATTTCAGCTGCAGCCATATGGAATGATGATGCCAAGGCTATATAACCTACTTAGTGCTATTTTGAGAACTCAGATGGCATAGTAATTGTCCCAAAGCCCTCAAGAACCATGAATTATTTGCATTTCTTCAGGGAGTTGTTTTCCTGCAGGACAAATAGCAGTTGGCAGAGGAGTAAGCCTCCAAGACTAATTTAATTCAAAAGCATACATTTGGATACAAATAAATGGTTCAATTTGAAACATAGCTGTGCATCTTTAGGTGAAATGGTACTAGGAAAACCTGTGTTTTCAGAAATTCTTTTGAACTACATGATTAAATACTAACGAGGGAAATAAAAGAGGATCACCTCATCTTTATAGTCTGGATGATATGACTGTATTTTTGTCAATACCTCTTACCAGATAGTGTAATACTAGAAAACTACTATTCCCTACCTTCATGTGGATCAGAAATAAAAGATACGGAATGCTGTGTTTCAATGAGATTTCTTTGCCCTTTGATGAATTAAATCATTTTGATGACATGAGGTGTACTTTTGCTCATTTCCCAAACACCTTCTACATCTAGTACACTCTCAGAGGTCTGGTTGTTCCTTTCTTCAAAAATGTAATATATTTTGCATTGAAAATCCAATTTCTTGCTAAGAAACCTTCACAAGAACAGACAGTATTTAACTCTAGCTGTATTTGCCTGGTCTTTTGAGGTTATCTCAGGCACATAATAAGCATTATCAGCCCATCCATTAATAAATTACTGTGAGACCAGGACAGCAGAAATGCTTTGCCCATCAGAGCATATTACAGACCTCATACTGTGGTCTGACTACAATGCCTTGTCTTTTTTGAAAGCTACATCAAAATGAAAGACAAATCCGAACTTGAAGTTTAGAAAGAAAAATGTTTTGATATGTAAAATACTATAGAAAATAGGTAGGCATCTCGATCAACATATCTGTCACTCTAGAAATTTCTTTAAGTCGTATGTGGCTGTTGGTTTGTTTTGCTTTTTTGTTATTGTTGTTGGTTTTACTTGTATGCATGTTTTTTTGTTTTGAGTTATTTGCGTGGGGCATTTTTGTTGGTTGTTTTTTTTTTTTTTTTTTTTTTGGTGGGTATTGGGTTTGCGTAGGTATTTATTTGCATCTTATAGATCTAATTACAATGACATCATGCTGCTTCCACAATAACATTCAGATTTATTAAGAACTTATCTTTGTTGCTATAGAGAAGCAATTCTGACTTTCTTGTTTCAGTTTTGATTGTAACAGGCTTTGTTAAACTCATGCTGAGGCAGAAGTTAGGTTCCAGGTTCTGATATAATCTCCTTCTTGCCAGGACAGCTTTTTTGAAATACATATTTTTTCTTAAAATACAGTAGTTTTTGTTCTCAGCAATGATGTGCCAGAAAATCCTGAATCCATCGTTCTTTGCTTATCTCTGTACAAATTCATTAAAATGTGATGGTAGTGTACTGCACTTTCAGATTAATTTTCAAAATTTTACCCCAAAGCACTTTGCAGAATGAAGTCCAGAATTTCAACCTTATTCAAGAAACCATATACGAGTGACTTAATTACTTTGCTGAGATATGTTTATTTTCATGGTTAAAAGCATGTATTAACTTATGCTGGTGTTTTATCAGTACTAGAAGCTGTGATTCTGAAATAAAGAGGGTGGTGTTGTAGCACCATATTTTAATGTTTTTCAAATGAAAATAAGTCAAACTCTTTTCTTTAGGTGTATTTTGCCTCCATCGTTGAGTGAAAGAAATACCCTTGTATTGTTCCCTTAGTTTAGGTTATTTCCTCTTCTGAAACCTCACCGCCACTTCTGCTGTTTCTTTAAAACCTCTAATTGACTCAGATCCACTTTGTTTTATATCTGCTATTTTTTACTATGGGGTAGCTAAATAAATTAATGGATAAACAAAGAAAGCAAATTTACATCTATTTTACAAAAAATATCTTTGTCAGAAAAACAAACCTTTAAAAACCTACTGCAGATGCTCTTTTGGGGCATAATTAACTAAATTATAGAGAAAGGAGTTTGCCATTCATCTTTAATTTTCCACGTTGCATGGTGTTTCCTTTATTGAGAAAGGCATTTATATGAAGTGGCCAGCCTGGAAATTGCTGTACATAAATGTTGGTACATCCTCTTATTAAAGTTCATTAGGAAGTAGAAAGGAGGACACTGAGAGCAGGAAGTGTCATAAACCATTTTGTTGCTTCTGGACTATGTCCTGGCTTGTTTATGTCTTGGCTGCAAAGCTGACTTTTTGTGAATGCTGCCTCATTTAAAAAATATAAATGTGATTACCTTGAATAGGCTGCTTGGAGTGCACTGTAACAAGATTTTCCCCTGTTGCATTATGAGATGCTTCTGAAATGTGTATAATATTTTCTTTCCCTGCCTCAGGACTCACTTCCCAGGCCAAATAAATGGAGCATCTGGTGAAGAAGCCATCGGAGTCAGGGAAGGAAGAACCCAGCTTCTCAGGACAGTCATCCTGCAGACTGCTGTGCATGGTAGAGATACTTCAATGGTCTCATCACTGCTGTCTCCTAAAACTAAAACTTCTGACATCTTCATCACCCCCAGGATTTTCAGTGTGAAACCAAGGCAAGAGTAAGTCAGGCTATGTAGTGAGGGAGGAAATCTGAAGCACTGTAATTCATAATGCAACTGATTTCCCTAAATGAAAGGCTAATTCTTTATCACCAGCTTCATTGATTAAAAAGATAAATAAATTCTCCCCTTCAGTTGGTTGTTAATGGGTATGAGAGCCTGATGCATTCTGTGCATATTCAGAGAAGGCACAGGACGATAAACTTTTAACTTGGACACAAACGCCACGGGACATTAGAGAGCCTTGTACAACAGAGGAATAAACATATGGAGGGTAAATACCAGACATTAATTTGATTAGAAAATCAATACATAGAGCAGTTTCCTTGCACTTCAGCCAATTAAGACAATGATCAACAAAAGTCCCTGGACTGCTTACGCATGTTACATTAGATCTTTATCAGACAAGGGCCAGAGGAAGAAACCAGAACTCCCTTCTCCTATCTGAGTGCCCTAACTTTGAGGCTTTGGGGCCACAGTCCTTTGCTCTAAATATTTCTGGCTTGTGAATATTCCTCTTTGGCTGCCCAGAAGAGTGATTGCCACAACAAGAATCTCTCCCCGCCATCCAAATGCCCCCAAAGTCTTGTGCTTTAGTGCACCCCTTTCAAAGGCATTCCCTCAAATCCAGCAGGCAACACAGTGTGGGTCAGGATCTCAGATCCCTGGTAGGTGCATGCTCTGCCTGCCAGGGTCACTGTGTGTAGTGCTCATCTCCATTTGCTCTTTTTGCTTTGCACAGAGCCCTGTGCATGCAGATGCCTCTCCCAACCTGGGACATCTGCACTCTGAAAAGTGTTTTGTATTGGTCTGAATGTCCTCCTTAAGCTCCACAAAAAGCTGGGAGTTTTTTTATAGTGATTTTCCTATTGAGTGTCTCTGATACAGAGCTCAGACACAGAGATTCTCTCTGGTTCAGTTTTATCTTCTTTACTGTCTACAAAGGGATGGATCAAATCTAGATGCCCTTGTTGACAGTCAGATTCCAAATTTGCATACTGCAATTCACATTTTGAGTACCAGAAGAGGATGGGTTGGACCTTGCCCAATGTTTTACCTTTTTTCTTTGAACTCCATACTCTTTTTCCTCTCTGAAACATTGGAAGATCTAGTGCCCATCCTGATTTTTTTTTTTTTTCAGAATGCAGATTCATTATGTGAGTGCAAATACTGTGTGACTCCCTTCTTTCTGCATGAAGAAAGGCTGCATTCCCTTGCCTGTGAGTAAGCAGAGTCTAGGATTCTTTTCTTGCAAACCAAGTTTTAGTCATTCAAGATTTTTATAATCTGAATGCATACTGGATATATGGATAATGTAATTAGATATTAAATTTCAGTTCATGTTCTCCATTTCCTTAATGTGATTGGATGGTCTTTTTTTCCTGATTTAAACTATTGGTTCTGGATGTCAGGCTCCTAAAAAGTCATTTGATTGGTAACTGCAGAATGGTGGATCAAATCAATGATATGAAACCGAGTGTGCATTTCACACATTAGCTGAGAGCTGTACTCATCTGACCTCATTCATGCTCAGTTTTATGCTGCTGCCCTTTTGCTGCAGTAACGGAGTTATTCCAGACTTACATGGCTGTGTAGGGAAGAGCACAAAGAGGATGAAAGAAAGGATTTGTGCAGCTCTGGCCGTAGATGTGCGCCTGGGGACAGGGTGGATGTCGCTGCACCCCCATGTGTCTGCTCTCTGAGAGGCGACAGACACCTGAAGCCACAGGGGAATCCTGAGGCAAGAGCCCCCAGTATATTCCTAAGCAGGGACCTCCTCTGGGAGCCATGGACTGAAGGAAGTAGGAGGAGGAAGAAGAGGACCCTCATAGCTCTTTGCCTGTTGTTTTCCTAATTTAGAGGTTTTCCTTCACCTATTTTGCACCATCAAAGTACCATAAAAAGGCCCTTAAAATGAGACTAAAGCACAAACACTTGAGTCTTTTGGGAGAGACATAATTTATGTGAGGGATATTTTCCTTCCATTTTGTGCAGCACTGAGTCTTTGGATTGATACTGTTCATTTTAGTGATTGCAGTTGTACGCCCAGAACATCAACAGTGGTGCAGTTATTGCTCAAAAATTTATACCTGGCTGAAAATAAATTGATTTGGTCTCGGTCTGAGTTTCCTCTACTTGGCCTCAGGCATGGATGGAGCTCGATGAGCTCCTTGCTTTTTGCAGTTCAATACAATTAATTTAAGCAAATGAATTCCATAAAGAATTCTTGACTGTGAGCTTTATTTTAGTCTATACAACTCTTCCACTGTTTAGTTTTTTATCACCTTGGAAGTAGCACCAGAATTAGATATTCAATTACCCCAGCTGATGTTACAGGGCTCATTTATGTGTCGATAACTAGCTGGTCCTTTTCAGCTGTTTGATGTGTGCACTGAGGGTGAGGGTAACATTGCTGAATCAAATGTGTGAGCATGCTGGAGATGTTGTTAGTGTTTGGTGTCAGTGAGAAATGCAATGGTACCGGGTAATCCCTTAAGGCTGGTCCTTTGTGGTCTGAGAACTGGTTGCTTAATGTGTAACTTGTTTGTCCACTGTGATGGAACACATTTGGAGGACTCTAAATCCACCCTAACACACCTTTTGTGAAGGAGTTGCTATTACATTATCTCAGATAATATTTGTATAGTGCTCATAGCATCCTGTGTGCCTCCAGGAGTAAAGACAAAGTCTGTGCCTTGAATAGGTGGCAAATTAACGTTTCCATAGAGCTCAGCAGCCTTGTGGATTGTAAATTGCAAGGACAGGCCTTAAAAAAATGCAATAAGATGGTGCAGGGAAATGTATCAAATAGTGTACAGTGAAACTGCAGGGTAACAGCCATCAAGCTTGTGATTTTTCAGTTCTGCAATTTCTTTATTGACTTTTTAGATTATTTTCTGCTAATTTTAGACATTTAGCACACATCTCACCCAAGGATAAAACAATAGCAGTAGATCGTGGAAGGCAGGGCCAGGTAGAAGTTTCTTGCAGGCAAATTAGCATAAAGAGAGGAAAAACTCCCTACCATTACTACCTCCTTCCTTGGATATAAGTTTATTAAGCTTATTTTTAACATAAATTTGTCAAGAATGTGCAGTTATTTAAAAACATTTAGACTTAATGCTAAATGGTGCACAACCCTCCTGATTGTCAGAATCTTCAATTTCTCAGTAGAATATTCTTTACCAAGAGTTTTCAGTGGAAACAAAATGACTCTAGCTTTTTTATATGGGACCTCAAGCAGATCTCCTGCTCTGGATTTCTTTGTAGGACTTGTAAAATTTTTGCCTTTTTTCAGTATTTTTCCTCTGTCTCTGTGCTGTGTGCCCAGGCTTCCCTACCTGCACACGAACAGTTTCATGGGCACTTGCATGGCCCTTCTGCTGCCTGACCACTTCATAAGCATTGGGCAAGTCATTCTGGATCTCACTCAGCTTGGCCACCCAGGAGTTGGGTATCTGATCTGAGAGAGAGAGTGATCTCTCTGTAGCCAGTGGTGTGAGATGGGAAGGAAGGGAGCTGACACAGGATAGTATGCTACATCTGAAGAGACCTGTCTGAGGTGGGTAAAAGAAAATTTTATCTGTGGAAGAGTTTCTCTCTTTCTACTCTGTTTTGGAAGAGCCTCATTTTTACATTACTAAAGTCACATGAGATCAATTACGTATTTTGTTTATTTTCTTAGGTGGCAAATTCTTCATGAGGGAAGTAATCTAATCTAATCTGAGTTCTAATCACTGGGGTAGTAACTAGTGTAATAACATCTAATTTCAGAAGAAGCTTAGTACATTACTTTTCTGCTTTCAGTTCTTTCATTACTGATTCTTTAATGTTTTGAACAGTTTTTCAATGTGGCTTTTAAAATGTTTTGTTTCTGTGGGGTACCAAACATAAACACTTAGAAAATGAACAGCCATTGTTTTGTGTAAGATTTCTAGTATTTGAAACAATTTACAGGTTCAGTGTAATGCTCAGATAATTGAATTAAAAATACTTGATGGATTCCTAAGGATATAATTTATTCCAGATGTTTTATATTCCACAATGCCAGTTGCAGATATTCATATCTATCTGTATGCCTTTTATTTGCAGAAATGTTCTATCACATTTACAAAACTGGACAGACACAAACAGTAAATTTACATGGGAGGATGTCTCTAGGTATTGCTGGAGAAAGAACATCACAATCCCTCATTTTTCCTCTGCTTTTCTTCTTTTCCATTCCCCTGCTAGAGGATTCTGCTGTGAAGTCTTCAGTCTCTTTTGCCAGTTTATTGTTTTTTTTACTGAATTTGGAAAAGACTGGAAACTCTTCTCTCCCAGGTACTGTAGCACTGTTTGGGCCTGATTGTTGCTTTGCTATTTTCAGCAGTGCAGAATACAACAAAATCAGATCAGCCTAGGCTGGAAGTGACCACCAAGGATCATGGGAAAGGAATCCTAGTCATTAATCTAGCACCCTGTCCAATCTCATTTTAAAAACCTCCAGTGGTGGGGACCCCACCACATACCTGGGGAGGTTGTTCCGGTGACTGGTCTGACTGTAAAAAAAATCTTTATTATGTCAAGATGAAATCTCTGCCAGTACAACTTATACCCACTGCCTCTTGTTTTCTCCATCTGGCTCCTAATGAATAGAGAGCGTCTGTCACCTTTGCAGCTGCCCTTTAAGTACTGAGATATTGTGATGACAACCCTGCTGAGCCTTCTCTTCTTCACAAATGAATGATCTAACTCCTTTGGTCTATCCTCAGAGAGCAGGCTCTTCAGCCCTTCTTAATTATCTTCATGACACTCCTGTGGACCTTCTCCAGTCTGTCTGCATCTTTCTTGAGTTGTGGGGACCAGAGCTGGGCACACTACTCTGGATGCAGCCTGACAAGCACTGAATATTTTAGAACATCTCTATACTTCCAGTGATGCTCCTGCAAATGCAACCCAGGAGCTGATTTGCCTTCAGTGCTACAGTGGCTTTCTGCTGACTCATGCTCAGCTTCTTGCCTGCAAGGACCCCAGGTCCCTTGCAGCAAAGTGTTCCCCAGGCACACAGATCCTGCACTGTGCTCTTTGGTCACTTTGTCCCAGGTGCAGCACTTTGATTCCTGCTTGTTCATACAGTTCCTGCCAGACCCAGCTGCCTCTGAAGAAGGCTCTCCTCTCTGACACATTTTCCTTGCCTCCCGCTGAGTGCCCTCAGCAAACGTGGTGAGTGTGCAGCAAACAGCCCAAAGGCTCCTTTCTGTTCCATCTGAATTCTCAGCTTCTCACTCCTTTTAAACCCCATACATTTTCTAACACACAGATGTCTCCACAGAGATTTTGTCTCCTCTGTTCACCAGTGCAAAGGCTTTCATTAACAGTGGATGGCTTGGACAGAGCAGGGCTCCCTGGCTGTCTTGGGAGCCTCCTGGAGTTACATGTGACAGCTGCAGCATTGCACTCTGTGTGCGACAAGGAGAGCTGAATGCAGATGCTGATCAATATTGAAACTTTATTTCTATACTATATGTCATCGTCAACTGAATAAAAAAAATATTAAATTTTCTTCTTTTCAAGTACAAAAGGATACTTACTCCTTATGAAGTTCTTCATCCATTCCAAATGTTCTCTTTTTCACATGGCTGTGAATCTTCCTTCCGTCTGATCTTCCTGATCCTCAAGGATATGCAACAGATAGTCACAGGAGCAGACACTGCTCTAAATGATTTTTCCCCTTTTTTTATCCTTTGACATTCTCCTTTACAGTGGAGCCCAATATGATGTTTAATATTCTCTTTATTCTTCCTTAACCTTCTCTTCTTGATTTTCAGATTTCCATCTGCCACGCATGTAGCAGCATTACACAGTGAATAAAAGTTTTCTATGCAAATACAAAACCACTGAACTATGTTGCTTCAGATGCTATGGTGCAGGCTGTGTACTATTACTGAATGACATGTTCTGCAAATCAACTGAATGTGCTTATTTTTTTCCTTCAATATCATTTGAGAATTTCCTTAATCAAGAGGAAACATACTTGCAAATAAAAGTGAGAAGAGATTCTGAACACAAATAAAGAATGTATCTTATACAGTAATCAGGTCTGTTAAATGTAAACATAATATATACATGATCCGACTTAATAAACAGGGTTAGATGTGCGTTTTTTTAGTACATAAATGGTATTGGCATTCAGCCATAAGGAATTTAGTTCTCCCACATTATTACCCTTTTATTTATTGCAAAGTGCAGTTGGGGCTGGTAATGTGGTTATGGCAGGTAAAGGGCAGAATAACTGCAGGATGCTGGGGAGACAGCTACAGACACTTTCCATCAGTGCATGTTCAGGAAACAGAAACTCCAGGTAGCCCTTGGGACATGCAGGATATAGGTCACTTGGGTACATTCCAAAGAAAAAAATCAGAAACTGAATGCAGTGTCTTAATATTTTGAGGGAAGGGAAGGGAAGGGAAGGGAAGGGAAGGGAAGGGAAGGGAAGGGAAGGGAAGGGAAGGGAAGGGAAGGGAAGGGAAGGGAAGGGAAGGGAAGGGAAGGGAAGGGAAGGGAAGGGAAGGGAAGGGAAGGGAAGGGAAGGGAAGGGAAGGGAAGGGAAGGGAAGGGAAGGGAAGGGAAGGGAAGGGAAGGGAAGGGAAGGGAAGGGAAGGGAAGGGAAGGGAAGGGAAGGGAAGGGAAGGGGCTTCTGATCCAAGAGGCAGAAAACAATGGGAAATTTGTCTTCAACTTTCAGGGAGGCAGACTTTTTTACTGCCTGAAAAAACTGAGCTTGAGGAGGTCACACAATGGCTGTTGAAATTAAAGTCCATACTAACTAGTTGCATCTATAATGCTATTATAGTACTATTTATATACTACCAATTCTCTACACAAGACTGAAGAGCATGCTCACCCTCAGCTTTGTGTGTTTTCATGATAGCAACATTTATAGTACTGTGTCCATGTTTGCAAGAGGGCTGTGAAAACTGCCAGCCTACCCCTTCTCCTTGAGGCTGTCCATCTCTTGATGTCTGTGGATGCCTGTGCACCAGCTGAGGCCTGTGAGGCAGGCTCAACACTTCTGCTGTCACTATTTCTCTCAACACTGGCAATCTGCAGGGGGACATAACAATTTGGAAATCCATCCTTCTACCAGCCTCAATGGGAGGATGTGAGATGAGGCCTGATGTTCAGCTGATGTGCTAAGCCTCAAGTATATTTTTTCTAGGAGAATCTCATTCTCAATCATTATTAAATCCATCTGTTGATCAATTGGTGTTTCTATCCTGCTGCTCCTTGGCAGCTCAGATACATTGTGAATGACTGGTTTAGACAGTCAGGGCAGAACAAATTGTTCTAATTGCATGCAAACATTTTACTTCTAAATTTCTGCCTGTATAAGAATATCCTAGAGCTACTCTTAGGAATAACACCTATTTGATTATTTTCCTAATTAAACACAGCTGACTGCATGTAAGAACAGTGGTTTCAAACAGTGTTTTATTTGGGTAATGACTGAGCTCTCACTGTCCCTCGCTCCCAAGGTGTTTTGGAGGCTGCTGTATGGTGTGTGCTTCAGGCTGCCTTCCCCAGCAGCATCTGTGGAGTCAGCCTTATTTAGCACCTCTCTACCAGGTGCTTTCAGGCCTGCCCCAGGACAGGAAAGAGACAGCAGTGAGCTGAGCAAGGCTCTGCACTTCCCCAGTTATGTGCTTTTCCCTGGGGAGGGCAAGGAATTAAGAGAGGACAGGCAGCAAGCAGAGCAAGACATTGGATCTTGTTTTTCTCAGCTGACTTGCTGAGGGACCTGCCCAGCCCAGCGCCCCAGCACCTCGCTGCTCCCAGGGGAGCTGTCCTTACTGCTAACCAAGCCAGGCAGCATGCCTGTCCTACAGCTGGGTTTTTTAACAGTGTCATTTTGAGTCTCCTCAAGACCAGTTCAATGCTCTCTGAGGAATATCTTACACGGCTGTACAGGGAAAATACCTTTCCATTCAGAAAACTATGAGGTGACAGCTGTAAGCTGTCATAAATTAAGCCTTTCCAGGAACAGTCCCTCCCGCTTTATTTCCAGTGAATATGTTACTGGCAGAGAGGTAGAATATGTTTCAAATGTGGTGTTGAAAAAAATAATAGCTGCCTTAAGGAACTGTGACATTTTTGAAAAGCCAGAGCTCTGACACCCTTCAGAGCAGCAAGTTCTGGAAAGCCTCAAGCTGCCCCTCTGTACCTTCACGGCTGAAGGACACTCCAGTGGGAGCATTGCTTCCTCTGATTTGGGTCTGAATTTATAATAAAGAGAATCATAGAAACTCTTAGAAACTTCCCTCTTATTTCCACGGAATTAGACATCACTCAACAACTTTATGAGGACTGTCTCCTAAAAGTGATGTTTGAGGCTAGAAAGATGGTCAGGAGAAAAAACCATTTCCTGGGATGGCTCCTGAGACATGCTAGTGACAGGGGGAAGCCCAGGGGGATTCCTTGTCCACCCTTTTTTAGTTTACACACTGCACAGTCTTGAGTCACTGAGCTACCTGTGTGCATATTGAGATGTAGAAGTACCACCAAATAAAGTGATACAGCCTTGAAGAATATACAGGAAAGCCATAGAGGTGTGAGGAATTGTATGTAATCATAAACTACAGCCTTAAAAAATAAGTAGCATACACCAGATATAACAATTTATGCAGCTGAACCATTATAAAGAAATTCTATAGTCCTTACTGTAGAGTTCAAAGAACTCTAAATGTGGAACATTTTATTTTCAAACAAAGTTTTTTTTTTTTAAAAAAACCTGTAAAACCTGTAAAATCTTGCTTATAAAACATACTGCAAAATTTTGATTAGTATAAAACCTCAAAGATCAAAAAATGACACATGCCGTATTTAAATTCCCTCAAACTATTAGAACCCAAAGGTCATAATGTTGGTTGGAGATTTTAGTTTCACTGTTAAGTTTCACAAAGAGCTTCTCTTCCACGCAACAGAAGTTATTCCTTTCCTAAATGCTAATTTGTGAGTCTAGGTTTGATTCAGTGCCTTCTATGGATTATCTGCCTTCTAGTTCAGCAACAATACAAAAATGGAGCCCTTCTTCACCAGGGATATGGGGTCATTCTACTGGAGTAGAGGGACAGCCCTGGGCTCTAGACTCAGTTGTACTCTAAGTTGTAGCTCTTCCATACACTAATGGAGTCATTGGTGCTTGCCAGCACATCTGGAATAGATCCTCTCTGGTTACAGACCTTCAGTAATTCATATCAGAGCACCTGGAATAAATGTGTAGGCTGCTCTGCTAAGCAGGGGAGATGTGTAGGCTGCAAAGTCTCTTGGTGTATGGGATGTAAACTGGCTCCCAAATGTCTGTCTTTCACCAAAGAATGACCCTGAATGATTTACCGGGATTAGATTAATCCTGCCTCTTTGTCTTTTCAGCCAAAGTTTTCTACAGTTAGACTCCTGCAGGAATTTTATTGTCTCACTGCTTAAGAGATCGAGCTTTCCCAATACAGATATCCTTCCCCATGGAAAATGCCAATAATAAAATCCGGAAGAAAAGTGCTTGCCATGGGTGGGAAAAAGAAGACATTAAAAAAAAATGCTTTTGAGGTGTTCAGATACTGAGTATAGACAACTTAGGTAATCAGATAATCAATTCGGTATGTTTTTTTATTTAATAGAATTATCTTCCTAGGAAAAGGAAAGGTTCTGCCAATATAAGAATATTTTACAAGAAAATGTTGGAGTTTTTTGCAAATATTTAATGGTAAGAAGTCAGATATTTTGCTTCAAAGACTTTTTTGGCATTTATTTTTGTGCCAATAATACATGATACATATGCTTATTTCATTGCTATTCAAATATTGATTTGAAACAAAATAAATCTGAACACTACAATTGAAATAAAGCACTCTGAATGTCTCAGAGCTTTCTGGGGCTCCCAAACTGAATTTCTTTTTTTGAGAAGCCTGAATTTTCTGTGAGATTCTAATGATCATTTACTTTTGAGGAAGAGTTTAAAGCAGATTAGTTGGTGGAATTGTGTGTGAATAACAAGTCCTCGTTGTCCATCAACCCCAACACATGACAATATCTGATCTCCTCCTTCTCAAAGGGTGGTCCTGGCTGGTCCTAGTGAGCTGCAGGCCCTGCACCTGCATGCCTGCTTCCTCCTAACTAGAAGGTTTTTTTCTCTAAGGATAAAGCATATATGGGTGAACAGAACTATGCAAACACAGGTGCATGCTGTAACAGTAAATGCATTGTTGATTACTTAAATTAAGACCAATTTTCAGAACACAGCTGCTTAGTACTAATGTGTCTTCCTTAGGCATTGTTTTTAACAAGTTGTAAAACCTGCTTAAGGAGTTTTTTTGTCACATCTGCTTGTTAGGTATTGAGCATGTGATAGAGCAGTTATATGTAAAATAATGAGTAATTTTGTTAAAAAAATCCAAATTTCACAATTATTTTTTTTTTATTAGATGAGGGCTTTGAGCTTGACTAGTAGTGATGTATCAATGTACAGGTTTCTACAAGAAAAAGAACCCCAACTTCTTTTTGTACTTGGCAGTAGGAATATTTAGGTTATATGTCATAACCCAAGTCATAGCCCAAAAGTAATGATCTAAGGAGTATTAATTTCCAGTATACAATTAAGCTTTATACAGTAGAGAAGAAAGAGCAGGTGATATCACTTTGGATAAGTCCCATCTACTTCAGAATCGTTGACATGGCCTTGGTAAGGAGAGATTTTTGCCTTATTAATCTGCTTATGTTCCTTAGGGAACACAGTGAGATTATGGACATGATGCTCTGGTCAACAGATCCATTTGAATCCTGAAAGGTATTCAACAGATTCTCTCACAAAAAACCCCAAATCCCAAACTCAAACATTTAAGAAAACTGTGTAATGAAATAATAAGACAGTCCTTTTATTGCTGATTAATTGTTTGAATTAATATTTGAGAAAAGTTTGAGTAAAAAGTTTGAGGAAAGTTTGAGGAAAGTTTGAGTAAATATTTGGAGGCATGAGGGTGGTGAAGGAAGGTCACCAGTGGATTCTTGTTGAGGTCTGAGTGGGCACATGGGCTGTTCAACATATTCATGAACCACCTGGAGGAAGGTTTGAACAATGCCAAGACAAAGGGTGCTGATGATGTAAAATTATTCATAGCAGGACTAACAACAAAGGCAAGGATTGAATGTGAAGACTGACAGAAAGAATTTATGAGACTGAGTGACTGGAGAATAAAATGACAGGTGTATAATTATGAAAAAAATGCACAGATGGAAAAATCCTAACTTTGCATACAAAATTATGGCCTTTTATCTGACCATTACCTCTCAAGAGGTTACAATAAATATTTCCATGAAAATGTCAGTCTCGATGCTCAGTAGCAGTCAGAAGCATATATAAATGTTAAGGATCATTAGAAGAAAATAGAGAACAATAACAGAAAATGTTATGAAGCCATTTCATGAATTTATGGTTTACTCACATCCTAAGTGATATATAAAACACAGGTACCTTAATTTTCAACAGGAAATGTTAAAGCTGAAAAACATTCTGTGAAGGGCAACAAAAATGACCACAGTGTTGGATAACTGCCAAGTGAGCATCAACTAAGTAAACCAGGACTCTTCAATACTGGGAAGCAACCCCCTACAGGAGAGGATAAAACAGAGGCATGAAACATCATAAGTGATGTGAAGGTGATGGTGGTTGATATATTCACTGTCTCTTCCAATACGAGTTTAGAGCAATTTAACAGAGACTGTACAAGAGGTTGAAAACAAACAAAAAGGGGTATATTTCACCCAGTAGGCAGTCAGCCCATATAAACAAAGTCCCTGAGGCTATTGTGCTGAAAAACAAAAAGGTGACAGTGCTGGGGAATACTGAGAGTCATATTTTTGGCCTAAATTTGTTCAATCCTTATCTTTGGTTCTGTGGATTCCCCCATTATATTTACAAAGGATTTAAAATCTCTTCCATATCTAGATGGCAATATAAGGACTGGTGGCAGAAAGAATTCAAAGCCTGGGAAAATTCTTGTCATCCCTGGTAAAATGTGTCAATAAGTATTTATTTTTTCTTCTTGCCACAGTGGACACTTACAGATAAACAAAACATCTGCTGTTGTTCACTCATTTACATCATCAAATGTTTGCTCTGCATACTACGGGAAAAAATAAGAAGACACAGACTTCTCCAAGACACTTTAATGGCTGATGATAATAAGGGGTGAAGTTAAAAAGGTAGCAAAAGAGTATGTGAGTTTGGAGTTTGTGATCATAGGAAACTCTGTATGACCAAAAGAGGTGCCACCAATGAGGAGCTTCAAGCTACTCCTGATTCTTGATTTGTAACTGTACAAGGAGACAAACTGTTTTTTTTCCCATGTTAGATCAGTGATTTGCAGTCCAGAGATGGGTACAGCTCTGTTGTTGCTGCTGGAAGTTGATGTATTCCTCCACCTATGGCCTTTAAGGACATTTGAGTATTTCAGAGCCTGAAGGACAATGCTTCTTCTCTGGCAGGCACCTTCATCACTGGTTATGAAGCATTTTTGAACTGGCTAGTAGGTTCATATATATTTCATCTTCCTTCTGATTAGTCTGCGTGGAGACTTCCAAAGACCGTGAGCAAGAAGGAAACCAACAGAGTGCTGCTGTTTTTACAGATCTGACCATTAACATTGCAAAATATAGAAGGTACTGCAACAAAGTAGGGTTGAGAAGAAAGTCTTACAGATATTTGGGGAAGAGTAAAGAGGGAGGAAAAATTAAAAAAAAAAAAAAAAAAGAAAGACATTCTTGAATAGCTCTGATGTGATATCACCTAAACTTTGTAAAGTTGAGGAAAATTTTTCTCCTAAATATGACGAAGCATTCTCAAAAGCAAGGCAATGATCTGCAGATCAAAAGAAGACAAATGAAGACACAAAAGTGTAGGTGAGAAAGATGTTGTGTCCAAAAGACACAACCACGTTTCCAGAGAGGTTATTTTCTCTTTTCCCTTCCCTTCCCTTCCCTTCCCTTCCCTTCCCTTCCCTTCCCTTCCTTCCCTTCCCTTCCCTTTCCCTTCCCTTCCCTTCCCTTCCCTTCCTTCCCTTCCCTTCCCTTCCCTTCCCTTCCCTTCCCTTCCCTTCCCTTCCCTTCCCTTCCCTTCCCTTCCCCCTTCCCTTCCCTTCCCTTCCCTTCCCTTCCCTTCCCTTCCCTTCCCTTCCCTTCCCTTCCCTTCCCTTCTCTTTTCTTGCATATATATGTATTGAAAGGGTTTGGTACATTTCTAATAGTTTGGTAATGCTCCCTGTTTATTATTAATAATGGAATATTGGGTTAATATACTTTTTTTATGCTTGCTTATGAACCTCATTCCTTCCAGAAAAACACCCACAGCTTAGTTTGACTGACCCTCTCCATATCTCTGAGTATCTCTCTATATCAGAAATAGCTTCAGGAATTATCTCCATGTAGTGCAGTCAGCAATGATATAAGGAAGAAGGATTTTAGCTAAGGTACTTAGGAGCCTTGCAGTCTTATAAGATTAATAAGGGCTGCAATGGATATATCTACATTGTTCTAAATAACTGTGCTTATCAGCATTTTTGAAAACAAATGAGATGGAAGTTAGTATACACATGTAAAGTATTAGTGTTATTAGGTATGATATCTTAGCAATTAAAATACAAGCTTTTCTAAACCTCAGGTTTTTAACTAAAAAGAAGGCATATGTTTTTCCTTAATGTGAAATACCTTCGAGAAAAGCTAAAGTCTATATTCGCTGTCCAACAGAAGGGATGAGTTGGCTTGTTGAGGGGAAATTGCATTAAGTGTAGAAACCCAACAAAAACATCAATTGCAGTGTTAGCCCTTATGCACTCAGCTGGAGGTTGTTCACCAATCATGTGGGAACAATTATCTTTATGGATTATTGATTATATTAAACCCTCAGGCAACTGTGGGCCTCATAAGGCACTTTGTGGTTGCAAGAAGGGTAAATTTTGTTGGCTCTTTCAAGAGCCTTCCTGAATAATTTGAGAATGTATTAATCAATCTCTAGGGGCAGTTACCACTAGTAATCAGGCTAGATGGATAATTTGATTAATTACAGATTCTTCAGAACATAAATAGGTACAGTAATCAGATTAGGGAAACTAAAAATACAACATACTGAGACAAAGGTCTAATTAATTTATACATAAGGCAAGTAAATTGTAAATATGTTAGGACTGGTTGTTGGAAACAGCCAGGGATTGCCAGAGGGAAGGAAATGATGGCATGTTTTTCTCCTCATGACTGCCTTAGTGGAGCATACCAACTGCAGAGTTTCTTCAGTTGTTTTTGAACAAGAGAAGCCTTTTTATTTCCAGTGATGAACTGATAGAAAATAACAGGATTTGAAGCAAACCTCACCAAGGTCAAGAAAAACCCTTCTGTTGTGAATACTACTGTACTAAGAATCTTTAATTGTGAGAAGTTTGGCTCTTGTTTTACAGGCAATTCTTGAGTTTCTAGTTTGTTGCTCTTAGGTCTTTTAGGGTTTTCTCACACTGTTTAAGGGAAATCATATTCTCTGCATACTGATATAGAGCTATTCTTTTTGTAGCATGTCCATTGAGAATATTTAGTACTGGGTTTCTTCCTGCCTACCATATACACTTTTTCCCTTTAATCTTACTTTTTTTGTGCATGTGTGTGTGGTTTTGTTTGTTTTGCTTGTTTCATTTTTGTTTTGCTTTCACAGCAATTTATGCTACTCCAGTCTAGTCCAGAGGACGTGGGATTTTAAACCTTCCAGGAAGTCCTTCCAGGAGAGCTCTATGGGACAAGACTGCCTAGGAACCCAAGGAAAAAAAAATGTCATCTCACATCCTTGGCAGTTTACTCTTAATGGAAAATTCCCTCCCATTTTTCAAATTGGTGATTTCCACTCAAAGGAGTATCAAGATGTGTGACACATGTGCCACTCTTTGGAAATGGCCTGGTTGGCTTTCACTGGTGATACCAATCTCACTGCAAGTCACCAAACGAATTGGAAGCAATATAGATTGTACTGTGGATTAACTTGTACCCTTCAAGAAACCCTGTCTGACTGCAGGTTGGAATACATGTATCTCTCAATTTCTGATATTTATGATAAAAATCTCTATCTTACCCTGCAAAGACAAATAGTGTCAGTCATATTTTAACTTTATGGCCTGTACGCCTTTAAAGAGAAGCAATACTACAAAAATTTGTAGTTTGAGCTGCAGAGCCAACAAGCCTAGGTAAGCTATAGGAATCCAGATCGCTTTCTCTGTGATAACTCCTGCAAGTGATATATATACACCATAAAAAAACAAAAGTGCATGGACAAAATTTGCATGTCATTGTACAGTTGTGTTACCAAGTAGAGGCCTAACAATTTGCAGAATAGAACGGGAGGATAATGAATAACAATGAAGCTGGATTTAGCTCTAGAGCCTTAGTTTTTTTAACACAACTAATTTTGGCTGAACAGGTTTTTGTTAGAGAAGAGTATACCTTGTGTATTAGATTTCATTATTCCTATCTCAGAGAAATTAATATCTGAAATACATATCTATGGTTCATTCTTAATTACAGTTACAGAAGATGTAAGCTGAATTCTTAATGCTGTATAAAATTGTATGATAAAAAAAAGTGGTTTATGTGCAACCAGCTGAATACTCCTGATATGTTAGATCTTGAAACAGAACCTCACACAGTGTGTACGAGACCTTATCCATGAGACAAATGTGTCCAGTGTATTTAAGTTCCTGTACTTTTCAAGCATTTGAAATTAGACTTACTTTGTATTTTTAAGAAACAGAAAGAAACGCCTCCTTTCAGGTAGCTATAGAGAGCAACAACGTTTCTCCTGAGCATCATTTTTTTCTCTTTCTCATGGTCTCTGGAAAATTTCCCCAAACTTGTGTGAGAAAGGGGTACCCGGGCCTTTTTGTCTGACTGTTTTCCATGTGTCATAGCAGTAAAATTCCTAGAAGGTACTAAATTCCTTCAGGTATACTGAAGTGACAGGAGGCAGTTTATGCTTATGTTGCCATCCCTTGTATCTTAGTAGAAAGAAGGAGGAAGAGGGCAGTAAATAATAATGGAATAAGTGCTTTTGATCATGCTTTAATGAAAATCTCTATACAATAGGGAAGGTGCTGCTCTGGAGCCTCTTGGCTGGCACATTGCTGCAAAGTGGCAGGGATTGCAGATCCAGCTGGATCCCATAGCTGAGCCTGAGCCAGAAGTGCCTCCCAGGGCCATGGACTGGCACAGGTGTCAATGTCAGTCATGTGCAAGTGGATGCCACTTGAGGA
Organism: Vidua chalybeata; assembly: GCF_026979565.1. Classification (NCBI taxonomy): domain Eukaryota; kingdom Metazoa; phylum Chordata; class Aves; order Passeriformes; family Viduidae; genus Vidua; species Vidua chalybeata. The sequence goes on from NC_071531.1 coordinate 94,237,421, forward strand.
GCAGATGCTGAACATCTACAGAGAGAATTTTAGAGAAGGACTGCCAATCTGAAGATCAAGTGGCATCATGGAAATTGTAAGACTACCCTGCATCACAATGAGCTGAAACTCAGCTTGAGGTCAGGGCAGCTAGTGAAAGGTTTGTGTAGCTCAGCATCTTGTGTCCAGAAGTAGCTAATATTGTCTGTCCAGAGGGGAGTGTAAAAGCAGGGCATGTGTGCAGGGTGCTTCTTCAGAGGTGTGTCACCCTGTGGCTTGCTTAAACTAGGGATGAATATTCATCTACACTGCAAGCTGTAAAGCAAAGAAAACTGTTACTGTGGGAGGGAGGGGGAAGAAAGAAAAGGGTGTATTGAGCAGACCATGACTCTGCAGGCAGCCTGAGGTGCTCTTTGGCTGGAGAGATTTTTAGAAGTGGGTTTTTCATGCACCTTCTGTATGCAATTTCCTAAATTAATTGATACTTTTCTCCATAAGGCTTGTACTGCCTATGTTTGCTGTCTGAGAAGCTGTGCACCTGTCAGACCTTCTGCTTGTTATCTAGTATGTATTCCCAGACTCCTGTCTTTTGCAGATCTAGATTTGAACTCATGAGAAGATGAAGCATCCTGCCTTATCTATTTCTTCTTCTCCCTGTACAAGTCAGGCTGTTAGCATGTGTGGGGGCAGTGCATCTCAATTGCATCCTGCCGCAGCCCTGATAAATTCAGCAGCGTGTGGCAGTGAAGTGCTTGGCAGACCTCTAAGATAAGTAAGATAAATGCTGTGCACTTTCCTGGTGAAGATCTTCATACAAATGTGAAGTCGCTCAGGCTGTGATTCAGGCCTCCTCCTCAGAGAGCTGCTGTGTTTCTCCATCTGCTGTGTAAGGGCAAGACTTATTTGTGAAACTTGAGAGTCTGGGGAAGAGAGAGTAGATCATGAATGCCTATTGTAAAAGCAATTGGAGTATTACTTAAAGACATTATTGTTACAAGTGGTGGGAAAGCTGGCTTGATCTATCTCTTGTGAGGATAAAAGCTCTTCAGAGAAGTCTTGAGGCAGCTTCAAGCAGTGTAAGTCTCATTTTGACGCAAACCCTCTGCAGAAAGGCCTGCAAGTGTTGGACCTGCACTGCTGTATCAGGACAAAGAAAAAAGAGAAATCAGCAGCTGGCATACAGATCCTTCTTCACCAAGCATTGCTGTTTATACCTGTCAAATTCCAGATTTTTCAAATTGTTGAAGGAGGGAACAAAGCATAGGAAGATCTTTTTTTGTTGTTTTCTCCTAAGTCATATATGAGGGTGAACTTGCCCTGGTTGTGGGATGTCCACCCAGACATCAGCCCAAGGAAATACACTGCTACCAGGGCTGAGACTGATGGGAACCTTAAGCCAATAGTCAGTGTCTTTAATTTTGGCAGTGTAACTCAGTATTGAGTTGTGGATGCCTGCAGGCCTGGGCTGGTATCAGCTGCACTAGTAAAAGCAAAGCTGGTATTTATAGATAGGACAAGCCTGTGTTTGCCCCAGTTTATACACCATAGCAGGAAAAATGATTGTCATGCCTGCCTGCTGCTTCCTGACCTGTCCCACTCTATGCTATGTATTTATGCTATGCTACCCTCTCTGTGCTATGCTGTGCTATCTGTGCTGTGCTATGACACGATGTCTGTGCTTGAGACATTCCTCCCACCCCAAGGTACTGTGAATGAGAACTGTGATTTCCTGAATCTCAGTCACAGGGCAGCAGAGAGAAGACAAAGATCTGATCTCTTCAATTCATTGTACTGCAGCAAGCAGACAACATAATTCTCTAAGGCTGATGGTATTTTTACAGACACCAAGTTTTACATGAGGAGATGAAGAAAATTAATTAAACTGAAGCAGAGCATTGAAGGGGGGCAGAAGATATATTTTGTGTTTGTTATATCTGTTCAGGCACTGTTTTAAACAAATCGTGCCCTCTTTGCCAGATAGATTTTCAGTAAGTCCTTTATCTACTGGTCTGTGTAATTTTAGCATTTCATTTTGTAACACACATTGCAATATAACAGAATTATAACAGTGCCTCAGTGAAAAGATGCTAACTTCTTATTGCAGCGGTTTGAGCTCCAATTAATTTGAATAAAAAAAAAGCACTTCAAAATTATAGATGATTGATGTCCTTCAACCACAAAATCAGTAGATACTCATGATTCTCCTCTTTTACTATTGAACTTACTGAAATACAAGGTAAAATACAAGGTAATACATTGGTAAGCCTATTGCATAAAAATCATAAAATTGTCATTTTTCTGGTACTACCCCCCAGAATATGAACAAATACCTGCTTTTTCCAGCTGTGCTTTCATTTTGCTGGCATGTTATTATGCTATCCTGTGCATAAGCTCTTGACACCTTCCAGAAACAATGGAATAGTGCAACAGGGTTTCCTTTTCTTATACTTACTAAGTGAAATAAAACCTTTAGTCACTCCCTAAGTTGTACAGGCATTTCCCAGGCTTGTTTTCCATAGAAGAAGCTGTCAGAAGCACACAAAGCCTGTTGTTGAGTCATTTATTATATTATTTATTATATTTGAACTGTGGCTCAGTCTGGAGCTCCTCACTGAGCTCAAGACTCCATCAATCGAGGCAATGTATAGTCATGCTGTAGAAGACAATTTTTCCTTAAAGGTTGGGCAGAGTGGGCAGAAAAGACAGCACTACAGGGGCATGCTGTACCTCCACTATTAGCTAGCCCTGGGAGGAGTCACTGGCAGACACCTTCCAGACTGATGGTCAGCTCTTCTGCTACCCAGCTCCCAGCATCCCGTCACTGTGAAAGCACAGGAAGACTGCATCCCAATAGGAAGACTGTGCTGAGCCCACCACTGAGCTGTCACAGAGAAGAAGGACAAGAAGGCTACATCCTGAGCTCTACTGCTTCACCTGCTGTATTTTGAGCAGGTGAGATTCATAGAAAATTCGATGTTTGTCTGCAGTTTTAATAAAAAATACCCCCAAATGAGTGTCATTTAGCACAACCCTGCACACCAGGAGATGGCATGAATCTTACCCAGTGCCATTGGGTAAGACCAGTTGCTGCTGTCAGCATGGAATAAAGTTTCCTCTGTTCTGCAGCAAGGAGAGTTTCACATCCCCAGGTCAGAAGAGCCCTTCTGAGAAGCCTTTGCCCAGCACAGCTGGAGGCATTGCCTGTGGTCCTGGCACATTGCAGTGAAGACAAAATGCACCATCAAATGGCATTATTTGGCACATGCAATGAGCAATGACAAAGGCCAGGAATTTGTGAGGAGCAATGGACATGGTAACTGAGCTCAAAGAGCAGAGAAGGACATTGTCCCATTTGCCTCCTTCATACCTGTCCTCTGAGTGGGAGAAGGAACTAGGCTTTCTCAGCTGTAGCCCCACAAGCAATTCATCATGTCTTCCAGTACAAACCAATAGGCCATGTGCCCAATGGGGCTGTTTGGGTGGATCAGGAATGGTCTGTGGCATTTATAACAAGGACAAATAGGAAAATACCATCTTTCATTATGTGATAAGATTGTGCCTGAGTAATTATGTTGAGGAACCTGTATTATAATGGAGTTAACTCATAAAGGCTTCTACACTGTACAAGATCGCATCAGTTTTTCCCCACCATGTTTGCCTTTTGAGGGTGAGATCCTACAGCTGTAATGCAATTTGCCATATAAGGGCTGTGAAATAGAAGCCTTTAGTTTAATTTTTGATAGATCTAATTTTTTTCTTGGAGACGTGTAAGTTGCTAACTTTCATAGCTGGACTTGACCTAAATCTGTGAAGGTCAGAGATAGCTCTTTGGAGTTTTCATTTCAAACAATGTGTTTCACCAGCTGTGGTTTAACACACTTTATTTTATAAAATAAAAAAGACAATGAATGAAATGTTTTTACTAGTGAAGTCTGACCTTGGTAGGAATTCACAGTTGTTGAGTCTATTTGCACATCTGCATGCTTAAATATAGTCATTAAGCAAAAAAATAAATCTCAAAAAGAAACCATGCACTAAAAAACCATGGTCAGACATATGCAAAATAATAAATCTTAAGAAATTTCCACTAGTAACAGGGAAATTCTCCATGATTGGTGGGCTTTGCCTGTGTCCAAGCTGATAAAAAGTCAATGGTCATGCAGTTGTGCTTTACTGCATATCATCTAAAAAGCAATTTTCCTTTCATTTGCAGGAAAGCTTCATATTTGATTGATTGCATTGCTTTTTGCTTGCATTTTGCCTGTTCAGATTGATGACTACCGTATTATACATGTAGAACCTGAGCAAATAAACTAATTTTGCTATCATTCTATTTATGGGGCACCTTCAAGGGATATTTACATTCTTCATGTAATATTTACATTCTGATATATTTGCCTGTGACAAATGGTTTTCCTTCAGGTTGTTTACCCTGTTATGTGGCTTGGCAAAGGTGATTTCACTAAACAAGGAGTAATTTTGTTTGTTTACCCCAGGTTGGTTCATTTGCCAATCAAAAATATGCCTCACATTAAAGGACAGGTGCTGTCACATGGAGCATACCCAATAATTTACTAGTTAGAGGCAGAAACTATATATGAATTGACATAATGGCTTCTTTTTATTCTTTTCCACTCAGTTTGAGTTAATTTTCTTAGTGTAAGTTGTACTGTGTCTGCACTGCTGCAAGGAAACACCCTGACCTATAGGCACTTCTTTTCCTGACATGCTGTGTGATCTTGTTCATTGGGAAGGAGCAGCACAGGAGAATACAGATGCCTCCACAGGTAGGAGGTAAGTCAGAAAAGGACATATTTCTGAACAGCCCCTGGAAATTATCTGCTCCATCCATCACCTAAGAACCTCTAAGAATCTAAAGCTTCATACTAAAATTTCCAAAAGATGAATGAAAGGTGTAATTACTCAACTAGGTTTGAAATCCAAAGTCAAGAAAATAAATCAGACAGCTGCAGGTCAGGTAATGTAATAGTTTCAAGTCAACTAGTGGCTTTAAATTGAGGAAGGGTAGGTTTAGATTAGATATAAGGAAAAAATATTTGTTATGACGGTCGTGAAGCAGTGGAGCAGGTTGCCCAGAAAACTTGTAGATGCCCCCTCCCTGGAAGTGTTTAATGCCAGGTTGAATGAGAGTTTAAAAAATCTGCTCTAGTGAAAGAGGTCTCTGCCCATGGCAGAGGATTGGAACTCATCAATCTTTATGATCCCCTCCAATCCAAGCCATTTTATGATTGTGAAATTTTGGGATGTCCCAGTTTTTGCTGGTGTCTGTTGGACATGCTCTGAGGATGCAGTCTGGCACAAATAGCTGAGGTTAGGCAGAGGGTACCAAACCAATCTGGGCACTGAGTTTGCACATGGGTCACCAGGGAATCTGATCACCTCACTAACAGCTGACTCCAGTCCAAATGATCTGCATGGGGATGAAAAGAAGCAACTGTGCTACATACATTGCTGGGGGAACCATGGTAATTTTTAATAGGTAGGACTAAGTGTATAACCTGGGATTTGGGAATTTGTGTGCTTTCCTGTTGTTCACTTCTTGTTTTCTGTTTTTCTCTTTATTTACTCTGGCTTTTTTATTTGTTTTGGTTGTTTGTTTTTGAGGGGTTTTGTTGTTGTTTTTAATTACATTTTTTTAGGGTTTTGTGTGAGAAACTCAGAGAATATAAAAATCAGCTACTGAGAGGAGAATTTTACCATATTAATAATGAGCATTCATCATCAATACTTTTTTGCTTTTTTTTTTTTTTTTTTTTTTTTTTTGGAGCTAGTACACCATTTTCAGGGTAGGAGAAAAGAGGCAGAGGTCCTTAGCAAGCCATAATGCTCCCCTGAAAATCCCCAGCTATTGCAGGGTCAGACCCCTGAGCCTAACTCACTGTTCCTTGCCCTGAGAAATGCCTATATTTTCTCACCAGGTTTGCTCTGAGAGTCAGGATGGTGAAGAAGGAGTTGCAGTCTCCTTCCCCTGTTTTTGTGACAACCCCACTGGCAGCAAAAGGCTGCATTCTTCCTCGGCAAACCTTACTCAGAGTCCTCTCAAATATTCCTATATCAAGAGTTTCACCAGTTGATGTTTCAGAGTAAATAAAGCTTTTATTTTATTTTAAGGAAGATGTTTGAAATAAATTTCCTTCTGAATGGAGATCAGTATAAATAAGAACCAGAAGCTGAACAATGTGCCTAGTGTATCCCAATTAGCACTGGATTATTAGTCTGCCAGGGTGCCAGCCTAAAAGTCGCTGGCTGCTTTGTAACACAGCTGGGCAACTCACTAATTGTTTTTATTAATGAAGAAAGCTTCCCTTCCTCAGCTGTTTCTTAATGAAATTGTGGGTTCTTCCTTGGTTAGCAAATCAAATCAGACTTCATTTGCACACGTTTGTGTGACCAACAGATTGCAATTTGAATAAGAACAACATCTAAGTTTCAAATTCAGCTCATGGATAATTAATGACCATTCATTGGTAATAATTAAATTTACTGACAAATGAAATATTATATCTGACTGAGAGAAATTTGTTAGGTTAGGAATACTGGCTCCAACACAGAAAGAGAAATATTAGGAAATAAATTTTGGCATCAACTTAGAATGTATTTATCTTGAAAATATTACATAATTTTATAGTTCAAATAAGTATTTGAACAGCTCTTTATGGAATTATGTGATGTAGTTTGTAATAAGTATGTGACACCAAAGTGCTACTAAGAGACTGTTATTTCTTGCCCCAGTCACTTGACACAGGTGATAGTTTTGTGAGATTAATACTCCTGTCACATAACACTTGCTTCTGCCTAGTGTTATATCTTCCCCTTTATTGTGCCTGTGAATCAAATGCAAATAAAATTATGGTGCCAACTAAATTTGACAAGAATAAAATAGCATCCTTAGTCAATTTTGTGATGCCTCTGAAAGGCCAAGAGGGATTCCCCCCCACACCCCCCCAGTTTTACTCATCCTATTCAGTGATGGAATAAACAGGCATTCCCTCACAAGGTCCTGGATTGGATAGAGCTGGTGCACACAGCAATCTCCTTATCTGTTTTCTTGGCTGCTGTTTTAGTTCTGTTCTGATGCAAGCGTACTGCAGCAAACCTGCAGCAGCTGAACAAAGAGTGTGTGTCCATTTGTGGTTTCTAAAATTTTCTTGTGGTAACAGAGGGGGCTGTGAACCGTGTGCTACCCTGAGAGCATTGGTGCCCAAAGTGCACACTTTGAGAGCCATGCTAATTGGGACACTGGATCAGTCATGTGAGTGCTGAAAATTGGAACAAACTTTCCAAATGTAAGTAAGAGTGTGAGACATAGTATGTAGAAACTTATCCCGTGTGATTAAAGTGCTAGTCCTGGATCAGCAGGAATTGTGGAAAGTTTTATCCATCACTGGTCCCATGACCTACTGCCCCACTTATGTGTGTCTGTAGGATGGGCTCCAGAAGCTGACTCAGAGCTCAGATTATAGCATGGGCTACCTTGCTACTGTGTTCTGTCAACCCCGAGGCTTCACAAAGCCCTGTCACTGACCCTCTTTCCCTTTCACCTTTGCTGTCAAAATTGTTAGTATAGTATCTTCTTTGGGCTGCTGGAGCAGCAGCTCTTTATTCATAAAGGAGAACAAATAGTGAAAAGCCATTGAGAAGTCAGGGAGAAGAGTGAATTCTTAGAGGCTGCTACAAGGACAGAGTGTGGGGTTCTTCACTTTCCGACAAGAAGGTATCTCATTATTTCTGTCCAGGATGACTCTAACAAGAATAATTGTTAGGAATTTTTTTCAAGGCATATATTAGTTGAGAAGTGCAGTTATCTTGTGATAACTTATGTGAGATTTTAAGCAAGAAAAAGGATGATGAGCAGGAAAAATGCCCAGGATGGAGTACTGTTACCTTCCCTCTTCCCTATTTCTTATCCACAAGGACGAGAACACTGTGAGGTGAGAGGAGACCAAGGTTCAATGCAACCCTTGCATCCTCTTTGGTAACATAATGTAGGACTTCAATTAAAATGGCTGGGAGGTTCAAATGGACAGAGCAGTTTTAGCGGGCAGAAGTGATAAACCAGGAATGTCTTGTAGAGTGAGGACCCGAGGAAGGTAAGATGCTGATAGTCCTGTTTCCTTTCTGCTGAGAGGGTAATCTAGTAATGACTATGCAGTTCACGTCTGCCTACATCCACATCAAACAACTATTCCTAAACTGTTCCCCTGAGTTAAAGTCCATTTAGCTGTTTGCAAGTCTGCCCCATCACTTCTCTGTTTATTTTTTTTTAACCTCCATTCTGGAACAAAATTTCAAATCTTGGCAAAGAATAACTGTTTGCAGCCAGTAACTTGTTATTCGTGATAACTTGGGAAATGAAGTCACCAAATCAGCCAAGAAATTGCTTTTCTATGGGTTGAACTCTAATTAAGGAGGTAGGAGAGAAATAAAAAGGCCACCCATGTCCAGATGGAGATCTTGAGAAATAGTATGTCCTGGGAAGTTCTGGAAGATGTGAAGGGGCAAGATAAGCAGGAGTTCTCTGTACTGATTTCAGTTCTTTTAGCTGCAAGTTTGTCTGCCTCTTGCAATCTAGCCGTGGTTTACATGGGTTTGAACCGTCATGTGTTTCTGCAGGTGTCAGTTCTAGCAGACCAAAAAAACCCCAAAAGTTGATGGTGGTTGCTGCAGCAAAAGAGAGAGAAAGGTATTCAGCACTGATCCCAGGGTAGCCGGGGGGGGGGGGGGGGGGGGGGGGGTCATCATTTTGGAGAGGTGTTATCCTTTTGGAGAGACCCAGACATCATCCAAACCCAGGCAGGGCAACCACTCCGACCCAAGCCTCATGTGCCCAGGGGATACAAGATCAGGTGGCATTTCTAAAGCAGAGTTCAGTGTGGATGGTAGGTGTAATACTAAGTGAGGCTATGTAAAAATATTATGCAAGGTTTTAACATTTACAAAATCAAGCTTATTTCTCAAGCAGAATCTCTAACCTCAATTGATGCATGAAGTGAGGAATTTTTTGACGAATCACTTTTTCCAAAGGTACAATAAATAAAATGTCAGCAGCTACTAGAAATGACTGGAAAAAAAAGTCAAAATAGTTACCTAACCTGTACCTTTTCCTTTCAGCTGGTATAATTTCTTTGCCACTCAGCAGCCCAGAGAGCAATGCTCAGCATGTTTTACAAGCACTTCATGTAACTTATGGAGAAGAATAAAAAGGTCATCTTTCTAATGCTGTGTAATCCTGTACACTATTAAGTACTAAAGGTACTTCTCTTTTGAACCAATAGTACTGAAAGAAACAAGAGTGGAAGTCATGAGCATTTAAAAAGGGTTCTTTTAGGCATATATGTGATCAAAGGCAGGAACAGTCCTTTGCTGGGAGAGACACACTATGCATTTGCAAGCTGTGGGACTTGTGTAGTCTTGCCCATATCATAACATATATCCTCAGCTGTGTCCAATGGAGCTATGCAATGGGTGTGCCTTAATTTCTATATGTCTGTTGTGTCTATTGATTATCTGAGCAAATGATGCTAAAGCAGCTAAGTCATGTTTACCCAAATTGAAAAGATAATTGGCCAGATCCATCCCCCATGTAACTGTTCCAATCGGTGCAGTTCTGTCAAGGACAAATTTGTCTTGAGAGAAGGAAAATTCCCCCTTACATGCCAGTTAAACCAAGGCAGGTGCCAAAAATGAATTAGGAAAAATAAGACAGATTTCCAATAAAAAGCACATCTTATCCAAGTTTGTGCTTCCCTAAAAAGATCCAGAAAAATGCTGTTGGAGGACAACTTCCAGTGGCAGGGTGCTGCTGCAGGGCTCTTGTGCCTAGTCCTTCCCAAATGGTTGTACTGCAGAGGCTGCTTTGAGCAGGCACCCAAAAGACTTGGCCTGGGTCTCCTCCCTGACATGTCTCCATTGTGGGGTGGGCACAGGGGGTGCAGAGGGGAAGCTGGTGGAGACCTCTTTGTCTCTTCCCCAGCTGTACTTTTGAGTAAAGCAGGCACTCACATCTGGGCTGATAGACTCAACAGGCTTCTGCTAACCATGCCACTTAGAGTGGATGTGAAAGAGAGACAGCTTGTTAGTGAGGTCGAAGCAGAGCCCGTTTATTTATCAGCGTAAACATCCCCAGGGGGCTGGATTAAATGTTTGCATGCTGGGGAAAACAGATTGTGCCAGCAGAAAGGATGAGTCAGTCCTAAAGAGAGATGTATCTTGCATTCTGCTTCTGTGCCTGCCAAACTACCCTGCACCCTATTACTGGGGAAGCTGGCGCCTGGAGTGTGATTTTCTAGTACTAGTGGATATTTTTAGTCAGGTTCTCTCTGACATCCTTTCTTAAATGCTAGCCATTAATGCAATGCACATCCTGTTTGTGTCATTTTGTCCTTAGAAATTTCTCGATGGATGGATTGTTCTGTAATGCAGGTAACCCTAATGAATAAATAAATGTCAACTCGATATTTCACAGAGTAAAATACTATAGCTATTCTCTGTAACACGCTGAAGTAATTTCACCTTTACAGGAATTCTAATCTCAATTTCAGTGTTTTCAAATCTATCCAATACAAATCTGAATGAACAATTCATTATGAATAATTTATGCAGCGTATTTGACCCACTTTTCCATTTGCAAATTACTATAATTCCTCTGTAATGGTTGTGTTTTCCCCTCCAGTTTTTCCCTACAAACCTAGATTGAGGCCAAGCAAGGCCATCTAAAATAAATGGTAATTTAACTCTACCTACTGCTTGCTTCCAGGCTATGGGTGCAACACTTCTCTGAGAAAATATGATATGGAAAATACACTTTGATTATTTAAATTTTGTATTATTCCTCTTTGATGAAAAAGCATAGAGGTACTTGGTTGTTTGCTGAGAGTTTTATGCAAATATCACTTGCACATGTATAGAATTTTTATCTTGTGATTAGCCATCTCTGCATTACTATTGTTGCTAATTAGTTCATAAAGTTAATTTTGTAAAGAAGCTCTAAAAATATCAGTAACATGCATAGAAAGTTCAGTTGAAACTGCAGATAACGTATATCTTCTTCCCAAGGCTTTGTCTTTATGCCTCAGTTCTAGAAAAATTCTGGCTTCATTCCTGATTAATGCAATGCAGACATGGCAAGCATGTTTATCTGTGGCTCTTCAGAAGGCTTTACATTCTTCTTTTTCCTGACATAACTTAAACAGTGAAATTATATTTGTGCAGTGTTTCTCATCAACTGTGTAGTGATAATTTTCCCTCTTTCTGTTTTTGATTAATTATTGTCACACCTGAGTGCTGTCCTGAGAAGATGAGGAGCTCTTGGATGTTCTCCTCTGTACACAGTTCAGGAAAGGAGTTTCTAATTGTGCATGGGGGAATGAAACCATGCAACCAATGAAACACCTTTAATAATCCCAGTGGTTCTGATACAGAGAGTTGTTTTATCTGTCAAACAGCTCTTCTGAAATCTTTTGGCTCTTCAATTTGTTCTTCTGTTTGCTTTTTAGAACAGTATGGCAGCCTGTATTTCAGCCTCAATAAAGTGCAGAATTAGGCAGTCATCCTTTAAAAGGATTCTTATCCCTTTATAAAGACGGATAGCTTGGTCATGAAAAGCAGAATATAGCTTCTGAAAGAAATGGGAACTATGTACAAATGAGGCAGTAAAAATAAATGACACAGTACATTCACTAGCCAAGCAAGATGTTACAGTGTACATAAAGACTAAGATGCTGACTTCACAGGACTTTGTGAGCAGAGCTTCTGTAGGCAGAAGCAATTTACAATTATTGGTACATTAATGACAGTATGTGATAAGTGAATTACTGGGACTTTGGTAAATGCTATTCTCATTCAAAGTCAATCTATTGTTGGCATTAAACCCATAGTTTTCAGATATGCCTACATATTGAGCCATTAAAAAAATGTCAGTCTGAGCTATCATCTGGCAAGAAGAGTCTCAACTGAGGAATGAAACCTTATTTTAGTAGGTGTTGTAGAGTAAATCTATTTTAAGCCACTGGAAAATCATACATATGTAAGATATTGGAAGACACCTTTCTATTAATTTCCTGCAGAAAGGCAGAGGAAGTAGGTTAATGGTCTTTGAGTTACAGGTTCAAGCTGTTGAAGTACAGCTAATTTTGAAAAATGAAGTGCCTTGGCAAGAGGGCTTGGGGCATTTTATATTTCAGGTGTTGGAAAGACATTACTAGAATCTCTCCAAGATCCAACCTGTGCCATCATGGAGTGGATTTGCCTTTTAGGTGTTATCCCCATGGTGTTGGTTACTTTTATATCTGAGAAGAAAATAGGCTTCCAATTGGCTTAGGTGACATGGTGATGGTTGCTGGAGGAAATATTGCTAAATACAGAACCTGTGGAAGGTGTGTCCTCTAGAAAATACTGAGTTAGCAAAAATGAGGGGAGAATGGGGAGGGGAATAACTGTGATTAGGAATAGCTAACAGTCACCCCTCACATAAAGCTGAAGAACTAAGCATGTACTCCTAAACCTATTGTAGTTTTAGACAATTGTAAGTGTGGAATGTTACTGTACTTCTTCTCAAGGGGTCTGGTCAAGGAAGTCCGATAGGCAAGTAGACCACTTAGTTTTTGAAGATTGTAGTTGAACAAGGATTCTAACACGGGCTGACCCTTGGAAAGCATTCGTTGATCAATGATGGATCAAAGTATATTCTCTTTGACTTCTTGCTTATGCAAGCACCTGCCAGCAAAGATTTGTCTCAGCAAATTGACTGGAGTGCTAAGACTCTTTGAAATATGAAGGGTACCTGGGAGATGTAAATAGGGACACTAACATGCATCCCAGAAAAGAGATTTCTGACTGGGGAAAAGACCAGCGGGACATGCAGAATAACAAGAAAGAAGACATTGCTGAGTCAGCTGAGAAGTTCAATTTATTTTAATGTCTATTTTCTTCTTAGTCATCAAGGTCCATGGATAAACATAATTAGCATTTTTCAGCCTCAGTCTTGTTTACTCTGACTTTTAAATAGCTATGGACTGTGATAATAATTCTGCTTCTTTACCAATTATTTCATATTTTCATGTTTTCATATTAGGCACTTCTTGGAACACAATGTTTTAGGGTTAAGACTCTTTCTGATTCCCAAATTGTTCTGAACTAAGATCAGACCTGACTGGAGGGAAACTGTTAAAGCAGTAGTGTGGTACAATAAGGCCCTGTTGCCTCAGAAGCCTACTGGGAACACAAATGTTTCTGTGAAACTCATAGGCCCAGGCAAAAGTACAGCAGTATTTGTACGACTGTAATCCTGAGGTAATGTGTAAATGCACTGCATTCCTTAGGGATGGGTGCTGTGCCTGTGCTGACAGACTGCAAAAAGAGGCTCTGGTACTGCTTGAGTCTCAGGCTCTCATAATGAACCTGATTAGATCTAAAGGCTTCCTCCTTCATGCATCTGGAAAACATACCCTCAGTGAAAGGCATGCTCATTCAGGTTTGAGCAAGCTCCTCAGGGGGCCTTTTTTTCCTAGAATAATTTCTGTCTTCTTGGATTGTTCTTCAATCACACTTTGTGTGATAGCCTCATGTTTCTCATTGACATGTTGACATAATTGTAGTAAGCTATGATGTAAAGAGGTACTCCACACAGATTGAAAGCACTGGATGTCTTGTGAATCTTCAAGAATCTCTTAGGAATGTTAATGAATCCCATTGTTACTCATTCCATCAATGGCCTTTGGGTTTTTATTTTTTTGTAAGAAAAATATGAAGTGGAAAATGTTTTAAGATGCTTATTGTAAAGTGCTGAAAGTAGAGCCTTAAAATAAGATCAATACTCTTCTCTGCACCACACAAGTTTGAAAGAGAAAGCATAGTTTGAAATGCGATTTCAGTTTCCTTTACTTGGGATTCCTATTTGAAGCTTATGTTGGAATAAACTGAATTTTCCTCCACTATGTCCAAAGGAACTACTGTATTTTACTAATATCCCAATTAACATTTGTAGTGTTCATATTGCAGAGGAACCAGATTGCCCACCACATATTTGTAACACAAGAATGGTGGAAGTTTGTTTTATTCCAAGTAATAAAGTAGATTAAATTAAAATTTGATTTAGGGTTTTTGAATGGCATTTCATTCAGATCAAGAAAAAATGTGGTTCTGTATTTGAGAGGTGGTCTTATGTGTTTTTAAGCAACGATCTGATAACCTTGATCTTAAAATAATGGGAAACTGAACAGGAGGATAAAAAATTCTTCATTCATATAATAAATATGAACACATACAAAATTTCTAAATATTTTATTTGTATATCTAAATATATACGTACACAAAGGCACAATATGCTTTATACATTATTAGACTTCAAAGACATATTTCAGTTTGACAACTGAATAAAATAATAGTTTGCATATTGATGAGTAGTCATTCATATTTTACCTTATTGATGAGTTTATAAGTTCATATGGCCTGAGAAGACTTTTCTCACTCCTCTACATTGGACAGGAACTTTAATTCTGCCCATCTGGCTTTTAAATAGGAAATAATTTAAAGTTATTTCTGCTTTTTAAAACTTCAGATTTAAAGTACAAATCTCTGAAGGTACATACATGTTGTTCCATTGGAGCACAGCTGGGTTTCATACCCAGTCCTCATCTGCTTGCAAGATGTTGCATGTTTGGAGGTTGTCATCTGGAACACAAGCTGCTCATTAGTATGAGCTGATCTGAGCTGTGTGCATGGTTCCAACCCAGTATTCCCTGCATACACAGAGGTCTCCAAAGGTACCCTTGTGATCTCTCCAGCCCTTACACCCTCATTCTCTCAGCCTTCACATACGCATTGGGCCCTTAGCTGTACACTGTGTTAAAGGCTGTTTCTGATGGAAAGCTAACAACAGCCTCTGCCTGCAGGCTTCCCTTGGCTCTGGACCTAAGAAGTAAGAGGCCATGAGAAAGTCCAGAGAGCTCTAGAGAGCATGTGATGTACATGGTGGCTTTAGCAGCCCTAACCTCAACTTCTGGCCTAGATCCAGGAAGCCACTCTTAGCTACTGGTTTAGATCACTCAGTAGGAGTTGTGTGAAGAGAGGAATTAGTAGGGGCTCTGGGTTGCTGTTTTGGACAGGATTGGATTGAAACCTCAAACTTCACATTTTTGTTCTTTTTGCTTTATCAGTTTTATTAAAGACCTTTTCCATTATAAACAAAAAGCTTTGTTCAAATAAAATGCATTCTAACAAACTGGAAGCTGTTAATCTTCAGTACTTGCTCTTACTCACTCTTTTAACTTTTTTTTCATCGGGGCCAGAACAGGTAAACTGTATTTATGGCCCACAGCAGTAGCCTAGTGTGGTCACCCTGCTGGACCAGGTTGGTAGAGGTCATTAATCCAGCTGTGAGCTGCATAGGGCTAAGGCAGAGACAGCAGAATAAGCAAGGATGCAAGGACTGGCCACTTGCCTTTCCTCTCTGCTGTGCTGAGAACAGTATTCAGAAGCTGTGGATAGTGTAGTTATTCTGACAGCACTTGGGATGCCCTCAGTACCAGCACTGAGGGTACCTATACTGATGGCACAAGTACGTATGTTCCTTCATTAAATAATTGGCCAATTATTTATCCTTTTATGGCCAATCTTGTGTGACCTCAGCCAGCAGGAGTGGGTACTATCATCTACAGCGCAGTTGGAAAAAAAATGGTTGGTGTTTCTTTCCAGTGATAAGGAGAGAGTGCCAATCTACACACTCCCAGGTGGTGTCAGCACATTTTCTAGGTTTGGTCACAGTGCCATGGGGTGGTATTTGGATAGTAAGAATCTGCCTAATGACAAGGTAGTAAGGTGCTCTTGTGGTTTATGCCCACCCTAAGTGCTGTACACAGAGGAAGATAACTTACAGCTTTGTCAAGGAAACTGTATCATAAAACCTTGTAATAATGGCCAAACACAGGAGCAGAATGTTCTAGATGACTTCACATACACATTTGAATTAAGCATATCCAGCTGATTTCAAAGAGAGCTACATCTCTTCAGTAGCCATCAGCAGATATGCTCCTGGTGTATACACACAGTGAAGGGTTTAATGAAGGGCTCTGATTTTTACTCCAGGTAATTGTGGTGGCTTCTTCAGTGTTTCACCAACACCATATTCAATAATGACAACAGTGGTTAAGCTAGCAGCTTTCTATGATCTCTTTACATATTTTCCTCATGTCCTATACTTTTTGTACTATGTCTTCAGATAGTTTTTTCTAGGTTAACTCATCAAATTAGCCTGTTAAGACAGAAAATGAAGAAGTGCTTTTGTAAACGATGTGCAATACAAGAAATCATTTGACTACTTCTAGTGAAAAGAGAAGGTGTAGGAGAGAAAAGGCAGAGTGGATGTCTTGGTATCAGAATCGAAGT
Source organism: Vidua chalybeata (assembly GCF_026979565.1). NCBI lineage: Eukaryota > Metazoa > Chordata > Aves > Passeriformes > Viduidae > Vidua > Vidua chalybeata. Next base: position 94,253,804 of record NC_071531.1, read on the forward strand.
TGAAAGGCCCGTGTAATATACTCCGTGCATACCCCCAGTGGTGTCTGGGACTCAAAACCTCACTCTGGGCAGGGCAGTCTCAGGAGCTAGCCTGCAGGAAACTAAGAAGGTAGAGTCAAAGCACCTGTTCATCTCCAGATGCCAAATGATGCAGGGGATTGCCTTTATTCTCTCCATCTGCAAAACATATTCCTGAACATGTGATACTGTAAGAAGAAGAAGAGCCAAAGCACAATCAACTGGATAACAGATGTGCAACCCAATGCCTTTTATACAACACTTTAGATGCTGATAGCCACCCATGGAGTCAGAGACCTGGACCCTTTGCCTTGAGGAACTCTGCTGGATTCCGACTCACACTGGAGAGTCTTCAACCTGCCTGAGGCTGCAGAAGGCTGGATGAACAAATGTGCCCCGTTGTTATTTTCCTTGTTTAAAAAGTAAATGTAGAAAGTGGTGCTCTTCCAGGGTTTGGGTTCTTTTCTGGAATGGTGAGTTTGAACATTCCTAGGATGCAGAGGACTTAAGCCATTCTCTTTCCTTCTGTACAAAAAGTGAACAATGCTGCCTTGTCTTATATGCCAAGGCACTCTTATGGCTCGTATGACTCAGCAACTGTATTTTAATAGAAAGTACAGTTTTCATAATGATTTTAGGCTGTAAAAACAATTCTCAACTAAGTGAACAAGTTAAAAATGCAAGTACATATCTCAAAGACAAAAGAAGGACAAGATTTTTGGCACTTTGTTTCTGTATTTTCTTCTGGTTGAACTAGGTGTACTTCATACAATGTGCTGACTTCTGTGACTCCTTTTTTAAACTGATTATCTTTCCTAGATATCATATAGGAACGTGGATTTTTAACTCATATTTGTGATCTGAATTTTCACACATGGATGCCTGAGTAGATATAGTGTGGAGTGAAAACGGACTGAAGAAAAGGCATATTTCCCATGGGGTAGGTCATCACTAACTACAAATGTAACCTCATTATCCTTTTCTTACCTTCTTCATGGAGGAAACCTAGAGTGAGATTTGCCATAGGGTACTTAAGTATGTCTCTCATTTATTCCCACTGGGACAGCAAGAACAAAACAGAACAAAACAAAATTCCTCACTATCTCCCTTGGTATCACTGCTCTGATGTTGCCTTTATTGTACAACTTTCAAGTGGTTTCCACTGGGAGTGACCACAGCAAGAAAGAGAAGAGAGAAATGGGGAGGTTTTTTTACATATGAAAAAAATCTGCTTAATGCTGTCAACTGCTCTGCCATGAGAAAACTTTTTTTCTTTTTTTTTTTTTCCCTCCCTCCATTTGCTGCCTCTACAGCCTCTGCCTCTCTCACAAAAATATTCCAGTTCTGGGCATCAAGAGGCAAACATTGTGTGGTAGCCATAGGCTCCCTGACAAATTAGATCAGAAAAAAACATTCAGTGATTCCAGCTTAATACAGTGAAGTAGCTGATGTTTTGTATAGACTAAAACAAAGCTTCCAGTATGATCAGGCATCATGATTTTGCCTCTTCTTGTCTTGGAAAGCAGAACAGCCTCTTGTTGACCAGGAAAGATAGGCTCTGGAACCAGTTTAGGAAATTGCTGCCAACTCTAGAAATTTGAAAGAACCACAGGCAAATTAGTTATTACAGAAACAAGATCCTTGGGATTCACTGTGAGATCCTCTGACCTCCATATATCTTACATCGTTGAGATAAATGAATCTTTTGAATAGCTGCAGTAACTCAGTGTGGTGGGTTGACCCTGACTGGATATCAGGTGCCCACCAAAAACACTCTGTCACTCCCTTCCCACCTGGACAGGGGACAGGACATAAAACAAAAGGCTCATGGGTCAAGACAAGGGCAGGAGGAGGTCACTCAGCAATAACTGTCATGAGCAAAACAGGCACGACTTGGGGAAATTATTTCCAATCAAATCCAAGTAGGTTAATGAAAATTAAACCAGGTTCTGCCAGTAAACCTAATCCAACCTGGACTCCTCTCTCCCCAGAGCCACAGGTCCTGCTGGGAGCCTCCTCTAGTGTAGACTTCTCATGGGGTCACAGCCTCATTCAGGCAACCACCTGCTTCTGGGTCGGCTCCTCCAAAGGCTGTGGGTGGATCTCAGCTCCCCTGTAGACCTCCAGGGGCTGCAGGGGAATCTCACCTCCTATGCCTAGAGCACTTCTTCCCCCTCCTCCTTCACTGACCTTGGTGCCTGTAGGGCTGCTCCTCTCATATAGTTTCACTCCTTTTTCTGGCTGCGGCTGATGTTTTGCAGGTGGGTTTTTTCCCCCTTCTAAAATCTGTTACCCCAGAAGCACTTCTACCAGGTCTGTTGGGCTTGGCCTTAAGCAGGAATAGGTCTGTCTTGGAGCCAGCTGGCATTGCCTTTGTTGGACATGGGGAAAGTTCTTGGCATCATCCCACAGAAACAACCCCTGTAGCAAAACCTTGCCACACAAGCCCAATACAATGCAGTTTCAATGGGTACAAATACTTTATGATTAAATCTAATGGGACAAAATACCAGGAGAAGAATCATATCCAGCTTAACACAATCAGAAAAATTTATCTATTAAACACACCTTCCACCCAGCTCAAGCAGTTACAGTTAAACAATAAAAGCACAGGCCTGAATGCAGAATCTAAAGAGGTGGAACATGTGAAACATATTACTTTATGATATTATTAAAATCCTAAATCTAAGTCCATGGAGCCAAGTCTCCCAGCTTTTCCTCCCTTAGTGATTTGCTGCTGAAGGACAGGAGGAGTTCCAGGACACTTACCAAAGGTAAACCTTCAAGTACACCAATCACATCAACTACTTAAAGTAGTAATCTAGAGCTGTCATGATAGCTGCATACTTCTTCCATTGCTTGTTTTAATTCAAACTGTCATAGAGCTTGTTCAAGTCATAGAACTTGCTGAACTTTGAATATATCGTGAATAGTAATACTCTTTCAAAGGTAACCCCAACATTAATATCCCAGGCAGGGCAAGAAATTATTAAAATGTAGTAAATTCCATATAGAAGTTTCTAATATTAATGTGAAGCACCTTAGCCAATAAAAAAGAACAGTAGTTTTAGTTCATAGAAATGAATATTTAAAAACAATACTATAACACATTTTCTTTCAGTTGTATTTTTTTCCCTGTCAATATTCATTCTTCTTGACAATAATGGCATTGTTTTCTCCAACTAATATCTTTCATTTTTCCTTTATAAGAGCTGAAACGATGACACATCTCACACATCCCTCCCCCATCACTGGGCAGCAATATATAGCTCCATAGATACATCTCAAATGCCTAGATAGTTCTTTCCACAAAAATAATCCAACTTCAAACCTCTTTATTATGGGCCCAGCTCATCTGCCCCTCTTCATGCTAAAGAGTTTGTATAAGAAAACTGAGACTCCCCACAGGAGGTAGCAATAGCTGGCACATTTCTGCAGCTGTCAAATAGAGCAGCACTTCAGAGAAATGCTTTCACGTCCTCCAGGATTTTGTTTTTCTAATTAGCTTTGATATATAGCCATCTCTGAGCCTGACCCTATTCATGCATAAGTTACTGTGACATGTCGTTACTGTTTACAGGCATCCACAATACAAACACAAAAGCAGCCCAGGGTGAGGTCTCCAAATTCCTCACATATTGAGGTATTTGGATTCAATAACAAGATTAGTGATTTTAGATTACTAAGGAAGAAGCCAATTACCTAGATAATGCTTGATCTGTCTCCTAGTATTAAAAAGAGGAATGGAGCTACTTGGCCACTTGGAATTTTCTGTGGCTAAAAAATGACTGTTTTGTAAATAATTGAATTGAATGCAGAGACCTAATAATGCAAACTCAATAGCTTTACTCTTTTAAAAATAAGTAATGGACTGCCCATGCATAAGGCAATGGCACAGCCAAATGCCAGTGCTGGAGAGTTACAGTCAAAGCTTTGACATCTGGCCCTTGAGCTTGCCAAGCTTATTCAGTCAGGGATTGCAATGGATGACTATGTTAAAAAAGAGAAAGCAAGCTGAGTAGGGATGCAAAACAACCACCTTTCACTCCCATCTCTTCTCCTCCTCCACCCCCATATGTCACAGTGCTAGTGAAAGGAACGATATCCTGCCAAATTAACAGTTCGATCGCATGTCTGTGGCAACATTTTTGGAACATGAAAGCTGTTCTAAAACCTAAGCTTGTATAAAAGTCTAATCTGTGACCTATGAGACAGGAGGAGTTTGAAGTGGAGCTCAGAAAACTGGCCTTTTCAAGCCCTACAGAATCGGGTCATGCAAATTCATGGTAATCATGCTGCTTTAAAAATGATGTTTTCCAGCACTGTGTTATCACTTGGCCGTGCATGGTGTCAGCAGGTTGCTGGTGAAGCTCAGGGTGCTTGATGATACTGGACATCATTAATGGCTGATGGAGAACTGCTAGACTTCATCTTGTGCTTCTCTGGTAACTGAAGATGGCTCTTTATTTTTTTAAGAATATTCTTAATCCTTTCTAAAGGGTTTATGAACTTTAACAAATAGCTGCTATTTAAAGCCTCCTACATTTTGGTGCTGAGGGAAAACGATCCAAATTAAAAATAGTGATTTTGAAATTGATTATTTAAGTTACATTAATCTCCCAAACCAGTGGAAACTATTATGCAAAATGAAACTTATTTTCAGTCACTATAATTTGCTTTCCTTTGGACTTTAGAAGTGATTTAAATTAAATTGAATTTAGCCTTGTTTCTTTCTGAATAAGAATGTCCATATAAAAGGTTTGATCTGGTTTTATGGTTATTTAGATTAGGAAATTACATGGGAAAAGATAAATAGAGACTACAGAAAAGCTCTTTAGAATATATAAAATGTATCTTGTTACCCAACCCTTATACAGCCTTTCTACAGAAACTGCAGATTCAGTGGTCATTTTCTGTAATTAAACTGTCATGGAAATATTGAAATAATTTCAGAGTAGGCCCTAATCACAGTAAAACATGTACATATACACATTTATCTTTGAAATCAGTGGATTACACAAATGTATGAGAGTCAGCCACCTGTGCCAATGTCACATGGTGCACGCTGGAAGTACAAAGCAGAGGGTATAGCAGAAGGAGAGGCCTTGTAACTCTGTTGTTTATCCATTTCTAGGCTCATACAAATGTAAAGAGTAGATTTTTTTTTTTTCAGCTTTCCACAGGCATTCATGCCTCAATTTTCCTGCTGTGGACATCAGTGACTAGCTGTGGACATCTGCAGTGGGGACATATTTGTCTCTTTTCTGCAGTTTTTTACAACTTTTTACAACTTGTCTTTTTTTGCAGAAGACAGGTCTAATAGTCTTATTCCTAACTTGTGGAGGAGTATGGAAATCACGATGTGTAAGTGGCCTCTGCTGCCTGGTTATCACTGATGGCCCTGAAATTAGGTTTATGTTCCTGCAGAATGTGTGGTAATTCCCACCATGCTTCAACCTGCCTGTGTTTTAAGTGAAGAGAAAGGATAATGCTATGGTATAAAGCACCCTCTTTTTTACTCTTCCCTTTTAAAAAGACTGGAGAAAAATGCAAGATATATTTTTTCTCATAAAACAGTTAGGAATTTGATTAGCTACAAGCAATGCTTGGAGCTGAAGTCAAATGTGTGCTACTAATTGAGGCTTTGACCCTTCTGGTTATGAAGTTTTCCAAGCTGGTCAATCAGTAACAGAGTACTACAGAAACCCTAAATGATGCCATTCCAAGTGATACCTCTGCCAGATTCAAGTATAGCTCTGAGATCAATAGGGTGAAAAATTTGGGTAACGGCTCATGTGTTCACTATCTGCATTTTACAAAGATTTAAGATTTCACACATACTTTTATATGTGCTCGGTGCCACTGAACTCCTTTCCCCTGAGTAATTTATTAAGCTTGTCATTGGGTTGCTCTGTGGTGTGTTATCAAGTGTAACTATTCATAAGCCATGCGAGGATTCCCCTCTCTGAAAATTCAGTACTACAGCATTTTGAAGAGCATCCTATTCTCTCTGACAAAGAAAGGGTGAGATTAAGCTTTCCAAGGAGCATTACTGCCAGAAAGTCTGGCAGTCTAGCCTGACCTCCTGAGAGTAGTTCAGCTGTGGAAGTGATAGACAGAAGAGGAACTGGACTCAGAGACAAAAGTAGAGCCATTGGGAGAAAACAGAAGTGTAATGAAGGTGGGACAGAAAGAAAAGAATCACCTATATAACACTATACACAGCTTCAGATTTGGAACATTTTATTGCATTGCCAACATCACACTTTTATTCTGTCCAAGTTATCAGCCAGGTAGATTTCATGCAGCAGCTGTTGTCCCCTATCCAGGTGTGCTTATGCGTCACTAGACTGGAAACACCAGGACCCTGTTTGAGCTGCTTCTGTATTTTCCAGAAGACCATGGCTGATGATCAAAGCTTGGGATCATTTTTTTCTGGCCTTCCTGCTGGGGATTTGACTCATCATAATTTAGGCTGGGTCTTGAAAAGGACATCATTGTGTAAAATAAGATCAGGGCACAGTTCAGAAGTTCCTCACTGGTGTTTGTAAAAGTCTCATGATGCTTACTCCCTGCCCAGATTCATTTTCAAAGACTTTGGGAACAAAAGAGTATTTAAGAACTTTGAACGCAGGCTTCACATAATCTGGTACAAGAGAGTACTTCTCCTTTGCCTCCCCATGGTGCCTAGCTTGCTGAAGCAGCTGAAAGGCCTGAGTTTTAGTGATAAAATGTTCTCATGTTCCCAAAGTTATGCTCCAGTGAAAGGCTAAATGTTACTACTTAGTGTGAACTGAGCTGTTTATTTTCCCCAGAAACCTCAACAGTTTACTTTCAAATGTTTGAAAATAATGAAGGAGGTTCTCTGCACAGTGACAGCTGACAGTCTCTGAGGAGACCTGGGCCACCAGTGCTTGCATTCAGCAAGTTTGGCTTTACCTGAACTCCAGCAGAGCACTTTGTGAGTCTGTAAGTGATGGGCAAGGGCATTGTGCCAGGACCTGTAGGGGCAAAAATGCAAGATTCATAAGCCAGGCCAGGGAACAGGGATGAGTCTTCCTCCATAATGGGGGTACATTCTGAATGGCATGGCATACCAGTTGCCAGTTATCCAGCTATTTATTCACCTGGATAAAACCCCAGAAGGGACTCTGGATATTAATATTAGAGCCTGAGTCTTCTGTTTTTCCTGAGTACCCTGAATACCACATTTTCTGAAGTGGACATGCTCTCTGATTTTTCCCAGAGTCTAAAGAGTTTTCCTACATAGTGTGATCACATCAAGGAAAGGCATGGACACTGACCACATGCAAATTAACTTTCTTCCTTACAGACATGGAAGAAGTACCAGAAGGTGTTCTGTAACCACACAAGCTGAAGAAGGAAGTTGCCTTGGTTTCCTTCTTTCTTCATCACCATATTAGCACTTCCAACCCTGCTTCTGCAAAGAAAATACTGTCTGTATCTTTGCAAAACTGACTGTAGGCTTCTTTCTAGTGAGCAGGACACCGTGCTGTGGATCCAGACTGTATGCATACATAGATATATATGTATGTGTGTAGGCATGTATGGATGTGAATATGGAGGTGTATATTCCTCCAGTCTTGCCTCAGTTAAACTCTTCTGAGGGACTGGGTTTGACACATTTCATTGTGCTTAGTGTCTCCTAAGGACAAGTCTTAGATGACTTCTACTGAAGGTAGCATGTCTGTCTATAATTGCCCTTTCGAGGCCAAATCTCAGCTCTGGGTTCTACCCCAAGACCCAGAAGTCCTGGCAGAGGCCTTGCAGAGTGTTATTTTCAAGTACACATATCTTCTATTGTATCCAGACCTCAGATATTAAAAAAGGCTTGTTGTCTGCTTCTTATAACCTAGTGCTATGAAGAACGTGGAGATAATTAATGTATACTGTAATACAGGGAATTGGTTATGTACCAACAGGAGCTAAAGAGCACAAGAGGTCAAAGGAAAAATATATTAAAAGTTTTGTACCGTGTTGTTATGGGCACCTGCATTTTGGGAAGGCGTAGAGAGGATTAAAGGTTTCTCACAGTTGGGCCACATTCCTTTCATGATTATTTAAGTATTACATGAAGCAGATTCTAGCTCACACAAATATCCGATTAGTGAAGCAGATTCTAGCTCACACAAATATCCGATTAGTGGCAAGGAGAAGGCATTCAGTGTGTGAGGTCAATTATGCTTTGCTGGAATGAAAAGTGCTTATGAACAGGGTTCTGGTTCACCAGGGAAAGGTTTAGGCACCTTGATTCTTTCCTGGATTTTTTTTTCTTGGTTCAGAATGGTATAGACTTCACAGAGTTTATGAAATACCGAAATGTAAAGTTCTTACTAAAGAAGCTATACTAGCTTGGAGTGTGGAAATGCAAACTTATATGTAGTTTATCCTGGTAAAAGATGCCCATATAGAAGGTGGTGTTTAGAAATATGGTGTAGTGCTACCTAGGAAATAATTACCTTTTTGGGTATGAGTTGCCTGTTTGTTAGGTAGCTTTGACAATCTAATCTCAGTAGTATAGATTAAGCCACAGAGACTCAGCTCTTCAGTCACATAGCTTTTGTTTGCCAGCAAGTTTGTGAAAACAATGCTTGGTGAATCCAGATCAGTATTTTAGTGCAGACCAATTGTCCCTGTTACCTTGCTCTGGGTCATGGAGCAGTCTCTGAAACAGGTGGACTGCTCTTGTTTGAAGTAAACAAAATTATGTGGTTCAGGAGAGCCTTTAGTGTATTCCAGCCAGTTGTCCCATTCAGTCCATGGGACAAAACTGAGGTACTGCTCCCTGAAACAGGGGTAATATGTCCTACAGACCCTTAACACCAGCTGTCCCCCTCTGTGGATTCACTGCTATTACACATCACCTCTTACTAATGCACAAACCAGGCTCTGCAACCATGACTTTGGAACAGAAGGGAAAAAAAGGTGTATTAACACATCTCTATTCCTCATCCCCACGTGGCTTCAGTGTTGGATTTCGTCACTGAGCAGCACAGGCATTCTTGCCACTTAGTTCAAGATTTGTGGAGTGATTAGACTGGCAATAGGTCTTTCATAGAGCTTTTATTATTTCATAAGAGATTTTAGTTTCCTCTGCATGAGTAAGCAGAACAGCATGACTCCTTGTCTTCCTTCGGGACTCATGGCATGAGATAGAGAAAGCTGTTGCAAATAAATCAACAGTATTTTGACTCTACTGAAGAAACCTCTTTGTGTGGGAACGGAGATCTGTGACTTATATTTGCAGTTTCAGTACTGGTCTTCTCTTCTGGCTAGCACAGTCTATGCCCTAAAAATAAATGCAGATTGTAGGTTTGTCTAGAGGAGACTGCAGAGCAAATTGGTCTAAAATGCTAGATAATAGATATAGTTATGTTGGTTATGTTCAAGAACATTAATTTCTTTTGTGCAATTGTAAGTAGTATCTTGATTAGCAAAAATAGTTTTAATTTAAGGATGGAACACAATGGCCAGCTGTGACATGGTTGATGCTTCATTTTTTGGAACTAAACTGTCTGGAGTACTGACCTAGGTTGCACAAGGAGACAGCCCAATGGGAAGGTACTCCCATAGTCACCTTAGAAGAGGCAGTACTAAAGGAAAGACTACAGGCTTCAGCTATCAAAATGCTGTTTGTTCATGCTGGCTCAGCTCCTGACAGAACCAGTGGGGAGAGATGTCTTTGGTGGGCAGTGTGCTCCAGCCATCTATCCTAATGCGTGATGTACTCTGCTTGGGAAACCTCTCTCTTGCTCTCTCAGAGCTTATTTTATACTGGATATTTAATATTTGAAGTGCTGAGGTGAATTCCACCCTCTTCTGTTCCCTCTTCTGCCCTCTTCTCCTCAGCGCGTGACAGTAAGAATTACGTCTGTTTGTCTGCAAGACAAACTCATGTTTATAAAACTGGAACAAAACCACCTTCTCTACCTCTCAGGACAATTTTTCAGTTAACTTCAATATTTTTTGTGATCAGGCTCCTCAGTATTGGAGACAAAAGATACTGAAAGATCCTAAAAATTGCCATTATGAATTACAAAATAGGTTGTTTTCACATCTCATATGACCTTATGCTGAAAACATGATTTTAATCATTCAGCGACAATAATTTCTCAAGCATGTTCCTGCAAATGTCTTTAAGGGAGCGACAGAAATTACACCTAATAGTTTTTCTGTGAAGTACTGAAAAATCTTTATCTTTGGGCTGATTTTCCAGGGCATTAAATTACTTTGTTAGAGAGAGGCCAGGCTACAATGTAACACGGGGCATTGTGATTACTGAAGCCATTACTGGTTATATTGCTTGTTGTAAGCAGCATGGTGGGAGAATTTGTCAGTGCAAAGAGCAGCGTGGCATCCTCAGTGTGTCCTTTTCTCTCTATCTTCTCTTTCTCTTACGGAAAAAGAATTTGCAGTGAATTGCTTTCAAAAAATTGAAGACCTACAGAATAAACTGAGGGCAAAAATTCATGCTACAAATGGAAAGGGATCTGATAAATGTGATGCATTTTTTATTTGAAAAACAGGGTTCTTGGGTGCTTTATATCTGTGCTTGATGGGACTGTCTCAGATCTTATGGGTGTTTCTTTTGCCATCCAAAATAAGTTTTCTCATGCCAATCACACTTTTTACTCTATAGCAAAACTAGAGCTAACTACTCACAGCAAGAAAATCCAGTGGATACATGAAATGTGTCTGTTTTGAGCTGCTAGGAACTTGAGATCTCTTCCTTCTTTCCATGGGGCTGTTTCTATACAAAAGGTAATGTAAATATGTAAAACTATTCATTTGTACGCGTACTGTTGTAATATCAATCAGGACAGCATCTGAGGGCCTTCACCTTACTTTAGATGTGTTCACTTTTGGTGCAAACTGTGTGTTTACCACTCTAGACATGTGCTTTAGCAATGCCCATATGAAACAAACCCTTGCATAGTGAAATAGAGTTGTCTGATGGATTTCAGTGTTCTGAAAAAAAGTAAGACACAGAGGATTGTTGTCACCAAACACATGCTAGGCAAGTGGCACTAGCCAACATACTAGCCAACATGCAGCACTGCATAACTATGGCAAGGCAAAGTTCAGAAAGATGATGGGCACTGACAACTCATTTCCCAGCCTGTCTCTAGCTGGTGCATTTGTCTGGGAGTCCTATAGACACCTAGGGCAAATAATGCTAACCTATCCCAATCTGAGGTAGCAAAAGAAGGCTTGAGAAGGTAAATATACTCAAGTTAGAGGCACTCTTCCAAAAGAATCAGCCTGCAGTTTCTTATTCTCTGGGGAACACTGGGAGATGGCATCCAATAATTTGATTGTCCCAGGGATCTCAAAGCATGTATAATGTTGAGTCATTAGGAAGGCAGCAGACCTCATTCTGGATGGGACTGACACTAAATAGGATTTGTATTTCTAGATAATGCTTTCACTGCTGTCCTTAGTATCCTTTGGTTGATATTATTATCTTTGTAGTTTTTTTTGGACAATGCCAATAAAACAAGTGACGTCTGGAGAAAGGACAAAGACAAATCCTGAGCCTGACACTGATCTATCTCTTCACCTGGACCCTTCGGAGGGGGAACAGCCTTGTCATCAAGAGGCCGCTGTCAGAGGTACAGTTCCTGGATGCTATTCGAAGCTTCCCCTGGCGGCTGCTTATTTCAAGAGCCTTGGCTTCTCCTTGCTCTGGAGCTGGCATTCAGACATGAATAATGACAGCCAGGCATTTGCTTTTCAGGTGAACATCTATATATCTCTGTGAGGGGACAAAAGAGCAGCTGAGGGAAATGGGGTATGTGAATATTTATAGGCACACAGAATGCATGATTTCCTCTTTAATGGTACACAGGCTTGGAAAAAAAAAAAAAAAAACAGAAAAGGTTGGCAAAGGAAAAGCATTAGTCCAGGTTTGTTACTTGGCTGACAAACAAATAGGTGGTGTATTTCCATTCTAATGTTTTTGCTGACATTTTTATTATCATCTATTTGGGGTTACCCTATTTTGAGCCATAAATACTTTTTGACATATATTTGAGTTGTAAAATATACTCTCTGTGTATTTTTAGAAGAAAGTGTCCCCTACCCTATTTTTTACAAAGGGAAACAGCAAAATGTGGAACAGAAATTGAGCTTTGAGTTTTTTATTTGCAGGGAACTTCGCATATGTTGCCACAGGCCCCCAGCTGGGTAATAATTAGCATTGACTCCATGATTGCAGAAGGCTGATCAATTGCTTTATTATCTCATCCTACACTATATTGTACTGTACTTATTAAGAAACTCAGTAACCCTTACAGCCAGTCCGATACAGCTTTGACCTAATTAGCAATCAATTCAAACACCATCTAGTGTCCAATTAAGAAGTCACCCTTTGGTAAACAAATCTCCATGACACATTCCACATGCGCACAACAGCAGGTCCAACAAGTGGAGATAAGAATTGCTTCTCGTTCTTTCTCTGATCTTCTCACAGCCTTCCCTGGGAAAATACCAGGGAAAGTCTGTGCCTGCTCTCTGTGGCCAGAGAGCTGCTGCCACATTGCATATATTAATGTGTTTGTAATTAAAGATCCTTTAATTAGCATGATAAACTAGAAAAATAAAGCAAATATAGGATCACCAACTCTTCCTTTAAAAATTTCAGAATCTGTGAACTCCGCTGTTATGAGAACTATCAGTGTTTAAAATGCTTGTTTATAAAGATTACAAAAGCCTGCATATGACAAGAGAAAAAAAAATCTGCTCATTAAAGTAACATTTTGAAATTTTTTAAGAACTATTTGCATATCAGAGAATGGAATCCAGTTTGGAAATACTCTTCTAGCACAGCTCACTAGCTGGTTTTCCTGAGATTAGCCTAATCAGCTAGCATGGAAAGAGCTGGCATTTGGTCTTACTGATGCATTGCAAAAGTACACTGTAGGCTTTGATTAAGGTTTTACACTGCTGTTAGAAAAACGCCTTGTTGCAGCAGCAAGGAAATTTACATTCTTCAGGTCCATGTGGTTGGATATTATGAATGAGAAAGAATTGTGTAGGGAGTGTGATGTGGATTAAACTGAGAGACTTCTGCTTGCCAGCTCAAACAGCAGAGCAGGCTGCAATTTACCTTGTGTTCAGTAAGCAGATAAGATAAAAACAAATAGAATCTAGCAAGAAGGAGGTCATGAGAAGAGAGAAGAGACTGCCTAAAGAAACTGTGGAAGTTTTGTAGCTGACACCCACAAGTGTGGTGCAGTCAACATGCTTGAGGCCAGGGCTGCATTCAGAGGGAGCTGGGCATCCCGGAGGAATAGACAACAGCAACCTCTTGAAATTTGATAAGGAAAATGAAGTTCTGCCCCTAGGCAGGGAGAACTATGGGGGTGTATTGGCTGTGCTGTGGGGCAGCTCTGCTGTAGGTGTTCTTTGGGTTTTGTAGATGGTGAGCTGGGTATGAGCCAGCAGTGGATCCGGCAGCAGCAATATCCAGACTTTATTAATAGAAACAGCCAGCAGAGCAAAGGAAGTGATTACTCCCTCAGCTCAGCATTTGTTACACTACATTTAGGCTACTGGATCCATTTTTGTCTCCCCAGTTCAAGACAAACATTGAGAAACTAGAGGGAGTTCAGTTGAGGCCACTAGAGTGGGAGAAGGAAGAGAATTTATGCTGTGAGGAGAAGCTGAGGAGAGAGCTGGAATTGCTCAGCCTGGTGAGGACACAGCTTTGGGGGCACCCAACAGCAGTTCCTGGGCACCTACAGTGAGGATGGGGACAGACACTTCAGACCCTGCTGAAAAGAAAGCTAACCCTGCATGGGGCAGGAGGTCGCATTAGAAATAAGAAATCCCTTGCAAATTGAGCTGTCCTGTAGTCCTACAAATTGCACCAACAGGGAGTAAATCAGGGAAATAAAAATACTGGAGCAATTTATCTGCCAGAGATTCATGTTCAGAAAGGTCTTTCCCAACCCAGACCACACGTGCTGTTTATGCACTCGTGTGGCCACACAAAGAGGCAGTGTAGTAGTAGATAATTTTCCACATAGAGTAGCAGATAGATTTCCTGGTGGATAAGCATTCCAAAAAGACATCCATTCCATTCAGTGAGTAAAGCAGGGCTTCTGAAAGCTCAAAAGGGAAGCAAACCTGGAGAGAAAAACAGAAACTTTAAGACAGATGGTGAGACTATGAGAGGTGCTCAGGTAGGCACAAGTACTCAGTCTGGGGCTGGACTTGGGTCTCTGAGTCTTCATGAATAATAAGAAATTAAAACAACCAAAAAAAAACCTTAGAAGCATGCTGGTTGGTTTTGTTTAGGACTAACTGAGGTCTTTGGGGGTAAAAACTAAAATTGGAAGACAAGATCAAATGCATAATTCAAAGTTATAAGAGAACATGAGTCACATGCTGAATGCCACATAATCATGTCTCAGGCTCAGAGATACCATTAAAATACAGTAGTTAAAAATCAACATACTGTTTGTGAAGGAAGTTGCAGCCAATTTGCTGATTAATCCTTCTTCAATCCTGTAGAACAAGTACTCTTTGGCCTACATAAAAAGCATCAGAGGCTAAAATTCCAGGGCCCTTGAATACATTTTTTAATGAAGCTATTTTAATCAATGTTGAAGAATTATATATATTCAGGGAGATTGTATGTTTTGGGTGATTTGTAATGGGTGGATAAGCTTTTTGTTTTGTGCCACTGACTTGAATACTGCCCAGCACTGGAGTGGCTGGATATCATGAGTATCTGCTGACTTCAGTGCAGTTTCTAGTGGGCAGGTGTCTATACTATGAAAAAACATCATCACCATTGACATTAATTTATATGTTTATTGAGAATCACTGTAGAGAGGCCAGTATTCAAATGTGTATGACTCCTTTCAGCTTTTTCAGGAACAGAAGTGGAGTTCTAGAATAAGATGGAAGTATCACTGGAAGATACTCATGGCTCATATTTTTACATATATATATTTATATATAAATATATATATATATATATATATATACATTTTACTTAAAAAAACCAAGAAAAAATACAGTTTCCAATGCTTTAAATTTTACTGTTTAAAAAAATTCACATTGAAAAAAGACCACATAAAGTTTACCTTGCAATCAAGCTGCTTTCCTGATATTTACTTCATCACAGTGGTTGCTTTATTTAATGTATTCTCAAACTATCTTCCGTTATTTTTCCAAATAAAAAACAGAGTGGAGAACTGCATCCCCAACCCTTAATTCATCTCTGGCAGTCACAGAAAACAACACTTCCAGAGCCCCCACTAATGCTCATAGCTTCCCCCATCAGTTGGCTGCTGCTTTGCATAAAGAGGGGGCCTTTCAGAAGAAGGTAATTGAGTATGAGCCTGGTTATTGGATTAATTTCAGGCTTTGATAGCTTTTCTGTATCTGAAACTGCAAGGATATACCTGCCTCCTGGATTAGCAATAGAAAGGGAATACATCTTTGCACAGCCCTGATGAATTCTCAGCTGCCCTCTCTGCCTCAGCTAGAGCAGCAAGAGGAGGGGCTTATGAGCAGGACAAGAAAACCTCATGGCAAAGAGAATTGTAAGGATAGATTTCTTCTTTTGCTTCTAAATAAAGAACTAGAGCCATTTTTGGGGCATGAGAATGAAAGATGCAGACTAATTTTTCGTAATATGGTCCATGCTAAGAATAGAAATATTTCCTTTGGTCTTTTCACCTCTGTGAAAATGATGCACTCATGTACACCACCCAGCTCTCACCATAAGCCTTTGGTTGTGATCTTAAAATTGTTTATATGGTCTGGTGCTGATAAAGAGATAGCTGGCAAAGGAAGCAGCATAGAGAGACATTCAATATTATGTAATTCCTTTGAAAGTGCAAAGGTTCATTAGAATTGCTAGAACTTAATGATATTTACTCTATTAAGGGTGTATTCATTCAATCCAGTAAATACAAACATCACCAGTCTGATGGAATTACTTGCCTTACCTTTTTATTTCTGTCAGAATTTCTTCTTGTGATTACTTTCTTAGTGTTGCACTTGAGGGTGCCCAAAACTTTTGGACACCAAAAAAATTTATTGTGAATTCAATTTTTGACTTCTTGATGTTGATGAATGAAAAAAAAAAAAAAGATATTTAGCTTTGCAGGACCAGCCAAGTCTGTGGGAAATGAAGCTTGTACTCTTTCTGCTTTGTGACCTGCCATAAACACCTAACTCTCAACAATTCATGGAACACTGTTGACTGGTTTTGTCACTTGCAGTTTAAAATATGGCCTGGAAAACAAATGCATTGCTACATTTCCTCTATCATTATATTGGTTTATTCCCAGAAGAATGAAAAGTATATTCAAGATTGTTTTGAGATGGGTTAACAGCTGTCAAGAAATTTAATTGGACTTTTGTTGAGGAGTTTTGAAGACTGGCTCCCTTGTGTCTCTGTAAACACTATCCCAGTCCTTATACCAGTGTCAAAAATCCTGCATGAAATTATCATACTGCCAAGGGGACAGGGCTTGGAAAGAGTGAGGGAGCTGGAACATTTCTTTTTTGCTGATGTCGCTTATTGTCTCTTTTGACTGTTCTGAACTTGTGTATTGCAAAGTCATTGCCTCAGGAGAATTCTAGAAAAGTACCCAGGACAGCTCACACAGCTCATAGCCCACACAAATTGTTAAAGTTAGGCACCTCACAGAAACCCACAATTTCCAGGACAGCATAGAGTGAGGCACCTGCCCATTTCACTGACAGGGCTGAGCCATTTTCAGTCGCAAGTTGCAAGATTGGTTTAAAATTTATTACTACATTTTAGTTCAGGGAATTCATAAACATCAAAGTCACATAATTAACAAAAAAAAAAAGAAAAAAAAAAAAAAAAAAGGTTTAATTTCTATGTCCTGAAAAGTCTTCCCAGTCAACTATAATACATCAAGAGTTCTGTCTAGAAATCTAGAAGAAACTTGCTTTATGTGGACAAGGACGGAGATACGAGATATTCTTTCAGGGTTTGCTCATTTTTTTGTGATATCTGTAAACAGAGTAGCAGTATTTTCCTTGCTCATATAGTTCAAGTAATGGATGTACAAACGTCAGGTTGTGAAAATTCTGTCACCCCTAATAAATCACAGTGTGTGCTGGATAAGAATATAGTCCATCACCATCACATTTAGATGGATAGATACCCATGGTCTACTGGGCTCTGCTTCAACCTGCTGGAATACTTAGGAGGTGTCTAACCCTAACCAGTCTCTCCCATTCTCTGACTCTTTCTTTAGTTCCTTGATTTCTGATCCACACTGAACAGCACTTCCCAATGCTTTTGACAAAGTGAAAGGGATTATGAATCACTTTTATATTCTACAAGTACAGAAGATTGTTTTAATTGTGACATTGGGGTTAAGCCTTTGGTGTTGCTTAAAGCTCCAAAATCTCAGAGCAGAATCCCATTTCTAAGCAGGGGAAAAGAACTCCATTTACAAAATTAAGACCATTTTCCATACGCAGCTTTCTTATAAAGAATAATTTTCTTACTGTAAAAATGACAAACAGAAAGAAAGCAGCATAAAAAAGGACTTGGAAGTCACTTCATGACAGTAGCACTTGGCTGACTCTTTAATAGAAGTGACATTTAAATAATGTTGGATAGTAAAATATAAGATGAAAATAAAGGGGACCTATGGAACCTAGGATTTCTTTTGATAACATTAAGTTACTTTGCAATGTTCACATCTTTATCTGCAGATATGATTCAAAGGAAAATCACAGCTTAGCACCAAGAAAAATTTTAAATGGAGGAAGGAAAGCCATAGTGCATGCAAGAAGAAGGATTGCTCCCCAGTGCAAATACAGTTTTACCCAGACTTCTGTTTTACACCAAAATACAACCTTGCCAGCACTAGGAGAGCATTAGTGGGCCCAGAGTTGTCAATTAGACCATTTGTTTGCGACTCACAAACTCTGGCCTTCCCAAAGAGGTTTTTCTTTTTATATTTATTGAAAGGGCCAAAGTTTCTCAACACTCTGGCACTGTACAACACCGTTTCAGTTTTCTGGAAAAAAAAAATCAGAAGTGTGAAGTGCTATGATAGTGCTCCATCCTATGCCTGAGTGTCTTCCCCATGTTCTACTGATAAAAAATTATGACGGACTTGTAGATCCAATTTAATTCTGGAAAGCCAGGCTCCGTTTTACTACTTTATCATAACTTACATCGTTCAAATTATGACTTCATTGAGAACATCATTGTCTGTAAATAAATCTTACCCTGAAATTCATTCATCTACTTCCTTTGGTGACTTTGTGGATCTGAGATTGTAATTAGAAATTCCAAATTAGAATTGGCAATTGGGTCCATGACTGAATGTTGATAAATTGTTTTTGCACAGCTGTGAAGAAATTAAATCTACTCCAATACTTCAGCTGTATTGGCTTCATAGTGTTATCACAGGCAAAATGTAGTAAAAGCTTACTTTTGCCATTAAAGGGAACAGATCTGCTTCTGAACACATTAAAGTGATGAGTAAAAAATCTGATGAGTTAGTAGGGGACATTTTTGGATAGTTACACTTCAAAATAGAGCTGCACTTCAAAGCATGTTGTGATGCACTAGAACACATTCCACCAAAGGCGAAGATGGGGCCACAATCACAGTGCAAAGGGAATGAGGGGGGCCAGCCAGTTTCACTGAGATGGTGGCCTTTGAGAGTGTAAAGCCTTTAATCTCAACAGCTTTTTTCTGCCCACTGTACTTTGTCCTGGCAGAACAGCAAAACAAACCACAGACTTGAACAAGGTGGGATTCAGAGCTACCTAGTGTGGAAGACATGAGCCTGGGGCACCCCAGCCTCTGCTAAAGCTGCAAGTTGAGCTGGAAGTCACTGCTTGCCACTCATCTAGTCTCTCTTTTAGTGCTTCATGTCACTGGTTGTCTGCTAGCATACTTCTGGAACAATTTTTTGATTTGGTTTGCCCAGCTGAGACTTCATTGCACTTGATTTACTCAGTTCTGTGAATCATAAAATTCTTCCCTCTTTTGGTGTGAGATCATCAGCAGATCTTGCTAAGGAATCCTAGGCACTGATATACTCCTCCTTTTATCATGGCAGAACCTGTAATACCCAGATTTGCATGGGTTTGATGGATGGCATTTTTTCCTGAGTCAGCAGGATGCAAGCTTAGTGCTGAATTTACAGTGAATGTGTCTAATTTAATAAAAAATACCCATGTGTGAATGTTTGGGGTTGTACTATACCCCTCTCCCCACCCATCATCTTGCTTTACCTTGAGACTAAGGTATTCTCAAGGAAATGTTGAAGAGATCCCCATTCCTATACCACCCCTTGTGATGACATACAGTACTCTGGACTCCTAATTTTCAAAGTATCACAGAGTCATAGACTAATTAGGGTTGGAATGGATCTTTGGAGATCATCTAATCCAACTTCCTACTACAGCAGGTTCACCTAGAGCACAGGATGGCAGGTTTTGAATATTTCTGGAGAAGGATACTCCAACAACCCCTCTGAGAAATCTATTTCAGTGTTCTGTCACCCTTGAGACTTCCTATCTCTTAACTTTTTTCCCCACAGGAGAATTTGCAAGTTGAATAGAATTAAGAATAAAATAGGCTTTAACATCTCACAAGCAAACTATGCAGAAAATCAGGAAGATAAAAGATGAGCACAGTTTATGTTTGGCAGTCATAAAGGTAGCTAAGGATGTTCAAGACAGAATTAGCAGCAGATACCTGTAGGGAAAAAAATCCAGTTTGACAATAATCCTATTACTTGGGGCTGTAAATCTACATATGGCAAGCAATGTGTTTTTTTTTAGAAACTGTTTATTACATACCTGATATATCTACAGGAGAAAGAGGCCTGATGTTTTGTGCTCTTGGATGCTGTGGACAGATCAGAAATGTATTTCATAAACTTCATCTGAAGCAAATCACTTTCATAGCCTCTCCTGGGGCAAGATCAATTTACACCAGCCAAGGATGTTGCAGGCTGCCTGCAATCTCTTCAGAGCTGTTGCCTGGTGCTGGAGTGCCAGATTCTCATTCTCCCAAATGCCAATTTCATATTTGGAAATAGAAACAATACTAACAAATTACAGAAACTGTATGAGAATTAACAGGCCTGATTTCCCATTATGCTGCTTCAGTCTGCACTAACATGGAGGTGAATGAGACCATCAAAGCATGCTATAGTACAGTGCGGGAGTGTTTATAGATTTACTAGGCAGGCTTGTTTTTTTTGTAAAAACTGAAAAATCTAAGTAGGGAAAGCCAGTAGATTATGTGGATTTGAGTCATGCACTCTTCTTACTGCATATCATTAAACTTTATTCTTTAAAATGTATTCACACTCTAAAGACTCACAATCCATGTGATTGTGCTATCATGTAAGAAAAAAGCTAAATAAATACTACTTGAAAAAGGAACATTAAGTAGCACAGTATCTTGTGGGCTAATTATACAGTGAGGTAAGAGCTGGAAGGGAAAATAAAGAGGACTAATGAAACTACCAGATGATACTTTATAAGGACTTCAGCACACTTGTGTGAATGGAAAAATCATTTCTTGAAGAGTTCAGAACAAAAGCACAATATAGTAACATAGGATCCACTCCAGAAAAATGAAGGAAAATACCCAAGACAGATTTCAATGAGAGACAAAACTGAAAAATAATGATGGTAAAATAAGGAGGAGCATGATTTATTGATTTAATTTCTGGCCTCCAATAAAGAGTTTGCCATTGTACTAAACCAGTGTATTCATTCAGTCACTGATGGTCTTGAAGAAATGTACACTCACATGGCAGAATATTTGTGGACACAGACATGGAATTTATCTGTTCTAAGCCATATTGTAGCTATTTAATTTTTGTCTCTTGTTTTTCTGTCACTCTATTTTCCTTCCATGATCTGAGCACAGAGACTGACCATCTCAGGGGACATTTGCTCTCATCCTTGAATGATTGTTTAAGTGTGATGATAGTGACAAAGGGTCTATTTGGAGGCCAGTAACAAGCAATTTATCCACCATTCAATACTGGGCCCAGTTCTGTTTAAAATCCTTATTAATGACCTGAGTGATGAGGCAGAGTATAGCCTCAGAAAAGATGGCAGCCTGATGACACAAAACCAGGAGCAGTGGCTCATACTCCAGACAGTCAGGCTCACATCCAGAGGGATCTTTAAAAGGCTGCAGAAACAGGTGGGTAGAAATGACATGAAGTTCAATAAGGTGAAGTGCAAAGTTCTGCACCTGAGGAGAGAAAATCCCAAGAGCCATACGCTGGGGGTCACCTGGCTGGAAAGCAGCTTTTCAGAAAAGGATCTGAATGGTTCTGGACTAGATGACCTCCAGAGGTACTTTTCAAACTCAGCCATTCTGTGGTTCAATGGTTTCAGGATTCTGAATCTCCCAGTGATTTTCATGTTACTCCATAGAAGCCCGGGTAGCTAGCTGAGGAGAAGGATGAGATCTAGCTGCTTAGGGGTATTTGAGATACGTCCTCCTGGTTTCCAGAGGCTGTAGAGAAGGAAATCTGCAGATGTTAGATTTTATCTTCAAGTGTTAATGATATATCTCAGTGATATGTAGTGATATATATTTACTACAAATATCAAACAACAATGGTCACCTCCATTTTTTTCTGTCAGAGGTGAATCAAACCCTAAACTGAAGCAAGGTTAAGTGAATGTCACTCTTCCTCAGGACCTTTGAAAAGATAAGACTAGTAGAATGTTCAAAAGGACAATTGCCATGGATATGTACCTGCTACCTTGCAACATGACAAAGCAAAACCAAGATCCTTGGGGAAGCACTGTACAAAGAATGGTGTTTAGCTCTAGATTCAGTATAATGTAGATGTCTACTTGTAAGCCATGTATCTAAGCTCCCATTATAGTGAATGGAAATCTAGCTGCTACATTCAATAGTCTTGGCATTATTGACTAGGAGCCTGCATTTGGGCAGCTGAGTAACTTTTGAGGCTCCACTGACTCATGAAGGTAGGAAATGATTTGTACAAATATTGCCTTGAGTTTGGGAACCATAGGTGTGCTCAAAGTGGTGCAATGAAGGCTGCATAAACAGTTAAGGAAGCATTGGAGAGTAATGAAACTCAGAGATGGGGAAAGATCCTGACTCTACTCAGTGTCTGAGAATAAGCATTTTTTTCAAAAGGGTATTTCAGTGAAACACGCTACGGTCAGGACTCCAAAGGTCTTTATCCTGAAGGAGTCACAGCAAGAACCAAGTCATAAGTCATTCCAGAAGAAACTATCTGTCAGCAACAGAGCTAATAGCTGAAAGAGAAAGCAGAGAACAGTAATTAACTCTGTCTCTCCCCTCTGAGAAAGATGTGATACATAGTATATCTTCCAAAAGGGGTGATAAACTATTAAACTCTCATGAATATTCATTCTAAATTTTAGTTCTTCAGAAATATTTTGTGGGGATGAAGGACAGTGCGATGGGAGCCTTCAGGTTTATGGGCTTGAAAACAAATGGGAAAATAAAATTAAAGTAATGAATTATAACTACAGGTCTACTTTAAAGATGACAATCTGGAAGAATGCTTCCTCTGCTAGAATCACAGAGTCACAGAATGGATTAGGTTGGAAGGGACCTTAAAGATCACATAGTCTCATACCCCTGGTAAGGGCAGGGACACCTGCTACTTGACCAAGTTGCTCAAAGCCCTAACCACCCTGGCCTTTAATACTTCTAGGGATGGGGCATCCCCGACTTCTGCGGGCAACCTGTTCCAGTGCATCATTACCCTCACCATACAGAATTTCTTCTGAATATCTAATCTAAAACCCCCTTCTATACTTAGAGGAAGACAGAAGGATAAAAGAAAGAGCAGACATTCTAAAGCTTGCATGTACTCCTGGAGACAGCTTGCTCTTTTGCCTCATGAACATTCTGAGAACAAAGCAGCACATTATTGAAAAAGTGACAAACTCACTACCCACATCATAATCATGAAGTTAGTAATATTCCCCAAAGTCTTCCCCCTAATATTAAAATCAATAGATGTAAAGTTACAAGAAAATATGTGTCAGCATTTTGTCTGATCATTGTAATATATTGAGTGTGGGTGGTGTGGGGAAGTAGTTTCTAACATGGAAATTATTTCACTGCAACCTACTTCAGATTGAGGGTTGCACTAGTCAAACCCACTGTTTTATGCTTTGTACTTATTTAGCCCATTCACAATCACTTTCAAACACTCATTAGCAAAAACTTTGTGGATGTGTCTCGTATTGCTGCCTGGAGTGGCTACCTAGAACAGAGGCTAGTCAGAGTTAAAAGAATAAAGTAGGTATTTATTAAAAGCCTGCAATAGATACACTTTGGGCAGTGCAAAAGCCTTGCAGAGTTTGGTCTGTTTGCATATCAGAGGTTAATTGTCCAATTACAGCTTCAGGTAATGAAGTCACGTTCCCACAGTTTGCTCCCCCCAATTAACTTTTGTTTATACTTTTTGGGGCCTGAGGCTATGATGATGACCTTGGTTCTTGGGCCTGGAAAGATTGTTTCGTCTGACCAAAATGTGAAGAGATCTTACTAACACTTTATATGGAGTTCAGAGTTATACAGGAATGCAGTACAGGATCTGAAAAATATAAAGCTAAAAACTTAAAGCATCATTCTATATGCATTGTCCCATTGCAGGGTAGTAGCATATCAGAAACAAGAAAATTTTAGAATTTGGATCATTTTTAGAAAATTTTTTCAAACCTTCACAGACTATGCTCATAGTCAGTCACCAAGTAATTTTTGCCTATATTCTCATATCTCAGGATATTCTCCAAAGACTTTTTGCTTGTGATATTCTTGTATTGTCTGTGGTACTTTACATGATTACCACATTCCTTATATTGTAGATTGTTTACTTTCAAGTCAAGATACAATGATAGAAATTTATCATCCTGATAAATGTGTATTCATATTTCAATAACAGGTAGAATTTCCTGAAGTGGGTCTGCCTTTCCACCTATCTTTTATTTTTATTGTTATTATTGTTGATATTGTTGTTCTTTCCCCAGAGCTCCATGCTACAATGAAATAGGGCATTTAACCATTAGTAGGGAAGAAAAAAAAAAGAAGAAAAAAGTGTTTCTAGCTTGTTTTCTCATCCATTTAATTATTCATTTTCCCATTTTATATGGGATCTTATTGACACATTTATGAGGTATGCAATACTGGTAGATAGATTTTTATCACCCCAAGGGGAAAATGTCAATGCCCTTATTAGAAGTTTATTGATGCATTCCTTCATATTCAGAATTATCCCACATAAACTTTCAGAATGTTTTCCTTTGCAAAACCTTGTAAATAAATATTATTTCCTGAGGTCATTTATTAGTCAAGAGATAGAATGTCTAAGGACATACTGCTGGTAGTTAGTGAAATATGAAATTCCATGTAGGTTTTTTTTCTGCAATACCTCTAGGTTAATTTGAATGCTCCAGGGTTATGGACCTTGAATACTTGATCTTACACTTGATTTTATACCTTGGGTAGTATGTAGGCAGTGGGCAGAATGGGCTGATATGTCAAATTGGCTGTTTGTCATAATGACACCTCTCCAAATATCAAAGAAAAATATTGAAGTTTTTTGGGTATGGGTTGTGAAATGAATAGCCTTCAGGACTCCTAGACTTTAAATATGGCATTCATATTTAAATCTGTATGAAACAAGTGTCACACATGACACCAGGACTAAATAGACTATGCTTTTTCACTTGGAGATATTTTGTGTACAATTAATCTGCTTTTTTTTTTTCCCAGTGACAATCAGAAACATCCAGTTAAGAAGGAAATAAAGTCACAAAATGCGGAAGTCTTAAATTTTGTTACATGACTTTTTCCGTAAGTACCAGAGCTTAAACCTTAATTATGTCCCATCTCCTTGCTCCTCTTCCTTATTATTCATTACTTTTCCTGATTTATTTATCTTCATTTTATTTAAGTGCCTGACCCATAACCTGAAAACAAATTGAAGGACAAGACAGATATTTTTCCTTCTCTGTTACATATCAAAAGAGGAAAGAAGTTAGAAGAAAAAAGAAAAGTCTTAAGATGACTCTATTAATTTACCGCTACCCCAAGTTTGCGGGTACCAAGTTTACCCCAATTCCTTTTTGTTTCCACACAACCTCACAAGACGGGCAGGTGGGTTCCAGCCAGACAATTATGCAGAGTGGGATGCAGTCAACCTGATGTGATGTGAAGCACCTATATTAAGGTAATTGCCAACCATCCTCAGAGCCCTGGGGCTTGATATGGCTGTCCTTACATAGATGTGGTTTCAAATGCCAGAGTCAGACAGGACAAGTAAAGATTACAAGTAGATCTGACAATGTGCATCCAGCCCCACACTGGGCTGCACTGTGACCTCAGAAATGCTCATTAGGCCTTGGCCTTGGCAAAAAGCACCTGGATTAAGCTCCTCTTGAGCTTATTAGAAATATTGTCTTCTTCAAGAAACTTCAGCTGTCTAAGGAGCACCTGGGTTTTTTTTTTTACAAACAGCCTTGGAAACTTGTTTCTTGACTGAACAACAACTTCAGTAGAATAACATCGGTTTTGAAATTTCACAGGAAGTTACTGATCCGAGTTATGGCCAGGATGGAAAACTACAATGACTAAAGACAACACTCTTGGAGCTCTATAAACAGTGGTCCTAAGTGAGGCCCTTTGAGCTTTTCTGGACCACAGTAGGCTGTGACCAGGAATCGTGCTCTGAGTGGGGTCTCAGAGCCAGGGAACTCTCAAGTTTGCTATACCTTGAAGAATTGCCAGATGACAATGATGGATCCTGGGCCAATATCCCTACTCCTCAAGGCTCAGCTCTTTGCCTGTTGAGAAGATGTGAAGGTACTGAAGCTTCACTTCAAGGGGAATTTTTCAGAGATATATACCTTGTACACAGTCCTTAAGGTTTGTGTGTGAATGTGCTATAGCAAATGTACTATGAATTTTGCTCTCTTAGATTCTCAAGTCCATTAGATTCCTAAGTAAGTGACCTTGTATAAGCACTGTTGTGGTTATAGTAAATTCTGTAGAATATTTTGTTAATTTTTTAAAATTAGGTTGTTAATTAAGTGCTGTTAAGTTAAAGTGCAGTTGAAACTTTTAGGCCTGAACCTTTGATAAATTGTGTGGCTAAATTTGGCAGGGGGGTCCATGCTGAACTTTTTATCCTTACCTGTCCTATCCTTATCTGTTTTCCATCCCTAGCCTCCACATAGATAATTTTAGGTTAATTTTAGTTTTAACTTGATTGATTTTAGATTTTAGTCCAATTTCTCTGAGTGTGTGCTTTAAGCAACTAGTAAGTAGTAGAATGAACCTTGCCAACAAGCTTTGTTGTACTTTCATATTAAAAATGCTTTGGCCAATACTTTGGCTGGTCATTTAGTGAGCAATGTAAACCTCTTATTCATTATAGGAAAATGCCTTTGGGATAAGCAGCTAGAGGCCAGATGAGTTCCCTGAAGATATCTCAAAGTGTTTTTCTTTTTTTCCTCTGCTGCACAAGAGGTGGGATTTGGCTGCCTAATGCCTCTGCTTTAATAATTTTTTTGTGCTCCAAAGCAACCTGCATAGCTTTTAGTTCCTGTGGAGGAACATGGATGTCCAGTAGAGCCTTTTTCAAGCCTGCAAGTCCCAGGAAGATGTCTCATTTTCCACAAGGTATCTGAAAATCCATTAAAAACTTATGTTCAGGTATTCTAATGATGCCTTAGGGAGTCTAGTGAGACTGTACTCTTACCACAGGAATTTGTGCTGGGAGTTTAAAACTAGGTGTTACAAGTCCCATTAACCCAATTCTCTTGTCAACGAGTAACCTCTCATCAATGTCATGTTCTTTTGAGATGACTCTAAGCATCTGCACTAGCCTCTAGCGACTGTTCCAGGTGATCATCAGTCTCTCATGGGTCCTATGTTGTGGTAGATGTCTTCCAGAAACCCTAAGGCATGTAAAATTCTTCAGTGTAAGCAACTGAATCAAATATCTTTCTCTAAAAACACTGTGAGAAGCCACAATGCGCCCAGTATCTCAAATATGTATGTCATATATATATGTCAAACTAGTGCCATAAGCCCTGCTTAAAATGGCAGAATTGTCTCAGTTATGGCCATTAATAAAGGACCTGAATTATGGAGGGCAAAACTGAATGGCAGCTGAAACATATATGCTTGTGAAATACTGGTGGCTTAACATCTTTTCTTGTTCTGAATTAGAACTTAAAAGATCTTGTGAAATAGACTGTATAAAATAGTATAAAATAATAAAGAACTTAAAAAATGCTTTCATAAAAATGACCAGAAGGTTCTTTGAAACACTTTGAGTCCACTGAACTGTATACCGCTGGGGTTTTCTTGGGTGTTTTTCTTGGGATTTCTGGTGTAGTTCAGAGTTCAGTTGCTTTCACTGTCATGGCTCCTCCTGGGAGATATAGCTATAATGCTTTTTATCCCCATCATGTTAACTTTTCCAGACTACCTGACAGATATGTTGGTTTATTTTTCATAGCATCTGCTGAACCTAGTGTGCAAAGTTCTGCTTGAAAATGGTAACTTGCTCATGCATATTTTTTCTTCATTAAATATGTAAGTTAATATGTAGAGTAATACTTAGGAAAAAATCTCCAGTTCATAAAAATCCTGACAGGTCTGCCATAAGGAAGTGAATGGGGAAGGAAAAGAACATGCTTGCATTTTAAAGTGACCTTCAGCAGCGCACAATTAAATGTACATTTATTTACTGTAACTAAAAGGGAAAGAAGAATGACTAGTTAAATACTCCACTAAAGAGTGTTCAGCTAATTCTGTCATGGATAATATTCATCCCTACATTGTCTTCATAGAGACAAGACAACAAACTCTATGACTCACTTTTCTTAAATTCACAACAAACTCTTAAATCCTCACTTTTCTTAAATTCAATGAATGACATTTGCCTTTTGCACCAGCATAATCAGTTGGTAATCACAAGATTTGGCAATCTTCTGGACCACTAGTTAGGTGCCATGTCCTGTGCTATGTTCCAGCTCAGGTGAAACTCTGTTTTCCATGGCCAGTATCAGTCACGCAGATCTTGGAAGAAGTGGCTGAGTAACAAGGAAAAAAGGAATGTGTGCTTAAAGTGCTGCATCTAAAAATTGCGAATATCAAATCTCTGTTTCCTCTCCTGAAAGCAGTTACAAATCCCTATTCCATTTTTTTCCATTTCTCAGAAGACTTCTTAGTTAGAGTGATGATGTCATTCCTCTTGCCCAGTTAAGAACAACTGGTTTAGGATTTTCTAAGTTTCATGTGCTTCTGTGACATCTTAAAGAATAGAGACCATGTGTTCAAAAAACATGGAAAAACTTAAGGGAAGCATAGGTCCATAAAAGTCAGAATACAACAACTGGCATGTCATCTTGAAGAATTCAAAATCAAATTTCCACTGTAACCCACCCTTTTGACTTTGGTGTGATCAAGAAGGTAAAGTCCCACTGCAGATAACATATAGTTTTTCCAGGCAAAGATTTCTGCCCCTTTGAACTTCAAGTCGTGCTCTTTCGCGAGTGAAAATCATCATACAAGGTCTGCGTTACTATGACAAGTGAAGAAAAAAATTGCTAAAGATTTGTAATAACCTAAAAGAAATTTCATACATCACTGAAGACACAGAAAACTGAAAATAAAAGAGATTGGGGTTATATTTCTTTTTAATAATGTCAGTCAAAAATGTTCCAGTCAGTGGTCTGAACACCATGGATGAGGACAGATTTACCACTTCATTTCACTGAATAACAATTTCAAAGCCTAGCAAAATCTTGGTAAGAGGAGATGGTGAAGCCTAAACTTACTGTCAACAAATCTCACTAGACAAATAATGCATTTTGATAAAATAGCTGCATGATCCTTGAACTGGAATATCTAAATGAGACAAAAGGTTTTAGAGGAAGGATGAAGGGAATTTGTAAAGAATCAGTGACACCAAATAGGCTCATGTGCAGTTTTGCTGTCACAAAAGAAAAGGGGCAAAGCTGGGTGATACTTACAGCCTTGTAAACTCTGTGTAATGGGCACAGTAGTAAACTCAGTTAGAATAGATGTGGGTAGACTTTTGACTTGAAAAAAGAAAAAAAATAGTGTAATCAACACTGTGACCTCACTGGATGCCCAAATGGTTGCTTAGAAATTAATCAGAGCACTGCTCAGATTGTAATATGGGTCTAACGTTTTTTTTTATTCAGGGCAAGGTTTTACAAGTAGCTTATGCAAAAGTATGAAGCTTATGTTACCACTGAAATGGGACCCTGGTTTCCATCACCCCTATGCTTATTCATATCTGCCCCACACCATGCAGACATGTGTCAGTTCTGCTCAGTTCCTTGATCATGTTCACCACCAGTCCTACCAAAATATGACCCTCTATGTCATGGGTCTACCACTGACCTCATGCACTGAACAGCTTTGTGATTGCTGCTGGGATTAAAGGGAGAATGTGCGAATGCGGAATCCTTACAGTGGTCTCAAACAGTGAAACTACACTTTATCTCAGAATTAATTTATCATCAACAATTGTATGCAGCAGCAACACAGATATTCCACATTTGTATTCTTAACATTATGCTGGATTTGATTGCTTTTCTTTCACTGAATACTCTTCTGTTTACAGACTGAACAAAGAAAACTTACAAAGAGGGAGATAACAAATAGACAAATTGACAAAAGCATTTTATATTAGATTTCTGATCTTTTGAGATTTTATAAACATTTCCATAAAAAGGGGAATGCCTAAGTATTTGTGAATTAAAAACACTATGTCAGAGCAGAATGAATGCCATGTTATTTCTTTGTGTTGGTTTCTCCATTCTTCTTATTTTTCACATTGTCTTTACTGTTTATATTACACAAACATGCTCTGCAGAAATGTGAATTGACTAACAAAAGTAGTTAGTGGCAATAAGGATGAAGTTTGACATCAGCTGCAGGCTACAAGAACAAATGAAAAAGAAGTTTGGGAACACAATTCCAAAAACAAAAGAGAATTTAAGAAATAATATGCTATGGACATTGTTGTATCCTCAATCAATATACTGTACAGATCTGATAAGGTAGAATGTCAAAAGCATGCTGAGTGCTGGGTATCACTGGAATTTACATGGAAATGCTACAACAAGAAATAGATACCTATGGAATTAAAAATACAGTATATAAAAATAAATTACTTTATTATTGACATTTAGAGTTGTTCTCTCAAAACTGTTGCAGAACTTGCACAGTATTTGTTGAGTAATTTTAACCTTAAATGGAATCCAGAGAGCCACTTGAACAGGAAAAAAAAAAAAAAAAAAAGTATTGTGAGATTTGGAATGCTGTATCCTTCTTAAATGTAAATATAGTGTCAGAGAGCACAATAAAGTCTTTCACTGTACCAATGAGAACCAGAGCTTCCATCTGTAAAGAACAGAGGAATTTTTAAAATATCTCCCAATGGCAAAAGATAGAATAAATTTTTATTAATATTTTAATTCTGTTTTTCATCTGCTTTGAATTCATAGAAATATAAATTTGAGAGTTTCTGAAGCCAGTAGAGATACTCCATTGTGAGACCAGCTTGAGTTTTGTCGCAACCCATTTTAACTTTTATTTCCTTATTTAATTCATTTACCTTCAGTAATTTTCCTTGGCTTGACAGGACTAAAGTCAACTGTGCTGGCTTTGATACAATAAAGTAATTGACTTTCAAATGTTCAAGGACATTTTGCCCCATCAACAGCTTCCCATCTATGGATGTGTATGCACAGACATATGTATATAGGCAAGAGAGATGTAGCTGTGAAATGAAGCTGAGAGATCAATGTGGTTCACTTTAAAATTTCATAGACCTGATTATTCCCAACAGTCATGTAAGTACCTGGTGAGATTAAGTGTGAAGGTTCATCTCAAAGGTTAGCATCCTAAAAATAACCTTTGAAAGGCTGAACAATTGCAACAACAGAGAAAACCATCCCTGGCGGTGCCAGAGTAGCAGCAGTGGTCTTTTTGAAAGCTAAAGATAGCCCCACTGACCATGGCAGCCAGCTGCCTCAGGTCCTGGACTTGGGGAGAGGGCAGCCCCAGAGGTGGACACAGGCAGCAGCAGTACCACAGGTGCTAAAAAATAAATTAAAATCTTCTTTGTTAACATTTTTGCTTAAAAGTCAGTCTCTTAAAAAGGTTAGTTTAACATGAAAATAGCGAAAAGCGGTCGTGGTACACCTGGACAAAGATAGCAGACGGCAGGGTTTATTTTTTGAAATGAGAAGGAAATGCAGAGAATTGCATTAGATGCTCTGTCAGAGAACTAGTCCTCAGGACAGCCCCAGGCACTGGCAGTAGAGCAAACAGCAATGGGTGAGGAGGGTGGGGGTATGTGCTTTGAGGGAGTTGTGCCTAGTAATGGTGACCCCCAGAGAGGCTAATAAGACCAGGTGAAGAGAGGAAAAGAGGGAAAAAATTAAACCCAGAAATCCTTTCTATTGTTGTGAGAGAGCAAAGGAGTACAACGCTGCTGGAAGCACATCATGCATTATGCAAGTGACCACAGCTGCCCAGCTCCTCCAGAGCCTCAGTGTGGTTAGCACCAGTGCAACTAACTATGCCGAATGTATAATGAGTGGGTGAGGGACCAGGAGCAAGCTTAATCACTGAGAGATCTAAAGTACTACTGAGCTTTTCTACAGAAACAGAAGGGTAACCAGAGAAGGACCTCCATGCACATCAAAAGGTACAAAGCTGTTCCTGGAACTCCCATCCAGGAGCTGCAGGGCACTGCTGGATCTGAGCCCCAGTGTGAGCTGAGCAGTGCTGGGGGATCCACAGAGGGCCACGCGTTGGAGTGGTGTAAGGGCAGTGGGGGAGTGGGTGCCCAATGCATGGTGACATAAAGGGATGATATTTCTAAAGGGCAGTCATGGGGTATACAGGAGGGCTCAGCCTGGTGCTGAAAATGTGTTTGTGGAACTGCATTGATCTACATGGCCCAGAGGACTACTCCAGTTCTTCATTTCTTCTCCTGCCCAGGCTCATAAATCCTCACTTGCTGTGGGCAGAAAGCCCCAACATTAACATGCTGCTCCTCATCCTAATCCCCAAACACATGATGGATTTTCTTGTGTTCTTGTGCTCCCCAAATTGCTTTGGCAGGACAACAAGGCATCAGTGTTTAATTCCACAAGCACTTGAAAGGCCTAACTACAAAAAGTGATGCTTTTGACAGACAGAAGTCTGCTTTGATATCAGTAACAACAGAATTTTCCCAAGGTAAACAGTAATATGCTAGCAGACATCAACCTTATCTGCAACTGGTGATATAACTCAAGAATGATGCCTTCTATGTTATCTTCTTTTTCCATATAAATGCTGAAAATGCATTATGACAAACATGTTCTCTTTGCAAAAAAATCTCTTTAGATTGAGAATTTTCTTTTTCACAGCTTTAAGGGCACAAGAGATCACCAATCACTAAGTAAGTGGGACAATTTGGGGAGAAAAGGTTGCAGCAGCAGCAGCAGCTCTGACATGGTCCAATTTCTCCACTACTCACAGCTTGCTGCTCTAGAGTACTCTGCCCCATTGTCTGTGTTAGCAGCCCCTCAAGCTTCCATGATGTAAAAAAATCTGCAGATGACAGATTTTAAAACTAGCCATTACAGAGATAGAAGGAAAAAAAGGAATTTTTTCAACCCTTCCAATTTAGATCTGATTTCTCTGGTGGTTGAACTGGACTTGGTGCCTCAGAGCAAAGTAAACACATATGTTTGGGAAGGCTTTTAAACTACTTGACACCAAACCACACTGTGCTACACAGAGAATATTTTTTCAGCCTTACAGACTTCTGATGTATGTAAAGTGCTGGCTTTCACGTGTCTCTTTGAGATACAGTTGGTGGTGTGGTGCTACGTGTGACCTCAGACATCTGGACTAGCTGTCAGCCAGAACCATGAGAGTTTGCAGCACCATACTTGCACATCAGATGGAGAGGAAAATATTCTCAGATATTGGCTCTCTCCCAAAACCAGTACTTCCCTTGGATCACACTTCATGCAAAGCTCTGTATGACTTGAAGAGAAAGATGGGTTATTGGCATATTTTGCACAGGCAGTCTGTTGGCTTTATTGTAAGTGACGACAGCTCCAGGCTGGAGGAGGCATGACTGCATGTTGCTTTGTGCATATATATGCTACTTCCCCTGCTGTTTCAATTTGATTTTGTATTTTCTCATTGAAAAAGATAAGATAGATAAAAACCATCTGACTTCCATAGCAAAAAGCATATGCCAGTTGCAGGTATTCCTGAAAAAAAATAAAAATAGAAGTATACACACACAGTGAAAACGAGATATGGTTTTCCTATATAGTAGCAAATCAAATTACATTTGAAGGTAAAATCTATTTAATCCCTCTTCCATCTACACTTGCTGCAAAAATAAGCCACAAATTGGTGCTAACATGGAACAGCGTCACTGAGACTGTTCTACAAAGCAACCTCATTAGAAATTTGCATCCAGATCCTGTAGGGTTTTGGAGAAATTGCTGCAGTATCAAGACATAGCTATCATTTGTCAAGTAATTCTCTAGGATAAG
Organism: Vidua chalybeata; assembly: GCF_026979565.1. Lineage (NCBI taxonomy): Eukaryota > Metazoa > Chordata > Aves > Passeriformes > Viduidae > Vidua > Vidua chalybeata. The sequence continues at coordinate 94,287,470 of NC_071531.1, forward strand.
ATTCTCAGATACCTGCTGACTTTAATCAAGCAGAGACCAATATCCCAAGTTTGAAGGCAGCTCCAAGTTTGAAGGTGCTGCTGAGCAGCAGTGAGGAATTCCCATTGAGAAGGAGCGGGAAAGTTAAGATGTCAGGCAGGACCCTCAGGTGGAAGGAGCAGCCCATGGAACTCGTGGTGTCTGGCTCATCACTGTGCCCCAGCAGGGAGAGAGCAGTTTTCCTGCAGTGAAGCTTGGCTGCAGCAGGTGACGGCAGAGCCCACCCCGCTCCAGGGCAGGCCTGGTGGGAACCTGTGACACTGCGGCTGCCAAGCCGCACAAGTCACAAGTCATAAGTCACTCCTGGTCTTAAACGCTGCTGCAAGTTTTAAATCAGTTTTACGCGCTCTGGTGAAATTTGTAAGAGTTTTCACTCTTTAAGATGACTGAAAGTTAATGTCCTGAGCAGTGTCCTAAGAGCAGTCCTGTAACTCAACAGATGCAAATTGTCATTGCCAGTAACACACTAAGAGCTGCACTCTGACTCCACAAGGCCCCCAGACTTGTCAGGGTTTGGCTGGCTTTGTCCCGGGCTGCAGATTTGCTTTAACTTGCTTCTGCTGTTACCAGCAGCTTCCTAATGAACTGTCTAACTTGTTTTACTTTTCCTTAATGTTATCATCTAGTATAACCGTAATTTTCGCACAGATACTATTTAGCAAGCTGGTTTTTTATGCAGAACAAAATATTTTTGACCCTAGAAAAATGATGTGGTGTAAAGGAATGACACGGTAGCAGGAGCCTTTGGGTAGAGGGACAGAGAGTGGAGGATTACAGACATGGAAGTAACCAGCTGTTAACAAATCATCAGTGGTTAGTTGGAGAAACGCAGTCCTGAGGACTGGGTTAATTGGTTTTAGGGTTAACAAAGAAAACAAGAAATAAGTATCCAGCATATATGAAATCTCATGTATATGAAATCTCACATTTCCAATGGAAAAAAAGAGAAGTGGCACATTTTGATAGAAGATACAAAACAATAGCCCCATGGGGTGAGCAAGAAGAAACCCCCACTCTCATCACCAGCATCATACTCTGCTTGGCACAGGGCAGGGGTGCTGATGACCTGTGACACTGAAGCACTGAAAATTTGTGTGCAGGGAGAGAATAGAGGGAGAACACAGAAATGGGAAAAGGGGCAGCCATTAGGAAGGTAATAGAGCCTTTGTCCCACACCAAAGAAGGTGGCTCTGAGAAACTATCTTGTGTCCCATAAGACTGAGACTGACTTTACTTAATGCAGAACAATTCACTACTGGAAGGCAATGGAGATTAAATTAAGAAAAAGAGGAACATACAATAAAACGCTGTTTACTTCCTGCGTAGGGACTATACAGTGATTTGGGCGGACAAATTCATCAGGGCCTACAGAAGCAACCAACACAGCCAAGAGCCCCTAATCAACAGCATAACTGGCTCTAAAATTGCTCTGAGGAATTGCAGTAGAAAGGGATTTTCCCCACCTCAGGTGAATGCTGTGACTCCAGACAATTTGCTACTCTTGAAAAACTCTCTTTTACTTTTCTTTTTTTTTTTTTTTGTGCATATGTTTATGGCTTTTATTGGCTCAGTTTCATTCAGCATCACAAAAAAAACCCTGGATTTTAAGACTTCAAAAAGTTTTGTTTTCCATCCTTTCTGAAATCCAGTGCCAAATTCAATTTTTTGCCACAGGTTGACTAACTCACAGTGAGGAACAGAAGTAGAAACATGACATTATATTGAGAGAGTAAGATATGATGGAAGAGTTTTAATTTCTTAGTTCAGGGGATCCATGTTAGAAGAGCATTGAGGCCACTATTAGCAGCTTTTCTTTCCAACACAGTTTACTCTGGAGAAGGGAGCCCTCCCTTCAAAACCAGAAGCAGAGTTTGCTGCCATTTGGGCTGATGACATGGCATAATTAGTTGGCAAGTATGAAAAAGCTTTTTCTCAGGTGGTGAGTTGCTCTGTCAGCCAGCTATGTATAGAAAGAGATGGTACCAAAGGTTCCTTGCTATTGACATAAACAAACTAGCATAATTTGTCTGTTGTCAGAAGAGATAATGCTAATGACAATGTCAAGTCTATTTTGTCATGTATTATAGTATAGGCCTGTTGACTAGTTTTTTTGCTGGCAATATCACTCAGCAGAGAGAAGAATACATGGGAGAATGACGACAACAGTCACCTCTAGCAAGAAAAGTAGCTTTAAAACGTTCTTAAGGCAATGTACATTCAGAGGGATTATTCTATAATGCAAACAATTTGCTTGCAAGCACACTGTGATGATGACTCTCACTGTGAAGAATAGCTTTGCTGCGTGCGCTTCCTTGGCAGTGTGAAAGGATGTATGAGGTCATGGATAATTACCACTAACCCCACTGGGTGTCCACTACCAGCAATTCCAGTTGCATCCGTGGGCACACATGTGCACAGCCTGTAAGGTAACACATAGCAGAAAAAAAAATCTCATTGGCTTTTTATAAGTCATTTACTTTGTGTGACAGATGTCCAAGGTTTTAAATAAGTGCACTGTGAAAACAGCTTGGATGACTTCACAAGAGGTTACAGGATGAAGCACTTCATTTCCTTTGATGCCAATGTATGTGAGTATATTAAGTATATTTCATAAAGGGCTGAATGTTAGCATATTGTTGTCCAGTAGGGACATCAATTGCCAGTAACAAGTGCCTACAACCCAAGTATGTGGAGATCATTATAATTGACATTACAGCTCCTGCTGTAATGAAGTTAAGAATAATTCAAGTTCTCTTGGAGACAAATAGCAGAAATGCACTAAAAAAGGGTGAAAATAAGGGCAAAGTATTGAAATACTGATAATCCATAGGGTGATACTAAAAATCCACTAAGAATCCATGGAGTGGATTTCCCATGCACAGAAACCATTACCTCAGTTTACCAGTGTTTTGGAATTCCAGATTCAGCACCCATGGGCACATCTGCATGGGGGAGCACATAGACCTAGCACAGTTTGTACAGGATAATACTACAGGATAATACTGGCCTGAATGTTCAGAAAGCACATTTGCATGGTCCCAGGTCCAGCCTACAAAGCCATAATTTGCCTTTTCAGCAGGGTGTGTTAGCTCAGGCACAGCACTCCAGGACCAGCTCTGAGCATGGTCAAAGTTAGCTCAAATCTCTCTGCATGTACTCATTTAGACATATCCTCTCATAGTTCTCAAACACATTTTTGCTGTGTTTGCCAAATTCCCAGTGGCAACAGTTTTGACAGTCACAGTCAAAATGCAACTGTGTAATAATGTGTTCTTGTGGCAGTTGCTCATAAAGTCCTTGGTGACTACACACAGATTCCAAATGACATTGTGAAGTGCTCTTTAAGAATGGTGTGACTTTGGTAAAATCTTTCTAGGTGTTAATCAATAAAATCATATTACAAAGTTCTGGACGCCTACTACAGAGACAAGAATTATGTTTTCCAGTGTTCATGTTCTTGTGAAAGATTAGTAAATTTATTTCCAAGACCCTCCAAGCAGACACTACAGAAAAAAATTTAATGATTTTGTCTTAGAATAATTAAGAGGCCTGGTCAAGACAGGTTGATGTTTTCCCCACCATTACATTCTCCGTTGCCAGAAAAAAAGGTAAAATCTATGGAAGATAAGAAAGGCTTTAAGTGTAAGCCTCGTTTTTTTGTACTTTTTTGTTTGTTTTGTTGGTTTTTGTTAAATGATGGGAAAAATGGTTGTCACAGTAGAAATAAGATGTTGTTACATATGCACAGCTGTGGATAGCAGTGAATGCTTTACGTGTCATAACTCTCATCCTAACTTGGACCTGAGAGTCTCCGCTTATAAATACAACAAGCCATGATCTGTGCGATTAGCTGAAAACATTGTGTCAACCTGATCTTTCCTTCTGCTTCTTCAGTTGCTGCCCAATCCTTCATTTTCATCAAGCAGTACTTGTTTATCTCATCTACCTTTTGAAAACTGTCTTAGTCTTATTTCTGACTATTTAAATCTCATCAGTTAGCTTCCATTCAAGAGCTTTTTGGATGAAAAAATATCACTGTGTTTTTTTTTTATTTATGCTAATTCCTGCAGAAGATTTCCCAATATTATTAGTCTGTTTCTGCCTTCCCCTGTGTTCCATGTCATCCTGAGATGGCACAGGTGTGCACTGCCTCTAGAGGTGCAGCCACTTTGTACAAAAATGCCACCTGGTCCAGTGCTGGAAACGAGCAAATTCTTTCACATTTTCACATCGAAACTAGAAAGGGAATAGGACAAACCCTGATGCCTATCACTGCTTTGCAATACAGTTTTGCTTCTTGGGGGGTGTAGGTCAATGTAATGAGGCACTCCAGTAAAGTTCTACAAAGGGGTAAGGCTGATACAACTACTCTGATAAATAATAATGGGACCAGGCAAATTCTTCACACCTGAAAATTGCTCTTTTGCATCTGGTTTTTGTTTTGGACCACCCCAAGCTGGTCTCTAGAAATCAGTGCTCAGGTAAGGTGGGCAAGTACTTCAGGGCAAGGACCAATTCCAAATGCCAGTATTGATGAGCCTGTATGAGATCTTGCTCACTCCATTCTGCACAGTCCTAATGATCCCAGAAGGATCTTCATTCTCACAAACACCCATGTTTCCATCTCAGTGCAGGCAACAAAAGCCTCAGGTTCTTATTGATGAGCTGAGAATTTACATTATTTCTGAACCTAGAGCTGAGAAAAAAATACATGCAGTAATAATTATATCCCAGAGCAGTTTCTGTGGTACTCATGACAAAGTTCCATTCCAATTACTGTGATATAACTCTTCTCTGGGGTTCTGTTGTTATGCAGCATCCACATGGCTGACCTGTTTGAGGTCAGGCAAGCCTGAAATGGTATAGAGGGCCTCTCTACTCCACCACTTGACTATAGAATGATGAACCATTGTAGGGTTTGCAAGCAGGGACTCAGGGCCATCTTTTGATGTCCTCCTCTATTGGTATTGATTTAATAAAGGAAGTTGAGAGCAACTCTTTACCTAAAGCAAGCAGCTCTTACTCCTGTTTGGAGCTATAAATCTGCCTTACTGCTGACATGAATGATATGCCTATATCACCTCTAAACCCTGCACTCACAATTAATCTTTCCTATATTACAGCTGGATTCATTCAGTGAACCTCTCTTTTAGTTTTGGGTCTGGCAAGATTGTTGTTTTGAACATAATGTACCAATGTGCAAGGAGGAAAATATGTTAGAAAAACTACAGAAAGACAGGAACACTGGTAGAGAAAAACATGTACCAAACACTCCAGGATTTAGGACAGGAGATAGATAACAGCATTTTTGGAGGCTGACGATGTTTTCTCTTTCATTAAAATTCTGACCCTATTCAGTGGCATTTTTTTGTGTTTTCTCATCTAGACTGTGTCAGGTTATTTTTAATTGTGTAATTCTCCAGCAGCTTGCAGATATAAAACTTTCATTTTTTATTAAGAGGCTCTTTTTAGTTGATCTTCTATAATAGAAAATGAAATTTCTATGTGAGCCAGCCACTAGAGAGTCAGAGGGAAGCAATATCTGGGTTAACAGACTGTTTTAAATCCATTCTCTCAGTACCTTTGTCTTTCCCTTCAGCATTTTCAGTCTGCCTGCCTCTTCTTGCCTGCTTACTTCGTCAGTGTTCAGGCCAATTGTGATCTACTTGAAAAGGTAGGATGGATGCATGAAAGAATGGCTTTTCACACAAAGTGAACATTCAAAATAATCTGACAATAACAGAAATGTGTTGGAGAATAGCACCCAGGGCAGGACAGGAGGAATGGTGCTTGGATCAAGGCACATTGCACAGGACAAATAATGAGCACACTAGCAAACAACTAACTTTTATCTCATTAGTTGCCCTTGAGGTAGCTGTATTGCTTTGATCTTAATTTGCAACAGCAATAGCAAAAATAAAGTGAAATATTTAATCTTTGAAGTGCAGTAGCCCCATATTTGCTCACATTTATCGGCCTCAAAGGTACACAACTAGCGTGTACCTGATTTGGACTGTCTCTATGCAGTCTGTGTGCGGCATAAAGGTCTAAGGACAATTTGCACAGCTGAGAAATGAAAAAAAGGTTTTTTAGAAGCGAAACTTTGTATGCATGTTACATAAGAAAATTCTCATAGATTGTTCTCTGTGCTGAACCCTCCAGACTTCCATTTGCAAGCTTGCAAGCTTATGTTATAAAACACTCAGGGCCTGAGTCAGTGCTGTGAACTGCCTTTGATATCACTAGCCTCTAATATTCCTCCCAGCAGGAATGCTAAAGTTCACTGCCAATAGCTTAGAGGTAGGCCGATGGTGTCCAAACTAAAGGAGCGCAGAAAGAACATTTTATGCCTGAAAAGTGCTAACATGTCCAGTGAAAAAGAAATCTGCGCTACAACACCCTCAGGGCTTTGAAATAGCACTTGTGACAACGTTGCATTGTATTCTGATGTGCCATGGTCTAACTCTTATCTGAAGAACAGGCATTTTGGACTCCACATAGACAGAATATGGTGCTTTGTAATAAAATAATGATAGGCAGAACCCATACAAGACTGTGCAAGGATCATCAGTTTCACTCAGAACTTTAGGCTAAATTATCAATCACAGCACAAATAACAGAAAATCTCTTCAGTTCAATTATGTGGCTTAGTCTGGGAGATCAATAACTCCAAATCATAGTCCTTTTTAACTGTCTTGTGATGGGTGCAGCAGTGTCCCTCTCTTGCACATCAAGATAATTTTGGAAAGCACTTGAGGAGGCATGTGTCAGCGTTTTGATGTTAAATCTGTTTAATCAGTAGATGTTAGATATTAGATTTACTAAAATACTTCTATGCTTAAGGCACATCCACTGTAAGTTGGATGAAAAAAGCATACCTGCATTTTTTTCAGGAGAAAAAAAAAGCAAATATTTTGATTTGTGGGTACAAAATTACAGAATATGATAATTAAGTATATTTTTTTTAATTATGATTTTTTTTTTCCAAATGAATAGGGTGATCACATGAAACTAGTCTTCTGCCCCACATTAATCTAATCAAACTGGGTTTTTTTTTCATTTCAGTATTATTCTGGCAATGAAAAATGCAACTGAGTTGTCAAGACAGTTTACTTGAAAACCAAAAACAGTAACATGAGAAGGCACAATCTCTTTTTAACCTAGTGGAGGTATCATGTGATAGAAATGCCATATTGAGAGCCTAGAAATTGGAAATTCTCTTTCAGAGGCTACATGTGACTTTGAGTAAATAATTTAGTGGATTACTCAACCATGAGAAATAACACCAGCCCAGTCTTAGCATATCAGCTTTCTATATGTATTCCTGATTACACCTGATTATGTTGAAGAGGAAAGCACATTTGTGGTGTTAACCTGTTGGAGGCAACACAGTTTAATTGAATGCAAGCTGGAGTCCATTCTTGCTTAAGAAGTGCCAGTGCAAGTCACACTCTGCATTCCTAGGGACCCACCAGTGCTGCAAAAGCAAGAGTTCCTGACACTCTAGGTGAAGTCACTAAATCTGGCCAGATAACTCAGATCCTAGCAGTGTCCTAAGGTATTTCTACTACTCTTTCTGCTGCATGAAATTAAAAAAGTAACATTCACTGTGGAACCCCAGACTGAATTTGCAAGGATGGAATTTGGGGAAACAAAGCTGATACTCTCACCTATGACATTTGTGTTGATAATAATTGAGAAAATATGGAACTACTCTTATGTGGTTAGAGTTCAAAGTAAGCCAGCATTGCAGATGTGAGTGAGCTGTGTAGAGTCTATTAAATGCTTTGATGTCCACAGAAGCAAGGTGCAGCAAACACTCACAGTTGCCTCTGTTGGAGTGTTAAAGTTGCTGAGTTCTAGCTCCTGTTGGGGAGAGGTACCGAGCATTGCACAAGAGCCACAGTAGAGGAATAGGGCTGTGTTCGAGAGCAGAGTGGGGAGATTTGGCAGTAAAAGCATCTTGTCTGGAAGACACACACTGCAAGATTCTGGCACATGAGTCCAGGTGGGCAGCTCTTGCTGGACACCTTGGAAGCATGGTGGACCCTCTTCTCCATTTTAAATAGGGACATACTTTAACCTGAAGGAATGCATCAAAGAAAAGCTGACAAAATAACCATGAGTGATTTTACTGTGATAAAGGATGGCCTGGCCTATTTTGTGCCATGCTTCTTTTCATACAGAAAGATAGTTCTTGCATTAATGATTTGGAGTCATTGGGTAATGTAAAGAGATCAGGTTCCCAAGGTAAAGACAAAAACATGGCCGAGATCATGAACTTCACAGCTACATTCACAGACAGCCTTCCACTGTCAGGTGTCCTGTTCTCTGAAAGTCATTGGCTATGGGCCAAAACAGGCATAAGTAAATTAAAGTTCACTCATTAAGCCATAGCAATGTTGATAATGTTGTTACACCATGACCAAAAGAGCTTCAGAGATTAGTCCCAAGCCCTTTGGGTAAAGACACAAGAAGACCCAAATACATTCATTCACTTCCACATTTTCATGCTGAAGAGCATGTCAGAAACAAGCAGTTTATCTCAACCTGCAGAAATCTATCCATAAGGCATGTGCAGAAACACATCCCAACACAGTGACTAATCCTGCACCAACAGCACTGTTTTTGTAGTCACTTGGTGGCTTGGAAGATACATTTAGAACTGATTTGACAATAGAAAGCGAATATTTTAATGCCTTAAATCAACATTCTCCTAATTATTTACTTGCAGACTCAAGAAAATTTGCTTCCATACTGCAATTACTCCAAATTATTCACATTTTTTCCTTGTATGCATGTATGGGATTATGGATATATTGAGAGCTGTAAAATACAATATTCAATATCTATAAGTGACAACTGATTATATAAGCAACATAGTTCTGTCTCATTTCCTTCACTTACTGAGTGTAGCAGTTGACATTTGCACTGGAAGAAGCTGGTGCAGGGCTGAACACCTCAGGGGAGAGTGGTGATTTAGGGATAGGTTGTAGCTAAAAGACATAAGAGCTACTTTAAGCACTTATACATGCATCATTTTCAAACTACATAAGACATCACTTAGTCAGGTTTCTAAAAAATCCACAACCTCCTACACTCTTTATTGGTATAAGTGCAGAGTTTGAACTTAATTTTGGCTCACACTACTCATACAAATGAATCATCTGTGGAAATGCTTGGTGCACTGACAAAAAAACATCAAAACTTGATACTTCTTCTTTGGGTCCAGAATGTTTGACAGATCTGATACTGGCCCCCATAATGGCATTTCTAAACTTCCCACTGCTGCTCTTGAGACCATCAGTATGTCCCAGGCAACAGCAAGAGAACCCTTAATCTAGTGTACAACACAGGATAGGCATCTGCTATGCTTTTTTTAGTGTTGCCATTTGAGTGGATTATTAGCATCAGCCTCATGTAGGGACATAACTGGAACCCAAAGGATGGGACTGTGGAAGGAATGACATAAAGCTGAACAGAAGCAAGGAGCCAAGCAGCTGCCCCAGTTGGCCTCATTGCCTCCTCCAGGCAGTCTCTGACTCTTGCACAGCGCTGCCAAGGGTTAAATCAAAGTTCATATAGACAGAACTTTATATAATGTCTTCTCTGCCTCCATTCTCTTTTACAGATAGTTTGTTCTAATACACTCCATATATAATGTAAGTTTATCTCTCTTTATTTTGGCAGGATATTGCAACCTTTGAACTGAAATATCCACAACCTGCTATCATAACAGAGCTTCTGACATATCAGTATAACCCAGTTTGGCAGGCATCCCTGCAAATACTATTAAAAGTTTTATTGCTGAAAAAATGCAGCTATTCCCTACCTTACACTCTTTTAAGGGATCAGGGCTCCTGAGTACCATGAGGAAAGAAATTGCCATGAGCATGTGAAGGCTGTTGAGGTTGTATTTTGAGGCTATATCTCCTTGCTATATCCTAAGGAACAAGAGAAGAGGTGGGGATGTGGAATGGCTCTGGGTGAAATAAATGGATAGAATAATGGAGAGACACCAAACTAATAGCAGAACTGGTCACTGATAATGTTAAGGTAACACAGGATCTGTGCAATTCTTCATTGGAAGAGACACAAACTCATAAGAAGCAAAAACAAATCAGGAAGACAGGATATTGCCTGAAAAGATCACCCAGGGGACTGTGAGAGCCACATATGAAATCAAAGGAGAGGTAAGGGATGGTTTCTGTTAAAATATGTTGTTACTGTGAAGAAAAGCTGATGGTAGCTTAACCAGGCATACACGAGATAAAAAAATTAACGTGTCCTGAGACCAGTGGGTTTGATTAGCAACTACAACAAGGCAGAGCCTAGGGCAAGATTTACAATTTATGCTGGATGGCATGTTACACCAATGAAGTATGCTCAGTATGTATGCTAGCTAGTCTACACACCTTGGACATCCTATAGATCTTTAATATTTAACCTTGAGTATTACAAGTATGTTTTTATTTATGAGGAGCCAAGGTCTTGGTAGCATACATCACACCACATCATGGACACTCTTCTGGCTAAGATGCAGATTGAACCTCGCCTCCTGATTTCCACGTTTATCCCTTAGCTGTGGTGGCAAATATCTTAATAATTTCAAATGGACACAACACCTGGAAATAGGAGAAGATGTGCTGCTAAGTGGTAAGACCAAGCAGGTTGCAAAGCATTGTGAGTTATAGTGACAGGGAACAGGTTAAGAAGGCTCTGAACATGTTGAACACTGTGACTTGGGAAGGCATGGCTAAAACATGTGACTGTATGTTCTTTACAATCTTTGTCTCAAGTACAGATTGACTTGGGTCTGGCTCTGTGGGTCCTTACCAAAAAAACCCACTGGCTCTGTGAGTCCTCACCAAAACTCTGCAGTTCAGTCACTCCTGTACTGACTGTTCCAAAGTCTCTTTTACTGGTGCTGGTTTCTGGTTTCTGACTGATCTAAGTGGGCTTGGTCTCAGGAGGCAATTATCCTTTCAAAACTGCCAGCAGCAGCTGCTCACAGTGATTCCAAACAACCTTCTAGGGCACAGCTGAGTATTCTTTTTCTGCTACTTTAACTAAGTGGGGAACATAATTAAACTAGCACTGAGGATTACCCACACCCGAGTTTATTTTCTAGGCTTTATTGCATTATGTTTGGTTAGGCTTTTGATGATGTTTTGAACGATCTCTTACAGTTACTATCTCACAGTCACCCCACGTTACCTTCCCCTGGTTTCATTGTCCCCCTGCACTGCTTTCCTCCACATCTCTTTGCTCTTCACTTCTCTCTAGAAAGATTTTAAAACAGCTAAGTGTCCTCTGATCTCAAGCCATAGAAGTGGGACAATAAGCTTGTTAACCTAAGCCTGAACCAGGCAGGTAGGCACTTTGAGATTAATAGCCTACCCACTGTTCTCTGAAGGACTCTTGGTATTTGCCCTGGAGATATCTTATCTCTATCACTGAGCAAGCAGGAAATGAAACATAGATTCATAAAGTTTAAGCCCAGAAGGGACCATTAGAAGCACTATTCTCATCTTATATATATCAGAGGCCCTTTAATTTCACCCATTTATCCTTGTAGTGAGTTCAATAACTTCTATTTGAGCAAAGGAAATGCTCCTTCTAAGAGATGCTCCAGATTTAAATTCATGCACTCAAACAAACAAACAAACAAACAAACAAAAAAAAACAAAACAAAAAAAAAAATCAAGCACATAAAAACAGAGACAGGTAAAACCAATACGGCTGTCTCCCTCATTCTCTGTACGAGTGTCTGCCTCTGTTTTGATACAGACCTGACATGTTTTAGTATGTCTGTATGAGTCACTTTAAAATTCACCCATCCCCAGCACAAGAGATCCTGGCAGTTAACACATGTTTAGCCCACTGATTAGACACCACAATAACCTTTTCAGCTAGGTTGCGCATTATAGTATATCGATACAAAAATAGCACAATATCATATGCAGGACTGTAAATGTCATTGATTTATAACTCTAGAGTGACAAATGAGGGAGGGCTGCCCTGACAACTCAGTTTGTTAGCTCTCTTCCCAGCTCAGTTTTTGCTCACATCTACTCTCTCTGTCTGAGACATATTGACTGTAGGGGAGTCTTAGACAGAGCACCGATGATGCAAGACAGTCCCACATTATTACAGTGAGAGCCCTAGAAGCTCTTGGTCCCCTTTTATTTAGCTGTGGATACTAGGATACTAAGTCTAGGTAGCATCTAAGGAAAAGCTGAGGCCAACAAGAAAGTCATTAATATAGGTGCAAAAGGGTAATATACTCTATGATGCTTTGCAGCAGGACAGAGAATATTCCAAATAATGTTTAAGCAAATTAACCAAATTGACTAGGAAAACTGATCCTATTGTCAAACATAAAACAATTAAATACGGTAACATCTTTGGACACTTGTAATATGTGCTGAGACAAGGAAGAATTTTTATCTCTATGTATTGCAGTTGTACACCCTTCTGAATGCTTGATTATACCAGCACTCCTTCGGGTGTTTGCAAGCAGTCATTGAAAATGGGGAGGTTTAGAGTGATAACATATTCCCTGGTGGTGTATCACCTCAAAGAAAGAATATAAATGTGGTTGTAACACTGCTTTTTCTAAAGACATCACAATATTTATAGTTGACTTTATTCAAGAGGTTGAGAAAGGTTGTATTTACATATCACTATTCACTTGATAGATTTTATACAAATGTTGGCCTCTAAAAGTTCTGAACATGGATCTATCCATGTCAGATAATTTCAGGACCATGTTACTTAGATTTTTTTTTTTTGGTGGATGCAATCTGCAGTATGTTCAATTACAGAACATTTCGGTCTGGGGTATACTTGACAATAGAAGTCTAAAAGACCAGATCTGAGGAGATTTTGAGCAGTCAGTTTTCATCAGCTTCTGAATTTGAAAAAATGCCCATATGAAATCACTGAAGTCTAGTTTCTCACCCTTGGCATATTGTGTTTCTCTGCCTCTGGAAGCCAAGACAAGTGTGCTATTATTCCTGTGAAATCTCTTATTAATACCCAAATAATCTTTTTACTATGAAAAAGAAACTATAAGCCCCATAATTTCATGAGAGAAAGTGGTTAAGACAATCTGAGCATGTACCTACCCAGGGAGAGCCTTTTGCTGACAAATCACGATTTCATGACAATGCTGATATAACCAAAGTTTTACTTCGTCTGTGTTGTGAAGAGGCGACCGCACGAGCAGCAAAGAAGTCTAAACAGCTGTCTTTTTTATATATTAAAAAACAGGGATATGTTGCATCCCAGGTTGGTTCAGTTAGGGGTTTTAATAAATGTTAGATAGCCAGTTCTATGTACCCCCATTTTCCCCTCACAGTGGTTCATTCCAGGTTGCCTTCCATTGGAGCTTTCCTATGTCATTCTTGTAGCTACCCCCTGTTCATTCCTGAAGGTTCTGTGTCAGTCACCCCATCCTTGTATTCCTATTTATCCTGGAACTATGTACCCACCCCTGTTATGTTCCCGTTGGCTGCCGTGGTCCACATCACTCCCCTGTTGCCTGTCCCCATTGGGTGAGGGGGGCTTCCACCCCTATCTGCCTGCCCCCATATTTAACCCCATGATTCCTTTGTCTCGGTGCCATCTTGACCACACGCGTGCTAGGGGACGCCGCTCCAGCCACTGCAGCGGCCACGCGGGAATTAAACATTCTCCAGCCACGCAGGACAAGGTGTGCCTCCTTCATCCTTTTGTCTCCTCTCGGCGCTTTGGCTGCTAAACCGGCAAACCCATGCAGAGGCTCAGCCTTAGAGCTCCGCACACACGGCAGCCCCAGTCTCCCGGCCAAAACGCAGAGCCTAGCCAGGCTTCCAAGCCGCCCGAGATCGGGGCTAGAAAAACCAAAGCCACGCTTCTATACTAATGCAACTGTTAGAAGAGGATTCTGAAAAGACTTTGAACTGCTTTGTGGAAAAGGACTAGGGAAGAACATGCCTAAAAATATAAGGGATATGAGGTGACTATAAAAAGGTGCACTTCCTTGAATTTAAAAAAGTTCTCATTTAAAAATTGACCATAATTAAATTTAAACAATTAATTATTAAATTCACAGCGTTTTACTGGAATACATATAGATTGATTTCAGAACTATAGATTAGCAAAAGGAGAGAATCTGAAGGATGTTGCACTACGTTGACCCTGATAAACAGAGGTTTCTGGGATGTCTCTAATTTTAAACATCCCATCCAAGATTAAATCAGATGATAGCTTACAGTTCCTACTTTGTGATTTTTTTAGAGCAGTTCCTGCTGATAAGAATGTGTTCTAATCTAGCCCAGCAACCAGTCTTATCAGTATTAATAACAATCAACGGTCTAATTAATGCATGCTTGCTGTATGTATTTCAACAATATAAATGTCTTGCTATGGAAAAGATATAAGATAGTAACGTAATTTTTATAAGTGGGCTCTGTGTCCTGGTTGTCATAGACAGCTGAAATATCTTTTGGTCTTAGTGTTCAGGAAGCATAATTATATTTTCAGTATTTTAAACTGAATATATCAATTAATAATGTTCAAATATGTAAATGAATTTCAAATTTATCATTTTACAGCTACTGTTTTTCTTAATTCTAGTATCTATTGATAACATGTACTTTTTGAAAGCAAGAAGCCTCACTCTTTATTTCTGCTACTTTTATGGTCCAATATGGTTTTACACCAGCATGGCTGAAAACAGAATTAGGTCCAGTGACAAAGAAAAAAAATAGGAAACTAAATTTCAATTCTGCAGCCAATATCATAGACAGTCCAGTAATTTAGAGAATCTCATCTTGTCCATGACAGGCTCTTTACTCCACAACAGAGAACCAGTGAAGCTTTCACCTCATTGCCAGTGTTTGCATATGAGTGCAAATTCATATTTTCCTGTGAATATGAAAGATTCAGTGGGATAATACCAGGTCTCAATTTGCCTTCCTATATATACATTTTATACTTATTGCTTATTTAATATCATCGTGTTTAGCAGTAAAGGTCATAACATCTTTGGGAACACTGTCTCTACTAGTCAAGTGTGAGAAGCCAAATTAGGTTTCGAAAAAATGTGTTTATACAAAAACCAATCAAGTAATTGAAGTTGCTTCTTATTTTCCTATAATATCCCCATGGTAGTATCCAATAAGCATTACGGAGTCAGCCTGACTGAAAAGAAAGCAAAGATTTTCTTATCAAGTCTATTAGTACTTGGAGCCATTTCCAGGTTTGGAAAATATTGCAGTCTCCTTTCCTTCACCAGCTGCATGATGTATGTATACAGAAACCATTTAGGACCCCAGTACTCCTTTGAAAATCTAAACTTTTAATAGATGTCATTTGCTGGGCTTACTAAGAGCAATAAATACTGTCTGTAATGATCTTCCCTGGCAAGGAAACTGCCTAAAGGGGCAATATGTGTGCTGTTTGCCACTGTCATTGTGCATACGCCTCCAGAGACACCCCAACAGCCTTCTGACAGCAAGCAGATCAGCCAGCTCTTGCAGACAAGGTGCTTGTCACAAAACATTTTTTGCAATGGCAGACTCTCCAAAGAAAGGGACCTCTTTCTCCATATCACCTACACCCTGCAGTCCAACTGTAGCAGTGATTTGCTCAGCACGGTCACCAGCATGACGGTCTTCATAGCCAAGCCCCATCTCCTTCCCCGGGGACCTGGGGCCTGGCTATGGTGCTGGTGGACTGCAAAGCTGCAGGGAGCTGCAGGTAGCCCATAGCAGCTAGAACAGAAAGACCAGGCAGGATGAGAATGACCTTTGCTGTGTGTAGTGCAGTGCTCTCAGCAGGTTCCCAAGGACGGACTGCAAATTGTCCCTTTAGTTTCTTTTGTGCTGAGGGTGCTAGGACAAATGCTCTTAGGCATTTCTAACATGTCTGAGGTATGGGACTGTTGTTGTGAGGATGCTGCTTGTGAGTGAGCAGTAAGGAGCTATGTGTTGAGGATACCTGTTACCACATTGGCTGCATCTGAGCTGAGGTGGGTCCACAGCCCTGCCTGCCTGCACCTTTTTGGCACCAGTTGCTCCATTATATTTTACCCCTTGGAACAAACATGAGAGCCTGGGCAACATCACTGCTTCATTGGGGTTACATGGAGACAGAGTTAGGGAGAGCTTTTGCAGCAGCAGCTCTGGTGGCTGGGAAAGGTGAGTTGCCCCACTGAGTTGGTAAGGTGACCTGGAGTGACTTGTGCAATGGGAACTGTGCTGCCAGCTCTGAGCAGCTGCTGTCAAGTTCCCTGCTGTGACACTGAGAAGAGTCAGTTCTCTACATGTAACTGATGATTTTGAAAAGTGACAGATATATTGATGCCCTGAGAGCCTACAGCTTCTGAGGATGTTAATAGTTTACCTAATAATATCCTGAGTTGCTAAGACAGATGTAGTTGCTGCTGACAACAGGGAAAGAAATGGAGCCAATGATGAATGTAGTAACACTTCCCCACACTGAACAAAGGCAGCTTCTATGCACTGTGGAACAGCATTTTTTGTCCTAAAGGATCTAATACATACTTTCTGTACATTGTGTCATTTGCTGATGTTTTGCTGAAAAACTAGCCTCCTATTGCCAAGTTTCTAACAAACTGATAGCATTGTTACCATGTATTTTAAGTAGACTTTGCGGCAGATTTGCATTATGATAACTGGCTTGAGTGAAAGATACTGTCTGAATTTGGATCCCACCTAGTCAGCTTTTCCTCATACTGTGATCAGTGTATCAGCATGACTGTGGCACCTGTGTGAGACTGATAATATCTGCATCACCTTATTTAATGCATATAGTGCCCTTGTGGTTCTGTGGTATTTGCCGTGATGTTGTTTTCTTGGAGAACTCTCTAAAAATTCGACTTTTTTTTCAATAAGAGTCATTAATACAGGGAGTGATTAATTAATACAGTATTCAGTGATGCTGCTTTGACTTCATTGATATGCTCCTTCATACTTTATTTTGTTCCATATTTGCTAACAGTGTTTTGCAATGTGGTCTCTTCCTGCCAGGCAGTAAACTGCATGACTGTATTTCTGCTGGTTTACTTGCACTAGATCTAGAAAGATCTCTTTTATAAATACTTTTTTTTTTTTTTTTTTTAATATTAAAATAAATGCTGGTGTTAAAAGATTTCTAAGATGCCAAGCTCTGATGACAAAGAATTATGTGCACATCTTTACAGCCCTGGATACCACTGCATTTAAATGCAATTTACGCATCCCTGCCTTGACAGCAGTGCAGCGCTGTGTAATGCCTGTCAGCTCAAAATCAATAGGCACCTTGCAGCTAACCTGAAAGCTTCCCAGGCACTGGAGTTATGCTCTGTCCATGCTAACTTGGAGCCTCAGAGAAGCTGCTGTCACTGCACAAGTTATGCACAACAGGCTTTCAGCTGGAGCAATCATCCAGGGGTGAGGGAGCAGAAACACAGGGCCTGTTATTTGAACAGAAATCTTGCAGTTATGCTCTTCCTTCACTGTTTTTCTTTTAAACATGTGTATCTTGCATGCCAAACTGTGGCCTGCCAGGAAAATACTCTTTCCCTCCCACTGCACCCCACAGGAAGTGTCTGTAAGGTGCTCTATGGGGCAACCTCTGGGAATTTGGGTCTGAGCCCTCGTCTCCTGAAAGAAATTGCTCCAGGTTGCCCCTTCCTGGAGCACTGCTTTAATGTCATTGCTCTATCATAAAAATTGTCATCAGCAGAGTTATCAGGAAGCCATAAAAAGACAGAAGTACAGCCCATTTGGGAAGCTGTGTGGAAAGGCAAAATATTTTTAGCCTGGAACAGAAACGAAAGCTACAGAGAGGGTGAGAAGGCTTCTTTCTGATCTCTCCAGGGGTTTTTGACTATCCCTATGTGGTATCCAGGGACAGTTTTCAGGGACAGTATCTCTCTACAAACCTCTAGATGATCTAGACAGCTGAAATGGTTTGTGTGGCCCATCCTTTGGAAAGCAGAGGTAGGTGGCTAAACCCTCAAGTTTCATACATCTTTAAAAATCCCATTCAAAGTCAACCATCTTGCACAATTTTTGTCCTTACCTCTGTTTCCCCATCACATCTAGAGCACACTCTGCCAGGTGTGAGAGAGGTTAGCACTGTAGTGGATCCCACCATGTTTTTCTGAGACTTCTGCCAGAGTCAATAATTGTCCTGATGGCAACTCTGACCAAATGAATTCTATTTCAGACCAAATTTTAGTTTTCATTTAATAACTCAGAGGATACTCAATTCCTTACCACAGCCAGGCTCTCAACATTCTGAATTTTGTGGCTTCAGAGGCAATTTCACCATGTATTTTAAAGAATCCAGTTATATTTACAGTAATTGAAACTTAATCTTATGTTCTAAAGTGATACTCTTATTTGCCTAAAGCTAAAAAACTGCCAAAATTCCTTATTAAAAAAATTTTTATAAGGCTTAGTACCATAAATGCTTCACTCATGCTAACAAGACAACTACCTACTCCATCTCAACAGTAGATAAAAACAATATATATTGCCATAAAAAACTTTGCTTAAACAGTTTTTGAAGCATGAGGGCAATTTTACCATTTTTTGATTAAGTTAGATAAAAGTATATTTCTAACAGAAATTTCATGCAACTTTCTCCATCTCCTGGTGAGTTCTTGGAAGATTTTCAGAACTTTTTAAAACTTCCGTGATTGTCTGTGCAATTTGCACTTTTGATTCATTTATAGAGAAAATGTGGCAATCTTCTTGACACTCTGAGGAGACACAAGGAGGTCAAGTGGTGATTATGTGATGTTGTCTCATAAAATTGCCACCCCTAAGGATAGGATTCAGCTTCCGACTCCTGAACTTAGAGTCTGGTTCAATGACCTTTAGTAGAGTCCTGTGGCTATTTGGGGTGCTCTCAGATGCAGCAGCTGGTCTCTATCTGCAGTTCCAGTGGGCACAGTTCTCTGCCATAGCCTCCAGCCCTATGTGAATCTTGGATGCACTAGGCTATTTTATATTGCAAAGGCTATGAGCTGTGTCTCTGAACTCCTGGTGCAGCTTAGTTACCAACTGATTTCACCACAAGGTAGATGTCTTCATTGGGTCAACCAAATGCTTTCATTGACTCTGAATCCAAACAATTCCTTTTAAATGTTACTTTAATCTGGAAGATTGTCACCATAATGATTAGCTTCAAGAGAAATGGAATGAAGAAAATTGCTATATATAAGTATCTAAAAAATTTGAATTCTGTCTGCTATGAGTTGATGGATCTTTTCCATATTAGTGGTTACATATCCTACAGCTTTGTGTACTCACAGGGAGCAAACACATGGACATGGGTGCACATCTGGGTCCTGAGAAGAGATGCTGACAATAATGACTTTTCATTTGGTGTGTAACAAGCTGTACATTTCTACTGCTTATTTTCAATAAACTATGTTGATAACAATTTTTCAGTCTCTTATATATGCCTTACCTACTGCCAGTATAATGAATTAAAGCAGAAATAAGTGGTATTCCTCATTAAGAAAGGTCTGGTGGTTTCTGATCAAACTGTTGATGGAATACATGGCTTCCCATTTTTTGCAGCCCTTATACTTGAAAATACACTTTTAACTTTCTGGTATTTTCCATAAGGTTTATAACTTTGTATCTAACTGACCAGAGAGATGTCCTATTTATTTAATTGTTAATCCAGGGCAGCATAGACGAGGTAGAACCAGCAATCGAATCTAATAGAGAATAATCTAAAAATTGGGTGATGCGAAATCAGGCTCTCGTATGTATTTTGCTCTGCCTTATGGCAGTTGATAGAATCAGAATCACAAAATGGTCTGGGTTGTAAGAGTCTTCAAAGATCATCTAGTTCCAACCCTGCTGCCATGGGCAAGGAAGCTACCACAAGACCAGGTTGCTCAGAGCCCCATCCAGCTTGGCCTTGAACATCTGCAGGAACAGGCATCCACAGCTTCTCTGGGCAACCTCTTCCAGTGTCTTGCCACACATAGAGAAAAGAACTTCTTCCTAATATCTCATCTACACTTACTGTCCTTCAGCTTAAAGGCCATGAATCGTATCACAGTACAATTTCAAGACTTATCACAGGATTCCACAAAAATAAGTGTTTCCCTTGTTTCAGGTGTGCAAAGGGGTCTGAAAATACTGTGGGAAGAAATCAGTCTTGAAGACAAAGAGTAAATATTTTTCCCTTGATGGCAAACCTTCCACTGATCTCAGTGGGGAAAGGATTTTTCTCTGAGGAGTTGCGTGTTCCTGGACAGACACTATAGTGCCTGAGCGAACCTGTAGTTAGCAAGTTCCTATTGAAACAACTTCCTTGGAAGGATGTGGAATATGTACTTGGTGAACAAATTAGGAGCCATAGCAACTGCCTAAACACACCAGCACGCTCACTATGCGAATATAACCACCTCAGTGGTATGCTCCCATCATTCAATCTCTGCTTGATAAATCTGTGCACAGAGCAGCCAAGGGATATTTGCAGATTGTTGGAGGGAGAACGTGGGAGAAGCCATGGCCAAATGTAGTAAATTTCTTGCTACCTATCCATCAAATTCCTCTAATTCTACCAAAATCAAAAGGCAAGCTACTGCTATCCTTGGCATTTGTTACCCCTGAAAGCAAACCACACAAATCACAGTTGGCTCAATTCTAACACTAAATATATAGGTGGGACTTTGCTGTTCACCTGAACAGAGCCAGAACTCTGCTTTAGTGTGTTATGATGTTTCCCTGTATTTACATAGATGTATGTATTTAGTAATTAATTTCCTCTATATTTATAGGTTTCTACCCTTTCTAAAAAAAATGTAAAATTTAATTTTTTTTTTGTAAAGTGAGTTCAAAAGATGGCATTAGAGATGTAATCAAGAACCTTTAGCTCTAGAAGTGAGATTTCCCATTTAGTCAACCAGAAATATTTTATAAAAAAATCTTACAGAATAAGTACCCTCACTCAATAAATCAGGAAAGTGAAGCATGAAAAGGGAAAAGGATCTGGCTGTGGCAATTGTTTTTCAGGTCATTGACAGAGCTGGAAACCAAATCTTCCAAGTTTTAGTCTGGCATTAGCTCAGCTGAATCATGCCTCTCTCCAAACAGGCAGGTGTAAGGACTAACATGAACAACTCTACTAACCACCTGTCCTATCTACAAAACCAATCTGATATCGAGATAAAAAGCTTTCAGTGACTTTCAGTATAATTTGGTGCCCTCAGAAACCTTTGCTGTGCTTCTATTAGTCCTCTACAGTACCTGTTAACTTCGCTCCTTTAATTTACTCACTTAAATTTTATTCCCACTCCCCACCAAGAAGATGCCCATTTCCAAGGATTAGATTTCATAACCAGCTGTCAGCAGCTATACCAGAAGTGTGATCTCCTCACAATATATGTCATTTCATCCCTGAGGTTGGCATCTGCCTCTTCCCATGTTCCCTCCAGGTAAGGTGGTGTGGCCATTCTGCTTGCCCTTTGAGACCAGAACTATGGAGTTGGTTCAGCTCACTATTTAAATCCCTAATGGCAACTCTTGTATGAAATCATCTCACCTAATTTTAGACATCTAAAAGGAGCTGTTTCATTGCAGGTTTGGTTATCAAGTCTCCTTGTGCAGTCAATGAATACAGACAGGAATTTCCATAGGACAGTTAATTCCAAAGGTTGGAGTCCAGAAATTGTGTGATAAATAAGGCCCTCTGGAGATGGCTGTCTCTTTCTATAGGCTAAAGACAGAACCTATCTAAGTAGAATAGACAAGATGCCATATATTTAGATAGCTGTCATTAGGTGAGGTAAAAATCTACCTTTAATAGCTTCATACCCTGTTTTACCCATCTGTTAACTGGGACTAATACAACCAACAGTGGAATGGCAGGTGTCCACATTTATTATCTGCAATTATGGGGAGATTGTTGAATGCATAACTCTGTGGAAGTATAAAGAACTCATTATTCACAACTGTGACAGATGGCAGAACTGTTTTGGGCACATTTTACTGTAAATATTCCATCGATTATGTCTTACTAGGAGGTGTAACTAGGCAATGAGGACATAGGAGGACTCCTTTTATTGTCTTGAGTACAGGACTGAGGGTTCAGTAGCTAGTACCCCAAGGAACAGGAGACTGGTCTAGCCTTCCCAGGAGCAGATGGACAGGCTTGGCTAGGAGCAGCTCCCAGAGTGCTGTGTGGGACAGTAGAAGAGCTAGAGATACTCTCAGCAAGGGATGGCTGCAGTGGCACAACACATGGGTTCCCAAGAGGAACAAAGGACTGGGTTGTAGAGCAGAATACAGGCCAAAAGCAAGGCCTCTGCCTTTCCTGGGGACTTACAGTAGCTCTTACCTGGGGACTTAGGGTAGCCCAGAATGTTGCTGAAAATCACTAGACTAGAAAGCCAAATTGGAAGATGCCTCTTGGAGGGTATGGTAGGGTGCAACATCTATCTTAGCTTGTTTTGGGTTTTTTTTTTTTCTCTGATAAATCTGGCTTTTGAACCATTGTAGTCTTTAGACTGTAGTCTTTCACTGTTCATGCTTTAAAGAAAAAGAAAGATAATTTCATACCTGTCTCATATAGGTTCAGGCCACAACCACCTACTTTGCTCTTGTGCTATTCATGCTGGCCACTGTGGATGCCTCCTACAACTGGGTACAGTAACTGATTCAATTTTAGTGGAGACCCACATGAAATAAGTATTTAGTCCTTTGTGACAGGCCTGGCATGTACGTGAATTTGCAATTTGTTGACAAATTTGCTTACAATTTGATTTTAAAAATGTAAAGTTACATTTCAAAGTAACCAGAGTGCTGTTGAAATAAGGTAGCTGCAGAGCTGAACAAGCTACAGAGGCAGCTACTGCAGAGTTAAGCATTTGCTGTCGATCAATACTGTCACTAACTCACAATAGCTTCTTCAGAAATGCATGACGGATGGGCACACAAGTGCCTTGAAGCTGATGGAACTGGAATACCTTAGGCCAGCAGGGAATTTGGACCATCACCTGCAATTAATATGAGTTACCTTGAAATAAGAGAGTATTTTCATAAACAAAAAGGTTCTTTGATGCCAAAATACAGGCAGGCAGAAGGCCACTTTTCCTGCTCTGTAATACCTAGCCCAAACCATTTTGACCTTGACAAAAATAATAGAAAAATGAGTATTTGTGAGGTTTTAGCAGCAGAAATAGACATCAGAGCAGTTGGAAATGTACTCCATGAAAAAGTTCACAGATATGCAGAAGGCCAGGACAGGACACAAACTTAATAAAGATGTATTTTTCAAATTTACTTGATCTGTGTCCTGGTTTAGGGGTTATGATGTGCTGAAATCACACAACTCTTTGACAGAGATTTTGGCAGATATTTTCACTCTGCTTTTACACTGTCTCTTTATTTCTGTGGAATTTTTCAGCCTGGGGATTGTTTGTACACAGGGCAAAGCAGTGGAGAATAGGCCTCACCATTTTACCAATCCTACCCTCTAAACTTCTTGTAAACTTGATGGATTAAATAGATTTGCACCATTCTCTTGTTTTGATTCTTCTAGGCAATACATCTCATTCCTGCTCTTCTACCCTGTACTGAATTCAGTGCCCTTTATCTTACAGGAATAGCCCGCCATTTGCCCCATAACATATGGAAACTCACTGCTCACACTTCTGTTGCAAATGTCAGTGTAACGTGCAGCACGTGTTTACAGCTCCCACAAGCAATTGTACTGAGGCACGTGTTGGTGTTAAGAAATATTTGGGTGTTCATAACAATTTCTTTTATTGAACTGATGTCCTGTCACACACACAGCATCCATGGCACTGTGAAAATTTAAAGAAAAGCATTCCTGTAGAGAAGCTTTGTTGCTAATTTTTTAAAAAATATTATGTTCTACAGCAAAATCATCAAACAGGGAAATTACTGTAAATTCAAATTATTTATCTAATAAAATAGCAGATGTTTACTCCTAGGAATTACTTAAGAGAATTTCCATAAGAGGCATGCTTAAGATCATGAACACCAGGAGCAGATTACAGCTTGCATTACCAAACATTTGCTTTCTGAAGATAGGTAATAGGACATTCATTTTTTCTTACCCGTAAGCATCTGAAAATTTGGAATCAATTTCTGACAATAATTTTTTTCATTTAGAGTATCTTTAAACCTTTAAAATATTATTCTGAAAGTCAATCTGAATATATGCACAGATTTAAAACATGTTAATTTATACAGATCAGAACCATTCAATTAAGCTCATGCTCAAAATGGTTTCTTCTTATAGGAGCTGCCTACCATCTGTTAAGTCAACTATTTCTATTGCCAATGATCTTAAGTTCATCATTTATGCTAGAGTGATTGAGATTCTTAATCATAAATATCATCTGTTCTTTTCCCTTCCCGTCCTCCCCCTCTGCACTCAGGTCATGATATTCTGGAGGCTTTCTTAATCAGCAGTTTCTGAAAACGAGACCATAGGAAGAAAAGTGCAGCCTGGGAAGGAGGAAAGGGGCAGTTGTTGGGACTGTTGCCTGCTGGCTTACAGTGATTTTTCACTGACCACAGCTGATCAGATTGTGTGCATTTTCCTTGCATTTGATACACAGCCACAATTAGAAGGGATGGTGGCTACAGCTTTGGGTCATCTATTCACTGCCTTTCTGCATGTCAGTGTTTTTCACACAGACAAAAACCTTTTAATTTTCATAAAAGGGTCAGGTCCCTGAGGAAGTGTAAAAGTCATCTGAATCAGCAATATTTGCTTCAGTAACTCCCAGAAGTTTCCTTATAAAGTTCCTTCTGGTCAAGCCTTGTATCTGGGACTCTCATATCCTGAGAGTAGCATATTGTTCCAGACAAAAATCTATGTTTAAATGAAATTAAGAATAATTTCAACAAAAGAAGGAAGAATAGATTTCCACAATGTCTTGCTAGGGCTTTCTGGAGATGTACAACAAACTAGAAAGACAAAATTTTCTGCTATCTTGTTTCATTTAACAAACAATTTGCTGTTTATATACTTACATATACTTATATATTTATTTTTCTGGTTGTTGTATTCCATGGCTAATTCCCTTTCCCCTATCTTTGCAAACATGCAGTTTTACCAAGGCTCTGCCACCAGGAAGAAAGCACAGAAAGGAGAGGTGAGGACTGTCACCTCCTAATCCCACCTTCTGCATAGATGCTGAACACATACTTCATGCTTCATAGCAGCATGGGACACCAGAAATTTATCTTTAAACTCTTGCTGCTGATGCTGGAGTTCACTGGGTCTTATGTTTAGCCTGAAAATGCAGATGTGTTAGCTGTGATGCTCATGAAGTCTAGATGGTACAGATTCTCCAGGAGCTGCAGAGGAAACAGCGAGCACCTGTCACCTGAGAATCAGGTGCTTGCATGAACAGCATGAATGGTAAGAATTTCTCATGGATCATTCCACCCCCATCCTGTCTCACCCTGAAAGTGTGTTTTGACCAAATGCATCAACTCAGGCTTTGTATTCCCATAGAAGATATTGGGGAATAAGAATTAATTAATTGTTGACTTTTTAACTGTATGTTCCAGGGTTGCTCTATCTCTCTTTGCCTTTTTCACTGTGAGCAGATATCTGACTATTTGAGGGGTGAAGTGAAATTCAGCACAGAAGACAAAATGTTTTTATCAGCTGTATAGCAGTAAGAGTGCTATTACTTTTGCACCACCAGCTGCTTACTACATGAATGATTTATGAAAGTGTGACTGACATCATACTAGGTTCTGCTATTTCAGCATTCCTATTAGCAGGGATATTAGCAAAAATTATCATTCTTCTGTGTTTGAATGAGAATTTAGAAGCTTATTTTATTCTTGTAAAGCAAACAACACAAACTTAAGTAGATTGCATTAAGAACAAGATACAGCGATGAACTGAATTCCCACAACTCCCACTGAGGCAATGGAGTGAAGGCACTTTGCATTTCTTGGGATGGGGAAATCTAGTTCACTCAGTACTCTGATAAATTATAAATACACAGTTGATTTTACAACTAGGTTTTGATGAAGAGTATATAGTGCTGGAACAATCATAGAGGAATCAGAGTGGACACTTAAATTTATTAATATTCAGTTGAGATGCAAAAATGAACTCACATGGCCCAATTCTCTAAGCCACTTGGAATCTGTTCTGAAGTGTGCTGCCATTTCCATGCCACATTACATTTTAAGGAAGAAACAGAGCCTTTTGATTGTACTGTACAGTACCCCACAGTAACTTCTTCACTGTCACATAGCTTATTTACGTAAAATATGTATTGAAGCTCCAAAGATAGATTCAAGTTCACTAGCAATGGGATTCAAACTCTGAAGAACCAAGAGATAAGAAGAGCTAAAGCTGCTGTTTTATCATGAAATGTGAATTCCCTTGGCTAAACCGTAAATGCCTTATTACTTTCTGTTCTGACACTAAGGAATTGAAGTGTAATTAAACCTGATTTGTTTTCCATTGCAAACTCTGCTGCTTAATTATATATCTACTTTTATCAAAGTTAACATCATCATAATAATATAAATAAAATTCCATACATAGCAGGTCTTTAACGTAATCCTCCACAAAAAACCTAAAATAATTTCATGGTATGCCATTATGGCAAGGAAAGTGCATGTCATGATTTTCATGACATAGATCTCAAAACAAACTGAAGAATTTTATCTTCATGAACAACCATGTGCTACCATTGCATGGATATTTTCTTTCCTCTAACTTTGAAACTGGGCTCTGATTATTAGAAATGCCTCTATAAAGTCACTGGTAACCCACAGCTCCCTTGGATCTTGTAAGTGTGTTCATTGCAGTAACAGCCATTCCATGTGAGCATTGGGTAAATCTGCAGCAGTATTTGTTATTAAGAGGAAATGACTGCAATTGAGGATCATCTCCCCATAGCTCTTTAGGCCTCTAAGGCTAATACTGGCATTTCCAAATCTGCAGCTGAATTTCTGCTCTTCCTAAGGGTGACTAGGTTTCCCTCCCTGAATGCCTCTAAAGATGACTAAAGCAGCAAAGCTGTTTGGCTGCTGGCTAATAGCTCAGAGACCAAGGTCAAGCTGAGGCTCAGAAGATTCCCAGAAGCGAAGTTATTAGAAAAACATAAATTTTTTACAGATGGGAAAATAGCTAGGGTTTTGCAGTCTTCCTCTCTTGACCCTTTTTACTCCCATTTCCTATGGCATGTGTTATGGACTGTACCTGTCCAGGGGCAGGGGATAGTTGGTAAAACCTTCTCCATGACTGTGGATGAGAGGGGAGGCCAATGCCATCCATGGGGGATGTGACAGGAGGCACAGAACTGTGCATATCACAGTGCATATCAGCAAGGCCAAGTCTGTGCTCACAGGAGTGCCACAGGTGGGGCCACCCTGATGCCACTGAGTCCTACTCCCTGAGGTTTGAGGAAGAGAGAAAATATGTTATATTTCTATCTAAATATCTATTCTACCTTTCTGTCTTATCTATCCAAAACTTCATGCTCTAGCTATGTCCACCTGTTCTTGTTTGCTTCAGTCTCCCTGGATATTTTCCAGAAAGGACTGGACATGGCACTTAGTGCTATGGTGTAGTTGACAGGGCAGAGATCAGTCAAAGGACACATTTGATGATCTTGGAGGTATTTTCCAATTTAAATGATTCTGTAATTGTGTCCTAATTGGCAGAAGAGCAACAGTGCAATATCATCACAATGGCCATGGAGAAAATGTCACGTGTGCTTTGGCTGCCAGCATTTGAACTGTTGAAGAAAGTGATTTTATGTTTGGCAAATGTTACGGTGTTTTGGTTGAGGACTGTGAGCCGACAACCCCTCTCAATAAGCTGGCTCCACCATTTTCCTCACTTAAGCTGCTGCTTTGTCTTCCCCTCTCCTTGGCATTTTGCTCCTGGCCAGGTGGCTCCCTGCAGCACTTAAAAGTGCATGGGCAGCCTGACAGCTTGCCTGGTGGCTCTGAGCATTGGGAGCCTGGGAAGTACAAGGCATAACAAAGCAGGAGCTGGGCAGGAGGTAGGAATAAAGCAGTATCCCCATGTCAAAATAAAAGTGATCTATCTGGTTAAGCAAAGAAAGCAAAACAATATTCCAGTGTAGCAACAAAGCAATCCCCATCTGACTTCTTCATCTGGTAGCTCTATGAAATACTGAGTGTCCTTAAGTCCCAAAGAATTGTCTCTGCAGAGCTTTTGCCCTGTCAAGTTGCTAAAGTATGGCTTTATCTTGGTTGTTGTTTTGGGGGGGTTTGTTTTGTTTTGGGTTTTTTGTTGATATTTTGTTTTTTTGGGGTTTTTCCACATTATTATAGCTTATTTTCAGAAAGAGAGCAATCAGTACAAGTCAATAAGGATTGTCTTCATTTGAGAGTTGACTTGTTGGATCTCTCTTAAAACTGTTTTCATTTATTGTTAGGAAAAAAGAATATTTTTCCTCATGTAGAATTTAGATGGAAAAATTGGTCAGCAGAGGTTTATTTGTCTCTGGAGTAGGGAAGCAGCTCTATAATAGAAATATAGATTGGACTGTTATCACATTGATTTTGGTAAATATTGCCATCCTCTTCTGTGTGTGTGTGTGTAGGTTAATTAAAAAGTTCAGAGGCTTGCCTGTGAAAATTCATCTTTTTAAAAATGTAGATTTGAATTTAGAAGCTTAATGAGATCTACAGAAGACTTAAGAGTGTTTTCTGTTCGAAGTCAGAAGGCAGAAGGTATTATACTACAGTCTGTCTTATGACCTTTTCTTGAGTAAAGTGACTTTCTTGGATATGCAAGGCAATTATTAACTCCTAGAAAGCAATTACATCCATATAATATTTATTGAACAACAACACAACAAAAATGTTAAAATTCCATAGTCGACTATTCATCACAAAAACAACACCAGCACGAGTGCTGCTTGTGTTTTAGTTCCAAAGCCCAGAGTAATGTTATCCAAAGAACTGGCATCCTGCAGGAGAAAGTTTTAGGAATCATTGAAGAGAGCTCTACCACTCCAGCTCAGGGAGCAGCTGATGGCAGTAGCAGGGGATCATTTTTATGAGGATAAGCAGAATACAGGATGGCAGTTTCTCACTGAGACACCAGATAGCACTGGAGGAGGGGCCAATGCCAGGAGCCTTGAGCTCCACTCTCAGCTCTGGAGAGGAGTGTGCACAGCTGTATCTGCCTTTCTCACACCTATGTGATAATTTCTATTCAGATACACCTCAGTCCTGCCTTCTGCATGCCCCTTCTCAGCCTCAATCTCTGTGTTGTTCATAAAACCTAAGTCTATTGGCTTGGGTTTCACACCCGAAAGGTAGATTTCCTGCATGGCTGTTTTCAGGCCTCTAGTTTCTTTCCTCCAGTATACTTACCCATAACCCTATGCCCCTCCTCTATCTTTATTTTTGTCAGCCTCTTTTCCCCACTTTGCCTTTTAGTCATCCACACCCCACAGAATCTTTGTCCTAATCTCTGTGTTGTGACTACTGCATAAATTTCTGACCAGCTCTCCTACAGCCTGTGACAGGTTTTCAAAGGCTATCTACTACTCCACAAAAATTAAACTGCCTACCAACTTTTATACCATTTTCTTCTGGCATGAGAAAGAGATATAAAATATGCTTGCTTGTAGACCTCTCGTCTAGGAAGAAAACTCAACTCCATTTTCAGATTGAAGTATACAGAGATGCATGTTTTATCACTTCAGCAATGTGATGCAAATATGATTTTGCTGGTTAGGAATGTGACACAATACCTGTCACATCTACTGGCTGGACCACTGGGCTGAGTCTTGATTCTTGTCTTTGCTGTCAAAAATATATCTGCATTTGGCATTAAAAGTCATGCAGATAAAACACAGAAAGACTTCTTGAGAGTCAGGGATCCTTATTTTCCCTCTTGTAGAAATGCTTCGAGCCACTACACTATCAAATAAAACTGTTTTCTCTGTACACCTTGCCCAATGTACCTGGTACTTTTTCTCCATGGTCACAGAGGTATCAGACATTCACATGAAATGGAGGTCTCCTATTTTGCAGCAAACCTGTGGGCTAAGCCACCTGAATGTCAATACTAGACCTGTACTGCAAATTTTCCTGTGATTAGGATAATCTCACGAATCTCTGACTGGCTGTTTGTTGGTGCAAAGATGAGTTAAAGATATCCAACCTTCCTAGCAATTTTTTTGTAGACAAATACAAAGATGAGCAAGACAAAAAAGTTGTAATCACACTACAAACTGTCTGATGCAGCACTTAGAAGATTTAAGTTTCTCAGGATTGTCTTGTGACTTCCCTCAAGAATATTCCTGAGGGAATTGGCAGCTGTGAGAGTGCAGCAGTGGATACAAGAGGAAAACTGGGGTAGCATCCTGAAACAACTTCCAAGAAACCTTTCTGACAATATTAATGATCCAGTGGTGGGTGAAAGCCTGCATCAGGAGGAATAGCTGAGCTACAGTCATGCATGGGTGCTGCAGGGCTTCCTGCTGCAAGCATTACACACACACACAGAGCACTGGCACCCTGACCCTGCTCTCACATCTCAGTACAAGCAGGTTATGTCTGTGGGGATTTCTGTGACTAATTCCAGTGTCTGGAAACTGGCATTTCCTGACAGAATTCTCTGTTTCTCTGCAGTGGTTGGTCCCGGAGACTTTCTCCTGTCCTTTCCATCATTAGGGTGTGGTTGCTCCACATGCACAGAGATGCAACCCTCGTTTGTAAATTATACTGTCCATATGACATACCTTATCATGGTATCAACAAAATTCTTGCCAGTAGTTATGAATTCACTAGACACACTCCTTGCTGGGAAGTTTTAGTGGTTTCAAAGCATACATCTTCTTCTGGAGATCATTGTAGCTTCCTAACTGCTCTCAAGAAGATGAAGACAGGACTCCCATTGCCTTCAGCAAGTGTTAATCCACCCTTTCTTGCTGCTCCTACAAGACAGACACTAAGGTTTCCAGCAGGCAACCTATGTCAGTCTGCCCTAGGAACAGTTGCGGTCACTCTAAAATTCCCTGCATTGCTGCTAGATCTTGGATTCCTATGAAAATAAGTGGTGATCTGAATACACTATTGGATGCTTCTGTAAAAGCAAAAATAAAACTAATATTTTACTCTTCTAAATAAAAGTTTTGAAAGAAAAGTATCTATTTCACAACAGAAAAAAAAGTATCTTTGTCTGAAAAAAAAGTCTAAGAAGACAAGTATATACAGGCCATATATTCTTATGGTCTAACAGATAAAAACTGCAGATTTTGAGATAGAATTTTGTTAGAAGACACCAATTCTTTTATACTCATACAAGTCAAACAGCCAGTTTGCCTTCTTATTGCAATTTATATTGAAGGTTGTAATTCTTCATAATTATTTTCTTTGTGAAACAAGATTGTTAATATCAATATCAACCTTTTAGTTAGGCATTGGCAGTGGTTTCCCACTGGTTAACAAGAGCCTTTGTATACACAAGGTCTCATGCATATTTCAATGGCAGGAATAGCAATTTTCTTGTTTGGCAGCTCCCAAATGTAATTTTGCTGCAGCACCTCTGTTAGGAAAGGATACACTTTCTGTTAGTGTCCGGGAGGTTTTCCAATTAAATGAGTCGAAGCTGACAGGAGCTGAATGAGTTATTGCCTGCTTTTGTGTCTTTTTTAAATTTGACTGCTTGATATTTTTAGCACTTCTGCAGGGTTGTTAGCATAACTTAGGCTTTTTGCTAACTTAGCCAAAGTGACCTATACAGCTCCAGTTTTATATGCAGCATTCACTTAATCTGATATCAATAGCAGCTTGATTCCACAACAGCATTGTATAGCTGTTCCTACATATCTGCTCTAATCCCCATTTGACCATTTGGTCAATCAGATTCTTCTGTTTTAATGAGATAATAATTTTACTTAGGTAAAATCTTAAGACAGAATTAGTTTTTTCACTTCAACAAAAAAAAAAAAAAAAAAACAACCTTATATTTGGGGAGAAATAAATATAATCATTAATTATCATTGATAAATTATTAAATGCATCTTACTAAATAATTTACAATTGCAAAGGAAAAAGTATGTTTTGCCAACAATTAATTACATTTTAAAAGAATCTCTTTTTTCTTTTTTCCTAAAACAGAATCTGCTTTAGTGATGGATTTTACAGTTTCTTAAGTGTTTGGAACGTGTGCATGTGCTCTTCAGAAAGCAATAACTTTATATGTTTGTAAAGATAATTGCTTTTATGAATTGATATCAAATGTTTCTCATTTTTCTACCCAACAGAGAAAGTGTCTAAGCTGTTTCCTTTTTCACTCAGTTTATTTCTATCAATTATTTATTTCATGCCAGTTTTTCTAACCTAATCAATTTTCACACATTTTTTCCAGTCAGGCTTGAAAAGTAGTGAAAATCTAGTTAGCTGAGGTTATGACTCCAGTTATACAGAATAAGGAAATCTGATATGCTGTGATTTATTTTATTAAATGCTTAGTGAATACTGAGGAAAATTCTCTGCATCTGATTTCTGTGCAATTTAAAAGTCAATCACATTGGGCATTTGATGTTATTAATACTTTTTGAAGCCAGGCCTTTCTTTTTCATCTGTTGTATGCCAGGGAGGGGTTTTGTTTTCAGTTGCCAAAACAAGAATCCCAGTTTTGTGTTCTATAGTTTAAGACAATAAGTAAGGGCTAAATAACCTGGATTAGGAATATTTGAGGATACCAGCTGAAGGCAGCAGCTCAATAGTCAGGTGCCAGGCAAGACATCAACCTCAACGCCAAAATGCTATAGCTTTTCATTTGATGGGATGAAATCCAGGATGAAGACCCAGTCTCCTCTGTCTGGGTAGTGCAGCTCCTTTGGTGGATGCCAGGCATGTATGGCCAAAGTTTCCTCCCAGCAGAGAGGATGGTTCCCAACCAGGATCCAGAAAACAGCCAGGCTTGTCTCATTCCATGTTCAGAGGAACCAGAGTGACCATGGTTCTCAGATCACAGCAAGTATGCTTGGACATGAGCATGTTCTCTAAAAACATTTCATTTCTTTGGGAAAAGGTGAAGGAGGACACGATGGTGGGACCCCTTTCACATAGTGCTGCAGTAACCAAAGTATCCTTTGGGAGCTTGGGATATCCATTCTCAGCAGACACACTGCCACCACAGCTTTTCCTTGATTTTAGTCTGCAGGTAATTGTGGCTAGCTATTCTCACCTTCAGAGAAGTCTCTAGTTTGACATCTTCTCTGCATGTTAAAGCAAGTTGGGAAAGCAAGGTGATAATTTAACAGTTCTTAGGCTCTCAAGAAAATAGTCTCCTTTCTCTGTAACCTTTTCAGGGTTTCTGCTGTGAAAGATGCTTAGTAAGACCTACAGCTATATATCTATGTAACAGTAACCTCAAATGTCAATATAAGCTCTCCCAAATCTCAACTCAAATGTTTATTATAGCTGCAGTAGGTATCCTTTCTACAATTGGTACCTTCAGATGATATCAGATGATATTTCATTGTATAGACATTGCACAAACAGCAGTGAACACACAAGGAGGTAATAGAATTATAGAATGGTTTGGGTTGGAAGGGACCGGACCTTAAAGATCCTCCAATCCCAATCCCCTTGCTGTGGGCAGGAACACCTTCCACCAGATGTGCAGCCTTTGTGAGGGAGAGCATGTATTTGAGTAGATCACAGACAGATATTGGCAGGTGAAAAGACAAGTCAAGTGTAAATAGGGTGACAATTTGTAGCTTTCAGAATTGTCTCCACAACTTCTTTTTTTGGTTGTTTTTTTTTTTTTTTTCCTTAGATATGTAAAGACATTTTCCAGAGGTTTCTTTGTTTTTACTTAAATAGGGTGTCTTGAAACCCCAAATGAAGAGAGTTCAGCAACAAGACAATTGATAGGCAATGAACAACAGCAAAGGACTCAGTTTTCAGATATACAAGATTTTGAAGCATTTTTGTTAAACTGCTGTCACAGTTGGAATCTGGAGATTATCAATAACTATTACCCCTAATGTAATTTCTTTCAATCATCATCCAGAAAACACAACTGGAATAATAAGTATCTTATTGTTAGTGAAATTGAGCAGACACTGATATTTAAACAGAACAAAACTTCCACTTCACTCTCAACAGTTTTTGCCTTCAATGTTGCTTACCTGAGTTTCTACTCTTACCCAGGATAAGCAGTCCTACCATTTAACCAGAAAAACCTGATGTACCCTACTTTTTCTATTTACTTCAGTGTTGTTTTAAGTATTTTTACTGCTATTGACTTGGGGAAGTAATTTGGAAATGTTAATAAAGCAGACAAATGCTGGAATCTAGCTATCTCACTGGGAAGCATGGAAAGAAGTTTGAAAGATCTTAGCCATCAGAGATAAAATTTAATAGATGTTGTTTTATATTTTTATTGCAGTGATTATGGTCTTTTTATAGTTTTAAAATTTCTATATTCACACTCAATACATTTCACAATTAGTTTCATACCCAATCATGTCAAATTTTGAAATTTGTTTGGCTAAAATAAAAGGCATTAATCTATACATGAACACCTGTGATGAGAAACAGTCTTCTGCTGGATGTTTATAGCCTTCATATATTGAGTCTGTAGGTAATTTTCAATTGAATTAAGCCAGTGTTTAAGTATTGTGTTGAATTATGCCATGATTACTTGCCTATTTAAAACAAGTGATTGTTTTCTGTTCTGATTTAATTCCTTAGAGTACAAAGGAGCTGTCCAGATCTTTTAAAATGTACTTGCACAGCAAAATAATTTGGTCAACTTTCTTACTCAATAAGTCCTTTATATTTTTCATAGACTGTATAAACTAGGATTTATGTAACTGTGAATAAATGCAGGCAAATATAAATCACACACCATGTTGCACATCATTATAGATTTGTCCCCTATCCAATAGGATGTATAGCAACTTTGAGCTGGTCCAGCTTGTGTTAGCCAAGCCAGATAAACATAAATCCTCCTTAAAGTAGGAATTCTGAAACTTTTAACAATCAAGTCATTAACTGAAAGGTATAAGACAATACCAATGATATCTGTCAGAGAAGATACAAAAAGGTGTGTCAGAACATCTCTGCAATATGCAGGTGTGTATATCTTATCCCTGAAGTTAAAAATCAAATGAGAGAAGCAAAAATACTTTTTGGGGGAGCTTAATCCTGGGATGAAGTGCAGTGCCATGTAGGGCACTGGAAATGTTACTTATTGACCAAAGTGAAGCATGGGATAAAAATATTCAGTAACACTGGTTTGGGGATAAATCTCCTGATCCATCAGTAAAATTTCATATATTCATTGACCTCAGAGATTGTCTAAGGGGTTCTGAGGAAAGAGTTTAGAGGCACAGTAGATTTCTCTAAAAGGCTGTATTTTT
Source organism: Vidua chalybeata (assembly GCF_026979565.1). NCBI lineage: Eukaryota > Metazoa > Chordata > Aves > Passeriformes > Viduidae > Vidua > Vidua chalybeata. Next base: position 94,322,913 of record NC_071531.1, read on the forward strand.
AAGAAAATATGAAAGATTTCAATAGCCTATAAATCTCAAAGAATGATCTTTCAAACATATAAGTAGCTTTCATCTATGCTACAGTATATTTGTTAAAACCTCCATAATCAGAAAGACATTTATTCATACCAACAGAGGGTACCCTGATTTTTCTGTTCAAAGTTAGCTCTCTTTAATGTCCCATTCCCAAAGGGCATGTCTTCAGCGCTCACTCTGTGTCAGCTTAATGAGGGCATCTTTTACAAATGGGAGCAGTAAATCTTCTCCTATCCCTGACTCACTGACAATTTTTTCCCCTTCAGGATTTTTCTTTTATTTTTATTTCAAAATGAGAGACTTTGAATAGAGTTTTCATTTCTGCCATAGCTGAGCCACTACTTAAGTGAGTAGCTTCAGGAAGTATTCTCATAGTCATTATTATTCAAAATACTCAGAAATATGGCTCTGAACTACAGAAAAATTGTCAGGGTTGAATGACAAAGCATTGTACATTCCTCCATAGTCATCTAAGTAAAAACTGTCTCAATTTTGCCTCAAAATTGAGAGTTCAGAAGTTCAACATGGGTTCAAATGTTATTGAGTTCACGTTTCATTAGAGAGAGAAGGAGTGATAAATGTTTATACTAGACCACTGGATTAAAATATATCTGTTGCAGCTTCTATATCTAGTTACAGTTATTTCTGAATATACTGAACTACTGTGACTGGACAAACCACTCAAGGGAGCAACCAGTGAAACATGAACAGATGGGAGTTGGCTTAAATCAGTGAACCAGTGGTCCTTGAAAGGTGCAGGTGACTAAGCATCAGGGACTTGGAATCAGGATGTGCAGTTGGAAATGCTGCAAACTGATCCAAAATAAAACCCAGCCACATTAGTGACATGGATCATAGATGCTGGCAAATGGTGCTGCACATTTCTCTTTGTGGTGTCTGATCTTTTTTAAATTTTTGGTTGACTGATGAAATGACAGCTGCATATGTGTGTTAAGATAAGACTAGTGAGAGATGCTTCTGCCTGAATTAAGGTGTAAATGAGACAATATGCAGAAGTCAACAATTTGGAATTTATTTAACAAAGTGAGGTAGTAAGATGGAAAGAAAAAGAAAAGAGAAGAGAGAGAGAGAGAGAGAAAGCAAGCAGAAGACACCATGGATACCACCCATGGATCCAGCATAACCCCTTTGCTCCTCCATTGAAACAAAAGCTAGAAGGATATCTCAGAAGGTAATTGACTGCCTTTCCTAGCACTGAAATAAGATCTAACACAGTTTCTGAGCTACTCCTGATATACCCATCTTTAACTGGACCTGTTCTTCAAAATCTCCAGTTCCAGGAATTCCATAATCTTCGGAGATAATTAAATAAAAAAAAATTGAATTAGATAAAATGTTCAATTATCTTGACATCAAAAAAAGCATTTACAATGTCTAATTTAAATATCTCATTATAAATTAGTCTGAATTCCTCTTGCTTTTTGATCACTCCAATTGAGAACAGTTGATTACTGTTCAAACAGTCTCAAATCTCTTAACATGATTATAACATTATTAACATGTCCTGTCTCAGTCCTCTCTTTTCTGGCCTGAACATTTTCTTCAACTTTTACTGCAAATTTTTTAGACTACTTTTTTTTGTTCATCACTTGGGGTTTCCTTCCAGATTATCCACAATTTTTTTAATGATAGTTTTCAAAATGGAATATGATGTTGTCATCAAGTCTCTAGCATTTATTCCAAGGAGTATAATAGCTATGCAGTATATTAATAATTCCTTGTGTGCTAATATTTAGCTATCAGTAAATCTTGTATATAATGACATTTCAGAATGAGACTTGTCTCTCTTGTGACAGCATCTCAAACACTGACTCATTTCATGCAACAACCCCCCTGAGGCTTGCTTGCAGTGTTGTTAGCTAAACAGCAAATTATGCTTTTTATCTCATTTTGCATTTGTGATTTTAATTTTTCTTTTCTACCTGAGGAGCTTCTATTTTGGTTTTATTAAATTTCATTATATTGATTTAAGATTAGTGCTCTAATTTATAAAATTCATTCTCAGTTCTACTTCTGACCATTGAAGTGCATGTTATACTTCTCAGCATTGTCATCTGCAGATTTCATGGGACTACCCATTTTATCAGCAAAATATTCAAGTTTTATATTAAAGGAGAGGGACTTTTGCAGGGCCTCACAATTTGTCAGGACTTTCCATTTTTTGAAAGCAAATCCTTGATAAAACCACTTCAACAATATTTTCCATATTTATATATGAAAATGTAGGGATTGTGCCTCAAGCTTTACTAAAGACAAATCCACATTGATCTGTTTTTATTACAGAAGTATCCTTCAAGTATTTATGTCGCTTCTGGACACTAAATGAGAACACAGAAGCTTGGGAAGTTCAAAAGAGAAAAAGACCTAGTTTTATTCAAACATCTGGTCTTTATGGAATTCCAAAGGTGACTGTGGATTGGAGCGTGGAATTACCACCTCTCTAACCACACTGGTCTAAAGATCAATCAATCATTTCTCTCCACCCACAGAGAAATATGTAAACTATTCTATTTATACATGAAATTGTGTGGGAACTCTGACTCTCAAATATGTAAAGAATGTCAGAAGGCTAAAGAAGTTTTATGAGATTAACACTTTTAAAAATCAGGACAACATGCTTATAATCTGAGGTTTAGGAATTTGTTCCAGTAACTTCTCAGGCTAAAGGTTTAGGCTATCTGGCTCATAGCTACCCTTTGCAAAGGCTGAAACCAGCTGGGTCTACTGGTGAGGAAGTTAAGGAAAATTATTACATCACAGCTCTGGGTACAGCTCCTAAAGAGTAGCAACTCTATCATTTGCATTTCTGAACAAAACTTACATTTTTGGATAGAGAACCATACTACTATGGTCATACTATTGCTTTCCTGTGCTGTCAGTTCCTGCAAATGGTATCTACTTCTTTTACATTGACACAGAAAAATAAAAGCCATCTGAATAAGAGAAATGTTAACATTCCAGAGGATGTATTTGTATATGTGGTAATATTTATAGCTGGTTAGAGTAGCAGTATAGACAGTTTCTGCAGGCAGAAACTGAATTATAAGAAAACAACTTCTTGACCTCCAGGGAAGTGGAGCAAGAGATATATAACAGGTATGATGAGGTCACTCTCTTGGCAGAGAACTAGGTCATGTTCAGAAAACAGGTATTCCCAAATTCCTTGTGAGTCACTTTTGATAGTCCCACAAGCTTTTGTTCTGTAGGTATCTGGATATTTCTATTTTTTTATCCACTCTCCATACATAAAGTGAAAGGAGTAAAACTCCCATTCTTATATATTTAATCTCTAAATAATTTGGTATAGAGACCTATGTGGAATAGAGACCTATATACTTTCTCATTCTATTTGTGCCATCTTTTATACGATGGAGCTCTGATACTAAGGACACTATCCACCCATAAAGTATAAAAATAATGATGTGAATGTCAATACTGAGCAAAGGGAGGGAAATTGTTTCTGCTCTCTTCAGACAATTGTGTTTGAAATACAGACTAGGCTACTTGAAGCATGCAGAGCTCCAACTAGAACTAAATTGTCTGAGGACTGCCAAGCGTGATTACACTGTTGAAAAGATTTATACAGAGGGAGATGCATAAGAGAAAAAAATCAAAGGGATGTGAGAACAGTGTGAGAAAATGCCATGCCATGCCATGCCATGCCATGCCATGCCATGCCATGCCATGCCATGCCATACAGAGGACAGTAGGCAAACAAGCAAGAGACAGAGAACAAACTGAACCTAAGCAGGTAAATCCGGCTATAAAGAGGGTTAGTGCTATATTCTGGTTTCTGCTTCTGTAATATTATTTCTTGTCTCCTAGAAAAGAGTTATTTACTGAGTTATCTCAGTCCTGCTGCCCATTTTTGAGTGGCGGGGCCAGCAGGACTGAGAAGAAAATGTGGACAACTTGTCTTGAGTGTGTCACTGCCAGGGGCCCAGACACAGCCTGGGTGGCATCAGGATTTGCTCTCAGCAGATGTAGCAGCCGTCATGCTGAAAGGGAAGTTGAAGCCCATGGGGTAGGAAAAAACTGTCTGAGTTACATTTCTTATTCTTTTCTATCTAGCTCTCAGAAAAAAAACATCTGAACTAATAGCAGACATCCTCACACTTGCAGAATGGCAGCTAGAAAACATTTCAAATGACACTTAGGCAACTGAATAGAGCCCTAAATTTCTCTTGATTATAATGAGTGCAAAATGATGTGTTTTAAGCATCCATATTGGTGTGTCAACAATCTGAGTAGAAACTGAAATGCTGTCTGAGAGGTGCTGAACCATGAAACTTCCAAAGGCACTTACTCTTGTCACTGTAGGCAGGGGAGATTCATACCCCCTCCTCTTCAGTCACCCTTCAGACAACAGAGGTAGACAACAGCTCTGCTGTTGGTGGAGCTGCAAACTGAAAATAAATGTCCTAAAGAAATTATATTCCTTCCTAAATTGGAGGGGTTTTAAACAAAGGTGTCTGACATTGGTGCCATACTTTGATGTGCACATCTGTGGGCCAGGAAAGCACCCTTGATCCTGCATACCCCAAGCTGCTCCTCTGCGTGAACTCACCAGGATGCCCATTCTCCCATTACTCGTGATAGTCAGAAAAAAAAACAAGTTAATGCTCTCTTTGAACAAAATATCCAACACAGGTGCTCAAGCACTGGGACAAAAAAAGAAGCCAGACTGGAAAGGTTGTGACTGAATTCAGTTGATGTAAATTACCATATGAAAAAAGCAAAAAAGAAAAAAACACAACTATACATATTCATCAAAGCTTTCTTCCCCAGATTTCAGGCTGAGTGAAATCCAAGCATTATTAGGAGATAGTTAGGTATTAGGAAGCTTCTTTGGACTTAAATTTTTTATCCCTTGATACAGGACAAATGTTTGCTCTCATTTGTCTCAGCTCAGGGTCCCAGGTTACTTTAAGTTTAGCCAACCTATTGCCAATCTGCAGAGTAAATACTACACATGTTATATGAACATTTGTCTGAATTGCCAGAAAGTTCTGTGATCTGACAGTATAATTTAAATGGCACATTCATTTATATGAAAAGTTGTAGAACAGTAAGACAACAATACCTGTTGTGACACAACTGTGTCTACAATAATGTGCAACAAATGACTTTGATAAAGAAACCAGATTATGAGATGTTAGCTGGAATCTGGATTTTGAAGCACTATTACTACAACACAGTAAATGGGCTGAAAAAGTGATGAGACAGAATTTGGTAGAAATTAAGCCTCGTAAAGAAACAAAGGAGAATAGTAAAACATACCTGAATTTAATAAAAATGAAATTGATTTTCCTTTAGACCTCCAGACCCTTCCCCAGCTCCATTGCCCTTCTCTGGACATGCTCCAGCACCTCAATGTCCTTCTTGTAGTGAGAGGTTCAAAACTGAACACAGGATTCAAGGTGTGGCCTCACCAATGCTGAGTACAGGGAATGGTCACTGCCCTGGTCCTGATGACCACACTATTGCCGATAAAAAAGAAAAAAAATAAATATGTGTTGTATAGTTAGCATATTTCATAGAAACTTATTTTCATTACATAACCATGCTAGATATTTAGCAAGATTTAAATTAAAAAACAATAGAAGTGAATATAAACTACAAGAATAATGAAAGTTGAAACAAAGCACTTTTGTTTTGCATATATAGATACAAAAATGTGTGCTAGATATTTGAGAGAGGACAAGAGATACAGCAAATGTTACTAAGTGAAGATTTGACAAAATTTTGGGGAAGGAGACTATTGTATTCTTTGCTAATTTTTAAGATAAAATCCATCAGTGCTAGAGACAAAATATGAGAAGAAAAAATGATATGATCTGGTATTCCATTTCTGGTATTCCATTTCTGTATTCCTGTTAGCACACTAATGTGATCATTCTGGACAATATGCCTCTTGATCTTACCTAAAAATAGATGGTGACTGAGTAATAGTCTCTTGAATTAACTTTTAGAATGGTCTGACTAAAAAACCCTGAGCTCTGTATCTCTGGGATAAGTGTACATTTAGACATTTATTATATATGCTTGTGTAATGTCTATTTATTAAACATACACCCTCCTTACCAGCAATTCAAAGTAAGAGATTCAAAAGTGGCAGACTGGTTATAATTGAGATGTACTGGAGGCTTTTTGTTTGGTCACAAAGCACTTTACACTCTGGCATTACCACTCTTCTAATATGTTAGATGCAGTTCACTCAAAATGAGAGTTTAGTAATGTATTTTTCTCCTAGAAATAAAACAGCTTTGAGATGTTTCTCAGAAAATAATAACTTTTGAGATGAATGTTTTTTTATACAAGTAAGATTTTGGAGTGCCTGCCTAGAATCAGTAGCAATTGTGAAGATTTAATTGGGATTAGTGATGTTTTATCTCACAGAAATCCATTAAGTCTTGTTTGAAGCAAGATATTCATAAATTCTTAGAGGTAAAATTGCATTATGCATTTTTTGCTGTAAGTTCTTCCTTAATCAAAAAGTGATATTATTCCCAGTATCCTTAAACTAAGCAATTTCCTTCATATTTTATTACTGTATGTGCTACCATTCTTTCATTTAGTCTCAACATGGCTTGCAAATCATGGAAATAATATTATCTTCATTTTTCATAAGGAGAATTTTTCATAAATGGAATTGAATCATAGAGAAAATAAGTGTTTTGTCCAATCTGGCACTGGAAGGTCATGGCAGGATCAAAGATCAATGTTGTACTTTCTGCTGGGTAATAACAGAGTATGCTGCAAATCCAGGAAAATGTGAATATTAGCAATTAAATTAATGATATGAAATTATGAAGGCAGTGATGTTATAGAGCAGCATACTTCAGGTCTTGCATTTAATACTGTCTTTTCACAAGTGGGTGTTTCCACTTAAAACCATGGGAATCAAATTCCACAGGGGCAGATGTTCAAGTTATGGGTGCATAAACTCTCTGGACCTACTGTGCTTGAGTCTGACTTTTGTTAACATGAGGTCTTGGCTTGGCTGAAAGGAATTGTAGCTTCTCTCCTGCCCCTGTATCTACTGCCCTCTGCTTCTGCTTTTTATTGTTTGTTTATTAGCTTAAAGAGTGGACCAGTTCACAACAACATTTAGATGATCAAGGGCAGCTGAGTAAAACCTTGCTGAATTGAATGGGGAAGTTCAAATCTCACAGAGTTACCCTGACTGCTTTCAACCAACTTGGGCAGTCATGTGTGGTTTGAATGAGTCATGGGTGAGTTTTTTCAGAACTGTAACAACTGCAGATTAATTTTCATTACTTTCTTTTTTGGGAAAAACAAATAATTATGTCATTTGGTCTGACTGATATGCCTCTCACTGTACACAAGCTATAAAACTCCCCCACCCCGTTATGTGGCTACACCAGTCCTTGTAGATAATATTTAAGTCTGAAAGTCTAAGGTTGGGAATGTAACCTTGGCCTCAGAAGTGGATATAGTAGATAAAAGATATAGACATTCCAGTTTATGTGATACAGAAACAAATTACAATATTTCTTGTCTACTCACAATCATAGATCTACCCAACAAATACAAAAGCTACTTAGACCTCTTTCCTTATAAACAAAATAAAATTAATTAATGAAATGGTCAAATTCATAGCATAGTCTGTTCCACAGTATATTTTCAGTGATTCATTTTATTAATTGTTTATGGAAATCTGTGGAAGCTTCTCCACTCTAGAATGTAAATTCCTTTGTGTCTTACTTGTGTCCTTGCAAAATGTAACCAGAGAAGGCAACGTGTCTGGGCTTATGGATTTTACTCTTCAGATCACACACTTCTGGCTAGTATGTTTTCTTAGGAAGTGCAAGATACAAGTTTATGATCTGACCCTAACTCTCTTAGATTACTCCAGCTGAAGGCAAACTCTGTAGAGATACTTTTTGTCCTCTGATACCCTTTGTTATGGCTGATCATAAGCCCCATGGTGCTTATGAAGCACAAATGGATGGGCCAGGCCAGCCATGGCTCTAAAACATCTTGTTATGGCACACGTAAATTGCCAGTTTAGTTTTCTCCCAGGGCTGTTTTTGCATTTTACATGTGGTAGAAGCCAGCAAAGATATTAAAAGCGAAGGCTGCAAATTCTTCTGTGTGTTCTGCCCAGGGCACACACCTGGTTTCTCACGGTGCGTGGCAGCTCCCACCTGCGTTTCTGGATCCTACTGGGGCTTTGGTCAATGTTGTGTGCCTGTCCACTCGTGCACACATGCAAATATTCATAGCCAGAAGTGGAACAGAAGGCACCCTGGACCTACAGGAACCAATCAATCACTTCAGCTGCCTGCAGAGGCCAGATACAAGATGAGCAGTCACTCAAACACAGCTATCCAAGGTCTTGCCCTGGTTATATGCAGTATCTACAAGGGTCTATGTCATTTTAATTTTTATCCCTACAATAATTCAGTGCTCACAAGGGAATATTTACATGAAAAGCCCTTCAAATAAAAGAAAAAAGCCATCAGAATTAGGCAGTTTCTCTGTTGATTGCTCAGCAGCATTACAGCATCCCACAAGTGCTGATGTCTGTGTAGTGATGATCAGAATGCCTGGCCTTTACTTCATTGCTTCATTGTGTAACCTAGAACATTCACTACTGATAGAATAAAAGGTTGTCAGTACTACAATAATTTTTATGGACATGGCCATCTAAAATATGAAACTTTTACTAATTGATTTAATATTAGCTGTTCTTAATTTCCTTTCTTTTTAAATTTGCTAGGCAAAACTGTACTTAATTATAAGCTAAGCATTAAGTATAATTTTACACCAAGTCTCAGCTTAAAAATGTTCTTTTTTCAATGTACATTTGTTTTTTCATCCTTTGTAGGAATACCAAAACCATAAAAACACTTTGCAGGTTTATTCCATCAAATTGAAATTATGAAAGTAATTCAGTATGTTATCATTCCAGACTATGTCTCAAACAGGGTTTTCTAGGAGTAGAGACTAGGGGAGATTGTTGGTTGAATTTTCTTTAGTCAGGGAGTGTAGCTAACCAGAAAATCAAATCTCTTTAGTAGCACTTTCTAAATATTCTTCCCTGTGTGACATAATATGATCCACAAGCCTAAATATGCTCCAAGTCACACTCTATAAATTAAAGATACTCCAGTAATGAGGTTAAGTGAATCCAGCTTGCTCAAAACTGAGAAATGTCAGCCACATTTCTGCAGACCTATTTGGCTTAGTCCTTTAGAGGCAAACTTAAAAAAACCAAAAAAAACAAAAAACCAAAAAAACAAGCAAAACACCCACCTCAAGGCAAATAAAAGCACTATTAGATGTGCAAGATATTCTAGCACATCATGTTACAAGAAACACACAACTCATGCCTTATTGCTGCCCAGGCTGCTGCAAGTGGACACAGCTGACAAATCCTGTCTTTTGAAGCCACTTTTGGTCTAAAGATATGTTTTAGATCTAGACCTAAAGGCACACTGAAACTCCAGCCCTTTGCCTCGCATCCTTTGAAGATAGAACATGGTCAGCCTGGAAACTGAAACTATTCTTTCCTAAGTGTAGTCTTCTCCTAGGGCTCTGGAGGGCTTGTTTGTATACAAGCACAGAATGAGACAAGAATCACATTTTGTCTCTGCTGGCTGAAGAAATTACCAACACTGCTTTTTCTCTGGTGTCCTTTGCTCACTGAGATCTGCTGAAACGTTGCGCACATGAGGACCCTCTGACTCATCTCTGTCTGATTGAGGTGGGTGATTCAAGTAGTTCATATTTGATAAGTGTCCTCATTTTGATAGGAATGATTTCATGAAGGGCTCTGAGGAAACAGTAGCTGACAGCAGACGTTACCAACAAACAGATGAGACAGTTGCAGACCAAGGGATAAGGTGATTTCTCTAGATCAGTCATCCAGAAATGGGCATAACCAAACACTACCACTGCAGAACTAATAAAATCTGAAGTGCCCCATTACTAAGTTGACGGGTTCTCACCTCTCCAGGCCCAGGCAGCTGTCAGGCTCACAGTTCAACAGGCATAACTTTGCCAAGTTAAGACACATGGCCAAAATGCAGCTCATAATTCATCGCTGTCATCCTTGCTATCACAGCAGTCTGTACTCTGGTTAAAAGCAGTCTTCCTTCTGATTTATCGTAATACTGTGGGAAAAACCCCCAAACTCAAACAGTTTGAAAGTGAATAAAAGAAATTTAAGAATTCTATGTCTCATGTGGGAAAGGAAAGAGAACTATATTAATTTGAACTTAGTCTTCATAAAGTTTGTCAGTTTGGTTTGTCAGTAAGGTTTGTCAGTACTGATAATTCAAAACATAAGTGGATTGGTCCTAGAAAAGGAATGAGAATTAAATCCTAGTCATCATTCAAAACAGGGCATAGAGGAAGGTTTGAAAGTACATTTAATTTTTCAAATTTCCTGCATTATATAGTAAAATAAATGTGTAATCCTCTTAAAGACTGCATTTTGAATTAACAAATTATGTTATATTTGAAGAAGTGATAAATAGATTACAGTTCTACTGACAGAGAAAATTATAACATGCAGATCTTTGATAGTCCTTTTCAGTGCAGCAGAGGGATGGGGACTTGCCCACACATGAACAAGCTGAGTCCCACAAGAAAAAGCAGCCGCAGAATGCAGCTCTTCTCTGACTTGGCCTTTTGTGATTACCTGGGGCTTCTGCAGGAGGTTGCTCACAGAATAATGAGTTGGGTTCCCACTCTAAATTGTCCCTGGGAGAAATCTTCATCTGGACTACAGAAAGAGCCTGAAAAGATTAGATCCCCACAGTTAAATACAGGCTTCATCTACAAACCTCCTAATGTCCTTTTTTTTTTTTTTTTTTTTTTTTTAACAACTACTGCTCATGTCTTATTGTCCAGTGTGCTCAAAGACATTCATACATCTCCCTGCACTTCCAGAGATGCAGATAGCTCAAAAGAATTATGATGTATTGCACATTTAGAAATGGAAACACTCACATCCTGGGAGGTCTGTTCTACACAGAGATCTAAATGTATGAATTAAACAAAGAGAAGCCACAATGGGCTGCAAATATTCTGTTGATATCCATCTGAACTATTACAGTCATGACACTTTTCTCTCTTCTATATCTTCTTAGATGAAACTCCAGTTGCAGAACAGATGAGAACAGAAAGCTCTGCAATTTAACTCCCAGTCACAATTTGCTCCAGAAAGAAAATAACCAAACAACACTTACTGACCACCTCCTTTATTCTGTAGTTGAAATTTAGTGGACTAGAAAGAAGTTCAGAAGAAAGGAGAGGAGTCAAGAAAATCAGGGACATCTACCCCAGCATATATTTTTGGCTTTCTTCTGTTTTTAATTTTGTTATTAAAAGAAAAATGTTTCCAGTGGTGCAAATGCCACTGAGCTCTTTGAACACAGAATAATCAGAAATATGAAGTGTGACACTTCCTAAAATCAAATCAAGAAATTTGATCCTCTTTCATATGACATCTTTCTTCACCTCCTATCTGTCTTTCTTCCAGTATTCTTCTTCACCTTCAGGAGTTTCCTTTTAATGAAAGGGCAGAATATTTCAGAAGGGTTATGGGCTGTCATGTCATTATCTGTGAGTCGAAAAGCTTGACGTTCTCTCTTGAGAATGAGTTATAAAACACTTGCAGAGCTGGACATGCATCTGGAACCAATTTGAAGGTTCCACAAGGTTTTGCTTTGATGACACCATTTACTTCCTGCATTTCATTATGCTTTTGTAGCCCTTCACTTTCATAATTCCCATAGGCATCAGCAAACAAGATTTAAATTGAAATGTATTTGCCTAAACAGGTATTTTCTATCTTAATTTGTTTGTGACAAGTTTAATGAAATCATATGGACTACATGCACTTGTATACTAATTAGCTTTCAGAAACTGCCTGCTTATGTTCAACAATTTAGGCAGTAGAATTCTTAGGTCTCAAAATATCTGGACAATTTGCAATATCATTAGCTATCTGCATATTCCTATTAGAGGACTGCTTTCTATTTCTTTGCTTCTCTGCATTACTGCTCAGACAGCATCACACAGGGAATGTCAGAAAAGCCAGAAAATGGAATTCATGTCCTGCTGCCCTGAAGAAACTGTAGGACAAACACAGAGTGCCACATGTAGTATTTGTACCATGTACTGACTTATGCAAAAAAAAATGGCCGTGTCCTCTGTCTACAATAAAATCAAATTATTGTAAATTTAAGAATATCCTTTTGGCATGACCTTTGTGTTTGAAAGTAAAACAAAGAACAAGGTGGAGGTAAGAAATTAAGCAAGCGGGAAAGTTATGGTTTCTAGGTAAGAAAATATGGTATGGTAGCAAATAATTTCCAGAAACCTTTGAGCATAGGCTATTTTCCATGTATAGGAAATCCTGATATCTTTAAAAATATCCCCCTAACATAGAGGAGGAATTTTTCAGAGTAAGACAAGGACATGGTTGTGCCTAGGATAAAGGACATGATCAGTCTGAACAACAAAAAGATCCAAGGCAAAGTCAGTTTTTTAATACAGGCATGGTGCATATCCTGTTTCAAAATTAGCTCAGTAGAGTGCTGTAATAAAATGCACTTCTTATTCATTTGACTTTTTCCTCATCAGTGTTGTCAACATTCTCATCTGACAAATCTTTTTTCCCTTACCTATTCTGTTAACTATTCAACTAGTGAATATTTTAAATTCAGATTTCATTTTTTGTGTATTTTAATAGATTTTTTTTTGTTTGCAAGGCAAAGGTATAGACAGACCCATGAGTTATTCAAGAAAAAAAAAATATTTAGAGAAAAGGTCTGTAATATCAAGGGATTTTAAGAATTGTATATATTCATACAGTGATCCCGAGACTGTGGGTAGTTTTGAGACTGTGCTCTTCAAGCAGAAGAGAAGAAACTAAATGTGAAAGGTCAGGATACAAGTTAATTTTCCTACAAGATTTTCCATTATATGACACATATTTAGTGTTCAAGAAGTAAAATACATGTTATAAATTGCTTATGTTTAATAAAGAGCATTTTTCCAAGAACAACCCACCAAACAATTCCTCTTCAAAACATTTTCCCTTTCTCTGCAATCTAGGGTATTTTTTATGAGTTACATAGTAGAATAATTTTTCTTGCTGACTGTAAAACGGGAGTGTCTCTGTGTGATCAGCTGACAACAGTAATTTTTTCATGATTATTCTGTACTCTAATTATTGGTTCATCACATGTCTGGGAAAATAGGAATTAATAGAAAACTGACATGGAAAGCCCACATTCTGTAAACCAAAACCTATGCAATAGTTTCTACTTCCATTTACATTAATTTAAACCAGACTCAGCCCTCTCACTTTAGAAGAATATCACAAATTTGTTGTGGGGGAGCCCGGCATCCAGCCCCACAGTTTTAAAAATAAATGGGTTCCATTTGTGTGACGCAATGGCCAGAATCTTCCGATGTTCAGGGAACCTGAGAGTTAACAGCCTGAAGCAAAATCAGTAAGGCTTAGATCAGAAAGGCAATGTGTTTTGGCCTATGGAAATAATAAAGCACACATGCTGGAAGGGATCCCAGGGACTGCACATACTCTGCCCTTGTTAATTTTTCATGGCATTTTGCATAAAAAGGTAAAAATATATCTCACTGCATGAGAACTGTTTGTGCACGTAGAAATGGCACTTCAGCCTGGAAGCCTTTTTAAGCCTTCACTTTTCTTTAATTCAAAAGTACTACTCACTGGAGTTGAGAACAGCACGTTACACAACCTCTGTGCCCAGCCTGCGGGTTACAGCAGCAATCTCTCCCCAGCCACTCTCTGCTGAAGTGGGTGGGCTGCTGGTTTTGGAAGAGGTGCACTTGCACATTGTAGGATGCTTTCAGACTGTTCAGGCAATTTCTCCTTCAGGTTATGTGAGAGTTAGCAAAGGGGAATTGTCTCCAGTACTTAGGCAGCCCCATGCACTTGCTGATCATTCATTCAGGCTCCCAGAATGGGATTTCTCTGACCACATGTAGACATTTTCTTCATAGATGACTTAGTGTGAAATGGTGATTTAGACCCTCTCTGGTCAAGGGACACAACCAGCTCTTCTAGGGTGTTAGGAGACACCAAACCCAGCAGCCTGATAGAGGCAAGGCTGCTGCAGCTCCATGTCCCTGCATCCAGCCAGAAGAAAGTCTGTGCATGTGCACTCAATACATGTGCTTAAATTCATGGAAAGCCGCATAAATGAGCAGAGACAGAAACTATAGAACCCTCACAACACAAACAGCACCACTGCCCTGATCTTTTTTGCTCAGCCAACATCCAGAGCCTAGTGACTCCAGAAGCAAGGATCTCTGATTCTTCCAGTCCACTTTGACTCTCCTGCACACTTCTGATTGCCTTGGTATTTGGCTTTCAAGATTCTTCTTGTACTCTCAGGCAAGTCTACACTGATGTTCACTAGTGCCTACACACACTGACATTCAGACCCACACAATGTGTACCCTGTCCTCCCCCACTGCTGACACCACAGGAATGTTGCCCCCCTCCATGCAACATTTTGTCCCTCTTTCAGTTGCTGGCACTCAAACGTCCATACACACATGCACGTGGAGCCACCTTGACCAGAAGAACTAGTTAGAAATGGAGTTAAATGAGAAAACAGGACATACAGTTGTGATCAGACAAAATTCGTACATGTGGCAGGGCAAGTGTACCGGTCAGCAACCTCTATACAAGTGACCTACACATTTATTTCCTTATTTATTCTATTGTACCACTCTGATACCTCCCCAAACCATGTTGATCCCTTTCTTTCCCCACATTCTGTTCTTCCCTAAGTATCATTCATACAAAAGTTTGTACAAATCAAAGATAATTTTCCTTTGCACCCCACAGTGTCTCCCAGACCCTTGCAGGGAGTAACCCCCTCAGTGTATAAAAGTGATGGAGGAAGCATCTCCTATTGACCTACAGATTGGTGTCATGTCTGGAAAATCTGACTGATGCTTTGAGACAGTCCTAGAATGAGCCAGATCCAGGTGCTTCCCATTGTCTGTTCAGGTTACTGGGACTCTTCTGCCTGTCACTGCTCCAGTGTCTTCCATTGTGTTTGGGGAATGAGCCTTTTGACCCATGGGTCCAAAACAGTTTCAAACTTGATGGCAATAGCTGAAAAAGATCAATTCAATGATGATATAAGGGTTCCCATTCTCCCATGGGATGTCTCTGTAAGTTAGGTAGTCATGTGAACATCAGGCTTGGTGGTTGTGTTAAATATAGCAAACCATACTTAATAGGGAAGAGGACAAATATTTTCCTGTTTACACCAATGTAGATCCTCCTCTAAGACTTCACTTTTATCACCATAAGCCACTCTATGCTTGCTTGAAGGCAGTTTACATTCATGTGTCCATCCCACACTTTCTCAGCGACCCAGCACGGTTAATAATCTTCACTAGATTAGGACTCCCTTCATATCAGAAGGGGTTTCAGCACTTAATGAATGTGAAGAACTCCATGTTACTACAGGCAGTTCTAATCAAGATGGACTAGCTGAATAAAGATAAAGGAAAGAATTGTTATTAATTCTGCTATATTTGTAGAGGCAAGGCTCTATTATTCTGTATTGTTGATTTAAGTTAATCAGCTTAAATGCAACCTGAAAAATTGTAGTAAACAGATAATTAGGACATCACAAATGTATAAATCTATCAAAATACCACAGAATTTATCAGAAATATTTCAAAGCTATCCCTTCTTACAGACAACACTATTTTTCTATTAGAATTTTAGAAAGCATAGCTGATGGACATTTTGGCAAATAAAATTCTCACTATGACTTTAAAAGAACATTCTGTGTTTAATCTTTCCAGATGTAGATGAATATAAATAAAGAACATGATTTATAAACATAAGTGAATATTTTAAGAAGAAAAATGTATTCTTCTAAGGACTAATTGTCATGCAAGTATGATCAGAAAGCAGGAAAGCCTCCTGCTACATATCAATCTATATTTCATGGAACATGGAGCAAATAAATGCATACATACATCTGCCTCATAACATTCAAATAAAAAAAATAGTTCACAACTAAACAAACAAAAACAAAACAACCCAAACTAAACCAAAACCAAACAAAAAAAATCCACTGAAGGCAGAACTTTCTTAAAGATGAGATTGAAGAGAAATCAAGATCTATTTTATTAAAATGAAGGAATTCTCATTCTCATTCTCATAAATGAGTTATTTCTCATTTCAGTCAACCCTTATCCAGGAGAACCAAGATCTTCTCAACACTTATGAAGAAAAAAAAATATAATTTGATTTGCTGTACTTTTACAATGATGGAAGGAATTTCACTTATACCAGTATAGGTGAAAGGGAAGTAAGCCTGATTATTTTGCTGGCATTGGAATTGATGAGAGCTCATCTGAACAGTCCAAAAGAGATCAAGGACCATGTTAATAATTAAGTAACATTGACATTGATGGGTTTCAGCACTGAAGCTCATTTTCTGACCCTCTTTCACTTCCCAGTACAGAGGAAGCTTTCTCTCCATGCTTCAGAATTGCCTAAAACAGAACTCCAGCTGCTGTCTGCCTTACACTTTTCATCTTTCTTCTCTGAAATAAACCTTTGACATGGCTGTGGTTTGTAAGTTACTGGGTCACCTTCGACCCACTAATTACAGAAGATCCCAACACAGAACTCAAGGAGCACTTCTACTTGTGATGCTCATCTCGAGAGCAAACCCATTGGGCAATGATGAGGAAGCAATGACAGCACTGAATAAACCGAAAGAACTGAAGCTTAAGAAGACAGGAAGTACCATTTCAACTATAAATTGTAGGATGACACTGAAACAGTTCAGAGTAGATGTGAACCCCCTTCTACTATAGATAAAACACCTCTTAGAAGAGCTATCATAAAAAAGGCATAATTTCCTTCCTCACAAATCCTGAAACACTGTCCCATCCATCCTGAGAGAAGAGCAACAGAAACAATTCTCAGACAAGGAAGAAAGAACAAATGATGCCTTCCTAGTATGAAACCGTTTTCTAGGCAGTTCATTGTTGGACAATTTCCAAATGTCACAGATGAATTAGGCGGCAAAACTTCCCTTGACATCCATGGCAACAGGAGCATTGAATGACAAACGGAAGGGCAGGTAAATCTAGAAAGAATATTATATCATGTCTTGCTGTGCTGGAAAGAACATTGGCATCCGCCACCTGGTCTGGTTTTGGGTTTTAACAGTAGTTTTAAAATGTGGATTTAAATGAAAATGTAACAAAAGTATTATATAAAAAATAAACCAACTTCCTTCCTCTCTAAGTCCAAAAGCTATTTACAGTAGTTTTTGTGCTGGTCCTGAATAGTGTTTTCCAGGGTGAGAACCACATCCACATCAATAACTGGATAATCATATTTTAGTAGTCTAGACACCTATCCACTTTTAATGTGGCCCAAGTTTGTGGGTTTAGTGAAGCTGGAGGAATGGAAGCAGAACTTAATGGAGTTGCCAGGATCCAGCTGGTATGGAAAGTTTGATTGCTGTGATAATATTTCATTATGGTCAAGATGGCATTTACTTGAAGAGAGTGCTAGCACTTTCCTAGGAAATGCCAATTCTGGTTCACCAATGTGACCTCATGCCCTCAGGACCATCCATCCAGTGGAAACATTAGACATCCCACAGATGAGCACACACTGGATAGTTACTTCAATCAGTCAGCCTAGCAGATTCCCATTTGGGAATGCAATTTTTGGTTCACCATCTGAAAGTTTTGGTAAGACAGTAGAATAAAGCACTTTATATGAAAGGAAGATACCTAAAAATTATTCCTGAATCACAATCTCCATGGATTAAAAAAGAAGCACACTCTGTACGAGAGGAGGAAATATAATCTTCTGAAGAGGTTCCTTGAGTTTTTCCCTCTCTTTATGCATGTTATATGATTCCTGTATATCACAGGGGACCATCACAGGAACATTTCTTACCTTCGATCTCATGTTCAAAGAGTTATTTCAATTGTATATCAGCAAGGGTGGTGATGTAAGGCGTTGAGATTTCAGATTTGAAAATAAGGCTGAAAATAACAACATCGAGGCTGTAAGAAATAGAACTTATCTAAGGAAAAATGATACCAGGTACAGTTTCTTTGGAAGTGCAACCTCTAGAAAAGAGGTATAAACGATTTGAACTTCATGTGTGTAAGAGCAGGACTTGGCTCTAACCAGGACAGAAGACTGTGGTTGTTGTGGTTGTGTCTTTATGCAGTATATTACTGGCAGAATCTGAAAAACTCCCATTGTCACAATATTTGAGAAAAGGTTAAAAGCTATTTTAATTTATTAAAGATGTGGTCCTATATGTTTCTTTTTGTCCAGTATGCACAAACTGATGAAATTTTTTTCAATTATTTTCTTTCCTTTTCTCTTTTGCTGAGATTAGTTGTTTGTCGGTTTAGATTTTTGGCTGGGTTTTTTGTTTGTTTGGTTGTTTTTTTTTTTTTTTTACATTTCTATGTGTAAAAGAGTTAGAGTTAGAGAAGCTGGCCTCTCCAGCCTAGAGTAAATAAATCCTTTCATTCCCTTCCCATCTTCATGTATAGAACCCCTTCTGAAATAAATACAGGCAAATGTTGAGATTCATGCATTACTAATATCTGCAACTAAAAAGTCATAAGACTTGTTAAACTGCTTAGAAATCCTAGAGATGATGAGCATTTTCTGTGAACAAAAAAAGTTAGCAATCAATTTTGTCAGCATCTTCTGTGCAGAAAATGTGCCAGTCTTTCACATAATAGTTTTGTGACAGACCATTGATGTTTGCTTTAAAAAGTCAGCAATCTAGAATTACTAGGTTAATTCTTTTATTTTGAGAGACAATAAAGCTGTCCTGGTATGTATTATATCTGTAAACCTGTATTGGCCAATAGTTGACCTTTGGAATCCTTACTTGACTCTTTCTAGGACTGTGGGATAGTGTACCCTTGATTACAATTATAAAGTTTTCAGAGAATCAGTTACATGGTTAAGCACATGAGCTGGGCTACTACTTTTTTAAAAACAGTAAGTCTGTGCAAGATCAGATTCAATCTTTACAATTTTTGTTCCCCAGGGCACAATGCTGGCAATGGAGAAATTCCAAAGGTGCATAAGTGCAACCAAAAACAGGATCTGGTTTGACTCATGTAGCTGAGAGCAGGAGGCACTGGTGCTGTATTTACAGACTGGGCAGGTCCTAAGCTGTCACTTGAGTCATGTAACCTGCTAGGAGGAAGTGCTAAATGGTGGACATTATACCACTCACACTATTCACTGGTAAAAGAAGTCTGTATGTGAAGAAAATAATATCTTACATAATTTGTGACAAACAGTTTTTATTTAAATCATTAACATTCCTTGAGCTGACAGAAGGGATGAGTGAAATAGGCCAGGACAACCATGTATGCATTTCTGCCTTCAGATGAATTGATTTTGTGTGGCTACATAAAATTCACTTGCCTCAAAAAGCAAAAGTAACAGTACGCTACTGAATCCTGCTTATGAAATCCAGATCTAAAAACAGACATTATTTAAAGGGGTTTGATATGGATAGATATATGCAAGAAGAATGTGATGTATGCTGTTTGAACATATCCATCAGTACAGAGAGGTTCTGGTCCTAAATCAGCTGTCTATTTAATTGTTTAAAAGTTATGCTTAAAAAGGAGTAGGTACTGTGGACTGAGTACTAGTTCCCAAATTATTCTTTGTTGGCATTTCTACTTTCCCCTAATTTGCATTTAAAATTTTCTCAAGTTAGAATATACAGAATTTTTATACTTCTAAACTTGCAAATTAGTGAATGCTGGGGAAAGCTCTTATTTCAACTGTATTACACTATATCCGCCACTCCTCATGATATTGGAGTTGCTGTATTTTCTGTATTTGTATGTTCACTTAAAACATTTGAGGGTGAGGGAATATTTGCATACCAATTCAGCCACACTGCTACCACCAGAGGTGCTTCCCAGTTCCCTAATCTATATGTGTTCTCTTCCATGTCCAGAGCTACATGAGACTGATGCACAGTATTGTACTCACTTCACCAGATATAAGAAGAGCTGGAGGAAACTTGGCAAATTATTTGGCTTAAGAGCCAGGACTCCAAGTAACTCCTTGTGAGAAGATAACACCCAGCAATGGTATTTCATAACTGATTATATCACACATTATTATACAGAAACTTTCTAGTTTTTGGCACTGCTATATTCAAAATTGGTCACAATATGAATGAAATTGCTAGGAAAATATGTCATTCAAGACCTGAGCAAAAGGAAATTGTTACAAAATGTGGAATGTATAACATTTTTTAAAGAAAGAATGTTTGATGTTTCATCTTTGTATACTAATCAACAAGAAGAGAGATTTAATCCATGAAACAGAGAGCTGCTAACAAGCTTGAAGTGATGTCCAGGTGTTAGAAAAACAAATTACTTGATGGTAGATTTACCTTGGGAATTGGTTTAGGGCTTGACAATTCTCTCAGACCTAGAGGGAGGTTAAAAAAGCTTGGGAGGAAGGATGCCCACTGACAGTGTGCACAAAGAACACAGAATTTATGGACCACAAGGACATTTGGCAGAACTCCCAAGATAAGGAAGAAACTAACAAAGCCCTCTCAGCAGGGAAGTGCTGAAATCATCCCCCAGTAGATAGAAGATAATTCCATCAAGGCCGATTGCTGACCATCCAAGGAACTCACCAAATCAAAAGAAGAGAAATTCTGATCATGCAGACTAAGTAGCATGAGAATTGAGAGAATCATTGACCAATAGAAGATAGAATACTAATTAATAAGAGAACTATGTAGCTTGTAGCCAATGAACAATAATTCTTTGTTTGCTAAAATGAATTAATAGTAAAAAAGTTTTGATAGTTGCTGTGCTTGGTTTGTGGAATACCACCGGGCACCCAGGCTGCCCAACTCTGAAATAAGTTATCAATGTCTCTCTCGAATGTTTCGTTATTGGTTTGTTATACTCTGGGTAACAAACTGGAATTTTATGAACAAAAATCTACTTAGGGCACTGTAAGACCTAACTTTTAAGCACTCAGTTTCCACTGTGACATCTAAACCCCTGCTTTAGGTAAATGGATTCTTCTTATAACCAGAGAAAAAGAATTGGTGACTCAGACTGTGAGTCTGGTCAACCAAATCAATCACTCTGAAGTGCTTAAGATCATGGGGAGAGGGACAGAGAGAAAAGGGTGGACCTCGCTCAACAACCTCAGAACATGTTTTATTCCATGGGTGTCTAACAACCCAGGAGTCTCTCCTGAAAACTCATATCCCTTTTTTTTCTTTTTCCTAAAATATAATATAGATAACTATTCAGGCAGACAATATGGGCAGGCCTTGCTGGAGGATGGATCACCATCTATACTCATCTAACAGCTTCACTGAAACACCACTTAAAGCATTCCTCAGAGACAGCTGTGATTGATAGACACGTTGTCTATTCAAGATTGTGCTAACTCAGTTGGAAGGGTGGAACAATATGCACAGTCCCACCAAAAAAAAAAAAAAAAAAAAAAAGTGTATTTTCTGAACAGAGGGTGAATCAAGGTGAAACATGAACAATCAGATTGCAAGGCAGAAGCAGTCTGAAATGTTGCTCTGATCAATGTATCATGGGGAGTCAGAAGCATCACAGACTAGGTTTTAGACATGGAGAAATGACAGAGCTTTGTCATGGACACAGGTGTGCTATAACCTTGCTAGATAAATTCTTCTTGTTCGGGCTACACCTTGGTAACAGAAAGAAAGGCTGGTTTTGCTACCAAACTGGACCTACAGCAATGTTTTACAGATCAAGGTTAGGGGTGGAGTTTTCAGACAGCTGGTAAGCTGCCACCAAGATTACAATGCCTGCTCTGCACATCTAATAACAGTAGACAACAACAGCCAGAGAGAACGTTTTTATAAAACAGCCTGACAATATGTGAGAGACAGAGTTAATTTTGCCTGTTTTGCCTCAGGAAAGATCTATCGTCCACGAGCAGGCTGAAAAGTCCTCCATATATAACTCCCCTGTGACCAGTCTACTGGCTGGTGGTTATGGTATGCTCTGGAAGACATGAATTTGGATAGCTTTCAGAAGTAGAAGTATCCTCCACTGTATGTGAGGGTGCTGTACCCAGCTGGCTCTTCTGGGAGGAAAGCATCATCTTCTCCTCCCCAGGGGTTTCCAGAGAAAGCCCTTTCCACCACTGTGTCTTGTAAGGATTACAATCCTGCATGCTCCAACACGTTGTCTGGGTTAGGTGTATACTGCTGCGTTGAAAAGAGGGTTATGTGAAAGGGTGAGCTCAGACACTGACCATCCACAGTGCTCAATTCCTGTTGCTGATTTGAACTGCTTAAACCATCTCTTTCCATGAGAGAGAAGCTTGCTGTAATGTGGATTCTTCTCAGCAGCACAGACATGAGCCACTATTTCCTCTCCACCTGACCCCTTCCTGTTTAGCACCACTACACAATGAACCCAAGGGGACAAGAGACAAACAGTGTCTCTGGTGTCATGGAGAAAAATCTGCTTTAGCTTAGGGAATCACAAGTCAAAGTCTGTGTACTTTTCCTGATATGGCTTTACAGTTGATGGAGAAACATACCTATGGAGGTGACACAACTCATCCCAGGATTGGTATCTGCACTGTCAACTCCCATTTTACTCCCAGATCCTGAAATCCAGATGATCTACTTTGGATACATGCCTTTGAGGGTCCAATGATGAACACCAAGTGTTTTCAGAAGGATGACCCTGCCTGGATAGGCAGCATAGCATGCTGCACCCAAGGTCATCCCAGAACCACAACCTGGCAGGCCTCACGCCCTGATGTTGCTCAGCCACTCTGCACCCCAGTGTTGTCACACAACACATTCACATGGCAAAACAAGCCCCCTGATTATTTCAGCTGCTTTGAGTTGAATCCCACCCATCAGAGCATTATTTATGGGGCACCATGAAAGACCTAGAAAAGGCCGGGGCAAAGCTGGCTGTAGCCAGTTTTCATGAAAAGGCAACAATGATGTGCACATCACACAGTCAGCCACACCTGGTTTGGGGTTCTCTCCCTAGGGTGGTGATGGAGGCAGTGCAAAGCTGTGCTAAAATGTGTGTCCTAAGCACCACCCTCTTGAGTGCCTGCTTCTTTGTACTCAGGGTACTTAGGGTGACATATTCAGATTCAGAGATCTAACTTATACATCATTACAGATGAACCTTGAAAAGATTTTTCAGGACAAGAACATTAAAAGGGCTCAGGAGAAGATAATTTCCAACATAATAAACAAACACATTAATCCTTATCAAGTGCCACAACATTTCTACCCATACTGCCCATGCATTACTTACTATATTAAGGAAGGCTCTTCTGCTGAAGAGCACAACATAACAAAATTGCTCTGAAAAAGCAGTTAATATTTATTATGCTTGTGACACCATGAGAGGAGTGATTTGACAGCTACAGTTGATGGTAATAGACTTAGAAGCCATTAAAGATTTGATAGCACAAAATAGGGCCTTCCATTCATCACCTAGTTCTGCCTAACAAAGAAGATACGATACTTGATATATCGACACTTTATGAAAATCCCAGGCTGCAAGCATACTCTTGAACCCTAAATCATCTTACACAATTGTGTTATAGAGTATAGAGGAAACCTGCATTAACATGGGATGACCATAAATTGATGGGTTTCTTTACATGGCTGAACACACCAGGTCTGACCCAACTGTAAACAAGCACCTGCCCTTGTGGCCTTATCATAGAGCTACTTTCTGGTGGACAAATTAACCTTGGGCCCTTTTAAAAAAGCTTGATATTATATGTTGTAAGAGCAAATATGAGTTTAAGAGAGTGGGATTTATTACTACTTGGGACATGTGTAGTCTATCATTGCCTTGAAGCCTCGTTGTGTGGAACTGCAGAACTGTGTCAGGCACATCTAAGCATATATAGATTACAGATTGCATAGATAACCATACTCCCAGATTTTATCCAGTCGGGACACTTTGGTTTTGTTTCACTTGCTCGAAACAATGGCTTTAGAAATCATATCAATTCCATGGGTATTTGTATGCAGACTGAATGCTGCAGTTTGATTTGAAATATTTGCAAATGAACCAGTCCCTTCAGGCTCATAATTTAGATTTGTCTTACAAGAACTCACTGCACCATCACCTAAACATTACTCTTATCTCTGGTTGATAAAACAAATATTTTCTGCATCTTCAGAACAGACTGAGTTAAACAATCTCAAGGTATTTTACAGTTCTATGTGAAAAAAAAACCTAATAATAATTTCTTGTTCCAGAGAAAGAGCAGATCCCCTCCACATGCTTAGGTGCTGTTTGAATCTTTAAGCTTTGGGGAAAGCTTAGGCTAGGTTCAAAGGCTAGGTTCAGTTGGAAAATTTGACAGCATTTTATTTGAGATGGGAATGTTTTGCAGAACTGTAAAATATTTAGAGAACATAGTTGTGTTCTCTAAACATTCAAGTAAAAGACTTTGGTTTGAAAATCATAAAAAATAATGTAGGAAGTGATCAGGTTAAATTTTTATGGTCCCTTACCCTGCCAATGCTGGATAGGAAATAGTGAGCCAGCAGCCACCCGTGCAGTGATTTTCATTTTTTAAATATGAAGAGGTTCTCTTAGTAGAGCTTCCTGGCTAACATAGATTTAGCTTCTTCTCCTTTCTCCTTTACTACAGAAATTATAACTTTCTCTCTCTGTCACTTAGATCTGCTCTTTACTTTCTAATTGATGCAAGGTCACAACGGATACATTAGATGTAAATGTCTGTTAAATCTAAGAAGAAAATCTTTGTTCAGTTTTTTTTTTCCAACTACATCCCTTTCTCTACTTAGTTCTTGGAACCAGTTATACTCAAAAGGTTTCTACCAGACAAGAAGGACAGAATTAGCCAACTCTTATATAAACAGTGGTGCTGAAACCAAGTCTTTTCTCAGTCCTCAGTTTGCTGTGCTTTATCAGGGTTCATAAGCAATATTTGAAGGCAAAAACAATCCAGATTATAAAATAAATGTGAAGTAAAAATCAGATAATTCTCGTAGCATTCAGTATATCATGACCTCTTCAGCACTCCCATCACACCAATTCTAGAGAAATGAGATGTTAAAAATAGCTATATGTGCCCATTTTCAACAATGCATATCAGGAACCATATGTCCAGTAATCTGTTGAAAGGACAGCTCAAATTATCCTATTTACAAATCAGGAAGAGGATGTAAAGAACATTGTAAAGAAATCATGGTGAACTAATTAATTAATTGAGTGAAAAATTATAAAGAGCTGATATCCTTGGAAATTGACTGAGTTTTACAAATAAAAATAAAGAGGCAAAATGGAATCAGCAGCTGGAATAATAAGTAGAATAAAGTAAACTAACACTATTAAATGCAGAAATAATAATGTGCTTGAGATCTGTTGAAATTACCTCAATTTCTCCCTCAAGCCAGCAGTTATTTTTCTCTTAGTCGGAATAATACAAGGTTGGCAGGTCTGCATCCAACCCACAGTACCATAGCCAGGAGAAAAAACCATCACTAAAAACCTCAACACAAAAGGAACAGCTGCCTGAAAAAATAAATCACTGCCAAAATACTCAGACAGCCTATTCAAACACAAGCAAAGGAGGTAAATACTAGCAATTGCTAAACAAACCAAATGAAGCAATTGACACTCAGCTCTTGTGGTGCAAGGTAATAACAGCCCATGCACATCTACTGTTCCTCTTTCTGAGGAGTAGTGATTTACCGGGAGATGGCTCTGGTTTCAAAAGTTCTTGCAGTGACACTTGCAGAAAATAAAAAGATGGACAAGACATTTTCTACTTTCAGGAATTCAGAATTTACAGCTATCTGCTCAACACCTCTCTTATTTGTGTTATATCCTTGAGGTCAGTTGACCTGCTCCACTGGGCTGTATTCAGTCCCTCAGTCCCCTCAATGTCCCTCAGTAAATTTTCTTCTTAATAGCTCTGTACATGCACTTCACATTAATAGGACCCTGCACTTCAAGAAGGGATTCTTCTGGATTTTAACTTACGTGACTGAACCAGAGAGGGAGATTTGAGCTAAGTCTCAGTGCCCTGAGCCCTCTCCATGACCTGAACAGTCCACATAGCTGTACAGTTCTAGTCACGTCCATCCCATGCCAAGCAAACTTGGGCAGAAATATTTACAAATATGGGTTGTCTTTCCAGCGCTCTGCAATGTAGTCCATCTAAGAAGGCTCCTACAAACTATGTATATCCAATATCAGCCATATGATGACTGATGGGACCATGTGGTGGATATGAAGGGCAGTGTTTGAAATGTCCATGTGCACTGGAGGTAGGTGGTATCATACTGAAGAGTAAAAGTCTCACTTCTAGGAATGGGTCTCTGTTGAAATGTCTAAAGCATGGTCTCAGCATAGGCTTGCATACAAACAGTAGCTCAGAGTGCAGCCACAGCCAGAAGGCCAACAGAGTATTTCTTAAGAGAAACATTGAGAAAAACAGAAAATAGAAAATAAAACAGAAAATAACATCTCACTGCTATGAGAAAACTGGTGAAGTGACATCTCAAGAAGTAAATGGAAGTCCATGTACTTCCCAGGCTCAACCCCAGAAAAATCCAGTAGAAGCAACTAAAAGATCAAGAGAATAGAACATCTGCCTTATGAGAAGAGACCAAGAGGGACACAACTTACAAGCAGAAACAAAAAAGGCCGGGGGGGAAGTCTCAATCTCTTAGTCTGTGGAGATAAGAAATCTGGATGGCATATAACTAAGGTTTGTAAAGCCATGAAACCAGTGGACAAGATCATTTAGAACTGTTGTTCACCAAACTGTGCAAATGTTGTATTACAGACAGATTTTTAAACCAATAGGAGCTTGATTTAAAACATCTGAGAGAAAATAACTCTCTCCAGAGCATAGTGAGCCTCTGCAATTTGCAGTGTAATAGTTTGTGGATGCAGATGATATCAGCAGGTTCAGAAAACTATTAGACAACTCCTACACAGTAGGTCCATAAAGAGATAATGCAGGCAGAAATCATATAGTTCTAATATTTAGAAAGTCATACACGTTCTAATATATCATTTCTATCACACCAGCTGGGTTTGTGAGGAGTACAAGGAGAAGAGACAGCTGAAAATGATGGGGCTTGTCTGCCCTGCTGAAACAGCATCTCCTGTCATCTCTCAATGGAAAGGGAGAACAAGGAGCTGGATAGAACCATGGACTGACCCAGACAGGCATTTATTCTGTTCTTATGTTCTTCAGTGTGCCTTGAATATGCACAGTGGCAATTCATATTCTGTTGACTTCAACTATTTCATTACAAATGATCAAAAAAGAAAAAAAGAGTCTGGTCTTACAATGATCACACTAAGTGGGAATTTGAATTCTCTTCCAATGCATGAATTAGAGCTTGAATAGAAATATAGCTCATCAAAAAGTGAAGAAAGAAAGAAAACAGGAAATTATTGTGCTATATTAACATTTAATTCTTTATGCAAGCTTTTGTTAGTAGAGCCCATGCAACTACTACAGTAAAAGGATACAGTTGTTTATGACATTATATAGAGTCTAGAGGTGGAAAATGACCAGGTAGGAATATGATTATCTAGTATTCAATTTGTGTGTGACATTCAGAAAGCGGCAGGAAGTAAATAAGGATAATTCCATCATTATCGTGTAATGCTCACACTTTAATGCTTTTATAATGTACAGTAGTCTTTCTGGGCCTTTCCACAGTAATTGCTGGGTCGACCCAGAGTGCCATCAATATTCCGCAACTGCATTATACTGCATAATGCTAATGGTATTACAGAATGATAGCAGGCAAATAATTGCAACATGAAGCAAAGGAAAAACAAGGAAGGGACCCAAGGAAACACTGGGTAGACTGTATGGTATGACATACATATGAGGTGGGAAGGGAGATGGAAGCACTGCATAGTTAATATTGTCATCTGTATGGTTTTAGCTGATGGGTTTAAAAAGCTGTTCCACCCAATGTCTTGCCACCAGAAGACCTGATTCAGTGTGTGTGTAAACATATGCCTCTCCCAAGCATGTGAGGAAGACCACTGAAGGGCAGGTTACTATCCACTTCAATAAGAAGTCACTTTCATGAACTTTTAGATAATGGCCTGTGACACTGACATTTCTGGAAGTTGAAAAAGAATATACATCCTCAAATTTCAGACACAAAGCCTAAATTGTCTTGATTTCACAAGGACTACATAGCATTTCATGGTAGAAACAACCAGTATTACATACTTCATGGAGACTTTTCTGTAGGATGTTGACT
This sequence comes from Vidua chalybeata, assembly GCF_026979565.1. Classification (NCBI taxonomy): domain Eukaryota; kingdom Metazoa; phylum Chordata; class Aves; order Passeriformes; family Viduidae; genus Vidua; species Vidua chalybeata. The sequence continues at coordinate 94,351,337 of NC_071531.1, forward strand.
GCAATCTGGACACAAGTGAAATATGCAGAGAAAAATAAAATTGTTTCATAACTGGGCAGGTTAGCTGCAACGTGAAAAAAAACTTCATACCTGAAATCAAATGTTCCCTTCACCCAGCAGTGCAAAGAAGGAGCAGAAAATGTCTATACTCTTTTAGAATCTCTTTTCCTTACAATTAATTACAATTATTGCAGCCAAAACATGTCTTAGGACCTTTCTCCTTTACATTCTTTCCTCCAGGCTGAACTATGCCAGCACTTTCAGCTGCTCTTGCTTGTCAGACTCTCCAGTCCCTCAATCATGTTAATGGCCCTTCACTGGGCTCCCTCTAGTAAATCCATCTTTCTCTTGTTCTGTGGAACCCAGATGTGGACACAGCGTCTTTGACAGTGCTAATAGAGGTGAGGAATAAGCTCCCTTGGCCTGCTGGCAATGCAGTGTGGGAGGGGGTTGACCTTTCCTGCAATGGAGCACTGCATTTTTGTCCAGCAGAGCCAATGAATCCTTTCCTGAAAAGCTGGTCTCCAGTGGTTCAGTAACCGGTGTGTACTGGTGCACAGGCTTATTGTTCCCCTTGCAGGGGCAGGACTTCGTAGGAGAAGGGATTACAGGTGATCTCGCGCCTGATGAGGCACAGCTTTGTTAATTACCCAACAACAACCTTGCCCCGATGAGGCACAGCTGTATCCAGTGAGAATGAGTCTGGGAAAAGGCTGGGTTGCCTAGTCAGGGGAGGATCCTGAGGAAGGGGAACTGCAGGAACGATTCAGAAGGATCGTTCTGGGCTAAAGGGGAGAGGGAGCTGTGAAGGATTTGCTGAGAGGTCAGTCTGGATAAGCAATATCCAACCCCTGTTTCTCGTGCCAGAAAGTATGACATTTATCAACTCTCATTCTCTTTTTGTAAATCCATGCTGACTTCTCCCAATCACCTTTTTGTACTTCATGTGTTTGGAAATGGCTTTCAGAATTATTTGGTCCATCATCTTCCCAGAGGTTGAAGTGAGGCTGGCTAGCCAGGAGTTCCCCAAACTGTTCCCTCTTGCCCTTCTTGAAGAGCATAGTGGATTTTACTTTCTCCCAGTCCTCATTCATGACAGTCATCACAGCCTTTCAAAAATGATCAGTGGTATATATAATGGTACAATGTTTTTATCTCAGTCTCAAGGCAGTGTGGTGGGACCCATGTTTTCTCTTTTCCCATGAAATTTAATCTACTTTATTTCTTTCTACAATACAATAAGGAGTAAAAGTTTAAAGAGCTGAAATTCTTTCAGATTTCAGACTCAAAGAAAAGTGGTGTGGCCAAAAACCTTACTGTAGTTTGGTTTTTCCCAGTAATGTCCATCGATCTTATGTCAACTGTTTCCTTTCCATACTAATTTTCTTGCTTTAATTACATTCTGCCATTGCAGAATACCATTACTGCAAAAGGAGTTCAGCAATTTTTTCCTGCAGGAGTTAGTTGTAGGAAATATTAATGAATTATTATGAATGTATGGAAAGTAATTAATTTATGAGTTTGTCAGAAATACTGGTGTGAGACTGCTTTCCTTTCCTAAAATTCTGCTAAACTTCTGAGTTCCTGAAACTATTTTTCGCAGCTGGAACTTTATATAGCTACACCACTAACAAAAGTGACACTGTGCATCAGAAAAGCCATGCAAAAGCACTTGTTAAGAACAAAGAGTCTTCTTTTGCACTGAATATTCTTGCTTCATGTGTTCTATGAATATACTTTAAAACACTATGTTGCTAGGCAATTTTTAACACCTCTTTTTACCACTTCATAGTGATGCTCTTGTGTTTTCTTATTAAATTTCTTCCTCCCTCCAGGATTCTTATGAAGTATATGCTCCTAAAATTATTTCTAAAATGACTAACTTGATGTAAGAGAGGGAACTTGCCACTTTTGTAAAATGATAGGTCTTTCTGTTCCTTAAAACAAATCATGTTCTGAGTCTACCTTTCTGCTATCAGTGGTCTCCCGGGTAAGTATAGTTGCTGGCTGTTCTCTGCTTTTAAAAGTTATGGTTAACTGCAGCCAGTCTCACTCTGGAAGAGAAACAGACCATCTAAGTCACACTGCTGTTAGCAATTAAGAACAAACAAACAACAACGACAAAAAATGTGATTCAATGGCAGAACAGTACTTGCATATGAACTGAGAGTTTGGTTCTTAATAGAAAATACTAATCCACAGACATACTCCGTAAAAAACAGCTGAGTTACAGTAATGGTTTTAATTAAACTGTGCTTCTTACATTTCTGCAGGGGGACTTCCAAGAAATCCCTGGATCTCATAGTATGACCAATTCCTCCCTTGCTCTGTGTGGTGGGTTGACCCTGGGTGGATGCCACGCACCCACCAAAGCTGCTCTCTCACTCTCTACCACAACTGGGCAGGGCAGAGAAAATACACCAAAAGTCTCATGAGTTGAGGAAAGGACCAGAAGAGATCACACACCAAGTACCATTATGGGCAAAACAAGGAACTTAGGGAATTTTTTTGAATTTGTTAACAATCAAAATCAGAGCAAGATAATGAGAAGTAAACTAAATTTTGAAAACATCTTCCCCACAGGAGCAGAGATCCAACTGTGGCAAGCACATTTCTCTCTCCCTCAGGATTTTTCATAGAGGTGCACAGAGAGAAGAAAGAGAAAACAATTTCTATTTCTGCTCCTTGTTTTCCTCATGTGGAATGTGTTTGGAGAATTGTTTACCTGGGGTGATTGCTTGATTGGATTCTGGTGAGGATTGTTTGGGCCTGATGGCCAATCAGATCCACCTGTGGCTGGACTCTCACAGAGTTACAAGTTGGTAGTGAGTTTTGGTAGTTAGAACAAGTAGGTTTGTAGTTTTAATATCTTCCTTTATATAGTATATTAATGTATTATAGCATAGTTATAATAAAGAAATCATTCAGCCTTTTGAACTGGATCATCATCATTTCTTCCCACTGGGTTCACCTGTATTTTACAATATCCAACCTGCAGCCCATGATAAAACTCCATGCTGGAACAGCTGGATAACCAAAAAAAGGCATGAAGGAAGCCCAGGTCCTGGAAGGGACCCATGGAGAAAGTAACCTGCCTTACTGCAGGACTTATGACCCCACTGTAGCAGTCTGTTCCTGAGGAATGGCGCCCTGTGAAGGGACCTACGCTGGAGCAGCTCATGCAGAACTGAAGCCCATGGGAAGGACTCACTTTGGAGAGGTTCCTGGAGAACTGTCTCCTGTGGGAGGGACCCCATGCTGAAACTGGGGAAGGAATACTTTCCCTAAGGAGGAAGTAGCAACTGAAACAGGTGATGAACTGACCACAACCCCCATTTTGCATCTCCCTGCAATGCTGCAGAGGAGGATGTACAGATCAGGAAGGAGTGAGGAGAAGGTGTTCTTAAGGTTTGTTTTATTTCTCATTGTCCTGATCTAATTTTGATAGATGTGTGAGAAAACTTTGAAAGGGTTAGTCCACATACACCCTGTTTATGCATTTGTTTCTGGGGATGAGCAATAAAGAGTGAGTTTTGATCTATGTTGGATATGAACTCTAAACTGAACAGCTTGTGCCAGAGAGGAAAGGTGGGAGATTTTGTCTTCTCTTCCTTGCAGCAGGCCTGTGCTCTTGTCACTCAGAGATGAATAAAATGAAATGTTGGTTGCAGCATGACAGTCCTGGCTGATAGTGGAACCTGTTGCAGTGTTCAAAATAGTGACATGGCTTGGTATATGAGGAAAAGAAGAGAGAAAACATTTATACATTTTGTATATTTTCTGTATTTAGAACACTGAGCATTTAGTGCTCTTTAGAGAGGCAGTTGAATTCTGATGAGTTCTCTAAGATGTTTTTTGTGGGTAGCCCTTTATACTTAAATGAAATCTGTAAATTCTGCTAGTTTCCATCATGGCTAGAAACCAACCCAGACAGATACCCTGACATTACCCCAAAAGACCTCTAATGAGGTCTCATCTGGTATAGAGTGTACAGAAATATTTGTCCAAAAGAAGAACATGGAGCCACATTTGTGATGAACCTGGAAAAAAAAATTCAATTATAAGTGGAAATATAAAATGGTAATCATTTTGTGATAAGAATTAAAGTGAATTATGAGTTCCTACTATTCTCCTAAAGTTCTTTTTTTCAGTAAAAATTTCAAATATTTTGTGAAATACAATGCTATCATTCTGATAGGAGTGTATTCATACAATGACTACATTTAAATAGAAAATGGGAATTTAAAAATGAAATATTTATAGAATATTGGAAGGAACCTTTAAAGATCTTCGAAGTAGTCCAACCCAACTGCCATGAGCAGGGACATCTTTCACTAAATTAGGTTGCCCAAAGCCCCATCCAACCTGGCCTTGAACACTCCCAGTGCTGGGGCATCAACAACTTTTCTGAACAACCCATTTTAGACTATGTCACCAGTCCCATCATAAATAATTTTTTCTTATGTCCAATCCAAATCAACACTCTTTCTGTTTAAAACCATTACCCCTTGTCCATATTTTTATCTGTTGCCTCACCTGGAATTGGAGCCCAGACTGAACTGACCCAGATCACAGCTCAGCAGCCTAGAGAGCTTTTCACCACAGAACACTGTCTGATGGTACCTGAGAGAAGGAGAAGGGCAAAGGTGCCAAGTAATAGTGAGGACAATACAGAAAAACAAAGCAGTTAGGGAGTTATCTCTTTTTCCTCAGACCCTCCACAACATCTGAAGCTAAATAACACTGCTTTTTTTTGCTATAACATTTGGAGAAGGAAGTAGGGGGACACACTCATACCTCTGCAGGCTAGCAAAAGATTTGAAGATGTGATGATTTCCAGTCCTGGGGAGACCAACCAACCACGTGGGTCAGATCTCCCAAGAAACAGAATGGGAAAAGATAAAATATTTAATTTAGTCCCGAGGTCATCTTGTGTGTGGTGGTTTTTCTTTCTTTTTTTCATAAAGCACACATCAGAATAGTGCCTTTAGGAGCTTCCTGGAAGTAAACATAAAACCATTGTTATTTCAGCCAGTACACTGTTCTGATTTGTTTTAAAGACTTCTTTTCCTTCTTTTTTTTTTTTTTTTTTTTTAACTATGTTTAATTTAGCATTATATCTGTTTTCAATTTGTGATAAAGAAGGGTGGAATTAAACACAGTTGTCAATAGCGTGCAAAAGCAGTGAGATATATAGCAGGAATATTAAAGCAACACTTCTGCAAGTGTCAGACAGCAAAGTTTCTTCTGATAAACCAGGGGATTTCTCTGCCAGTGGTGGGTATCTTAGCAGGGGGCTTTTGGCAAAGATTTATGCTGGGTGACTTTCACCTCACACAGCTTCTGACTCGTGAAATGTAGATGTCTGTCTTAGTCTCCTGCAGTTAACAGATTCTTTCATGATCTACTGAAAATGAAGTATGCTACAAAAGTGTTTGCAGGGTTTTTATTTTGCTGGTCAATCAAAACAATCCAAATGGCTGGCAAAGGTGTAAAGTCAAATGAAAGAGTCAGCAAAGTTGTTTATTAACAGACCATTGCTTCAAAGCTTTCAGTCAGTGGTCTGGGATATTAAAGCAAAAGCAACTTTTTAACTCAAACTCTTTCAAAGCAAGATTAACAGATGTACTTACTAAACCAGGAAAGAGACAGCAAAAAATGTGCACATTCAGAGTAAAAGTAGGTATCTTAATCTTACTTGATGGATAAAATATCATAAATTCCCTTTTTGACACTTTGTCTTGGTATAGCTATATATCCCACTATTCCTGTGCTCATTTTTAGGCATTCAACCTTTCACATTCAACACAAAAATCATTTTAACACCAAATTCAGCTCTATGAATTCCATTAATGCAATAAAGCACCTGAAAGTTCCCAATTCCCTTTGTAGATCTAACCTTTGAAATCCTTGTAGACTGGTTCAAGAAAGAGGAATTCAGCCTGAAGCAGATGCAGAGAAGACCTGTTTTGGCAATCAGAGGCGTAGAGAGTGTATTTTGTGTGAAAGTTTAATGCTCAGATAGTTTAACAAAACAAAGGTGATAGAGAGGTGATGCAATTGATTTTTATAAATACATCAGAGTGAAAGTGGAGTTATTTAATCTGAAGGAATGCTGTTGCAGCCCCAAAAGACACAGACTGCCCAAGGAATACATTAAAATTGGATATTGGAAGAAAGGCTTTATTTGCTGACACAGTGAAGTTCCTGAAAGAGCCATCCAGCAAGGCTAATGAGGAAGAATGGCAAGCATATAATTTTAAATGAGTTCTGACCAACCAAAGGATCGAGTCTACTGGTGTACCTGAATTACTTGTGACAACAAGAGGGCCGGAATTAGTTGCCCTGTTGCTGGAATATGCTCACCATTTTGTTCTTCTCATATTCTCAACTGCAGATATGTAGAGTTTTAGCTCATGTTTTACCAGAGTTAACCTGTAGTTTTAGCAACTTATTCTAGGTATGGAAGGAGGTTAGAGGTGCAATTTTATTGGCCCTGATAACATCATATGTCCATGGCAGTCATTTGCTATTTTCTCTGAAGCCCTAGCTACTCTGTGTCTGTGCCATGGCATGCTTCAGCTCAGGCAACCTGGTTTAAGGCAGAGCAGCAGTTCCAGCTGCATCATCAAAAGATAGAGATCTGAAAAGGATGACAACTATCCCAGGCATGCCCTACCACACACATACATTTGATACAGCGAAAACTTGTGTGTTCTCTGAGCAAAAAGCAACTCTAACCCAGGAGCCAGTTTTACAAAATTGAGCTGCTGAAGAGCAAATCAAGTGCTAAGAAATGCCCTCTTTGGTTCTGGTTCAGACAGGCTGGGATGTGTTGTCTGGTCCAGATGTGTCCTGAAGGAGTAAGAGCAGAGCATTGACCTCCCTTCTTTTCATCCCAGCTCCCCAGAGTGAGGAAGAAAGATGTCCCTACTATAGCTCCAGGACTTTTGAACTACCCTGATAATGAAAGATAACCAAGTGTTCCCTACTTTTCCTTACTTTCTGTGTGGCCCAATTCTGTTTTCTACTTATTCTGTGAATTTTAATATCTAATTGGATCTAATATGACCTTAATAGGTCATAGTTTTTCCAGTATCAGAGATGCTCTACTGTAGCTCAGTGAACAGGAAAAAGAGTGTTAAGCATCCATAAGTGCTCTTTTCTGTAGTTCCAAGGTGTAAATGAAAAAAATAATAACTGCAAAGTATGTATGAGAGCATCTTGTTGTTTTTGCTGGGAGTTTTTGGCATTATTGTTTCCTGACTGCTATGGAAAATGAGATTTGCATGCTAAGAACAGCCTTCAAAGCACTCTCCTTCCATTGGAAGAACGACAGGACTCCTAGAGGAAGGCCTCTTCCAGTCTCTGTGAATTATCCCAGGAGCCCACAGCAGTGTTTTATAATCCAGTTACTAACTACTCCTAGCTGTGTTATCTCAATAGAGAACCAAATGCAAATCTCTTCCTACAATTTTGGCTCTACAGAAGCTGACCAGTTTTACCAATGACCTCAAGACAGTCAAGATTTAAAATCTCCATTAGATCTGAATTCCACTCCTGCACCCTGGCCTCCATTCTAGTAGATAAACCATAGCAGTTCTCAAAATTATCATCCTGTAGCACTTAAACCTGACACTTTTCATGGGGTGGTAACCAAGCTCAGTATGATGGTGCAATTATGCAGGGCAAGCAGAGCTAAGCCAAATTCAAAAATCTCTCTCCCTAAAGAACCCAAATCAGTTTCAGCAGAACAAAGGCTTTTGGTCAGGCCACTCTCACAGAAGAGGGCTGGTGGCACATTGTTCATTTTACTGATGATAAATGTGCTTTTTATGTTCAAGTTCATAAGCAACATACATTTAACAGCCTGACATATTTAGAAGATAACAAATTTCCTTTCTGCACAGCAGATGGAAATTATAGATGTAAGAGCTGGGGAAAAAAAGCAATAATATCTATAAATCTTGTATTTTATCAATCTATTTCAGGCTGTACAATTAGAAAAGTTCTCAGTGACATCACAACTCATGATACATACCCACTGAAGTGTCCCCTCTGGGAAGATCAATATGGCTAACTCATTGTGAGAGTAAGAGATGTGCATCATTTAAACTACATTACACTTCCAGGTGATGAGCTGGGTTATCTGGAATCTGTGCAATTATACTTCACATGGAGCTGATGTCAGACCCCAGGGAGTGCTAGGATTTACACACCCTTCTCTGAATGCACTAAAAAGGAGATCACTGTGATGATTTTCATGAGGTTGATTATTCTCATGATCCATACCCAACAGATGAGCATTTTTTTTCATGGATACATAAGCATTAGGATACCTCAAGCAGTCAGTAGGAAATGCCAGGGGAAGTATATATTGGTAGTTCTTTCTTCTCCATTTCCTGTGACACCTATCTCAGGGACAAAGAACAAAGGCCTCTGTGACATCAGGTTAGATTCATCCCATCATTGCCTATACCTGAGTTTGTCAAGCCAATGGTTTTTACAACAAGCAGAAAAAAACTGGAAATTTCAGTCAGAAGTAATTTGATTTCCTCTAAACATCTACTTTTAAGAAAGGCCATGCTTTAGTGTCTATTTCCTCTCATCATTTAAAAAATGAGAAACTCAGATGTAGACATCTGTGTTTTGCCAGATTAATTACACCCTATGATTTACAGTTCAAAACTCCCTCCTGACCTCAGGTTTGGGTTGTTTTGTTTTGTTTTTTTCTTTTTTCATGAATCTGAGTGGGACTACATTGTGGTCATTTTGTACACAAACAGGAACTGATTTGACAGAGGTCCTGGGCTTTTGCCTTCTCACTGAGTTTCAACAGTGTGAGCATGATCCTGATGCAGCACAACTTACATAAAACCTGTCTCATTTCTACCTTATCCAGATTTCCTCTACATTAGAGCCTAGTGATTATTAAGCATGCATGAGAAATGCAACAAATGACTTCTAGACCTGTTTCATTCAGAGGAGGGAACCCTAAAATCAGGGTTGTTTTGTCCTGGAAGAAAAATTTAATCAATATATTGGGAACTCTTTTCCTTCCTGTTTAAGTTGGGCATATATCCAGGAGTATGAGAACATGCAGGTTCATAAGAAGAGAAAATAAAGTGGAGAGCTTGAGTCCAGTCAGTCTTCAAGTAATCAGCTTCAGTACTCACTTATTGGAAAAAGCTGATTATGATAAAACAGTGATTTGCATCAAGTTCATTACTATCTCCAAAATGAGGTGAGGTTTTGTTTTTCTAATTAATTATCTCTGCTTTTTTAAAATTAATCCATATCTATTAACACAGTAAAATTAAGTAAGAAACTGTTTCCTGAAAGATAACAACACAAAGAAAGTACTTGCTGCAGGGAATAATGCTTCTAGCATTCCAGCTTACCAAGGGTTTGGCACTATAGAAACTATGGCATAATCAGTGCTTTCAAGAGCTATAGTTCCAATTATAGTGCTAAACATATGATAGTTCCTTTGCATTTTAACTAATGTCGCAGGTAACAAAATAAACCTCCTGTACTACCTTGGCCAATGCGCTTTCTTCTGTTGCTGTGTAGTTATTGCAGTTTATTTTTCTACATGTGCTTCAATCATCCATTTTAATTATCCTCTTTAACCAGTAAAAAATTACTTCATGACCAATTTCAATTTAAAAAAAAACCTAAAAATAAACTTTAACAGTGCTAGGAGGACAACAAGCTCAGTCTAGGATCTAACCAAGTATTCAGACTCCAGCAGTGAGGAATAGCAGATGTTGTTGCATGCAAACAGAGCAAGCATGTTGTGATATTGATGAAATACTTTGGAGCCTGTAGCTGACAGGTTTTTGAGTCAAAGTTGTTATGTTTGCTTATGACTGGGAAGATAATTCAGGTGTTAATATGAACCAAGCCTCTAGTCAATTGCAGTGGTGAGTTTGTTTCTGAAATTCTATGATTTAAAGAAAAAATGGAAGGAAAAAGATATAACTTGTTATGGTGTTACACTTCTAAAGGACTTTTTAAAAGCATTTTGTTTCTCTTCCCACTCCCTGGTCCTGGCCCTTCTCCAGAATCTGGGTTCCTAAACATATGAATTCACATATTTTTGGGTCCAGCAGTCAGCACTGCACACCTTTCACTTAAGTGCACTGATACAACTCTTCATGGGGGGCAGTGTCCCCCTGTGCCTGTGAAGTGACAGCTGGCAGTAGTAAGTTGATGTCTTCTATACCAATCTGAAATATGTCTATTGGACCAATACAGAAAGATCCTGAAGAGAGGTGTGGTGTCCCTCTGGTACCTGGATTTACCCTTTGGAGCTCAGAGACACTGAGCTGCTCATGGGCTCATACTAGATGCCACACTTTTTCTCAGTTCTGAGAAAAAGAACTTTTGGTCTCTGGATTTTTTCCAGATTTTTCTTTCCCTCTAAATAGTCACCTCATCAAATAAACCTGTTTTCAGACACAGTTCTTTATCTATTAACTTGAACAGACAGCCTCAGTTTTCTCATGCAATTACCAAATGCAGTTTCCATACTTGACAGGTGTTCTCACTCACAGACCAATAACCTTCTAATCCTTGGGACGGCAAGTGTCAAATTTTAATGTGTGCCCAGGTGCCTCCTCCACAGCTATGCCTCCCTTGCATCTACAAACCTGATGCTTGACCCCTCCACATGTGAAATAGGCATTTTCCTTCTCCACTCTTCCCAGTACAGCCACTACAAGGATTATAAACTGGAAGCTTCAGAGTGGCAAGGCCACTGCACCTTCTGGGAATGTATTTCAAGTCACAGAAACAGATAGCTTGGAAACAATCTCTGAGATCATTGAGTCCAACATGTGACTGAGCACCACCATGTCAAGTAAACCATGGCACTGCGTGCCACATCTAGTCTTTCTTTAGACACCTGCAGGGATGATGACTCCACCACCTCCCTGGGCAGTATGTTCCAACGTCTAATCACCCTTTCCATGTAGAATATCCAATCTAAACCTCTCCTGGCACATCTTAACCCTGTGTGCTCTCATTCTGTCACTTCTTGCCTGGCAGAAGACGTGACCCCCACCTGGCCACACCCTCCTTTTAGGCCAGGATGATAAGGTCTCACCTGGGCCTCCTTTTCTCCAGCTAAACACCCCCAGCTCCCTCAGCTGCTCCTCATCAGTCTTGCACTCCAGACCTTTCCCCAGCTTTGTTTCCCTTCTCTGGACATGCTCCAGCCCCTCAATGTCCTTCATATAGTGAGGGGCCCAGAACTGGACACAGGGTTCGAGGTGTGCCTCACCAGCGACGAGCACAGAGGGGCAATCCGTGCCCTGGTCCTGTTAGCCACACTATTGCTGATACAGGCCAGGATGCCGCTGACCTTCTTGGCCACCTGGGCACAGCTGGCTCATGTTCAGCTGCCATTGACCAGCATTCCCAGGTCCTTTTCCACTGGGCAGCTTTCCAGCCACTGCCCTCAGTCTGTAGCGCTGCCTGGGGTTGTTGTGACCCAAGTGCAGGATGTGGCACTTGGCTTCATGGAATCTCATACCGCTGATCTCATCTCATGTAGCCTAGTCATGGCTCCACAGAATGGGGTTGCCAAAACAGTTGCTATGATTTTATTTAGGGGCTTTAAACAAAATTTTCTGCAAAACTCAGGCTGATGTGAGCAGCCATCTTGGAGAGCTTTGGACTGATAGTTAATGAAATTCCAGGCAATTTGAAAACACTGAAAAATAACAAGGAATATTGAAATGCATTAATTTGAGCCCCTCAGATCCACTCACTGCCACCATGGCACCTTTCACATTTCCCTCTCTTCTGTAGCCAAGTTCTGCATTGACAAGTCTGAATTTATATTCTTTGTGCATGATGTGGATGTTGCCAGAGGTCCTTGCTGCTGAGAGAGCTATGTGCTCAATTTATTATCACAAATGTTTACTGATCCTGCTAAATTTGTGTATCTCATATGTGTGAATTTGTCATCTAAACTAGATATTCCCTAGGGATTATAATATTTATAATGTCACTGGGATTATCATGAATCTAATTTGCATGTTTTCTGTTTATCAAGTTTTATTTTTTGTAGAGGCAAACACTGAAACAACATAAACCTTTAGTAAGCAGTAATTAGGGACTGGAAATTGTTTCCAGAAGAGTCTGGTTATTGGACTCCACCTGGGCAATCTATTTGTGATTTGTTTCAATTTACAAATTTTTTACAATAAAGAAAAGGATCTTTCTCTCTTGGTGATTGTTTTGAAAATTACCTTTCTAAAAATTCAGTTTTAAACACAGCCTTCTCCAGGAGCTTTCTGAAGTGGAGAGCAGTGTTCTCTCCTCTGCTGGGAGCTGCCTATTTCAAAACTGAGCAGACAAACACAGAACTCTTTGAAAGCAAATTCTTTGGAGTCCACTTCAGTTCCACTGGTAAAGCCCAGCCATTGGCATTTTGGTTGCTGAAGCGAGGGAATCTAGAGTTAAATCCAGATAATGCAGCAGCAATAGCTGCTAGCAGAAACCTGTTTGAAGAAACAGGTGCAGAAATAGCAGAAAATGTGAAAGTAAATACAGATATAAGAAAAATGTTGTGATTGCCAGTAGAATATAAGGATTTCAGAAGTGAAATACTAGTTATATGCAAGACATATTGATTACGTGGCAAGAGCAGCCGAGGCCAGAGCTCCAATGCGTGCAATTGGCAACCTTTGTCCCTGATATCCACCATCATTAGTTCCTGGCATTCATCCATCTGTATATGTCAGTCCTTCCCCATATGGACTCTGCTACTGGCTCCATGGTGGATGGGGCAAGGAAGGGAAAAGTACAGTCCTGACCTTTGTAGCTGGTCCCTGGGGCAGCAGCAGCAGCATTTACTTCCAGCTGATGCCCCTGCACAGAGTTCTTCTCCCATTACTCCTTGCTGGGGCCTTGGTTACATCTACATTATAATTTATCAGCTGGTGCTATATAGACCATACTGCTGGCCTGAATCTCCATGCATTTTCCCAAGATCTGTCTCTCTGCAGCAAGTCTATGCTTTTAAGTTACATGAACTATAGGTGTGTGAGGCCTGTTAGCCACATCTCCCATTGGAACAGATGTTTTAAGGCCTTACTATGAAACAATTCATGGTCCTCTGCCAGCCAGGTGGCACCAGTGCAAAGGTAGATGGGAGGCATGGAGACCACTGGGTCACATCCTACCTGTTCCCAGGGTACCCCGACCGTGCGAGGGCACGCACATTGCTGTGTCTGACACACAAGATGTACTGACAGGTTGCTTCCCCAGGCAGACCCTCTGTTTCATAATAGGCCTGGTACAAGTGTTTTTCTCAGTGTAGAATGTGTGTGGATTTGACATAAAGCATGCTCTAAAAATGTGGTTCAGAGTCTAGGAAGTGGTTTTGACACACAGAAGGAATTTAAGGCACATAAATTCTGAGATGTGAGCTGCCTGTCTCAGGAGATGGAGGGTTTTAGAGGTGGAAAGGCATAAGGACTTTTTGCAAAGAGTGTAGGAATCCCCCAAAACAGCTGTGAGCAGTTTTCATGTTTTTTTTAAAAATGCCTGTAATTGCTGAAATAAAGAAGTGGTAATAATTTGCAGTTCAGCAGGGAACTCTTAGGTGCTGTGGTGTTTTGCTGGAGTGGTTAATGAGAAGATAGACTAGGAAGTTACCACTGTGACAAATCTCTGTTAATTAGGACAAAGAAACCAACAAACAGAAGAGATGTTTGCAAGAGAAACGGGAGGCACAAAGATCTGTTCGGCTGTTTATAGGGTGCTATCTCAGATTTAACAGAAAACCTGAAGCTGGTTAAATCAAAGTGTCAAATTTCAGCACAGATTTTAGAGTGAAACATTCTCCCAAACGCTGGGTCCGTGGCCAGTGGCACATTTCATCTCTGTCCAACAGCTCTTTGCTGACCTTAGTGATCATTTTAGTGTGATGAGCTGCAGTATCTCACCAGGAAGGAAGCTGAGGGTGTCCACCTACACCTTGTGAATGATGTTTGAAACCAGGGACACTCTCAACATGTCTGCCTCCAGCTGAAAACTTTATTTTGCTTGCAAGGCTGGCTTTTGCTCCCCCACTGTCTTCTGACCTTCATCTTGATTAAAATTCTGCACTGAAGGTGGACAGTAACATAGAAGCCTTAAATGTTGAGAAAATAAGCCAAACAAAAAGGTTGCAACCATCCTCTGAAAGACAGATTTTCAGTTCTGAGCTCTAAAGAAGATATAACTAGATCTCAGAATAGTGTACTGGAGGCTTTGGTCATGTAGGAGAAGATGGTAGATTTATTAGGAATTGCCGCTGTACTGAAACATGCCTCTATTGCCTAATGAGTGACACCACACAGCTCCCTGAGCTCCTGGAGGTGACTGCAGCAAGTCCACACAGTCCAGAATTTTGGCTGAGACAGTCTTTGATGCTGAGGAAGACAGATAAGCCCAGACAAATACCACACTCTGACCCTATCTGCCTCACAATTAGAAATTAAGGGTGTTTTATCCCACTCCCAGTGCTTTTGATTCTGGGACTGTTACAGACAAAGTGAGCTCAGGTCTGCCTGTATGTGACAAGCAGTCACAACTTGGGACAATTTGGAAAGAAGGATTTAGCCTTCTTGCAAAGTTTGATCTTGCTGAAGGAACTGCCAAGCACCGAATGTTGCAGCTGCAGAGCATATTATAATTACATTCCAGAAGTTTGAACACTATAATATTCAGAAATAATTCTGAACAGCACACTAAAAAAAGCCTGCAGGTGGCACACACTGCCATGGTTTAGTTGATGAATAGGTGTTTGGTCATAGGTTGGACTTGATGATCTCAAAGGTCTTTTGCAACCTAGCTCATCCTGTGATTCTGTGTGATTCTGTGACTATTCTTATGGCTGGCAAAGGGTTAACTTTAGCACTGGTAAATCTGAGAAGGTTTTAGTGAACTTCAGTGGAGACAAGAATCACCATGTGATACATAAAGGCCTGCAGATTAGAAACAGTCTTCAGATCTTCACAAAAGTCAGTGTGCTGGTTTTCAGGTGACCCAGAAGGAGACTACACTGTTCTTGCAGCATAGAAAACTGGCTTGGCATGGGATTAAGCACACCCCATTCCATGTTTTCAGCTCCCTGGTTCATTAAGTGTGGGCTCAAAGCCACCTTAAATGTGTACTGACACAGCTCACCTCTCAGGGCGTTTTTAGCTTAGGTTGTGGCATTGTCCAACTGGAGACCATTTTATGCAAGCCTTGTTTAAAGTTTAATCCTGAACCAATTTACCACATCCAACTCCCTGTAACCTCCATCAAGCCCTTCTGCCTGTCTGCAATGACAATGTCAGACAGACAAAAAAGGCTCATGTTTTCTCCTGGAAGAGCCTGGCACAGCCATCTGGAGAGCAGCAGGGGCTTGTAGTCAGAATTCAAATGGGATTGCATTCAGGCTACTGGAAAAGACACTGTGGATACACAGCACTGGATTTCAACTTCAAACCTCTCCAAGGAAGCATCTGCTACAGGATGGACAAATGCAGTCCAAAAAAGTGAGGTGTGGATATCTTCCGGACTACTGGACCATGATGAATTCAGCTCAGCCTGTGATCACATTCATCCCTGACAAGGTGCCAGCTGTATTTGGCTGCAGTTGACCTGTCCCAAGTGGCACATGAACTGAGCTGTGGGTGAGCCTGAAGTTGCTTTTTGGCTTATGCTGTGGTTTAGGAATGGTTCTCCCCAGTTTAGTGAGCCTGAGCTGCCACTCTCTCCCTTTCCCTCTCTGACTGAAAGCAAAAAGGCAAATATTATGGGTTGAGATAAGAACAATTTACTGGAAACACCAATGAGATAAGAAAATAAACAGTAATAGCAACAATATTAATAGCAAAAGTGTACAAAAGAGAGGGTTATTTATATGCAAAATGCTCACCAAGCTTGCGACAATGAAGCAATAGTGGACAGCCTCCCTTTATTTGACCAGAAGCAATGCCAAGCCATTCTTTCCAGAAGCAAGACCTTCCTTTTCCTCACTCCTGGCAATGATGTGAGGTGGTGTTGAATAATAGTGAGGTCTTGGCCATACCCCCTCCTGCTGAAACAAGGACAGCTTGAACCTGCAGGTAGCTCAGGGTGCAAATCTTACTGACTGTGCAGAACAAGGTAGCCCAGGTGTGAAGAGACTGATACCTGCTTTCATAGATTTCTGTATCATCAGCCATTGCTGGATTTCTTGGTCTGCTTTAATACATGAGACAGTTCAATGTTCTGCTAGGAAAGTAATTGGATTTTTATGAAATTTATAGGTGTAAACAAAATCTACATCATATATATCCCACTTTAGAAGGATTTCAGAGAATCATAGGGTGTTAGAGATTGGAAAAGACTTTTAAGATCATCCAGTCCAAATTCCCCTACCCTCTCCACTGCATTGGGCAGGGACACCTCCCACTCAACAAGGTCTCTCAAGGCCTTATCCAGACTGGCCTTGGACACTGCCAGGGTTGGGGCATCCACAGCCTTCCTGAGCAACCTGTTCCACTGTCTCAGCACTTTTACAGTAAAGAATTTTATCCTAATATCTAACCTATATTTCCCCTTTTTCACTTTGTACCTGTTACTCCTTGTCCTGTCACTATTTTTTTATGAAAAGTCTCTTGCCAGGTTTCCTGCAGGCCCCATTCAGTTACTGGAAGGTTGCTGTGAGGTCTCCATATAGCCTCCTCTTCCCCAGGTAGAACAGCCCCAAATTCCTTAGTCAGGCTTCATACAAGAGCTGCTCCAGGCCTCTTATCAACTTTGTGACCGTCCTCTGGACTTGCTTCAATAGTTCCATGATGTTCTTATGTTGAGAATGCCAGAACTGTACACAGCTCATTTCAGAAAAGGATCCTTCTGAGCAGTTGTCATTGCCCATTTCAGATCACCTCGTGCTTCTGGGACCCTAAAAATTGTACACCACTCCTTAAAAAGCAGAAGCCATTAGAGAAATGCTTTTCAAGATAAATTTGAAAAGTGCTAGTAGTCTTCTATTTGAAACAATTTCTTTATCTAGGATTTAATTTTATTAATTAGTTTCCAGCTTTAAAAATCTGAAGCAAAGGCAGAAGGATTCAGTCTCTTTCAGATTATCATCAGTAAAGTACTTTCCTTCAGAGTTTCCAGATATGGAGGAATACTTATATGTCATTAGTGCTATTGTCTGATGATACTTCACTTCAGAAACTCAAGAGTATTTCAAACCTCATCAGTTCAACCAAAACTCTGGTTGGTGGATTTTAATGAACTCGAATACTGGAATGGTGCAAAAGAGAATAAGAGCTGTCATTCCTGATTTTCGCTTTGGTGTTTTATGATTTAAATGCATTGAATTAAACACCCCTGATACAGAGTTTCAATTACATTTTAAATGTCTTTTGAATAATTCTTCATTCAAGTATATGCAGTCTCTTGTTCAACTGAGCAGCAGTAACTTTTTTCATTGCATGTGCTATACATATGTGAAGTACTGGAGTCCTTTAACAGTTTTGATGTCGCTGGGTACTAAATGTGCAAGGAGGTGGCCAAAGGTCAGCACCATTGAGGGGCTGTGTCCATGAAAAGTATGGGCTGACAGCAAATTATGAAACTGGCCTCTTTGGAAGACTTTCATGAAAGGTTGCCAAATTAATGGAAAGAATAGAATAGAATAGAATAGAATAGAATAGAATAGAATAGAATAGAATAGAATAGAATAGAATAGAATATTTCAGCTGTAAGGGATGTGCAGTGATCATCCAGTCCAACTGTCTGAGCACTTCAGGGCTGACCACAAGTTAAAGCACACTGTTAAGGGCATTGTCCAAATGCCTCTTAATCACTGACAGGCTTGGGGCACCAGCCACCTCTCTAGGAAGTCTGTTCCAGTGTCCCAGTACCCTCTCGGTAAAATAATGTTTCCAAATGTCATGTCTAAACCTCCTCTGGCACAGCTTTGAACCACTCCCATGTATCCCATTACTAGATACCAGGGAGAAGACCTCAGCCCCTCCCTCTCCACAGCTCCTCCTCAGGAAGCTACAGAGAGCACTGGGTTTGCCCCTAACCTCCTTTTTTTTCCAGACTAGGCAAACCTGGAGTTCTTAGCTTCTCCCTACAGGACATTGTTTCCAGCCCTTTCACCAGCTTTGTTTCTCTCTCTGGACATATTCAAGGACCTTCACACCCTTCTTAAATTGTGTGACCCAGAACTGCATTCAGTGCTGAAGGGGAGACTGCACCAACACTAAATACAGTGGGATTCAACTGGTTGTTTATGCTGTGTTTAGACTCATGGAATCATTTCAGGTAGGAAAAGACCTTTAAAATCATCAAATCTAACTGTAAACCCAGCGCTGACAAGTCCATCACTAAACCACGTCCCTATGCACCATGTCTACATGTTTGACACACTTCAGGATGCAGTTTTCCCTCCTGGATGCCAGGGTATTCACCTGACTCATACTGAGCCTGCTGCCAACCTGCAACCCCAGATTTTTGTCTGCAGGGCTGCTCTCCAGTCACTGCTCTCTCACTTTCCATTTTTTCCTGGTCTTACTTCATCCCGGATGCAAAATCCAGCGTTGGTGACGGTAGGAAGTGCACACATAGGTCAGTGACTCTAGAAAGGTAGTGATTGTGTTAGACATGTGCTAGACTGGCTTCTAGACACCTTAAGCAGGATTTATCTTGCCTTACATTTTGGATGTCTACAATGTAAATCAATATATTGATATGCTGATATTGATTGCTGGTCATCCTACACTGTCTTGTTAATCAATTACATAAGCCTTTCTGTGACAGGTGATTCATCTCACCTATCTTATAAATGTAAGTAAGAATGAAAAGAAACATTTTCTGAAAGTGTTCATTCATCCTATTAATGATAAAAGCATAGAACAAAATTTGGTCTTATAAATACCACCTTTGCCTCAAGGAAAATTTCAGGTGCCTCATGTGGCTAGGTAGATATCTTTGGACTGATCTTCAGAATTTAAGCACTTCCAGTTAATGTATTTTTCATTTCTAGCACCAAAGGATTACCTGTATCTTGTCCTCTCACTTTATTTGTTTGTACAGCCATAGGAGATGGACATAACAAGCACAGCCTATGGAGATGATCTGATTTCTACTCTGTTGCACGTGAGTGTATCTACGCATTTAGGACAATGGCCAAGTCACGAGTGACTTCCCATGTAGAAATGTACCTTGAGCCTCTTGCAAACCTTAGCCTCCCCAAGAGTTCATTTCCATTCACAAATCTGTTATCTTTTCCCCAGACCACTTAACTGCACATGTCATTCACAACCTTTAGGGGTAAGGGATGTTAAACATTCATTGTCACTGTCATACATGACTGGCATATCTTCTACAAGTGATCATCCAGGTATAGTCATCTTCTTTGCCTTCCATAACTACTACCAAGTATGAAACCTCTTATCTATAACTTCTTTCATTTTCTGAGTAAATCTAAAAGACCCATTGTGTAAAACAGTTCAAAACACCTCCCTCTTGGACTGATACTATAGTTCTCAATATACATGTTAAAATGTCTTGGGCTCTGGACTTAAATGAGATGCTTTTTATGATCAGTAGTCTGTGGTGAAAGTGAGACACCTGAAGCAATTAAGATGTAACATAGGTAGAACTGCTCTTTCCACTCTTTTCATCTGCATTTTTCAGAGCTGACCAAAAAAAAAAAAAATAAAGTGTCCCACTTGAGCTAGGGAAGAATCTAGGTCATATCCAATATTAATAGAAAGACAGTGATCAGTCTGATCAGTCTGTCTGTCCTGGGATAAATAAATTCCTATATCTGGAAGCTGACAGCATCATACTATAAAAAGTGCATAGAACAACTTCAGAGCTGCCCTAATCTCAGAGATAAATAATTGAACACTGGAATATTTTGGCTCTATTTAAATACTAAAATCTAGGTTTAAGCAAAAAACATTCAAATGAATGTTAACCCTACTTCCTTCCCTGCTCTTCCCCCTTGCCTAAGCTCTATCAGCAATTTGAAGCCATGATTTGGAGAGAGAGAGAGAGATAGAGAAAGAAAGAATGAATCCTATGAAATGCGTTTTGTGGGGAAAAATACCAGATGCAAAGATAAATTAGTTTCAATGTGTATATACCAGAGCACTAGCATAGGCTGAAAAATCTGCTAGTGAAATGCCAACCTTTTGATAGGATTTATTTTTTTCTTTGGTTCAGCAGATTCCTTTTTCATTACTATAAGAAATGGTAGCGCGAGCAAAGCTCTGGATAAACTATATCAACAGCTTCAGCTGTGGAAAGAGCATTCATGTGTATGATACAAAGGATGACGGGAAATGTCTTTTACTACAACAATTGTTACCTTTGACCCTCTCTTGCTTGTCTTCCAGAAGATGAACCCGATACATGGTAGGGTTTACAGCAAGAAATCTATTACTTTGAAGTGCTGGAATGTTGCCATTGAGGAAAGGAAGAAAACAAAGCAAAGCAAAGCAAGCTTACTCTTGACATTAAAGCCAAAAAACTGAAATCACAAAACTCCAGCAGCTGTCTGTTGTTTCAGGATATGTTTCCTGCATTATGCCCATGACATTTTGCAGGAAATACTTTTCAACATCCTCAAAGATTAAACTTTAGTATCATATCCAGGAATTAAATTGTAAAGGCTTTGAGCTAAAGTGGGAGAGTTGAATCTTAAAAGGAAAAAATTTGTCTGTGATTACAAGCAAATGAACAAGCTCTAAAAGGCAGAAACGGAATTAATTTTCTCCTTGCAAGTTCTATAGTGCCTGTGCGATACATGAGATTTTACTTTAGCCAGTATGGAATGTGAGATTAAGGGGAAAATACATATTAATGAAGAGACTTTACCTTAATATCCATTTCCAAGTGCAGCTCAGTAGAGCAGTACAAATAGTAGTAAGCCACAGTGCCATTAGAGACATAATCATCAATGGCAGCTGCTAAGACATGGGGTGCATGAGATCTCAGATGTACTTTTCTGTGAGAGCAGGAGAAGCAACCTGACTCTGAGGGAAAGTCATCTACAGAAGACAAATACAATAATAAGCTCTTTAGTTTGATAGAAAAGGAGTATCATTCACTGATGTTTTTGCAGATCTCTCCAAAAAATATCAGCTTAGTAATTTTATCACACATGAACAGAAAATCAGCTAAGGTATTGATGCAAAACTTAGATATTCGTGCTCCAATGGCACACAGTAAAGGGAAATCTCTTTCTTCCTATTTTTCATGATAATAAACTGGTGATTTAGAGTTCTATTTAGAGACACATAGCCTATCCAGTAAAGGCATGAGCATAACCTAAGGGAGTTTGTCTTTCCTCTCTAATTGGGTTTTGTTTTGGTTTTTTGCCCTGGTCCTAAATTAGATTGTTAAGTCTTCAAAGCAGGAACCCTGAACTCAATTATCCTCTCATTTTTCTCAGTCAAAGTCACTAAAGCTTCACTAAAAGTAAACTTGCAAAAGTAGATGAGGAATCATACTTGCCTCACTGTATGGCTTCAAAGACATCTAAATTACACAGACATGTGATGCAGCCACTTGAGAAAGTTCACCACATACTACATGGGTTGTTCCACTTTCCCCATTGTCATTTCTTTCATTATTACATGACTACAGAATTTTCATCTTTTGCTATTCTTGCACCAGAAATGAGAAGTTCTTCTACAGCTCTGTTAAGGTTTCTCCTGCTTCCAAAGATAAAACTGCAGAACAACATAGTGCTTTATTACAGCCAGTTAAAATTTTGGTGAAGGTATTCTCATTCCAAGCAGGTTGGCCTCTCCTCTATCCTAAAATTGCAAACAGACTTAGGTTCTCATATTCAAAATGCAGTTTTTTTGTAAAAAGCCATGCTTAAAGTCCTCCTCCTAGGGGAATTAGACTGATCCATACACCGACCAAGGCTTCATGGCTATAAATCCCAACCAAAAGGAAGACCTCTCCAGAGGTGCACAATGATATACTTGACCTAACTGTCAAGAAGAGATTAGTCCACAGCTCTCCTTTCTGGATTTCTTTATTTTTAGTTTGGAGCTGCTCCTATGTCTAAGCCTTCATTGTCTTCCTCAAGCAAAACCTCTTCCCCTTGCACAGTGTGGAGGACCTGCCACCTCACTGCCATTTCTGGGTGCAGTCACAGTGGTTACTGGGATTTGGAAAGTATTCTCAATCCCCAAGGAACTGGGAAGAGTATTCTGCTTTGATAAGGAAAAAAAAAAAAAAAAAAGGGATAAAAAACGCAGTAGAAACCTTTGTTCAAGCCATTTTCAGGTCAGTGTGACAATATGTGTATCAGACAAAATGGAAGGGCAAGAGAAGTCAGTATCAAAAGTACTTCTGGAAATCTGTAGAAAAAGCAACTGTTTCACTAAGTCAAAGGTCATACGGAGTAAGGTAATATTTATTTGTCTGTACTTTTTTACCCTGTAAAATTTCCTTTAATTATATGTACATGTATAAAAAGTATACAGCTATTGATACGGAAAAAACTCCTAACTGATCTTCATGATTCTGATTTCTTTCTTAAATGGCATAGGTTACCATTACAATTACCTTTTGTTACCTTTGTAATTTATTAGCCATTTTATACATTGAACCTTTATGTAATGTGTGATGTAATGCCTTATAATGATCTCATTTGTTTAAAAGGTGCTGCAATTCTTTAAATAGAAGTTGTTTTCATATAATTTGTCTTAAAATGAGAACAACTTCTGTCCAAGAATAATAACCAAGTTCAAGCACTGTCAGACTGAAACACAGTGAATCAAAAACAGTTAAAATGAAATTTTGCTCCTATCTGACAGTCATCCTGCAATATTTATGGATTTTATTGTTGCAATAAAATTTGATGGGGAGAAAGGAATTGACTGATTTTCTTTGTTCCACCTATTACCCTACAGTGGGTTTTGAAAGATATATTCACATAGGAAAAGTAATTAAACCAAATGTACTCTTAATAACATGAAGAAAATAAGATGAATATAATATTTTGAGTCTTCTTCAGTTACAGCGTATCATAGTGATAAAATTGGAACAGGTTCAAAGGGGACCATTTTTGCTTTTTTTAGGCTAAATATGTCCCTTTAACATTTTAATCTAAAACTGAATTATGCACATGTCTTGCAAGAATGAGATGAATTTCAAGGAAGCAGTTAATGTCAAAAACACTTATTCTGCCTTTCTCTTGACAAAGCAGTGAGGCTGACAGCCTACTTTGATTTCTTGCTTCAATGTTATTATGTGTTTTCAGGTGAAAACTAGATCTATAACACTGCTTCATTATAGATTTTTTAAATTATTATTTATCTGTACTTTAAAGAAAATAATAAAATAAAGAAATACCACTTTGCTCCAAGTGCACAAATCATACCTATATGATATTCCCTGCTTGGTTCAGAAAATATTTCGTTATGCTCAAATTCCTTTATGGAAAACTTCTACCAGAAGATCTTGATACTGTTGATTAGAGTGATTGATGATTTTGAGGATTTGATTATTCCACTTAGATAGCTGAGATCAATTAACTAGCTTTCTAGCCCTCTATCAGTGGAGAGTTTCAGCTTGCAGAGTTGCTTTGCTCTCTACCCCTGCATGTTTGAACTTGGCCAAATCACTTCTCAGAGCCTCAGTTTACTCAAGCTTAATATTGGAGGAAAATTTCCCCTTCAAGACATCAAGAATCACCTTTCCGAAAATGCTTTCAGAGACATTGACAAAAAGAGCAACAGAAGCACCAAATACCATAGTAGTATTTTTAACATTTGTGTTTCAATTCTGTCGTCTCCAGTTGTGTTTTAGAATTTGGAATTAGAATTAGATTTATGTGCAGTGAATTTTACCGTTTCATTAAATTTAGTCCTCTTTCTCTAATCCTTTTGTATTACATTTTCTGTGTACCTCAGCTTTGGTGAAACCATGCAACCAGCAGGCTTTGCAGAAGGGAACACAAGTCCCACTCCTCTCAGACCAGGATCTCTTGATCTTCTGTTTTAATACACAACAGTGAAACACAAAATGAAGACTGTGTTTCATGAGTCATGCTGGCCCATAGGCTTCATATGCCTCACACCTGACTGCTGGACAGCCTTCCCCATCAGGAGATTGGCCCTAGCTGCCCATTCCTTTGGACTTAGGGCTTTGGCATCAGTGGCTACCTTGTGGCTCAGTGCCAGCTGTCAGGATGTCTGCAGCGGAGTGATGTTGTGACTGACCCTACAAGGGATCAGGGTGGTGCAAGATACAGTGAAGAGGATATTCCTGTTGGGGGTTGTCTGGAGCGCTGTCCTGGAGGTCAGGCATTATCTGAGGCTTACACCTTCTGAATGAACCTCACACCTCTCTACAGATACTTCCTGTCAAAATTGCAGAGCAGTAACAGCCAATAACATACTCATAAAAGTCACCATAAAAAAATGAAAGAAGTGTAATAGGAGACTCCCCAGTAGATTTATGTATTTTTATTTACTGTTTAAAGACCATATGTCTTTACTCTTTCCACTAGCTAATAACCAGCTGCCACCGAATGTAAATTCGACTTTTCACCTGTTTCTCTTCTATGTGGTGTAGCAATGACTCAGGCTGCACATGAACAGCAGTTTCATAAAACCACTTTTTTGATAATTTCTAGTCCTGATCCTTTTTAAAGAGTAGGAGTTTCACTACATTGCTATTACCCACTAATTTCATGGTCCATGGTCAAACATAAGGCTGTAATTCAATTGTGGATTTTTTTCTGATACTGCAAAGAGCAAGAGCAATCTAATTTATATTCTCAGTGTTCACAAGGATTACGTTTTGTTATTTATAATATAGGTAGTTTATAATACATGCTATTTATAATATAGTCATTAAGTTATTTAAAATCCGTTATGCTGGAAAAGAAATCTAAATCCTTAAAATGTATAAACAAAGGGATTACAGTGCCAGAGATCGCAAAAGGAAGTGATTACTGAGGGAAAAATTTACCACAGTGTGTTCACTTCCTGAGGAACAATCACTTGTAGACAAGACAGTGTCTTGTCTACAGCCTGCCTGCATGTACAAATCAATTTTTAACCAAAAAAACATGACTTATCAAACACTAGCAAGCTATTGCATTGTAAGATGTTTATTATAGGATACACTTTCTACATCATAATACATGGGAATTAATTGACAAAGTAATAAGGATATCCTATATCTACTTATCCTTATTCTGGCAATATCTATTTCATGTTATGTTCAGATGAACAAGAAAGTACAGTCATAATTGCAGGAGGAAAAGCTTTTGAAAGATGTGAAATCAATATCTGTCCTGAAATTGGTACTAGAAGAGAAATATTTTGCAAAGCGATTAAACTTACAACTCATTGGGAGCCACACACTGTCATAACACTTGATCTTACAAGAAGCTGAACATTTTCCCTCTGCTCCAGTAGACCATCCATGGGTGGATGACAGATAAAGTCCCATGGACAGCACTGGCAAAACTCTTGTGCTTACATTTAAACTGGCCCTTAAACACTTTAGTTTTTGAACCAGTATGCGCAGAAAGGTAAAGGAATGAGCCTTTAACAAAAATTTATTAACAGTCCAGAACCAAATTCTGCAATCCTGAAGGTCAAAGTCTAGCTCATTCATAGTCTGTGACTTATGCTGTGTAAGGCACCTGGACTACATATTTAAATTATTATTATTATCTCACAGTCTTTATCCAGGCAAAACATCCACTGGTCTATGTATTGAAACAGATGTATTAATTCCACACATCAGGTTCTGGGCTCTCGATAATAACTTAATCCTCTTCCTTTACCTGTTAGCCAGCCTCTGCACTTCATGCTTTTAGGCTGGTGCTGCGTGTCACTGACAAAGGAGTGGTTTTGCTGCCATCATTGGATGTAGCAGGATCCATGTGCTTTGGGTGAGTAAGGAAGTACAGGAGGAACCTGAGGTGCGCAGGCATGGGGCTTTCCTCTTTATCTTAGTTCAATAGTTGATATCTCAGAGACTCCAACACTATTGGCTACTTTAAAAGCAGCAAAGGCAGGAATAAGTTGTGTGGGGTCTGGTAGATTTACTGTCTGTCTGTCCTGGGGTCTGTTGCCTGTTGGAAAACAGGGATTCAAGGATGTGTGAGTGTGCTCCCACTGACGTGGGGCAGCTTCACCACTAAGAGAGGTAAAGTTCATTAATGCCTGCCCATTGAAATAATGAAAATAGATATTGTTCAGCTAAATTAGTGTGTATAGGAGGGAAGTCTGGTCAATAAAAGCAACAGACAAGAAGATCTAACATCAGCAGAGACCTTTTTGTGTTTCCCTTCAAATGCACAATAGTACAAGAAGGGACAATTTTTCAAACTCCATGGAAGGTAAGAGTATGGGAGCCTGATGACTTCTCATGGCCTTCTAGTCTTTAGTGTATATTCTATAAAATGTTTTAGCTCTACAATCTTCTATTTCAGAACAGTGTTACGAATTTTTATTTCTGCTTCCCTCTGACCTAGGAATTTCATTATCCAAGCAAAAGCAATTTTGCTATTGTGAACTAAATTTCATCCACTGTCCTGGCAAACTTTGCTTCCAAAAGAATGGTGCATATAAAACCTATTGAATACTTGACACTTAATTTTTTGTCTTCTGACTACCTTGCTCATTCACCATCCTATATGTGCAACAAAGCCATAAGGATTAAGGATATAAGAATAATTACATTTTCCATTTTACTGCCAAATAAAAACATGGAAAAAATCCTCTCACCAAATTAAAAACAAAAATCCCTAGGTATTAAAGTTAAAGTAGAATGATTCATTCTTGGATGTTTGACAGATTAAAAAACAAGAGAGGGATTACAGCAAAATAAGAGGACCGAGGAGAAGGAGAAGGTATCTGGGTAGTTCATGCCTGATGTCAATAAGCTTGCTTGCCTCTCAGAGCTTCCACTAGTGCCCGGTGCTTTCTGCTTCAGTGTGTCTGAAATCCATCTGGCCAAAGCTGTCCTTAGCTAGGAGTGTTCTCATCCAGCCTAGGTAAGAGCGTGTGAGAAATTGCATTCCCTGAAGGAGCTGTAAAATGAATGAAGCTATTGGCCTCCATGGGCACTTTTCTGAGGGACATTCAAAGGGGCTCAAGGCAGAAGTCCACCCTTGTGAGGTGAGCAGCAATCCAGAACAGCCAGAGTGAGTCTGGAAAGGTGGGAAGGACAAGATATTGGAACATACATACTCAGAAACAAAAGAAGATATGGACCACTGGACCACTGTGTAGCCACAATGCCAGATGGCACCAGACAGTTCACATGGATACTCACACGGCATTCCCTGCTATAACAAAATACACTGGTTGAAACACTCCACAACAGAGAAGGGAGTGTGCAGATGAGCAGGATACAAGTGCCTGAGCACCCGGGCATAACCCACATATGCCATTCTGCCAATGCCTCCATCAGGAGCCTGCATGTTGCCATTGGTTCAGCACATGTTCCATTATGTCTGACAGGAACTTGGAATACCTTAAAACATGGCAGCTAGAATACTGTAGATGTGAAAGAAAGAAGGGACATTCATTCACCATCATCAGACTGTGTGACTTCTCAACGAGGAGCAAGGGATCACTTTTACCTTCATAACATTGCCAAGCCACCCTGTTGCGTCTTTGCTTCTATTTAGTGTCTGAAGTTAAGAAATTTGGGAAATGCATGTAAAGATATTTTAGAAAATGTAAAAATGAACTGCTTTGACATTCCTAGCATTATTGCTGTTTTCACTGTGATCAAAACTTAGCAAATCCAAGTCAAATTTATCATAACTGCATCTTTCAATGCTGCTTTATTTGCCTATTTTTTTCCTTTTTCCCCTCCCAAATATAAGGCTGACTAAAAAAAAAAAAAAAAAAGAAGAAGAAAAATTGGATAACATCTAGTCATCTCATCCACACTGTATAGTAGTTCACCAGTGAGCTGATGCCTATTTTTGAAGAGTCCAGGCATGAAGGATGGGAGTTGAACCACACCCAAGTCTTGCCCCAGAGTGGAGTCAGTACAGAGTCAGGATGCTCATTTGCATCCAGGGGTCCAAGACCTGTCCCAGTCTATCTGTTTGGTATCCTGCAGCATCTCAGATGATGTGGATGTTAAAGGTCGAGAGCGCAGTCTCTCCCTCCTAGGCATTTAGATGGCCATGTTCAAGGCCAGGTCACCCATGAATGGTGCTGTGCAGAAAGAGATGTAAGAGCCTCGCAGGAGGCTCTCTCTCCTTCTTTTGGGAGCTGCTTTATAGCTGAAGTTTTTGTTCTTGGTCCCCACCTGAGGTGAACTTCAGCTGCTTTGCAGCCTTGAGGTGCTCCATTTTGTGCCTTACTGGTATGTACTTTGGTTCTGAGCTTCTACATTGACTTTCTAGTGCACCTTGGACTTGTCTCATCACCACATATTTGTGGGGTGAATGCTGCTCTGTGTCTGATGCTGGCTGCTTATACAGGTCTGCTCTGCACTCCTGGCTTAGGAGAAGTGGGACAGCCCTGGATGGTGTCAGTAGAGGCTCTACCTGCCTTGCTGAGAATATCAGCTCCCAGCTCCTCATCTGAGGAGTGATAGACCCTCAGCTCTGCCTGGCAGGCAGAGATTTTCACCCTTTCTTTAATTTCCTACTTGCCATTTCAAATGCAGCAGATTATTTCAAGATGCCTGGAAGTTCCTATTTGAGTTTGATTGCCTACATAAAATGAGTAATATCGAGTCAGCTTCCTGAAGATGGCTGTCCACATCTCAATTGGCATTTCATCTAATCAGAGTTATCAGGGGTATTCTCAGAACCAAAATGCAAGTGTGGCTGATGATACAAAATTAATGGAATTACATCTGCCTACATGGAAGCAGACCCTCTGACCTTGAGTACTTAACTTCATAGATATGACATGAGCCATAAAGGCTCAGCAGTTGAAACTCATCTACTCATTTCATTGTGCCTCTTACAGGGAAAAAGGGAAGACTTTCTGCCTCTCAGTCTGTCACCACTTGTCACAGAAGAAAACAGAGGAAAAAATGAATTAATGAATAAATAATCAGTGGAAGTTTTTGACAAAGTTAACACAGAGATAAAGTTCATGCAGTACTAGCAGCACACCTCAGGGTTTCTCACAAATGGAGGTGCTATTATGGAGACCCCTTATTTGTGTAAAGCTCCATTATAATAGATAAATAGAAATTTAAGAGTAACCTTAAGTAGGAAAATTCATCAGGCCAGAGGGTTGAATTTACTATCCAATGTCCATGCCTTGGTTTTAATCCATGGTTTAAACTGTTTCAAAACTTTTTACTGCTAATGCTCCTCTCTCAGGACACAAAATTTAAGACCTGTCCCAGTTTCTTGTCATCTGTTGAGCAGAACAGGAGGTGACAAACTCACCTTAAACTATAGGGTCTTTGAAGCAGAAGACAACACTCTCTTTGTTCTTTGTCAAGCAGGTGGGAATCTGAGGTCCTACACCATTGTTATGTAAATTAAACATAACGTTAAATTACAGAACTCACTCCTTACCCATCCAGAATTAAATCTCTGTCCACCTCCACAACATGTGGCAGATACTGTTTCAAAATTTCCCTTTCGATAGAAGAGATCATTTTTCAGTAAAGCTGAGGTTAATAATAAGATAGAACTATAGGTAAATTGAAATATCTTTAAGGCAAACCTAGAGAAAGGTAAGCATGTTTTAAAGTTAATCCAGTACTCACCGTGCAGATAAAGAGAAAAGTGAATTTTCACTATATTTTTCTTTTTAGAGGTGAGACCATTTAGGTAGAAACCTAAATGGTTACCTAAAAAAAAATCTCACCCTATGATAATTTTTCTGAGTAGTGAAATCTAAGTAAAAGAATTTTAGGTTAGCAAATCACACCAATATACCAGGATCACAAATTTTGTTCTGCTTTCTATGGACTGCCATTTACCTCAGAATACCATCCAGAAAAGTTTATTTCATCCAGAAAAGAAAATTTTAGAAACTGTGCAGAGTTCCAGCTTAGCTGCATTGATCCGGTACAGCCATATAAAAGCTAAACCTCACATACACAACAAGGAGGCTCAGAGAAAGGTTAAATCCAGAGGAAGCTTGAAGTTTATAAATTTGCTTAAGCTACTTTTGCCACTGTTGATATAAATCAGAGACACCACTAGAGTCCTACACTTGGCTCAGATGGACTTGTGTGGGAATAAAGACACTTTGCCTGCAGCTCAGGTGATGTAAACTTCTTAATTCAGGGATGTGTTGTTGGGGTCATGGGAATTTGAGAGCTACAGCATCATGTCTATATTGGAGGGACTCTAATATTTTATTATCAACATATATGTATGTACACTTGAAGTGAGATAAAATAACAGTTTACGTGCTGAGGAGAGTGTAAGCAAAATTTCTGCCACTAACTGTGATTTGAGTCTTTGTTCTGCAAAGTTTCAGAGCATTGTCTCTGAAAACTTTTGCAGGAAAATACTTGAATGTACATTTAGGTTCCAATGTTGCTAGCAGCTAATAAGCAAGTATTTAAAACCTGAGCATGGTCAAGAGCTTTACTAAGTATCAATTGTGAAATAGAGGCTTTAGTGATGGTAAAAACTGTGGGAAGCCCAATGATAAAATATTTATAGAAAAATCTCCAGTGGGGGATAAATTCTTACCTTCTTTCTCATGTTAAATAGCAATTTATTCGACCCACTTCTTGACTACTTCCAGTGAGCATTAAGAATTGGTCCCAATGACCTAACATGTCTGTAGTCCAAGTCAGGACTTCCCAGGAGATCCAAAAACTTAAGTTTAAAGCAATCTTTTTAATATAAGGCGATATTAAATGCATGTTACAAGGAATCTTAGTTCTATTTGTCATTCCTTAATTGCATGAAAAATACCATTAGCTTTTAGATTTTTAACAAAAACTGATTGTTGCAAAATTTCTTTTAAGCAAAAACCTTCACTTTTTCCCTAATAAAACAAGACTGTTTCCATTGCTTGATTTCAAACTAAACTAATTTTTTTAAACATCCAGCCTGCCATTAAATAAAGAGTATGTTTATTAAATGTGGGAGTTTGATAATCAGAGTTATAGAAAGTGTAAAAGCTGTGCTTTTTCATCCTAGACATTTACAGCACTTGATTTCAATTTTTCAGCATGTAGGGAAAGAGTGCAGTCAAAAACATATTGTTTGGTCTAAAACTTACACTTTAAGTAATTTTTTATTTCAATAAATTTTATATTTGTCATAGTGAAAGCAATGCATAAATGAAAACAGCAGAAATAGCAACTTGAATAAGTTGTTAATGGCTGCTTTCCTTTTTCCCCTCCAAATCCTCCATTTGTTATGTCATAATAATGATTACTTTCAAGTGCTGTCATTTGACAGTCCCACACAGTGTAGGAGGGGTGAATGAAAGCTGCTTCTTCTGCCTTCAAGCTGAAGCACAAATACACTTGCACAAAAGGCAAGAGCTGAGAGGATGCTATATATCATTATCTCAGTCATTGCCTAATGATCCTCTCAGTTGTTCTTAAATTTGCTTTTATTTTTCAGAGCTGGTTAATAAAATAAGCCTCTATTTCCTTCTAACCCCATCAAGTCATATTTTGTGCTTTCAAATATTTATTTCATTTTGATTTGTGCTTCAATAAATATGAGGCTTGAAAAATGATTAAGTAGATTAGGCAAAGATAAAGAAAAATCTCTTATTAGCCTGGACTTCTCCTCCCCTCAACAACCCACAAAAATCCATGGACATTATCATCACAGGTAGGATTTAAATCTCAGTTACATTCTTGGGGCCTGACTGCCACTAGCACTGCCTTGCAGCAATTTACACAGATGACTCTCTGATCCCTTGCTGACAGGCTAATGGAGTCCATGAAATTCTGTGCAGTGGTTCAGTTGTACTGAATTGCACCTGAAAATACAGGATGTGAATTGATTTAAGCATCAATGTCCAGTCTTTCAGCAGCGTTCCGTACACACATTTAATTTTATGCACATAAGAAAAGCCATAGTTTAATTTGGAGCAAGACTAAGTGCCTTAATTTGTTCTCCTACCATTTATAATGATAGCATTCCTGTTAAGTGAGCCACTCCATTACTTATTTATGGTCTTAAAACATTATCTGTTACTATTTTTAAAAGCTTCAGTTTACACTTACAAAAAGCATGGTCTTGATCCAGCTCTCACAGAAGTCCCCATATCTGCACTGCCATTGTTTTTGTAGGGGAGTGCTGAGATTTTACCAGCTGGATTCACTGTGTGTGTCAGCACACCCAGCTGTGCTCACACTGCAGCCTAAATAGCACCTTTATACCACCCTGGCACATCCACCCTGCAGCTCGCTCACTGTCTACCCTTCTCCCTGTGTGAAGTATGGTGCTATCAGCAGTGCGAGCGTGCTATCCTGCAGCCCTTGTTCCTAACCTGACATGCAGTGGTAGCAAAGATTGGAATGGGGGTTAAAAGAGGATGATAAATAAGTCACCTGAGCATGAATTTAGCCCCTGCTTCTTGCAGCTCAGGATTTACGAATGACGCACTTCTCAGCCTTTCACCTGACCAGTATCCTTATCTTGTACCTGTTGATGCTCTGTTGCCTGAGAGCAGATCCAGCTGAAGCACCATTTCTTTGAATGGGTGCTGAAGGATGCATCCATTCCTCAAAAATCTAGGTTAGAAGCACACTGTGACTGGACCACATCAGGCTGGAAGCATGATATTAACTCCGAAGGACTAAAAATCCTCTCTGTGCACAGGGCTACCATCACAAGCTGTGAAGAGCTGATTTTTTTTTCTACTTCAGCGGTGCGACTCCTCCCAGCAAAGGAGTTTTCTATCACAGGAAGATGCAGTGTTGAAGCAGGACTTTGGATTTTCCAGTCAAGAAACGAGTATCAGAACACTGTGGAACCACAAAGTGGGAATCTTGGATAACCACTTTGGAAGAGCAAGATTATTAATTACCAACACTGTCATGAATATATAACTCTATGCAGAATCATCTATGGTCAGCACAGGATGCATCATGACAGATGGATATTTTTATTCTTCTTAATTAGTATGTTCTCTATGCAGAGTGCATCCACCCTATCTGTCTACTCTGAGAGGAACCCCAGTCCAGAGGCACACAGTGGATATCAGCCACTTCCACACATAGGCTAGCTGAGCATTTTCAGGCCTTTACACATAGCAGTATTCCTATAGTCCTGCTCCACCCTTGTCTGGATCTCTGGACACCACAGATAAGGGAGTCTGTGGGAGAAATGTCATGCCTAAAGAGATGTGGACTTTTTGTGTTTCTGTTTTTCCAGTCCCTGAACCTTTACCTCTGTTTTGGAGAGCCTGAAATGTGCACCCAGACTCACAGCTGCTGTCCTACTACACAGTTGTCCCAACGCAGACAGCATTAGTGCAAAGTAACAAACCCAGGGGAAAAGTACCTTTATTCAGACTTTTTCAGACTGCAGGTGATAGTAAACATAAATTACTCTAATGACTTGGAGTCACTGATCATTGCCATTTAAAACAGATATGGATAAATCTATAAGTCTATGATAATGTAGGAGAATTAGAAAAAATTCAAGTAAAGGAAACTTGGATGACCACATGATTGCAATTGGTGTAAATGTGGAAAAGACTGACACAGGACATGATATCCTAAAAGAACATAATGAAACTATCACTATAAAATATTAGTATTAAATATATAATTTTAAATTGATGTAGAAATGGCAAATAAAGACTGATTATTCCCTATTTCTCACAGTAACAGAACCACCCAGCACTAAAAGAAACTGTCAGGTAAAAAGTTGAAAACAAGACAGAGAAATTAAGCTCTTCAGTATTACTACAGTGTCTAATCTGCCTTTGATGACACTTAAAAATTGAGTGAGAGACCATGTGTAAAAAAATCAGCTTTAACAGTCTCATATTCTCACAGGAATGGGCAGCTGAAAATGATGTTGAGAAGGAATGTGTGAGACTTCTGAAGACATGGTGTGAAAACCAGGTGAGGTATTTTTCGCTATTAGTTAATATAAGCTGTCTTAATTTTCAGGGAATCAGTATTTTCTCTTCTTCATGTGCTGTGAGCCATGGCATCCAAATCATTACTTCCCCAAAAAGTATTTCATTAAGAATTATTGATATTACCTACAAAAAGGAGTTGAAAAAGTTACTCTCTGGTGTACAAACAAGCTGTGCACTGGATGCTGTAAAGGCATGTGCAAGGGAGAAGGCAGCCTGTTGGCCTGCTCCCAGTACTCCCAGCAAATTATGGTCATCCCATTCAGCTTGCTGGATGCCCAGCTGACAAGGGATGAAACCTCTGTCACAGAGGGCTGAATCTTCACTCACTGACAAGCAGAGAACTGGAGACATATAAGGCTAAAATATTATGATGTCTGATAAGCTCTGGAAAATCATGTGACAACAAAGGCCAGAGATCCTGAATTATTTTTAACTGGGACAGCACAAGGTCTTTTTATATACAGAACAACATAACACTGTGAAATGCCATATCCTTATTATTATTAATCTGGTATTTATGTCAGCACAAATTAGTTATACTAAAATCAACAGGAAACGGCAATATAAAAACACTATTTTCATGCTAATTACTTTTCAGTATGTCATAACAGTAAAGTAATTGAAGAGAGTACATAATAAGAAAATTATGTGAACATATAAAGTAAAATAATCTTGTTTACACTTTGGGGACTGTAAACACCTCTCAAAATAAAATTGCCAAGCTTGTGGAAGAAAGTGAAAAATCTAAGTGGAATATTCCAATTGCCTTATGCAGCTGGAACTTGGTGTCTTGCTGTCAGAAGTCCTTAATGGAGTAAGAGCCCCATCATCCACCTATCAGATTTGTACTATACCTTGTAATAAGCATATATATATATTTAAAACCTTTATGTATGGTGATGATTGGAGCAGAGTTCAGTCACAGG
This sequence comes from Vidua chalybeata, assembly GCF_026979565.1. Taxonomy (NCBI): domain Eukaryota; kingdom Metazoa; phylum Chordata; class Aves; order Passeriformes; family Viduidae; genus Vidua; species Vidua chalybeata. The sequence goes on from NC_071531.1 coordinate 94,386,318, forward strand.
AAATCATACCCCTCCCTTCCACTAGCTACAGAAATGGGTCTGTGAGGGATTCACAGGTAGTAAGTGATAAAGACAACGGTGATTGTTTCAATCGTCCTAAAGATGGAAGAAAAGGACATAGACTGTACTCAGAAATAAAGAATAAGAAATCAGTTTCAGTATCTGGAATCAAGGTAGTGGTAGCATGACAATGGCAGAGATTATCATATTAAAAACAAGTAGAAAATGTAAATGCTAAAAATATTCATATGTATGTCAATAAATATGAAGAAGCTGCTATGGTAGCTGTATTTGGTTAAGAGAAGAGACAGCAGCAAAGTATTGTCAGCAGGAGATGATAAAGCTTCTTCCCTTTGCTTGAATTTGATATATTTTTTTTCTTTCAATAACAGGTAGGATAAGTCATTATTATACAGAGGTGAAGACACTGAAGATAAAAGTGTGTCCTGTTTCACAATTAATAAATTTACTGGCTTCAGTGGGATCAGATTTTACCCAAGGTCTTCTAAATGTATGAGATGGTCTCAGATCAGGAATCATTTCTTGTCTCCTTTTTATTTTTTTTTTTTGATATTTTTGGTTTTTTTGTTTTTAAACACATGATACTACAGCTAAATGGATTTGAAGTTTAGTAGACAAAACACAGGAAACTTCATTAAGTCAGATTTTAATGCAAAGTGTGGGAGCCCTGTAAACCTTATAACCAATGCATGTTCTGTTTCTGCCCTAGATGAACACACAGAGTGGACCTTTTCCCCTTGGATTACAGAGAATAAAAGTAGCTGAATGCCACATCTTTCATCTGCTATCGTGAAATATTTAGCATGTTGCTTGCAGAACCATTTTTATGGGAAACACAATGAATGCCATGTTAAATGGATCTTTTCACAGTCAGGGTATTTTTTTTAATCTGTATTGACTTCAAGACCCTTTAAAGATCTTGGAAGAGAACTGGCTTTGAATTTTTGGGGTTTGAATTATTTGAGGGCTTTTCACATGCTATAAGACTTATAGGAACCAAGTTGACTGATCCTAATATTCTCATGACTACTGTCACGGACAAGTCCAAGACAAAAGGTTTGTATTGTAAGCAATGGAGTACATGTTACTTCAAAAGTTCAGATTGTTCTTCATTTTTCATGGAGAAGCATCAAGCTTTTACAAGCATAAAATATCAGATAGCAGACATAGCACTTAAAGACATCATTCATCCCAGTAACCTTTAATTTGACCTTTGGTAATTAGCCACTCTTTTTTTTCCAGTCCAGAGAAATTGAGGCTATTGTCTAACAAAGTTAGAGACCTTAGAAAAAGTTTCAGAGTCCTTGCTTCAGAATGCAGTTTGGAAATAGCTAGCTAGTATGGGCTTTTCATACAGTATCTTTAGTGTGCAACTGACAGTAAAATATTTGTTTTTGTTAGCAACCAATAGTAGTTCTTCTATGTAGGATTTAGCATTAATGAATACATCTCCATCTTGGGATTGTGGTTCCCTAATATTTTTAAGTTCCATTTTTAAAAAAATTCATGTCCTTCTGGAAGCTTTCTTGCAGAAAACTCAAATACTGTTGCCGTGCTGAAGCTCTCTAGTAGTGTAATGATTTTATCTTTTACTACTAGTGCATCAATTTTTTTCCAATTCTTCATTTCAGTTTCTTTCATTTGAGACTTTTATGCTGATCAAAGCCACTGGCAAAACTGTGGCATACTTGCACTGAAATTCCTGGTGGGATTTGGTAAGAAAAGTTGAGCACTAAGACAGTTCACAGTCCATGGAAGCTAAAGGTATCTTTCCAGTCTTCAAGAGGCCTTTAGAATAAGATCTGAAGATATATAGCAGTTCTGTTGTCTTAAAAAACTGGGATATCACTCTGAGACTACAAGAGTAGACCTAAGACACCAAGCAGATGTGATTTCATTAATGCTGAATCTATCTTTATCAAAGATGTAGTTCTGCATTCACACTTTCCTTAATGCATGGTGTCATGGAACAAATTTAAGTATTTTGGCTTTGTTGACTAAAGGTTAGCTCTTTTTTCTTCTTTTACATATTTATACTTACTAATTTCTTTGTAGCAAATACCTATGCATAAAGTAAGTAAAGAAAAGATCAGGACAGGAAGAGGGGAAGGTTTCATGTAGGGATTTTTTGCCCTGAAGACAAAAGAGAAGGATTTAAAATGTGTAAGTAAAAACATTCTGGGGCAGAAAGAAGTCAAAAGAATGAGAAAAAAAATTGTATTTCACTCATGAAAGGACAGGCAGACAGCAGTGGGGAAGCAAGAAATGGTGACCCATCACCATCATTATCACATCTCCCACGAATGTTAAGTTTTATATATTTTTCTGTGGAAAAAAACAAAAAAAAAAGGAACAAACAAATGCATTATTGAACTTTATTCAAAAACTTAGTGTAGAGCAAGTCAATTAAAACTGCCATACCTGAAACATCATGAATGGAATTCAGATCATTCCAAGCCTTTTGCAAACCTTTCACTAAATTAAACAGACTTAAGCAAATTATATTTCAAACCCATTATTGATCCTCACTAACACTGTTAATCAACTAACATAAATTAAACTCGCTGTAAAATCTTAATAAAGCAGACTGCTATTAAAGTACAAAAGAAATTTCAGCTAAAACTCCAGAAGAGCATGCCAATCAATAATACAATTGTTTCATTGAAGTCATTAACACTGGCGAACATATAGCAAAAAAATCATGTAATAGAATCATTGAATATCTCACATTGGAGGATAGCCATAAGGATCATCAAGTTTAAATCCAAATATATATATATATATATATATATATATATATATATATATATATATATATAAATCATCTGTACATTCAGTAAAATAAATAATGTCCAAATGTTACAATGACTCAATCCATTTCCATTTCAAAGGTACTTCACACATCTGAATTTCACTGATTTATTCTGGTGCATTTGATTCCCTGAGACTGCTTGGATTCAGCCTTCAGTTACAAACACAATTGCTCAAATTGCATCAATATCAACATCCTCCTCCACTGGCGTCCTCCCTGCACTGTTCCCACATCAGGGACAAAAAATGCACGTCTTTGCAAAGGATCCATCAAAGATGCTACTTCAGGGTTCGATCAGGTGTTCATTTTATTTAGATAATGGAGAAGAGAGCCAAAGTCAGTTTGATGTAGTATAGGATGGATTTGCTTAAAAAGTGCCTAGAGCTATAACAAAAGAACTAATTTCAAGATATCTACAGAAGCGGTAAATGTATTCACTTTGAAAATAATTGTTATGTTATTTATGTTTAGACTAAATATTTAACTATTTAAAGACCAACAGGATTTTAAAACTCTATTTGTAATCCTTTTTATTCCATAGTTTTTAATTGTGAAAATATTTTCTTACTTTTATCCAATTAACTTGTTATTTGCTAAAAAACTTCTTTGTAGCCCACTTTTTTGGGGGCTCTCCATTCTATTGTAGTGCTCCCAGGGCTGCAACCAGATCTGGCTGGGAATTCTACCAGGATGCTGAAATATCAATGTGTGGCAATCTATCCTCAGGATGAGAAAAATGACTTCTTCCTCAGAAGAAGGATCCTCTTTCTTCTAAAACAGACACAACTTTTGGTCCCTTCTCCAGGCTTGTGAGAAACATATCTGATTTTTTAATGTTACTTCCAATTACCTGCTTGATGTTGTGTCTGTTAATAGCAGATCAGCTTGCTCTAGATCGACTTGCCATACAAATATGAAAGCCCTGTGTGAGAATACAAATGAATTTCCTTTTGATTACCCAGAACACACTGTGCAGCATTCAGCTGGTTCTGTGTGAATTGCATGAGGACAGATACCTGGTGTACTATGGGACAAAGTTACCCCTTCAAAAATTTTACAGGAATTTCAACAGGTAGAATGAATTTGCACTAAGTCAGTTCTGTACATCATGTGAAGGCAGCATCTCAGACCTGGTATTTTGTACCCTAAAATTGAATTATTTTATTAAAAAGACACAGTCTCAGTGGCCTCTGGAACAGTCTAATGTTGGAAAACAAACTTTTTTTTACAGCTGATAAAGCAAAGGCCAGCACTGAGAACATCCCAGATAAAGCTGTACCATAAAAAAAGAGAGCTGTTTTGTACACATATACCTTGGGCATCTTTTTGTTGTACAATGTGCTATGATATTATGTACACATCCATGCAATTCCCTCTACCAGAACCACACATATCTGACACTTCCCATTTGTAGACAGATTAAGGTGTGAATTTAAGCATACAAGCACCAGTTAGGACTGGGACCTCTATGATTCACTGGCAAACAATGAGGACGTTTTGAAGGGTGGTAGAAACAGGCTATGGAAAAGCTATATTCAATATAGTCAATATTTTAAATTTAGCAAAAGCTATATGTAGGTGGTTTTATAAGTGCTAATGAGTTATCATTGGCTAGGATACACATGCATTTATTGTAACAGAAGGAGCTTGGAGAAGAGGAGATAGTTAACCCAAAACAGGGATTTGGGTATTTCTGGCTCCTGTGGCTGGGAATGCAGACACACAAAGACTAAGAAGTTGTGTTAATGGAGGCTCAAGGATGGATACATCCCTTTGTACATCAAATAAAACATTTTTTTCTGCTTATTGTGGTCTGGAAATGATTGGAAAATTTATCTGCAAAGCATTCAGTTTTGGGACTCTTGAAAATCTGTGTATTTACTTTCAATGCTTATAGTGAATTGGCTTTAAAGTCAATTCAGAAAAAAAAAATGTTATTCCTAGAGAAAAGAAATGTGGCCAAAGCTAGGGTTTCATCAGATATTTTCCTTCACATTCACATTTTGTCCTGCTTGGTTATTCATTTAGGATTCCCAGGATTTTTTATTATTTGTGTAATCCTGTATGGGAGCTTTTATCTACAGGTTTTGAATTTATTATCTTAGACTGCACAAAAGGGTCATAAGATAACCTCCTCCCCTACCCTTCTGTTGCATTTGACAGTGACTTTAAACATTCCAGTAATGGAAAAGATCAGATCTAGGAGCCAGCTCCTAGCTTCCTAGCTTTTTTTAAAGTATATATACTAGTACTGCAACAACCCAGAGCTGGGAATGGGAGAGGAAAAGAGAATAGCTGGTGGAGAGGGGAGGGAGGAGAGAGCATGGAGGAAAAAAGGCAGAAACATTCTTTTAATATAGTACTACACTTTGGTATATCAACCAAAGTCTAAAATGAAAAAAGGAAAATTCAAAGTGACCCTAAGATATGAAGCTATTTCAATCCAAAGAGTGCCTTGGAAGGCATTGCAACGTTTGTTGTGTTGATGGTGACTAAGGCAGGACTAGCTGTAAGCTGCCCTGCAGCTATGTTAGTCCTGTATCATATGCTTCAGGGTCACCCATGTCACAAAGAGCACGTGTCTCAGCCAAACAGTGCACCCTCTTCTATAACTTACTGCACACGTTTTTTATTTCTCTCTCTGCAAATGAGAGAGATGGTTATGGAAGAAGAAAATTGTTCAGCAGCGGTGAAGGTCAGAAGCTGAACAGATTTGTTTGAGTACCATCTCTTTAATCCTCTGAGAGAGGAATAGAGCAGAAGTGCTGGTAACGTTCAGTCTACTTCATTATTAATTTGCCTTTTTTCTTCTCTATTAACTCATATACTATAACACTTTACATTTCTAAGCAACAGCCTGGGGCAAAGCCAGGGCCTGGCCTTGAGCAAAAAACATTTACTTGTCTTACAGGGGATCTCCAATATGGTGAGGCCCTTGAACCTCCACCTGAAAAGAGAAATGGCACCTTCCCCCTCACCTTCAATCCTGCCGCCCCAACAAACCTTATGGGAAATGCAGCAGCAGTATTACCTGCAGCATTAAATCCATTTCCCATTTCACACTTGGGAGCTGCTCACATTGTTTACATAGACATGTGTTTGCAGGTGGATGCACATCAACATGTCCCTGACTCTGGAAATGAGTAGCATGGCTTTAGCATAATTCAGTATAATCTGCAGATTTTTTGCAAGTGCAACCGGTTGTGCAAGGCACAACACCTGCTGGCACCTACCCTGAACAAAGTCTGAGTGTAACTGTTGGGATATAACCAGGACTAAACATAAAAACCTTTTGGGCAACAGGATTGCAGGTGTTAAATTTGTTCTTCAATCCACTGGGCAGACCTAGGTACGTGATAACCCTCTAAGGATTCCATACATAGTGTATGCATAAATCTAACCTGAGAAATCAGTAAAATGCCTCCATTAAGGCATAGAGCAAAACTGACAACAAAGTTGGAGAAGTGCTGTTATAAATAGTTAATAGCAAAATAACACACTGACTGGGTCTGTCTAGTACAACTGCCAGCAAATGTCAGCTAAGAATATCTGAAATTGCAGTAGAATGCTTTGTTCTGATGAGTGTGATAATGGAGGCCTGGCAGAAAATAAGGCAGCAGAAGTTCCCGGGTGTTCCTAGGGGTTTTTTGGTGTGGTTATTTGGTGAGGTGCTTGGTTTGAGGCAGTAAGGGCTCCTAATGTAGGCCAGCCAAGCAGCTTCTGGGGATGAGATTTCTGCTCCACCAATTTCTGGTGCATTTCTGGGGAAGTCTTCCCAAGTGGCCTTTTTTCACTGCAGCTGACTGGTGTATCTACCTGCAAGCTCTGCCTCAAGTCTAAGGACACTCCCTCAGGTGACTTCTCTTAGCTTCTCTTAGTTTCAAGACTCTCACAACAGGTTTTCTGTTGAAGAAATCCCATGCAACTTTGGAAAACAAGAAGAAAAACCACCTTTAATGGCATATTATTTAGCCAGCTTCTGGGGAGCAGAAACCCTTGCTACAACTGGAGTCATAGACTGTGGAAGGTGAAAAGGAAAGCTCTGATCTCCCTAACATTTCATTTTCAGCTCAGAGACAGGGAGGCACATTAGGGTGGGAACCTAGTGCGACCCTCACTACACTGAACTAGACACTTAGGTGGTGTGTGATGTTTGGTACTCACTGTCCAAATCCTTCTCTTCAGCTCATGCACCTTTGGAGAACTCACTCTTTTAAAAAACATACAGGGACAAACATACCATGCATGAAAAAGGGGGTGGTGTCACTGACAATACTCTAATGAAGGCTGTTCACTCCAGCCATGGATGGATGTCAGACTCAGGAACTCCTGTTCTCTGCCTGTAGGGTAAAAACTTAGCCACCATGTTAGCACTGGTACACAAAGTATCTTGCAGCACACCTGCATAAAATCTTTCCAGAGTGAATATAAATTATGATTATCCTTCCAGAATAAGCTTATTGTAAATTCTATGAACTGAAGACCATGCTACAGGCTAAAATGGATTCACAAGCTGAAATCACATCTTTTTGATCAAGAAGCCTGAGATAAATTCTTAGAACCATACTCCTGTTTATACTTATTGATTCAATTCAGATTATTTATTTTTATTATTATTATTATTCAATGTTTCTACTCAATTTCTGCTTTTGCTTTTGTTCTCTAATTTCTAACCAGTCATCACACCTATAGGTGATTTCAAAAAAATTCAAGAAGTTGAATGTCACCCTATTGTCTTTATTAACCTTCTTTCTCATTAGTACATTGGCTGCAGTCATGTAGAACTGATGGAAAAGTAAAAGGCATAAATCTTTCTCAAACTAATCTCAGAATAAAAAGTCTTTCCTGGGGGCTGTTGGAAACTGTGTTTTATGCCTTGTTAGAAAAGATGCGGTGGCCTTTTGACACAAAAAGCCTCTCATTAAAACTCAGACATTAGTGAACTCTCTTGATCAGGATTGATTTCTATTTCATTGTGGTGTGATTAATGTATGAAAAAAGAAGCAGTATTTGAGCAAATGAGGCAAGGGTTAGCCATTTATGGGCAATAATATCTACTCAATCAAGAGACCTTACAGAACAGCTTTTTGTTCTGATTAAGATATATACTCAATTAAAGGTTTCAAACCAGTTGCCACTCAAATCACAGGGAGCTTTCTCCACCAACATCAATGGGTGTTGATTAGGCCTGCAGATATATAAGAAAGTTTATATGAAAGTTTTCCCAGGTCACTCTGTTTTCCTTGAGGTAACTTACTAGTTCAAACAGGATGACTCTGAGACAATACATTGCCTGAAAGATTTCTGAGGAAGGAAATCTGCAAAAAGACAGATGTCAGGAGTTATTTCTAATTATTTCTGCAAAAGATCCATTTATTTAAATCTGTACTTAGCTGTGAATCACACATAAGGCGTATATACATAGGGTGCACACTTAAGCATTCACTAAATAATCAGAAGATTAGCTCTTATTTATTTTTGACAGTGCATTTAAATAAATAAATAATGTGGGCTGATAAAGTTCTGTTTGGTTGTTTGGGTTTTTTTGGGTCTGTTTTTGTTTGGCTTTTTTTCCCTCCAAGTACTGTTTGAAACTAAGTACTACTAGTGAACTATCACACTGAAATACTCCTTGTTAATGCCTGTAAGAATGCTTAAAAATTTGTTAATTGTAAGGAATTTTGGAAGCATTTTGGAAGGCCTGTAAAGCACTTTAACTGAGCAGACTTACATTAATAGAAAATAAAGCTAGTACCAATAGCTCTTTGGCACTGCAGAGCCTGTATCTGCAACATATTTACAGATGTCACAATGAACTGGGATTACTTTCACAATTAAGTAGTACTGTGGCCTTCTAAAACTAATTTTTGACATTAATGTGTCTATAAAATATTTAAGTTAAATGGATGAATTGAAATTCAAATAATTTCAAACATTAACAAACATAACATAAATAATTAAAAGTAGTTAGAAAACTAATAATGGTAAGAGTTGTGCACTTAGAATCAAGATTGTTACAAGATTGTAAATAGTGTGTAGATAGTGTGAGACTAAGGACTGGGTCTAACTTTAAAAATTATTTTAACTTAATACCATTTACCAGAGGTGAGTCTTTCTGCTTAGTTGGTTTAATTCGGGTGTATAGACCCATCCTCTTCAAAAATATGCAATTCTTTCAATATTTAAAGGTGCCTTTTTAATTTTTTTAATTAAAGAAGTGTTTAAATTATAAAGCAGTTAAAGGAAAAACCTTAGCATTTAAGAAACAAACTAGCTAGGGTACTAGAAAACTCATAAGATTAAAGGAAATAAGCTTTTCCCAGGTTACAAGTGATAACAAAAGAGGAAATGACTTCAGGTTCTTCCAGGAGAACAACCTGAATTAGATTAGATTGAATATAAGGAAAAATTTATTTGCTGCAATTGTTGTCAAGCATTGGATCCAGGGAGGTGGTGGAGTCTACATACCTCGGTGAGGTGTTTAGAGATATGCAGATGTGGTGTTTAGGAACATGGTTAAGTGGAGGACTTGGCAGTGATATGTTAACAGCTGGGAGTGATGATCTTAAAGGTCTTTTCCAACCTAAATTATTTTATGATTATTTTATTTTTGTACGAACACTAAACATGCTGCAAGTACATCCATTGCTACACCTATGTGTCTCCAACAAGTTTCTAGGTATCAAGAGGGATTGCAAGAAATGAGGACTCTAACTATTAGGACCAGGTAGATCTGTACATACATGAGAAGGGACACTTCAGGCAATTTTCAGATTTGAAGTGAAGAGCTATTGGCATTTAGAGACTTGGTGTAAAGCAGTTTATGAGTGAGAGAATTTGAGGCTTTGATTTTGGACTTTGGATATAAAGTCCGCTTAAATACTTTTCTAGATCTGGCCTGTAATTGCTAATGCCACATCTCTCTGTGTATGTTTTTTCTCTGACTGATCTTTTCTTAATTCAGACCATAACCAGTTTTTGAGTAAGTATTAAATGGCATAATGTTAATGTATTCCACCATTGTGCATGCTCATGCTTTTGAATGGAGAATTAATTAGAACACTGAATATCTTAAAGAATGCAAGAAAACCTTGCATAATTCCAGCTTCAAGAGAATTAGTGGGCTACAGTGAAAAGAAACATTCCTGGCATCTCATCTTTTGATCCCCTTGGCTAAGCCCTGTTTGCTTTTAATAATTTCTTAAAAAATGTAAACCTTTCACTTGTCTCACAAAATACTCAAAAATCACTAGACACCTTTAGTTAAATATAGCACATTGGCATTCCTACAATATTAATGCTTATTTTACTAATTTTGTCCACACAATATTCCTATCAGAATGAATCCTAAAGTTGAAACATCATTCCAGTTGCATATATTGTTAGAGTGCCTATGGACATATCAGCCCAGCATTTTTAGAGTGCACAGTACTGCACTAAGAGAAAACCAGAATATGATCCCCATTTAAAAAAGACTGCTATCTAGTAAAACAGGCAAACAACCAACATCCTATAATAGTTTAATACACACAAATGAGCACAACAAAAGTAACATTTTTTTCTTGTTTCTATAAATGCAGAATTGTTCCCTAGTCTCCTCTCTGTCTTCCTGAGTGTATCATTTAAAATATTAGCTCTCATTATCCTTGCCTGCCTGAAGTGAATATTTTCAATCCTCTGTTCTCACCTCAGAAAGAAACAGCCAAACAGTGACCGAGTGTTATTGTCATCCAGTTGGAAAACTGAGATGAAACACATTCTTGAGCTCTATTTTTTCAGTATTTTAAAATTTTCTATTAAAGTATAAGAACAAACAAAATACTCTTTTGTCTAGGTGTGCCTAATTTGCTTCAAGGTAGGCTAAGCTGGAGATGTCTGAGTTAAAAGAGGAAAATATATGCAACTGACTTTCTCTGAGCAAGAATAACTTCATCTCTGTTAACGTCCCAAAATATGTGTCATCTCCTCAGGGGTCTGAGTCAGCACCTCAATCATAGACTAGAATTACAGAATCATTAAAGTTGGAAAACACTTCCAAGATTATTAAGTCAAATATGTGACTGAATACCACCATGCCCACTATACCATATTGCAAAGTGTCACTTCTAAGCTTTCAGGGAAGAAATTTTTCCAAATATGCAACTTGACCCCCACCTGGCTCAACTTCAGGCCATTTCTCCTGTTGTATTGCTTGTTGCCTGGGAGAAGAGGTCAATCCCCATCTTACTACAACCTTCTTTTGCATAATTGTAGAGAGCAATGAGGTTCCTCTTCTTCAGGCTAAAAATTTCCAGCTCCCTCAATCACTCTTCATAGGACTTATGCTCAAAAATGTCCTATATTAAATGTATAAGGCCTGTGTGTAAATTCTTCTTCTGAATAAAGCATCACCATCAATCAGTCAAAGGCCCACCTGACTTAGAGACAGTTTATATTGCTTGTTCAGGTCAGAGGCTAATGTAGTGAGCCTTCAGATTGTCAGCTCATTTTTATATTCAGGCACATTTCAGGTACAAGGCAGTAGGAGCTGGATTCTTGCAGAAGTGCTGTTTGCTGCCACCTACCCAGGGAAATTGTTTCCTGTGCTGTGGAGTCACTTATAGTCTATTGCTGTCCAAAGGGGTAAATCGTAATCACCTATGCCAGTAAGTAATTGCACCTTAAATTCTCCTGCTTGCCTTTGCTTTAGAAAAAATGAAGATCGGTGGCCTCAATGTGGAAGTGGTGAACAGCAGAAATACCTGTCAGCTGGTGGAAGTTGTGAGCTGAATCTATTCATTGCCTGTGGCATTTCAGCCCACCACCAGAACACCCTACCATGCTGTGGTGCTTTGCCCAAACTTCATATGCCTCAGGCAATATAGTTTAATAACCAGGTTTTGGTAAAACTTTGGAGACAAGGGTAAATAGCTATGGGTATTCTCAGTTCAGTCAGAGAGAAAGAAAGAGGTTTTCCTAACCAGGCAAGAGCCTAGGAAACAGTTAGGAAAGGAATGTAAATAATTCAATATCTCTCTCTTGTTGTTCACATTGTTTACAAGATAGGCTCTGCTACCGTGCATCATTCACTGCACACCAATGGTGTGAGATGTTTTTACTTTAAGACCAATGAAATTAGTCCACACGATGTTCTCTATATATAGAGTGGTGCATTTGAAATAAATCAGTTCATTCCTTTTCTTCTGACTTAGAGTCATTCTGTTCCCATCCTGCCTCAACAACAACAAATAGCTATTCAAGTTTAGTGAGTAAGAATAGTACTTCAGCTTCATGGTCCTCAAACTGTCCTCCCAGTTAGTGTATAGCCAGTCTTTCACCGGGAACAGTATCTCTGGGTTTAAACTGAAACAAGGCGTCCTGCTGCTCACAGAAAGTCTCCTTGTCGAGCTAGATGCAAAAGTGAATGCAATGAAATACTCTCGCTTGCAAGAGATGAAAGAAAACGAATTAGAGAAAGTAACCATGACAGTACCTTCAGGCAAGGAAAAAAAGAGAGAACCCAGCATGGAAGAACGAAAGTGGAAATAGAGCTGGTGAGTGGAGAGAAGCCTTCGTTTTCACATTTCCAAGGATTTAAATAGTTATTCTCCTTTCCCTAATATTAATCTCTAAGGTTATTCTCTCATGTCAGTCTAAAGGCTCCTGATGTTCAGACCTAAAACCACTCCAGACTCAACTGTTACATGACATTTTGGGTACTCTATGACATATATATTGCATGCATCATTCATCTTGATTTTGCCAGCATTTTATTTACTGTTCTTGCCTCCTTCTTATTTGAACAGGACGTCACTGTTTTATTTGCCATCTGTGAGCTCCATATGGTCATAGCTAATGAAAGCAAGTAGTCTAAAAAAGATGACACCATTAAATAACCTTTGTTTGATTAAATACACAGTCTACTTCTTTTAGACTAGACTTGCCATCTCTAAATGTCAGGATAGATAGTCTTGTATTTTCTGTAGACCACAGTGTTTGGGATAGCTGAAAAAATATTGCTTGTCATGTCACAACTGCAGTGAAATATCCTAAAACTTTCCAAAATTGAAGTTCTGCCGAATCTTTCTTACTCAGATAAGACACAGTCATATTAGCAGCTTTTCCTGAATCTCCAGTTCCATCAGAAAGAAAAAGGAAGCTGAAGTAGGCCATCAAATTTCTTGTCCTCTTGTCTTAGACACTTGGGCCCTTCAATCCACAGGGTTTATCTCTGATGCTGTGATCTCATTTATGAACCCACTCATCTTGTTGGGAAGAATAGCCTGGGAATCCCCCTGGTGTGCTCTCAAGGACCACAAACATCACTGTTTTTCTGAGCACTTCAGAAGACTGCGCAACAGCAATATCAGCTGCATCAGCTGCCTCTCACTTGTCTGTCTCATCAGTGTTCTTTGCACTCAGTAGTCAGTAAAATATTCTTAGGCCTATATCTGTAGCAATGGGGCCTGTCAGACCCAAAGTCCCTGCCTTCCCCAGAGGAAGTCTTAGTGACCAATGTAGCAGCTGCAGTGTCCCAGCAGAATTCTCTGAGGAACATTTTCTGAAAACCTGTGAGAGAAGAGGCCAGGATTTACACCTGATATTTTACACTTTAGGGATATAATTAAGTCTGGCTTACATCTGTGAATCCCCATTAAGGCTCTGGCAGCCAGAGTCAGGACCTTTTAAGCCTGTGGGTTTCCAAGTTTGATTTTTATAAATGAATTTGAAATGGATGCCAGCTTTATGTGGCTACAGAACTGCTACTGTACACATGAATAGGGATTTTAATGATTAGTTGAAATCCCTATGGTGTTGAATGAGGTTTTAAATATTGTTTTAAAATGCATTAAATGAAAATAATTAAATAATGTCTTGCTTTTACAGTGCAACTAAAAGAGCTATGTAATTAGAATGAGGGATAATATACAATATTTAATTGTGGCCCTGGTGTTCTTTATAATGAAGTTTGAGTAATTAGTGGCATGATGCCTGAGTACTTATTACTTAGTATGAGGTTTGTGTTCCATTACACAAAACATCAATTACTGTTTCCCCATGACAGCTGTTAATGGCAGTGTCTCTTTTTCTCTTTTCCTGTGACTCTGTTTGCAGATTTCTAGAGTTACCCCAAATTTTGTTTAGGCTTTTCACTTTCTGTCTTGATTGTTTTGACAGGTAAGGCCAAACTCCATAAACTCCATCATCATCTATATAATATAGCATGAATGACTACCAAAAAGGAGGGTTTTTTCCCTTATGATAAACTCCTTATATTGAAAGGCATGCTGCATCTGGTTTATCAATTTTTGTAGCATAACTGTCCATCTATAGACATGTTTCCATGTCTATTTATTTACAGAATGTAAAGGGCCTTTTTGTATAATCTGGGAAGCCCTTGTGCAAACTTGTGTTGATATGTTCTTTCCATGCTTTTCTCTACTCTTCAAGAATTGAGCCCATGGGAGAACATCACCTGAGATAGTCAGGTCTGAGCTTCTCAAAGCTTTTTTTTTTTTTTTGCTTTTGAAATGCAAAAAGTGAGTGTTATTTAGGTGTTTAATTAGGAGCCAATACTGGGGAAATGCTTTTCCCATCTCATTTTTGTTTGCAAATATTTTTTTATTCCCCTCCACAGTGCCTCAGTTTTCTCCTATATCCAAGATCAGTCTGAATTCTATTACAGTGAGAGCAGGTTACTCATAAACATCTGGGTTTGTGACTGTCTGACATCACGATCCTTTGTTTTCTGGCTGGGGAAAAGGCAGGCAGGCTTTCTTCTTGTTATATATTTCTCTATTTTAGGCATGTTAGGGAACAGGCCAGAGTAGTATTAGTAAATGAAAAGCTGGCATTCTAATGGAAATGGGATGGTATTAATTGCCTGTTTAAAGGTTGAGCGCTTCTGAGCATTTCCTGACTACATGTGAGACAGCTGTTCTTTGTTCAAGGCCTGGTACCACCCAGGCCTTGAGGACTGATGTAGTATCTAGGGTGAGCGTGAGAAATGAGAGCCTCTTCTCAGTAAAACCAATGTGTAAGGTCACAGCACCTCCTAGTTAGCCAGCCACTCCATGGCATCCCACAGATCTTGCTGTCAGTTTTCTGTCAGGATGTCTAATGGTCAGGCTGAGATCCACAGGCATTCCCTTATGTCACACACTAGTAAAGGATGGACTACAATTATACAATTAACAAAAAAAGGCCTTTCTCAGCTGCCACAAGCAATGACCTGCCATGATAACTTGTAGGTTGCAGTGGCACATTTTCCACTTCAATGACTGGGGGTCATATTGTGAGTAGAGGGGACGACAGAGGTAATAGTGGTCTGGACTGAACTGATCACGGCAGGGAGCCCAGCGATATGCTAAACATAACCAACAGCAAAAAGGCTTTTCTAAGATGAGCAGACTTAACTGTCTCACATCATAGCAACCTCTTTCTAATACCCAAAGGAACAAGGGGAAAAGAGCCTTTTATATAGGTACAAACTGACTAAATACAGGATATTGTTCTGCCCCATGTCTTTTTCTTCCCTTCTGCTAAAGAAGCAGAAGAAAACTGATTAACATAAATGTAGTGGCAGTTAGATAAAACACTCAGCCTGAACTCCGCAGGTTTGGGGTTTTTTTAATATTCTTCATTTTTTCTTTTTGTTTGCATGTTTTTATTTACATTTGTTTGCATGTTTTTACATTTAAGGAACAGTGAGAGATAACCTTCTTGTACAAGAAGTCATTTTCATGAGAAAATTGAGACATGTAAATATTACCAGTTTGAGGCATAAAATCAATCCTGAAAAGATGCTGATTTGCACTTGCTAGCTTGTTTGAGCTGGACAAATAAGTAAAGAACCTTCTCTGACAAACACTGTTGCTTGTGCACAGATTGACTCCACGCAGTCAATTTCATTGACTTCAGGCTAACTTTGCTGAATGCCATCAGTTCTTATTGATTTAAAAAGTGTTTAAAATATATGGAATGCATTGAATATAAAATGAAGGCAGAATAGACCCAGGGAGAACATTGAAATGAAAAAGGGAAGTATTAAAAAGAGGAAAAGGGAATAAGGCATAGGACAAGTTTGATTGCATCCAAGCTGGGTCACATAAAAGCTTGATGTGTAGCCTGTGTTAATTGTACAGATCTTCTCCATAGTCATGAAGAGGAAGTGACAACTCCACAGAGACATTAATTTCAGAAATCTTAGAAAATTATTTTAGAAATTAATGAATCACCCTTCAGGGCATCTGTGTCTCTCCTCTGAGTTTAAAGGGAGGATAGGGAATGGTAGGGAAATTTTATCTGTGAAATAGAGGCATTAATTTGAAAGGAAAAAATTCAGACATGGAGCAGAGGAGAGCATACCACTATCCTAAAGACAAACCAATTACAAATTGGGAAAATTTCTTGTTTTCTTTTAGATGCTTTATTGAGGTATAAAAGATTTGAAAGGCTTTTTCATAAGACTATTGAGTTCTGTCTCTAGCTTCACTCATTTTTAATCAAATGAACCTAAGTGTTTTAAAGTACCTGAATGCCCATATACAGAAAATAAACCAGATGTTATGTGTCAGAAGCATCTTACATGCAATCATAAACATTTGCCTTATCACCACTTGATCCACAGTGGGTGTATCCCATAAGACTGGTCAGTCCTTCAGTGTGGGCTATAATCACAGAAAAGATGAAGCATCTAAATGAGAATTTTGATCCCACATAATCTTACTTTACAGTCTTTAAACCTCCACCCCATTGTGGACATATTTCCTGTTTGATTTCTAACAGCTTGCTCTGCAGGCATTACTCTGCAGAATTACTCCCCTCTGAAACATCAAGCACGTCACTCATTATTACCAAGAGACAATTACTACCAAGAGACACCTATAAATAGATGCCATGAAGCTGTCTGACCACTTGCTAATTAGGTGCTCCAATGTCTAACTTTCAAGTATCTGGATAACAGCCTGGTATCAAAGACTCTGAGGTGGAAGCTTAAGAGGGATTCATTCAGCAAGGAGACAAATTTAAGTAGGGAAGGATGTGAGACTGGGAGTAGGAGAGTGTGTGACTGGACAGAATAACAGTCAAGTAAGCCAGACAGGACACAGGGGAAATCAAATTGTTCTGCCTGAGACTTGTTATCATAAGGTCACACGGGGAAGAAGTGGGCTCAGGAGGGGAAGACAACCCTGCATCTGTCTTTGCCCAGCCACCTGCACTTCAACTCTCTGGTCCTCACCAGTGGGAGATTCCCAGTGAGGACAGCATGCCTTCCCTTGGGACTCCCTCCAATAGTTCCCCTCTACTGATTGTGTAGCTAGCATTGCTAGCATTGCATAGCATTTTAAGGTATGTTCCAATGCCACCTGAGCATCTTGGCCCTGTTGCTTTCAACATCTGAGCTCTTGATTGGCAGGAGGTGGGAGCCTGTTTCTGTTCCCTTGTCAGATTGAGGAGTTTAAACCTTGGTTTCTCATCCCCACTGCCCTAGGAAGATACTTATAGCTTAGAATGAGTGCAGGAATCCTTTTCCCCTCCTGTTCAAGTTTCAACATTGCCTGGGGGAAAATAAATCAATAATTCTATAATCAGAAACAAAGAGAACAAATACAGTCAGCTGAAAAAGGACAGTTATCTGCCTTGGAACTGTGTGCTTTTTATGACTGAAGAAAAAAAAAAAAAACCCATACACCTATTTGCAATATCTTGAAACAGTTGGTGACTGTCTTACACAGTTCCTGCCTGGGTGAATGTCCTTATTCCTAGCAGGGGAATCAAGAGTTTTCTTCTGCTTCTTTCCTTTTGAGTCTTGAATTTCTAAAATGAACTCTTAACAGTCCAATAATCTCTACCTAACACTAGGAGAAAGATTAAAATATATACGACTATTTTTCTCAGATATGGCTTCTTTTGCAACCCAGAAATCTCATCTGTGAGTGGTTCAAGAAACTGATGTTTGTTCCAGATGCCCAACAGCATGCTGCTCCTGCTCTCCAGGAACAGTACAGCCCTCCAGCAACAGCAGCATGAGTGCTCAGTGGGGAATGCTGGACCTGTGTAACAGCAGAAAAAGTTGGACTGCACTCTGGAATGAGAACACATCAGATCCAATGTGGTTTCCAGAGGTATTGGGTTTACAGCTCATGCACCATAGATATTCTGGCTATGTGCAGTAAATATGAGGCCACTTGGAAGAATTTAACTTACTGAGCACTTCCTAAATGTCAAAAATTCTCTGCACTGATCCTTGATACCCAGGCCTTACTCTGTGCCAGAATAGACCATGAGAGTTTATTTTGGTTTCCCATATCAAGGTACAAAATTCTTCCCATGAGGCAAATGGACACAGACCACAGACATGTCTGCGTTGCAAATCATTGCAATGTGTAATCTCTATGCAACTCAGTCCTCTTCAAGATTTGGTCCCACCTATCAGTTCCTGTTTACTAAATAGTGATATTCTCTACCTGTTGCTTGCATTAATAACTGTGCTGTATGAATGTAAAATTTTAGTCATTTTAGTCTTATCTGATGATATTTTGTACTAATTTTAGTCTGATATGTGACAGAGGCTTCAGTCACTGGTTACTGAGCCTCACTCTACTTTTAGTTGCCCCTGAATAGTAGCATTTACTTTACTAGATTGGTTTGTGATAGTCAGGATTGGTTTCCCAGAAAATGCAGCTTTTCTGTTCCACATGAATTCTGGGAATAGTACCATGAAGCTGTGCCATCACTAAAGGCAATAAAAAAAAGAAAAGCAAAATTTTCTGGTTACTTAAGGGTATTTTATCAACCTCCAACTTCCCAACTTCAATTTTTTTTTTTAGTTTTGAGAAGTTTGTAACTTCAAAAGAAATCTTACTACATTGTCATTTTCCTTCTTGCTGGTTCATCAGCATCAAAGATGCTGACACTTTCTCTGACTTGACACATTCTCCATCTACCTCTTCTACAAATGCCAGTAAGATGAATGTAGCAATATTTTTTTTACTTGCACAGAAGACAGCAACTTGAGGATAAGAGGGTATGAGTGGTGACTCTGCAGTCATGATGTCAGCTTACTTCCCCAAGCCAAATTTCACCAAGCTGATTTCTCATATCCACCATATTAGATTGTTATGTTTGAACAGTTCTCCAAATATGAATAACAATCTGGTTTCTAACCTCAGTTAAGACCCTCTTCAAAAGTCACTGAAGTATAAAAGTATACCTTTTAAAGAAAGAAACTTAGAAAGGTCAATATTTGAAAATGTTGTGCCATATCTGTCATATCCACATGGACACCTTGTTTATCCTACAGAATCTAAAATGTCATGAGACCTATCGTTCAGTTGCCATGATTGCTCACCACGTGTCCAGGTTGGTTTTCTGAGATAATTACCCTTCATAACGAGCAGAGGCAGATAGACAACCCCAACAGGCCAATCAGTCAATCTGCTCCAGAAATTCTTTACTGGAAAATGAAGATCTCTTAGAGGGCCTCTGCTTCTTTCCACAGACTGGAAAGAGAACATATTATAGACAGGTCAGACGTTCTTAGGACAAATGAATCCCATTTCAAATCTTAGGTCGGGCCCATGCCTATTTGAGTTAAAACCTTGTTTGTGTGTAATCCAACAGAAATAATAACATCTGGGTTATCTCACTCTCAGAACATCACTATTATCTTATCCTGAAAATTCTGTATAGATTCTGCTCTTACATGCACTGGGCCAAATAGAAATATAATTAGTGAGAACAGTGTAAGTCTGCAAAATTATTTAAATTCCTAACTAAAGCAACTTGCACAACGCAATACAGAGGTTTATTTGCAGAACAGTCCATTTCATGGCTTCATACTTAATGGAAGGGAATTTAAACAGTTTGCAATAATTTACTAGAGAATAAAATTGTTTCAAAAATCCCTTTGGGGCCTGGAAACAGAAAACTTTTCTTTGTTTAATATGTGGATGGTATTAACATTTTGGTAGACACCTCACCCACTGATCAGAGGAAAATACAGGCCCAGGTTGTACCCTGAGCCAGAGAAGGGGCTTTCCATCCCAAGATCACAAGAGATCAGGCAAAACATATTTGAGACACTGCTGATATCTCTGGCTTACTTCTTCTCAAGCTTTAAAACTCATCCACCTTACTATAATCAATTAGTTCTATTTCATTCATAGTATTATAGGCAAAGAGAAAGTATTAATGGGATGGTGTTGTTAAGATCAGGTTGTTTTTTATGTAAAATGCAAGTTGCTTTTCACAGTGAGATTATACCTTTATAAAGGATTTATGTTCCTGAAGCAGATATAGAAAAGGAATGGTATACTTTTGAGATTAAGAACAGTGAAATAAACCAAAAATCTACCCAGAGAAAAAGATAATGATGGTTTGATAAAAGTATCAAAAATCACCTCTATCAAGGAAATCCTGATGCTATAAAACTTCTCAGGTAGAGGTTTGGTTTGGCACTTTTGCATAAAACTGAGAACATTGTCTATAAAGGTCTGTGCAAAGATCATTTTAGAAGTTAAGGAACTGATGGGCAGTTTGTAGAACATTCAACTAAATATAGACTAGAAAGGAAGGTCAGTAGGTTTTGATCTGCTCTGTGCTTCCTTGGCCATGTTTTCCTTTATTATAAGAGAAAGTATATAATATTTCCCCAGCCTTTTGAATTGGTGTGATCTAAAGCTTAATAAATAAATTTGTGACACTCCCACTCATTTCAGCTGTTTACAGTCAATCTTTACTGGGCTTTTTCTGAGGCATCCTTCCCTGTGTCTTGCTGTCAAAGATGCTACCACATTCAGAAATTTTACTTAACACCAATTAATTCACTTTCAGAAATGAAATCACACTTTTTTTAACTTGAAAAAAATGCAGACATATGAAGATTCAGTTCAGGTCATTCTGAGATTTGAGATAGATACAGATGAATGCAAAGATCAACATTACAGAAGTGTAACAAGTAACCTTTTGTGAGCTCTGCTGTGGTGTCTGTCAGGATGCATAGTCCTAGGCAATTACAATAGTGAAATAAAACATTTTACCTTAAATTTCCCTGTGAGAATGTAAAGTAAGTGATCCTGCATCTCAAGACCTGACACATAAGGTGTTGAGGATGTGTTGGATTCAGTTCAGAAGAACACATCCTCTTATCCCCCTGACTAGACCAAGTTCATGACCACAGCTGGAAATCTTGGCCAGGCACTTTACTTCTTTGGTTCATTACTTTGTATAAAACTACCAAGCAATACTAATTAGGCTAAGAAAAAAAAAAAAAAAAAAAAAAAGAGAGAGAGAAAGAGTAAGGAAAGATTAGGAGGTTGCACTGCATCTTGTAACATCATGATCGGTTAACTGTGAAATTACTGCTTATCACCACTATACATTTTCTATTACCCCATGGACCTTTTCAAACTCAGTATGTTGCTGGCAGAAAAATATTTTTTTAAAACTGCAGGTTAAAGCTGAAGTTAAGCAAATATACATGTATGTATTTCAAAGTAGAAAGCAAAATAACCCCATCAGAATTTAGTTATATTTTTATGTTTTAGGAAAAAGTACTAATTTCAAGGTAATTATTGGTAAAGATGGACATTTGAATAATTAGAAATTTGCATTAAGATATCCAGGCATTCTAAACTTTGCCCTACATGTATGTATTAAGAAGGTCTAAGAAGAGTGTCTTATCAACACAAGTAAACAGTTCCTCCTGCACCATGTGCAGCTTGGTCAGACTCCAAATCCTCTCCCAAAGAGTGTATTTTCCATTGGATAGAAAAGGATTATATTTCTCCTTTAAGGGATACATTCTGTACATGATTAATTGCCACAGGGATGTGATAGTCAGAAAACTGTATTTTAGAACCAAGATTAGAATGTTAATTCACAGAAATTCCAGTAATTCATTAAAACAAAGATCCAGGGGTTCATGCATTTTTTGCAATCACATTAGTCAAAAACTGTGATCATTGATAACAACACAGATGACATACACAAATACACAGTTTATTGACTTGTACAGCACAACTAAATCAGTATTTCAATGCAGCAAAATATCTTAAGTACAGGAAGCAAAGTAGTTATTCTGCAGTAAACATTTCAGAGAAATGAGAGAGCTAAATTTGAAAAACACATAACTATTAACTTTTTAAAAGCCATCTTATTTTAATAGCAGTGATTGTAATAGTATATTTAGTTTATATAGCTGTACTCTTAATGCTTTTAGTTGTGCTAGTTATATGAAGATGTCATGATATTTCATTATAGGAATTAGCATATCAATACTGGAAAATAAAAGATAAAACTGCATTTCAAATTTTTTCCATAAAATATCTTCCAATTCCCTCAAACAACAAGTTTATTAAGCTATATCTCAGAGCCTGGATCTTATAATGAAAGGTAGCAGTCTACAGGTGAGAAGAAAAATGTTCAGAAATAGCATCTCTAACTATAGAATATCAATTTAAGAATGGAATGTTGTCCTTGTCTATTACTGGTCTTAATTTTTGATCTGATTTAACTCCTACTGAAGTTGATGAATAGATTTCCAATTGCTTCAGTGTGAACTGGATAGGAAACTGCATTCCTTAGTAGATGTGCAAACTAAAACAGTTATTGGCATAAACCAAAAGAATATTCAACAGTGACCTCAGTCTCAGATGAAACTAAATGCTCAGAACCTCTCAATAATAGCTGTGACAGTTAATAATATGTTTATTAGGCTATCCAGAGCATGAAAGTTTAGTAGAATTCTCTTGCAACTGAACTGCACAATGACATCCAATTTCATCAAAGCTGAACACTTCTGGGATGGGAGATCCCAAAATGGAGATTAGGCAATATGGACAGAGATTAAATGGACACTAAGGTCTACCTGGGCAGGAGGGTATCCCCCACAATAAAACTGATTTCCCTTTCATAAAAAGAATTGT
This sequence comes from Vidua chalybeata, assembly GCF_026979565.1. Lineage (NCBI taxonomy): Eukaryota > Metazoa > Chordata > Aves > Passeriformes > Viduidae > Vidua > Vidua chalybeata. Next base: position 94,409,061 of record NC_071531.1, read on the forward strand.
GGCATGTAAGCTGACAAACAGATATCAGAGGCATGTAAGTTTCTAACCAAATACCAGAGCTTGGTGGTTTTAGTCAGGATTTACAAGCTTGCTCTGCTAAGTCCCCAGACTGTCTCAGTGGGGTGGCACACACATCTGAGATGGGAAGCAGGAGTCACTGCTGATCTCTGGTGTAGCTCACAGGTGTGAATAGGCCTATGGGGTTTTACCTTGTCTTTTACTGATCAGATGGGCTTTTTGCTATTATCAAGATTAATTGTGGAATGTACAAACTTCAGGGGTTGGAGGAATGTATCAAGGGGTCATGTGCTCTTTAAATGCAAATACTAAATGGGAAAAATATTCTTCTGAGAAAGGCAAACAATGAGAGGTACTTTAAGCAATATAAAGGGTATGAGACAACATCAGCACTGTTAAAAGTGAGCACCTTTTTCTTTCTTTTGACATTTGTACACGTTCACTCATCCAAAATGGCAGACAGAACAAAAGCACTGCAAGCCAGTGTCTAGTGCCTATTACAAAGCAACAACTCCACTGAAGACTTACCAGCATGTATGAAGGGCTTAAGTGTTTGAGTAGGGTTGTGTGATTTTATTTACTATAGCCTTGGGAGGTCAGCAGTGGAATGACTTTGGATCAAAAAATGGAAGATGAATTTAGCTACTATTATCTTACAGCAAATCATTGTCCTCCTGTATGGGTGTCAAGGAAAAAAAAGCAAGTAGTGCCTTAGTACTTGGGCTAGGTACAAACCTAAGAGCTTAGTTAATGCATCCATTATCAAATGGTTTTCTCAACTATGAAGGATAATGTTACTACAGAACATTAGTTTGGTTGTAGAAGAAAAAGTTTACATAAATGTAGGAGACAATGGGGAAAATAGCATTGATAAATTTCTCCAAATCTTTATTATAATTCCACCATTTATGTACTCACCAACTCACCAGATAACTATGATTTCTTTTTTTTTTTTTTTTTTTTTTTTTAGTAATTGATAATTTTTGTAGATTCTAGAATAACTTCTGAGGTGAGGTACATATTTTGTACTTCTGGCAAATATTTCACATTATGTGTTTGCACTTTCTGTGGTGGAGTGTGTGATATTGGTCTCATCTTGTTTCATTTACTTAGCGGCTATAGAAAACAATATTTAAAGTAGTATACATATAAAAATAGTTCCAGAATGGCTTCAGGAACATCTCTGATGCAAATTTCTTCTCTATTGCTTTGTGCAAGCAGTCTGTGATTCGATTTTCCGCATATGAGCTCAATTATTGCAAGTTTACAACTAAACCCATATAAAAACTTATAACTACCAGAGTAGTAATAGCATGAGTTTTATTTTCAAAAGTTCTAAATCTAATTTATTACATTGAACATAATGTCAATTTCCCACCTGCTATAAAAAATGGATGAACCTGCACGCACTTCGAATTACTTCAGAATTTTAAAGGTGTATATGTAAAAGGTACAATAGAAAATGTGAATTCATACTAAATTTAGACAATAGCTCCAGAAGAATACTCTTTAGGCTGCCCACCTCTCAGAAAGAGGCTAGGCCAGGGTTACTCCTAGAATTTTAAAACAAAAAGAAAAGAATCTAATTGGGACAGGATAATTGGTGTCAGATGAAAAATGTGACAGAGAAAGTAGCACTAGTAAAAATTGAGAAAATTACTTTAATATTTTGAGCATTTACCTTGAAGACTTAAAGATAGTGGATAAACCCATATTGACTTAAGAATTTAATTATATTGAAGAGTTATGGGTAAATCCTGAGTTTCTTGCAAAAACTGGAACTTTTCCAGGACAAGGACATGCTTACAGCCAAACTGATTTCTTCTTCTTTTGTGTGACAGTAATGCTTCTATTTGAAGGAATTAATTTTCATGGAGTTCATTCCCAATTTTCCACAGAAATCTTAGGATGTCTTTCCCCTTTCCCATGCCATCCTTTTCTGCTGAAAACCTCAAGGAAAATATCAGGAAAATGTAAATGTAAAGCACTATTTTTATGATAACTCCAAAATGAAAATTCAATTTTAAAAAAAGTTCCTTAGCATCTTATCTTGTAAGGTTTCAGTAGTACGAAGACTGTATTGTGCAAGTTGAGGTCAAACAGCCCAATACATTCCAGATCCAATCCAGGCCACATTTGTACTAGTAAATATAACCAGCCTTGGCCTGTTTCCTAAGTCTGACATCAAGTGATGTGATGTGACGTAAGCTGTAAAAGCAAGAGAATATTTTCATATCCTGTTTTCAGACACAGAGGAAATTGAGCAGCTGATGAATAGAAATGTATTAGGTTGACTCACTGCTTTTCTTTCTTAATATAGCTAGCTACTCACTTAACATGTATCATAGAGTCACAGAATTATGGAATCTTTTGGATTCCAAGATACTTTTAAGGATGATCAAGTTCACCCCCCCTGTGCCATGGGCAGGGACACCTTCCAGTAGACCAGGGTGCTCAAAGCCCTGGCCTTGAACATTTTCAGGGACAAAGTATCCACATTTTCTTAGGGAAACCTGTTTCAGTGCCTCACTGCCCTCACAGTAAAGAATTTCTTCTGCTCTTACTCATTGCCAGCCTATATCCATATTTGGGGTTGCCCCAAACCAAGCGTAGGGCTTTGCACTTGGTCCTGTTGAACATCCCTCTGAATGGCACCCCATGCTCCAGAGGACCTGCCAGCAACACCACTCAGCTTGGTGTAATTTGAAAATTTGCTGAGAGTGCATTCAATCCCACCATCCAGGGCCTTAGCAAAGATGTTAAATAATACTCATCACAATACCGACCCCAAGGGACACAGCCTGTAACTGACGTATTTTCCAATTTTACCAAATAATCTCTGAGCAGAGTAGAAGAGCTACAAGTGGAATAGAAAATACTGAATGCAATAAGCCTACACAGCAGGATTGCTATGTTTTTATTTTCTACTTTCCCCCCAGTATTTTCCTAATAACATTCTATTTCTTTTTCAATGCTACTAAGCATTGAGATAAGAGTATAATTTTCTGCTTATTTTATTGTATTTTATTCAACATTTTATTACACTGTGATTCATTATCTTTGATAATAAAAGGCTTTTTTTAAAGGTTCTGCAACCTTTGTTAGTTAATTCTCCTCTTGACATGTGTTTTTTAAACTTTCTAATATCAGCAAACTGTCACCTAATTATTTTCTCTTATTTACAGATCACCTGTGAATAGACTGAACAGTTTCAGCGGGGATCCCTGTTTCCAGTGAGGAATGGTAGCTCATATTTTCCATGTACTGTGAAAAGCATTTATTATTGCTCTGGCTTCCCGTATTTAATCATGCTAGAATGTTCCTTTTAATTCATGTGAGTTATTTCTGTAACTGTACTTGGTGAGTTCTTGACAAAGGAAAGTGTGTAGTCTGTTACCTTTTGTTGTCAGAACTCTTTTAGGATGTCATCTTATTTCTGTCTTGAGTTCTTTCTGGTCTTCCTAACATCTTAAGTAATATGAATTTTCTGTGAATATCCTATATGTTGTCTGTTTAATGCATTTTGCACATCATGTAAACACATTTTACCCTGTGGGTCTCCCCTATATCTTCTTTTTAAACAAGAAACCACATCCTGTCATGCTAATGTGGTCATCTTTTGGACATTAAATAGTAGGGTAAAAGACTGGGTGACAGGGAGCTCACCAGGACTACAAAAATCCTGGATCTAAGTACTGTATAAAGAGCTTTTTAGTAAAAAAAAATTATGTGCTGTGCAAGGGCAAGCCACAAGCTGCATCCCTTCCTGCATGTCCTGACTCGTTGCTCAACAGATCAGCCAGTCATGTCTAAAAATTTAGTCTCAGCACCTACCTCTGTTGTGACATGTACCCTTTCAACAAGAGACTGGGCAAGACTCCTCTGCCCTTCTGTTTCTTGGCCTTTTGGTTTGATGATTGCTCTGACCAGGTCAGATTTTATGTGACCAGATCACATAAAATCATTGTCATCCTAATTTCATAGTACTAGATGCTTCCTATTTAAAAAGATAATTTCAAACATCCAGCAGGGTTTCAACATTTCCTGAAACATTGAAATTTTTTATTTGATTGGACTATTTCCATATTATCAAATACACTACATTTTATGTGGCATTTGCCATATAGTTTCTGCTTATTTGTTACTGTGTCTGTAATTATCTTCCTCCCATGAAGTTTTTTTTTGCATATTTATAGAAAAATATGGGAGTTTAAACCACATGGTTTTCTTCTTCTTATTTCTGGGCTTTTTATATTTCCCCCACAAAATTTTATTTTTCAGTTCCCTATATAACTGGGAACTCATTTATTGAAAATTTTCCCTCATCATTACTGTTCTCTCCTTTACATGAGAGGACACACAATTCATCAGCCTGAATAGTATTGTCTAGTACCTGCCTTTGCTGGCTTCCTGTCCTCCCACCAAGAATATTTGTTTAACTTTTATGGCATTGTTTTTAAATTTTTCACCTTTTTTACCTTGTTCTACAGGAAGGAAGTGCGGAAGGAAGTGCGGAAGTGCAGAAGTGCGGAAGTGCGGAAGGAAGGAAGGAAGTGCGGAAGGAAGTGCGGAAGGAAGTGCGGAAGGAAGGAAGTGCGGAAGGAAGGAAGTGCGGAAGTGCGGAAGTGCGGAAGTGCGGAAGGAAGGAAGGAAGGAAGGAAGGAAGGAAGGAAGGAAGGAAGGAAGGAAGGAAGGAAGGAAGGAAATAGTACTTCTGTTCCAGAAGTTTTCACAATTTCTAAGAACCTAAAAGCCTTCTCCAGTGTTTTCCTGATTTCCTTTCCTTTCTTTTCAACAGTATGAGTGTTGCTTGCCTGGAGATGGGATGGCTTATCAATGTCTTTAGAGATACTGTGTGGAATAAACTTACTTTCTCCCTGGAGGACCTAGCTCTGGACCCCAGAACCTGCCCAGGAAATTTTCTCAGCAGGAATTACTGTTATGTGACAGGAGAAAACCAAATAAAGCTAATACAGCCTTAGACCTTGAAAGGTTGATGATATAGAATCGTCCTGGGGAGCAAAACAAATTTCTCATCCTTAAGTAAGCTCGTGCCAAGGGTGCAGACAGACTTGTTTGTGATACATGAGGAGAGTTGAATGCGCTACCAATACTCATGGCTTCTGAAAAGTGGGTCTCCCCAGAGTGCACACACTTAGAAGGTGGAATAAACCCAGAGTAATTCTCTAATGTAAGTGAAAAACTGAAGGCTGAGTACTGCAAGGTAAACAGTGAAATAAGGTGTTCTTGATCAGCACATCTGAGTGGAATTTTAACAGCAAATATTTTTGCAGTTCTGAAGGGGAAACACTTTCCAGTTCAGCAAAGGATCTGAACAAAGTGAACAACTGTGGCAAAACAGCATGTGAACAGAGTAGATTCTGCCAAAAGAGAAATCCTTGAGGGTAAAGGAGGATGAAGGTGAACTCTCAGAGTTTTTATTGGATTAGTTCCAGTATAGCGCTGCATGTTGAAATGAACAGCAATGAGGCTTGAAACAATTTCTGGTCAGGAATCTGGATTTTTTCTGAAGTCCACAATGCTACAGATTAGGGATTGCTATTATGTCACGTTCATTAGCAGCACTTTGCTAAAATACCCCTTGGGCTCTATAATAATTGCAAACTTAAGTAACTTTATTCTATTTAAACTCTTTTTCACTTGACTGCCTTTGACCAAATACATAAAAACTCCATGATTTTATTCCCTCATTGATGCCTGGAACCCTCAACAAGTTCGCAAGAATCGATTGATGACATTGCCACAACCGAGTCAGAGCAAAATGTCAAAAAATGTAAATGAAAGAGACAAACAGAGACTGCTGTGGAGAGATGTGGAGAAATGTGTTGCTCCACCTTTTGGAGGCTCTGAGAGCTGGTAATAAACTGAACAACCCAGGTTCTTTGGAATTGTCATCATTTCCTCATTCCTGTTACAATGCCAGGTATCTGCTAACCACTGCAAAACTGACTTAACCTCAGTGTGAGCCAGAACTAGAAATCCAATTCAGTGTTTTAAATCAATGAGGAAGCCTTGCCAGAAGTCTTTAGCACCAAGCCTCATTTCTTTGTCAAGAGGAAATCCAAGTCCAAAGAATTGCATGAATAAAATAAAAAATAGCGCTGACCAGTGTGACAGCAGATGCATATATCTGTCAATAAAACAAATTTAAAATTTGTAGCAGCTCACATAAATATAAAATAGCATTTGTGATAGAAAAATACAATGAGAAACATTTTAATTGAATAGCTATACTAAGAAAGGAAAACCATGAGTCGAACCTAAAGCTTTTCCATTCATCAACTTCTCAATTTCCTCTTTCTCTGAAAACAGGATATGAAAATATTCTCTTGCTTTTGCAGCTTACATCACGTAGAAAATGGAATATTTGGAAAATACATTTTAACAGAAATCTCAGTTTCTTTATCAAATTTCTAACTCATCTGTGGTATCTCTTTTTATCATTAAAAAACATAGACGAAGACTAAGACTGAAGAGTCTCTGCCTATTAAAGAGCTACCATAAAGGGTAAAAAATGAAGAAGCTTTGTAGGATATGAATGAAAATCTTCAAAGAAGGCTACAGCTACATCACCTATTTTTCAAATAACTACCCCATCTTAAACTTATAGCTCAATCCTTGACCCTTTTGAAGCCTCTCCTGAGCAAGAAAATTTAAACCACAGCACAATGTCTTAATGCAGGCTTGAAAAAAACAATGTCCAGTTCAACACACAGAATCCCAAATAGAGTTCTTCAGCACTGAGTGCAGTGAACCCAATCTGCTGTTACCTAAGGAGGCATCATGCACAGGAAAGCTTGGATTATGGGGTTCAGTGCACATAAACTGCTCCAAGACAGTGTGTGATAATCTCCAAGGAGATCTGTTGAGGAAAAATGCTGGGAATGTGCTATTTCTGCTCCTTTATGACAGGTATAGAAAGCCTGTAATGTTTCTTTTTATAAAAAATACAAAGGATGGTGTTTGTAGAGGGGTAATTTTACTTGGACAAATATTTAGCTGGATTATGGAAAGCAGTTTAGCAAACTATTTGGGATCTCCTCAAAACTAGGACAGTTTCCAGGTAGAACTTCATCTTTATTTCAACCTAAAGAACAGTTAGCACATTCCAGGAGAGGGAGCTGTCTCCTGATACCTCTGATAGGGAACAAACATCGCACACAGCAGAAAAAAAGTGAATTGATAAAGTAGAAAAAGAGTGTGCTAGTACAAGTGTATGCCCATGATTTGTATAAGTGCACTGGTCAATCATCTGGAGAATAATAGTGCAGTTGTAGAACATGTGAGAATGAAAATCTTTGTTGCTGCTATGTAAGTTTCTATCCACATTGTCTAATCTCAGTCATTAACAAGTTTGAGGAGTTATTATCCATCAGGCTTTTCAGGTGGCTTTACTGTTCCACAGTAATTTAAGTTTTTTAAAGTTTAAAGCTAAATAATCCAATTACTTCTGAAAATTTGAAAAGTACAGGAATACAATCCCCATGGCAAATAATGAAAACCATTCCTAATTTTGTAAATGTTCTAACTTCAACACCATTATCAGAGCATGAATGATATTTCACATTTGTATCTGGAGAAACACAGCTCCCTTTCTTGTAGAGCAGGGAACAATCAAAATGTCCTAGGTCAACGACTTATATTCGGTGCACTTTTACCCATGGTGCACAGAAGGGTTACCTTTTGCCCACCCCCAAAAAAGGAATATGCATTTGCTACCAAATTGACAAGTATTTTTTAATTATTAGGGACTTCAAAGCATACTATTTCTGATTTTGATCAGAGAATTGAAGATCACATTTGAGTGACCAGTGAGGCCAGTTTTTGAGACTTCCCCACTAAGTTGTGCTTCCCTACCTTGGAGCTCTTGGAGCTGCTTTCCTGGGAGACTCTGGTTCTTTGTCCCTACCAGAGCTGTGCTGCATCACAGCTGTCTGCTGGGGCTCGCATGGATTCAGACACTGGCCCATGGGCTGACACCCTGGCCGAGCCATGGTCCATCTTAATTCCCAGGGAGGTGCCCAATGCCCTGGGCTGGGACTGCCCTTGGCTACCCCCAGCTGCCCTGCTCATCACTGTGGGCAGTGGAATGGCCTCACTGGTGAGGATCTGCCTTGCCTGCCTGTGAGTCTTGACTCACAGCTTCTCTTAAGAAGCTTTCTGCCCTCCCTGAAGCTAAATGACTAGCCTGGACCAAAAATAAATTGCAATTATTTTAGATAAACTTATTTTTAGATATACACTTCCATACCAATGGCTACACTGGCAGAGCAGCCACCAAAGCAATGGTTAACACTTGAACTTTGAGGATGCTTGATAGAGATTTATGTTGGCTAAGGTTCAGCTCTGTGTATTAGAGTGAGAGGCAGGGCAGCTGCCTGCAGCCAGGGCCTCTCAGGGGGATTTCACTCCAAGGGATGGCAGCTCCTTGCAATTAATTACAAAAAATTACCTTAAAAGTAAGACAATTTGCAATCTTTGGAAGGATTTCTGGTTAATTTTTACAGTTTGAAGCTTCTACTGGTTTGAAAGATTCTTTGAGTGAGCATCTGACTATCACGAGGCACCTAAGATCTGTATTGATTTTTAACTTTTTGCCCAGGAACATGAGCAAAGGCTCATGAGGCTGGGAAGGAACTCTTCAGTCGCCAAGGACAACAGTTTTCTACTGCAGACAATCACTTTATGTAGCAGGTCTTTGAAAACTCATCTTTCTCTGACTTAAATCAATCTTCTTCCTTGTTTTTAATAACTGGCTGCGCAGAACATCACTACTTTTGTATTTACAAGCACCCCTGACTTTTCAGACTGAATGTACGTAGTGAAAATCTAGATTTTTTTTTTTTTTATGCCCAAACTGTTATATTCTCATGTTTAAGTGGTAGACTTCTATGATTTCTGCCTGCATCATTAGTAAACTGACAGAAAAAAACCTGAATCTATCCTTCAGGAACATTGTGGGGATAATTCCCTAGAGTCATCATTCTGCTTTTGACACAACCAACCTCCCCATCCTTCTCTTCTTTAAACTTTCCTCTCTCTCTCTCTTCTCTGGCATTACTGCCTCAAATGCCACCATAGCACTGTAGTGAATGGCAGATACATTAGTTCTGTGTCTAAAAAAAATTTTCTTTTTTAAGAGAGACATTGTGCTATTCTGGTGTTATCTATCATGCATAACATTGATTTCAGGGCTATTAATATCTCTTCAAATCTACTGTAAAGCTTTGCTTATGACTGAAATCAGTCTACTGCAGCTGATGTTGCTCCACATCTTCCTGTTTTGAAATAGGTAATTTTCCAGTCATAAAGCACCACTCAGTGCCAACAGTAAATTTTAAAACTTTATATCAAGATTTGTGATTTTGCACAATATTTTTTCCATATTTTGTGATGGTGATTTTCTGATGAGAACATATTTTGTCTCATAAATGAGATTTCTATTCTGCTTTAGGTAATTCATTTTATTATTTTGTACACATGTCCATTATTTCCACTGCGTTCACTTGCTTAATCTATAAGATGATTCTTATTTAACTGAAACAGCTAAGGAAGATGGCAGGAAGGAACAACTAAATCTTTTTGAACCTCAATACCATGGTTATTGTTTAGGATTTCCCCTCTCTTTTTCCTTCTTAGAAACACAGCAAAAAAATATACCAGGTCAAACAGGAACTCCATCTCCCTCAATATCATCTTTACAAGAATGCACTAGGTATTTGCCATGATAAAGGTAATAACACAAAAGTACAGGTGCCCCTATCAAGCTTCCAGGAACTGTCACTGTGCTCTTTTCATTTAAACAACTTGAAAAAAAAACCTCTGTTTATTCTAACTTCAAATGTAAGACCTAACCTTGTTTGACCTGGGCCAAGTCTAAACTGTCTCCTTTCTGAGCTGTAAGATGTTTGCTGTCTTGTTTTCTCTCATTTCCTACTCCTGATTATTCCTCATGCTTTTTCAGAGGCAGCACTTGGGACAGTTACAGCTAGAGCCCTCACCTTTCTTCTTTACTTGAGATGCAAACTCTGAAGACTTTTTGCAACTTTAAGTCCAAACCAACAGCAAATTAGAGATCTTATTCTGTACCATTTAGGTCTTCAAAGCTTGTTTGTTCTTTTGAGACTGAAAAACTTAGATGAAAAGCTAATTTTATGCCTACAAAAATTTACATAGAGTGAAGCCAACATATGTTATTCAGTCCAAGATTGTACTCTAAAGTCAGTCTTTATATTCTCATGTGCTTTAGAAACATAGCCTTAACCTACATCATTTCTTACTCATGTAATATTTATGCAAATAAATCTTTGAGCCAACATTTCTAGAAATACCTTGACCATGTAATTCACTTTTATTGTCTCTGTTCACCAGTTTGTATGTGGAAAGTTAAAATCTTCTTCCGTTGCACAGTTACAAAGAGTATTTATTTTTAGCAATATTTCAGAGATATCTATTCCAATTCCCATCCAGTCCTTGAATGCCACATATTACCTCTAATCCTCAGAATATATTTTACAATTTTCTTCAAGGCAATTTCTTTTCTCAAGAAGATTCTCTTGTGTCTGAGTTTTATAAGCATTATATTTCTCTCTCATCTGTACAATATTTTGAATTCTATCTTTTTTTTTCTTTTTTTTCTCAAAACTTGCACAACTCACAGTGGTGGAAATCTTGACCTGACACATATTTCCAACTGAGAGAGGTATGGTCTAAGTATCTTTGATACTAATGTTAACTTATATAGCTTTTAAAATTTGAAAATCTCATACAGTCTCGAGTGCTTTTTAGATCCATTTTTTAAGAAATCAGAAAAGATGTGAATTATTCAATATTTTATTTGGAAATTTCATGTCATGTTATAGATTGTTCAACTTTAAAACTTTTTTTTCCTGCATCATGTATAGTCTCACAGACAGTTTTTGCACACATTTCAGCAGGTAGTGTTTTCCCTTTGAACAGATACTTACATAATAAAAAAAATAAAAATTTATATGTATTCATATGATGAGCATAATAATAAACTATAACAAAAAACCAATATTCTTCTGATAATCGAGCACCATTGGAAGGTGTCTGGAAATTCTGACACTATGAGGCACTCAGACCTGAGAGAACTAAATAGGGGCTTGGTATATTTCAGAGGATAAGAGCCTGTGAACTGTTTCAGACACACACAGAGAAATTCTCAGTGTATTTCTAAATTGGTTGTCCTTCATGGTTCTCTTTCTTTAAGGTACTTACAAGTGTGACAAGATTTCACCACTCTGTGGTACAAAGTTGATGTTAATCAGTGCATACTTAGATATGCAGAAATTCTTTGCATTTCCTCTACCACACCAGTACCTCATACTGATCTGAAAAATTCAGTCAGAACAAAGAATCTGTTTCAAATTGGAAGAAGTCATTCAATTGCCACCTAGGGCCTCCTACTCTAAAGAATTTAGTCCTGTGGTTGCACTGCCTGAGCCTGTATATGTTGGGTTGCCTTTACCGACTTCTCCTTTCACCAGTGTGTGCCTCCCACAACCCACACCAAACAAAGCTGCTGCTTCCTCAGTTCAGTGAATCAGTCATGTCTAGAAATCATGCAGAAAAGGACAGTCCTGTGGTTAAGTGATTGGAATGACATCTCCAAACTACCACAAAATGAGACTATAGGACTGCATATGTATTATACACAGCTGCATGGATTTTTCACAGGCGTGTGTAACATCTGTTATCACATTCTGTTGAGCAATGAAGAGAGGGCACAGCAGTTAACTTCAGCCTAAAGTTTGGTGACCTGGACCTGAGAGACAGATTCCAGTTCAGAGTAAGTCATAATGGGCATAAATACAAGTTCTTGAGGAATACTGTTGAAGTCAATGGGTTTTAAGAACGTAATTAGGCCTAAATGTGTTAATGGGTGGCAGCTTTTCCTTCTGAATACTTTGGTTTCTTATTTAGAAAGAAAAGCTTCTCTTCTACCTTCTTTTGATTCTTTTTAATCAGTTTGTAACCTCTCTAAGGCAGATAGTGTCTTTGGGAGTGGAACTGAAGACTGAATTCTCTACCTCTGTATTTGCAATGTTTTACTTACAGGTCACCTGGACACTCCAGGCTTTCTTTTAAAAAATTGAAAGCTTCTGTGCTTCATAGATACAGAGAAAGTTTTGAATACATGTTCAAATTTATCTTGACTGTTTAGCAATCAGGTAACAACTACAAAAAAAAAAAAAAAGGAATAAAAATCTTCAAAGCATCATTGCTTTTAAATTGATCTGATGATAACTGGAGTTTCATTTAGAGTTTTGGAAATGTTGAAAGAGGCAATTCTGATCTCCATAGTGCAATGGAACAAACTTTTCACTGGAAACAAACACTGAAAAGAATGACTTATTAACAAATACATGTTTTAATTGCAAGAACTTATGTACAGACATTTCTGCCCTGACTTTAGCTGGAAATATGATCTGGCCTAGGTAGGAAGCTAATCTATTCTGTCTCTCCCCATCATCCTCCTTAGTTGATGCAATTGTCAAAGAATAGGTAATTAATAAGAAGGATCCTGAGGAAAAGGGGTTCCGGCATTCAAAGTAAGCAAGAAGAGTGACCTCAAAGTGGAACCAAAATTTTTCAAATTTTCATAGTTGTGGGCAGCCAACTTAAGAAAAAAAGTCAGACACTTCAGGTACAACATGCTTATTTCCTTTTCATATTTTTCCTTTTTGAGTTTTCTTATGTTAACCTATTCCCAAAGAATATAATTTTCAAGATTTGCTTGTCTATTCTCCTATTTTATGAGGAACACAATTAACAAAAATACTGAGCAATCAAAGGAATCTTTTTCAAAATTCACCAAGTTTACACAAAGTCTGGACACATTTTCAGTGATTACTATTTGCTGTACATAAAAATCCCCCATCACTCTTTCTCACCTGCTGAAAGTTTGAATAGAACTTTATTTTTTCTGGATGCATTTGCCCACTGCCAATTGTTTGTATTCTGTAGGGATGTCTGGTCCCTAAGACAGCTCCAGGTATTAAATAGACTATGTCTCAGCAGGTTAGCTACTTATAACTGCAGCCACTTGAAAACAGTAGCAGTAGGAGAGCCAAGTGAGATTATCACACACATTTGAGAACAGAATAAGAAGTCAAGGAAAACAAAAGTCTCTCACATAAATAAATACTAGGAAAAGAGTCCAATTATAGAACAAGTGCATCATAAGTTCTTTTTCTTCCCCCAAACAATAATAACAATGCTGCAGAAATTGGAACTTTATATTTAAAGACTTTTATATTTAAAGACTTTTCAATTAGACCAAATTGAAGCTTGATCAAGACAAGGATTTTCCTCTTAATGCATGTATTTAATATTAGTGAAGATGAAGAAGGAGATCTAACCAAACATGTGGTAAGCAAGATATATATTAATACCCCTAATATGATAGATTTCACCAAAGTCTTTCATTTGGCAGCAGAATTCCTGTTTTGCTTAGCTTGTGTCTAGATAGTTATTCAAAAATTGAATCCCTATCACCCAGGTAGGCTATCCATAAATCAGCCAAATTAGGAAAAAAAAAAATGAAAGAAGGGAAGGTTAGTGAGCAGAAATGCTCTCCAGAGACATTGAATCCACTCCAGAACAATAAGGGAAATATAGCAACTTTTTCATAGTAGCCACTGAAGTCTCAAAAAAGTTAAGTGAGCAAAAGATAATAGCATGGTCAAAATTCATTTATCATAGGAAAGTGTACTCCATGTATGTATCAATAGGAATATCAATAGAAAATTACTTGATATTACTGTTTGGTAGGAATCATCCAAAGGGTCTTTCATTTAGAGATCTTCCTTTTATTAAGGAATGATTTTATGATTTTTATTAAAATTGTAATTTTTTTCATGAGTATATGTTGGATTTTTTTTTGTTTGTAGAAGAGAGATTCCATTACTTTGCAAAATATTGTACTCTTTTCCTATCTAGCAGTGGGGAAAATGTTTATTTTTTTTTCTAATTACGTATATTCTAATATATGTGTGACTTTGTGATTCTGTCATTTAAATAATTTTATATCCATATTTTTCCTCCTGAATCTTTGGGGGGAGTTTTAATTTGTGAAAAAAGTACACTTGAGCTTATACTTTACACTTTTGATGAGAGTCCTCACCAAGAAATTCTATCTTCCTGGGATAGAAAATATTTAAAGACAGGACCAGTGTTTGTTTTTTTTTTTTTTTGTTTGGGTTTTTTTTTTGGGTTTTTTTTTTTTTTTTTTTTTTTTTTGTTTTTTTTGTTTTTGTTTTTTTTTTGTTTGTTTGTTTTGGTTTTTTTTTGTTTTTTTTTTGTTGGTTTTTTTTTGTTTTTTTTTTAATGGGGGGTTTTGTACAATTCTAACCCTAAACCTAAGCAGCAGTGAAGCAGAGAAAGTTGGATCATCAAACATTTTTTGACTTGAAGCAGTTACATTTCTTTCAATACAGTGCATGGAAAATGTTATCAGTAGTACAATCAGATACCAAGGTAGGAGGCATAAAAGTTGCTGCCTCTGTTGACCCCTGCATTTACCTGAAATTCAGGGTCCTGCAGCTTATTTATGTTAGAAGGAGGAATAAGTTGCTCTTTGTTGCTGTCCTGTTTATTTATGAACAGTGAAGACTAAGCTCTTTTACTCTCAAAACAGCAGGAATGAAAAGGCCAGGGTTCCCTTGCTTGCAGTTCCAACCCCCTTCTAGACTTAGCGCCATTTAATAAATAGCTTCATTTCATAGCAGAAAGCTGAGGAAAGGTAAGAGTGTTTCTCTCTTTTTATTTTGGCCTCCTGTTTGCTTCATTTGTGGTGAACTGTGGCACTTTTAGTAATTCTCTTCAATTTATCACATCAGTCTGCCTTCCCCTCCTTTGTTGCTATCTGACATTTGAGTAAATCCTGGAACCACAAGCCCTAAGTTAACATTAAGGTGCTCAAATTATTACAAACCTAAGAAATGTCTCAAAAAGTTAAAGGAAATTATGAAACATCAAAGTTTACAGGTAGCTAAATTAAAAATTTTTCCATTGTTTTTTCTTTGAGCCCCTCTCAGAGAGAAGACTATCTAGTCAGGAACCAATTCCTCCACTCAGCCTCAGTGACAGACGACAATCACGTTCAGCTAATTTCAGTGAATAAAATAACTGTAGCTCTGGTTTATTTGCCATATGGGGACACTTTTTTTTCTCCTCAACAAAATTATTTCCTCTATGATAGTCAATACATACAGTGATTTTGAATGTCAGGTGTCTGAGCACATTGTCCCACTTCTGGGGATTTGTCTGCTTGGGCTTAGGGACAATTTAGGTAATGTGTGGGTGCCCAGCCTTGGAGAGAGCTGTCGGCAGAATCTCTGCTAAAAATGCCTCAGTGGAGGCTCCTCCTGAACAGGTCTGCTAAGATACCCCAGCAAGGAGTCCTCCTAGTCCAGGAGTTGGCTTAAGATGAGGCTTGCCCACGAGGTACGCCCAGAGCCCCTCCCCAGCCACAGCCATGCTTACACCTTGCACATACCTGCTGGACCAAATTTGGACTCTGACCCATGGGCAGAGCTCTGGACTTGACCCCAGACCTGCCTGCTGCTACGGCTGCCTGGCACTTGCTGGACATTTGGCTGGTGTGGCAGTGCCGTGCTGCCCCTCGTGATGGCCTTGGAGGTGCCTGTCCACTCCTGGCCCCCAAGGAGCAAGGTAACCACATTAAAGGTTCAGTAAAACACAACAAATCCATCATTAAAGGAAATACACAACTTTAAGGCACCTGCATTGTACAGGACAGCACAAGTTCAAACAGAAGCCAGAACAAAGGATTGCTCTGATGGCAAAGTCAAGTAAGTAAAAAAAATACAAGAATGCCCGCCATGAAAATTGTGTGTACCACCATCTTTCTTTCCAAGTGTACACAAAAGCATTAAATGTTTACAACATACACTATTGCATACTCTACAAACTCTGCCAATCCCTGAAACACATAATAAGGTGATGTATATGAGGATTTGACCCTGAAAAAAATATGTAAATAGAATCTTATCTTGTATCTCCTTATAATGGATGGCATATTAATTTTAATGCCACTTTTTTAAGATCCCTGACTTAGTTCATTTAGCAAGCCACAGATTTTAATGAAAAAAGTATTTTACTGTCTCCAATAAGAATGATAACAATTGAAATTATTTCAACTACATTATTGTTAGAGGCCTCAGGTTAAATGAATTCACATCATCTTCTAACATATTTGCATACATCATAAATCCTCTGTCTTTTTTCTGTGTCTTGTTCAATAATACTTCTTGAAATACTCAGCTTAAGGGGAAACACAGTCTCAGAGGCTTTATATTTTTTTTCTACATATATATTTATGGAGAAGAATCAATTCTTTCTGATCAAAGAGCAATTTAAAGAGT
The DNA here is from genome assembly GCF_026979565.1 of Vidua chalybeata. Lineage (NCBI taxonomy): Eukaryota > Metazoa > Chordata > Aves > Passeriformes > Viduidae > Vidua > Vidua chalybeata. The sequence continues at coordinate 94,425,512 of NC_071531.1, forward strand.
GATTTATTAACAGAAGTGCATAACAAAAGGAATAATCCTTCAGGTACTTGATAACTTCTTACTTAGCCTGTAAACTAGACGTACATTGTATTTTTTACATTTTAAGTAAAATGCAGATCCTTTCTCTGTAAGTGAAGACTTTGCATTTTTTTTATTAAATCAGTAAGGGTGCTTGCATGGCAAAATGACACCCGTTGCAAAAAAGCAGCAGAGACTCTGATCAGCACTGATAAAAACAAAATGTTAAGGCTGAAAAACACTATTAGCTCTAATGAACACTTTCAAGAAAAAAAAAAAAAGTAATGATGCAAAACCCCATAGTATATAAAAATTTGCTGGTGAGGTAAGTCAGAAATTCATTGTACAGAGTAAGATCAGAATAAAATACAGCCAAACTGAATGTGAATGGTAGATTAATGCACAAGGTGCACTGCCATGTTGGCAGGGATAGCTCTGAGAAATTATTTGTACATTTGAAATTTGTAAGCTTGGATTTTATACTCGGAAAGTGCAGGTGGATTTCAGGGAAGAGAATGACACACAAGAAATATGTCCAACAGTATGAGGAGATTAAAAAATGAAACTTTAAATCTAGAGAGTATCCCTTCCTGCAGCGAGAAATGAAGCAAGAAATGAATAGTATACTTCTCTGCAGGTCGTATGAGCTAGATCATACACTTCATACCTGTGTTCACTTCATACCTGTGAACTCAGGCAAGCTAAACTCAGGGAAGATTAACCAGATTGTCCTAGAGAATGCAAAACACATTTTATTAGCTGAGATGGAGATATGTGGCTTGCTTAGACAAGCAGAAGGAAAACTGAGTGGGGGTGTCATTGCTGTCTATAAATATCTAAAGCAGAGAAGAAGAAGAGAGAGTCAGATCTATTTGTGCTAAAGAACCACTTCGGCACAGGTATGAATGAATCATGGATACATTAACTGCAGATCAGATTATTTTCAAACAGCACAGTGAAGTGCTGAACAGGTTTGAAGCTTAAAAGAGAACACCTTCCAGGTGTTTTCAGCTTCTAAGTTCTAGAAAAAGGTTAATTGATACCTACATGATAGGAGATGATCCTGTGGATGCTGGTGACCCAAGAGTTCCCTTGAAGTCATGAGGTATCTGGAGTGGCTTGGAGGAGATAACAAAGATTTGCAAAAAAGCTGAAATCTACTAGGATGAAGTTGTTAGACGCCAAACTAAAATTGTTTTATTAATCTATTTTTTCGCTATATTGCACTGAAATATGAGATTATTTACTGTTGGTAGAATTATTACCATTTTTGCACAGAAAAATATATACTACTTCTATTGTAAAAAAAAAAAAAAAACCCTGAACAATTGTAACAGTATAAAAATATGTGATAGGAACAATTATTATAACATGACCCTTCATAGAGTCATGGCTGATCTAAGTCATATTCTGTATTTACAATTTTAAATGGATGCAGAATGGACTAGTGCAGAAGGGTAAAAGAATTGAGCACATTTTCCAAGAGTGGTAGACAATACTGGAGGGAAGTGAATGCTTTAATACAGTGTTTCTCAAATTGGTGGAGCTTACTGGAAACAAGACTTTTTAACTGATGACACATAAGTGAGAAGCTAATTCTGTTCCTTAATAACTTTTCAGCTCCTTCTTTGGTGCACTGAAACTCAGATGGTTCTTGCCACTGCAGCTGGTGAACATTTCCCTATATACTCCTCTATCAGGCATCTTCTCTGCTACATTTCTAGTTCCAGAAATTACACTGAGCTGTAGACAATCAGAGATTTATAATGCTCATGTTATGTTCACTTCTTCAATGACTGATGTGACATTTTGGATGTTCTCATGCACAGAATTTAGAATGAGGGAACTCTGGAACCGCAGTGCTGTCAGAAAGCTGGAGCTCAAGCAAGGCTTGTGGAGCTGCAAGTGACCAGGTTCTGTGGCAGCTGCAGTTATGGATTTTCTAAGATTTTTTTTTAGTGAGGGCAGATTCCTATACAGGTCCAATTGCAAGGGATGGGAAAGCTTCTCTAAAAAACAAACCCTAGATGCTCAGCGCTGTGTTCTGCGTCCTGCACTGCTGAAGCTCTGTCTAAAGAGCTAAGGCACAGCCTAAAATCACAGCTCAAAAAATCCAGTAACCATGTCACATATCTCAAGCAGTTTGCCAGTGATTCTCCATACATTTCTCTGAGCCACTGCTGTCTTGCACATGGTTACAACCCTTCACACACATCTAAAAGCCAGCAGCTATAATTCTTTGTTGCTGTTGAGTTTGGAGAGGGCTGTGTCCCCAGCACAGACAATAAACAGCAAATAGCAGAGTCTGATGGGGAAGTGCTTTCCAATCCTTTATTTGTGGTACCTTCTGCTAGATTGTTCCCAAGGGACATGCCAATAAAGAAGGATAAGCCTGATCTTCCTCACTCATTCCAAGCTCATATAGTGCCTTCTGGCTTTAACAGCTATCTCTATACCATATGGGAAGCTTTTAGGAATACCTGTTATCCTGCAGGACTTGAGTTACCTTTGGCAAGGTCATTCCAGATCTTAGGTCATACCCTAGTTTGTCTTTAGTTCATATGCTCTTTCAATCCTGCTTTCCTTCCTTCATAGGGGAGCTGCCTTCCATTTTGCCTCAGCATCCACACCAATCCTGCTCTGCAGCACACTGCTCCCCTGGTTGCACAGATGTTGGCTTATTCCTCTGACTAGTTTTCTCTAAAGCAAAACCTGGGCATGGTTCTGATCAGTGATGGTTGTCAAAATGCAGCAATGGCAAGAATGGACCAGATTTGCTCCCTATTATTCTGTAAGTACCTCTCCAAAAGCTTCTTTCTTGTGCACTTCCAAAAGCCTCCACATAACTGTATTCCTGTTGTCATGCCACACTCCAGTCTAAAAGCACTGTGCCATTTGGAAACATAAATGAATATACAAAACAGATATATATAAAGAATAGCTGCCTTCTGGAGCCAGCATACCTAAGAAAAATACTCAGATATAAAGGATAAGAAGAAGCTTACATTTGTATTGAGATCATTGTCCACTACTTGGAATCAACAGCTCAAAACATTTTATTCCTAGGTCTGCTTCTTTTACTTGAGACAGCTTCAATTAGGCCAAGCACAATCACAGAGCAGTGACATATCAAATATCTTTATTTACTTGAGTCACCAGGAATCCCTCAGTGCCCCTTCAGACAAAACACACAGATTAAATACCAGCTGCAGCAGGTTATTTAAAGATAGGCAAGGAACTGGAACATACTGCTTTCTGAGAAGTGAGAGTTACATGGTATAATATATCCTGGGTGCACAGAGGAGGTGTGACTTAGATGGTACAGTGAGCACCAGGGAACAATGATAGCCCTCTTCCAGGTGATCCACAAGAGCTCTTCAGCAACTACCTGCCAGGTTTGCATCCCAGCAGGTGAGGTTTAACATCATGCCCTGGATGATGATCATTCTGCTACCTGTTGTTGTCCATTGCTGGCTTAAGAATGGGCCTCCAGTAAAGAGTAATTCCTTGGATATCTGTGGTTAGGGGAGTCATTCTCATCTATGTCTGTAGTTTGGATAATTCCTTAGTTAGGATACTCCTTGGGTATCCTTAGTTGGAAAGGCTTCCTCTTCCTTCCCCACATCCTCACTGGTAATGATGCTTTTCCCTATCAAGACTGGGTTAAGCATTCCCAAGGGCCATATAGCAGCTTTCAGAGAATCATAGGATTGATAAATTTGAAAATAATCTTTGATATCACCAAGTCCATCTTTGCTGCTGAAGAGCTTCTTTAAAATCTTTTAACTGCACCAGGATAGCCAGGGCACCGGTTCATGAGCACTCAGTCTGTGTGTGGAAAATTCAAAAATTGAAACTGAAGGTTCATTCTCAAATTATTTTTTTCTTTTTATACACTAAAACTCATAGGAGTAGAAGGTTTTTTAAGATTATTTGGATATTTTAAAAATTTATCAGTTCCGGTATTCTGCCTCCCAGTCTTGTGTTATGTTCAAGTACAATGGATGTTTTTCTTACAACTATGACAAAAGTAAAAAGCCCACAGTGTGAATTGTAATCAGGCCCATAAATTTGTTTGCCATTTTTCCTTAGGAAATTTTTTTATTCTATTCTATTCTATTCTATTCTATTCTATTCTATTCTATTCTAGTCTATTCTAGTCTAGTCTATTCTAGTCTAGTCTAGTCTAGTCTATTATTTTCTTTTCATCAATTTTACTCTAGAATGCTTTTTAAAGGCTTGGATAAAGTTATTTATTTTAGTTTATTTCCCTGAGTAAAGGGGTTAAACTAATTGTCTAAAGGACTGCACTTGACTAGCACCAGATATGATTGTTGGAAGCCTATCATTTAGGTTTTTACGAACAGAATGAGGAGCATAATGACTATTCCTGCCACACCAAGGTAAGGTAGCACAACATCTGAAAGTTAAGAAAGGAACAAGAGGCAGAGAGGCATTATATTCTCCCTTGATATACCATTTGATGTCTGCAGAATGATGTACATTTAATAGGAAAAACCTGTAATTCTTTAAAAATAAAAACAGCCAAAGAAAAACAGTGTCTTTCAATATACGACAGAGTCACTGAAGTTGTAGCAGAACACTTTAACAAATACAAGGTCATATGAGTTAATTAGGCTTTTTTCGTCTTCCATTTAATAAGAAACAAAGTTACCATGGAGACTCACCAGATAATGCATTCTATTTTGGTACAAAAACACCTTTTAAAAAGAACATACTTAGTGAGGAATTTTCAAAGTGAGTGCTCTGGAAAAACATCCCACATGAACCCTTTGCTTATTCATTTTCTTTCTCATTTTTGTCTGCAGTAGTTGTTCTGTCCCTGTTGCCTGGTGGTTGTCTGGGAAGAGTTCTCTGTTCTGTCCGTAGAACAAAAAAATGGAAACTGGAGAGGCAACAGCCCTGCCTGGTTATATTGCAACATAGCAGGACAAGTTATCTGTGAATCTGGTACCCCTAGGACCCCTGGACTCTGTGAACCTCTGCTGAATTGCTTTCTAATGTGGTGGACCCTAAATTCTTGTGTCTGCGTTTCTCTGTCTTGTACTATTGTCCCTAACTTAACAGCCAGGTTCACAGGAGAGAGAGGAGACTCTTCCTGGAGCTCTCTGTGTTGACAGGGCATTGAACCACACCTAGAAGAAAAGGTGTGAAGAGGAGGAGTTTCTCTCCTGCTTTTTTGTAAAGCATAGATGCCTAATTCAGAAGAAGGCTTCCCTCTGACAGGTTTTCTAATGAGACAATTTTTTCAATACTATTTATCTCTTAGTAGATGATGTTGAAGTGTGGTGAGATGGTGGCTGACCCCAGGCTCACTACATTAGTTGAAAGGTTCCATAAAAGCTTCTGTAAACCAAAGGGATTACCATTATAATTTATAGCTATTTTGATTTTTATGGGAGGAAGCTTCTCTCATGGAATATTTGGAGACTTTGATTATAATTCTAAGACTTTGAGTTTTAATATTGTAGGTTTATATTTCTGTAGTTTTTCATTTGGGTTATTGGACGATGTATATTTTTTCACCTGAAGGAACAGTCCCAAAACATTTTCTGATTTGTAATTAAGTTTACTTTGACAAAAGATTTTTTATGTGAGCTTTCATATGAACACAGAAAAATTTCCTTCTCCAGTCACAGAAAAGCTAATGAAAACAGATAATAAAAATTATATTACATTTAAAAGTGTTGAAATGCTACTGTTTTTTTTTTTTCATTATTCATTGTTTCAGAATACTAGTGTTTAGCAGAAATAGATTCATCTTTCTCAAAACCAGGCCTGTAAATGAATTATAAAATGCATATAGCAAGAATATTTTGAATGACAGTCAGTACCTGTAAACTAGGTAAAGTACATGATAAAATGTAAATAGCATTTATATCCTAATAAAGGTGAAGCACTCCATAATGCTAAAGATATTTTTTCTCATTCATTATCAATTCCTTGTTTTTCTTTGCACCTAAAGCAATTTAAAGAAATATATGCTCCTACTTCAATTTAAATGTTTTGATAAAATTGTGTACCACTCTCAGATTTTCAACACAAACATAAGACCTTGAATGCAAATGGGCTATTTTGAAATTTATCACAAAGGGTCCTTATCAAAGGTCAAAACCTCTGGACAAGCCTGATTGCCATCTCCAAACAGAGCAGGTAGAAGCTCCATGGAACCAAGCATAATCTATTGCGGGAAAGGCTTACTTGGGACACTTGGCAGAAGTGAGACCATTTAGAGGGGAAGTAATTTTTCTTAAATATATCCCCTAAAGGACAAAAAGGAAATATTAATTACTTAATGACCGTGCAGAAAAATAAAATTACCAACTTTAACTCAATTTTCAAGTCTGATTGATGCTATATTATTTCTAAAACTGCATAGATGAGTAAGAACTAGATATACTCCCACAGTTTCTTAGAGAAATGCAAAATAGCAAGCAAATATTGAAAATATTACTATTTTTGATGGATTTGGTAATTGACTAGAAGAATTTCTCTAGCACATGAACCAGATAGACACTTTCAAGATGACACACACAAGTTATTAATAGCAGCAATGGAAAATTCTAAGAATGTGTTCAGAATTTAAAATGTCCATGAAATAAAATGAAGATAAAATTCAGGAAGGAAAAGCATAAAAAAGAGTAAAATTTACAAGAGATGCCTAGTAGTGTAATTAAAGCATAAAATTGTTTTCCTTCCACCAATAATATACCACAAAAGTTATGGGAGAGCTGTACTGTCAAGATGTCTGAACATGAGCTGTCAAGCCTGAACTAATCCCTCTATGATACTTTATGATCAAGAGACAAAAATAGACACTATCAAATAGGGATTAATGTGCCCTTTTGTAAATTCTGATTACAGGACATTTTTTTTTCCTCTCCACTAAGAATAAAAGGAGCCTAAGTCATGCAGATTTTCTAACTTTTAGATGCTTAAGGTAAGGATAATTCATTCCTCTTTTTCTTGTGAAAACACACATTTTTTAAGTGTACTCTCCAACTTAGTTACAAGAACTTCTATATAAGGGGAAGAGTCCACCACATTTTATTAGTACCCCAAATGGACTGAGCATCCCATGGCTGTTTGCATCTTGAATCACAAGCAAATTTCTGGGAATGTTTGGGGGGCACTTTGGGGGGTGTTTTTTTGTATATTGCTTGCCCTGATCACAGCTTTTCATTGGTACATTGGCTCTTGAATATTGGATGCAAGGTGCAGATACAACCTCTTTCCCATAGAATTGCAGATGATTTAGTGACTTATATTCTTATAGCCAGAAACTCCATGGGAAAATAAAGTTAAGACTGTGCATTTGTGCAAAATAGGTTATCAAAATGCTTTAATTCATTTCATATGTGCCTTAGGATTAAGTGACAGCTAGTGCCCCTCATGTTCTTCCCAAAGCATGACTGATTAACACCTCTAAAGGATAACAGTGCCACTGTTGCATTCTCGTACAAGATAATCCTTATACAAGGTTCCCAGGCAAAGACATCCTCCTTTGCAATCAGATCTGTATCTGTGAGAGCCATTTCCAAGAAATATCATTCCAGCTGATGGTGATCCAGACAGGAAACAAAACCAACCAAACAAAAAGAGCATCAAAACTGCTGCAGCTTAAGTATAAAAATGTTGGCATTTTCAGCATCAGACAATTGAACTTTTGCCTTCTTATAAACCAAGTTCTTTAGCTCTATTATGAAGCTGAGCATTCTTCTGTCAGGGTTGACTTCTCACAATTGATTTAGCAATGCAACCCTGGAAATCTGTAACAAAATCATTTAGTGTTGCTCCTTTTATCAGAGAAATAGGAATTCCTCAGCTACACTGGTGATAATAAAACATGCACCAGATATGGTGGAAGTCATCTAGTAAAAATGTCTTCAGTTGTTTCATTTTCTTCTCATTTTTTTTATTCCCCAGAGAACTGGCAGACATATGGCACTATGGGTACCCAGTACTTGCATGTTACAGACATTTTTTAATTTTCCTTCTTGTTTTGTTTTAATCTCTGTCTTCTTTTACAGTGTCACTGGAACCCTTCTTATGAAGATTTGTTGAAGAAAGTTAGTTGTTAGATTTCCCATACTTGAACTACTTATCTTCCTAGATACAATGATTTTCTCTTCCTCTTCACAGGAAACAACTTCATTGCATTTTAGATGAGCAAGGAGGGATGTGCCAAGATACTTAGCTCAAATTGCTAATTTTTGGTGAAGTGATTTTTCTAGCAGGATCAGCAGCCTGAAAACACAGGGTTTGATTTTCAGTATTTTAATAGTTTTCTCAATTTCAGTAATTTTTAGTCATTTACAGAATTTATAATTGCATCAATCGCTTTAGTATGAGTTAAAATATGAAGCTAGAAAATATTTTGTAGGGAATCATCATTTGATGAATTATCTCAGTCTGTTACGGGTAGGAGGGTGCTTTGTTTTAGTAAACAAATTTGAGAACTTTGCTGGAATTTGCTGGGAGTCTTTGACAAAAGCAAAAGTAATTTTATAGATGAGCATGTATCTTTACATCCAAGAGAGTATTGCTTTGTGGAATTATAAGGATTTGCATTATATATATCCATCTATGTATATATTTATCTTTTTCCAAGAGTTTATCCCACAGATCCACACTGCAGTTGACAAGTGAACTAAAGCAACAACTTCAAAATAGCAAAAGTTATCTGTTTTTGACAGAAATTGCAATTTAAAAGAAACGTGAACACAAAGAGCTGTGACACAGCTCAAAAATCCCTGCCATTTACTATTAGTACTGGATTGTGTCACAGCACCCAAATCCTCTGAAAGCCTGATTGCATTGTTCCACTGTATGCTGGAGATGTGGGCAAGAATTCTACCTCAGCAATGACCACATTGTATTTCTCCTCTATTTTCTTCAAAACCCATGATCAAGTGTCCAAACTCTTTTTGTAAATAGCTTCATTTCAGTCCAAGTTCTGATTGCCTTCAACTCCACCTGCCCTTGTGGCTTGGCACGTCAAAGTGCTCCTAGGAAAGGTCATGCTTTCTTTTTCAAAAGGACTCAAAGCATTTGTTATACCTCACATCTTCACTGCAAGGTTTCCTAAAAGATTGCCAGATATGTGTGTGTGTGTGTATATATATGCCTCCTCTTCCTATTATAATTAAGTTACCACTAATAATAACTACATTATAGCCAATAGTATAATTAATAACTTTTTAATTAATAGGAATTAACAGGGGCTTGGGTCTTCCCTGTGGCAGTGAAGGCAAAGTTATCCTATCTTGTAGAATAGCAGCAGGATTTTTCCAGTCTGCATAACCACATGTGCAAAGCAGGACTGCAGGCCAGTGAAAAATAGGATATGGTTTTAAACAAAATCACAAACTTCCTAATTGAGCCTCTTAGTGACTAAAGTCATTTACAGTATTCCTTTTCACTTGAGCATCTCTCTACTTCATCTGGAATGTAATCACTTTCTCTTTTCTGTGTTGTGATTTAGAAATTTGAATTTAGTTTTTCCATTTTATTTTGAGTTTATTTTGCTTTAGAACAAGTTCTTTGGGCACTGATTGAAGTAATTGGAGGCATTAAAAGCATTTTAATAAAGTATGTCCATATTGGAAACACTTTATAAAAACAAAACAAATACAAAATAAATACACATAGAATAAATAAAATTGACCATCAAAGAGAAATACAAGTCAGAAATGACCCATTTTGCACACTAAGTGGAAACAAACCACTAAAGCTTTGTTGATGAGAAGGGAAAAAGCCTAAATTCCACAATACATACCCAAATTCAAAATGGAATAGTCAGGGTTTATTTTTTTCTGGCTGAATTATAGTCTGTTTTGTGGCTTGTTTTTGAACTTTTAGTCAAACAGACTATATTCTCTAAGCACCAATAAAATAGTATGAACATATGTCAATTCCCCATGAAAGGAAAGCCACCATTAGAAATTTTGCAAGTATCATGCATATCATTTAGTGTTCAGAATGACAGCATAAAAAGTCAGTACGGCATGTTGAGGCAAAGAGATAAAACACTCAGCAGCTTCATCCATTTAAAGAAAAATAAATGAAATATTGGCAGTCTGGGAAGGAAATCCATTGAACGGGAAAAGAGGAAGCTGCTGTGCCCTTCAAAATGTGTCTTGTTTTGTGTCACTAAGGCAGGAGGATACATACTGTAGTTAAGATGCAATCATATCATAAATCTCATGTATGATGTTTATTTAGTTATGCTCTTTTTGTTTTGGGAAATATGTTTGAAATCTCATTAGAATAACTCCCTAGTGTAAGAATCCAACCTGACAGTATTTATTGTCAAATTTTTTCTATGAGTAAACCACAGAAATTTGAAAGTTGATGAAGTAATTTCTCAGAAAAAGATATTTCAATAAAATTTAATGTATTCCATTAAAGAATAGCAACTCCTGACAGTAGTGCAGTTTTTTAATTTAAGGCTTATGTAACTGTTTTGAAAAATATTACACATTTTATTTTTCTTGTCTAATTGCTACTTCCACACAGTAATGTAATGAAAAAAAAAAATCATAATTTTCTTTTTTTAAAGTGTCTTGGTATTAGTATTTGGCCACCTGTATGTGTCTGTGCATAAGAAAAAGGCACTGTGTTCTTGGGTTGAGCTGTTGCTTTCATTCTATGGTGGTTTCCTAGGCCTATCCAAAATCATTCACAGCACAAGTAGAGAGGCCACTACTCCAAGGGAACCACGGACAAGTTGTAAATCAGTAAATACAGTAAATCACAATTGCTTGTAGCCCTCAGAAGAAATTTTTGCAAGAATTGCTGGAAAACTGTGGTTGCTAATTCTGTAATGAGGAGAATAGTTTTCTATGAGAATTGAAATACACGTTTATGTGGTACTCATTTTTCATCATTCTCCCCTTGTTCTGAAGGACGCATCTAGAATTTTTTTCTGTAGCAGTCAGTATTAAATGTTTAAAAATCTAGTTCTGTATTTGCACAGTATGCAGAGAATGTCAGCTACATTATAACCCAGGCTTTCTACATTACCTCTGAAAGCAACCACATACTGTTTCAGTTCTTTTGCAGTAAGCTCGAAATTGCTGTTTTCCTGTGCCAAACGTGGCAGTTGGCAATTCAATATCCTAGCCCATGCAATTAAATGGTCTTGGGCAGTGGGCCATGCCCAGGGCATGCAGGAAGAAGAGGACGCGAGCTTCTGGAAACAGAAATGGAGCAACTGCACAACAGCCCCCAGCCCATCCCCAGCTGCATGCCCTGCCTCTCACCACTACAGACTGAGCACTGTGCAGGGATTAGCTGGTAGAGGTGGGCTTTGTAAGAGGCTGATCTTATTCTGTGCACATCATGGTGATTCGGAGACAAGAAAAGAATGAGTATCCTGTGGAGATGCAATTCCACCCCCTAAGTTCATGCCTGAATTCATTCAAATTAATGGTTCTTTCCTGTTTACAAGGTTTATGCAGGTATTTAAGCCCTGGAGGCCTGAACTGACAGTAGTGAACTGAGAAAATCTGTGTGCTACTACAAAATTTTATCATTGTATTGTTATGTTTTACTACAACATTTTATCATTTCATTGTTACGCTTTTCTTGTAGGCATTTAATATCTGCTGCTGATTTACATCCTTACAATCCTCTGTTACATAGTTCACCTTAGGACTGGCACAATGGCAGCGTTTTATTGCTGTGTCAGTCAGAAAAGTCCATCTTTGAGCACAGCACGGACAGGTTTGCTCTACAAAAAATGGAAGACCACCATACAGAGATACAAACACAGCTGTATGTGGTATGTGGTTAGATTAAATGTGATTGGAGCAACCCATACATTTTTGAATTGAATGAAGCCACGTAATAACTCCATGATATTATTGCCTGATATAAGAAAGTAACTGAGCAATTGAATCATGTTTAAAAGATTATGAAGGATGATGAAAGATGTTGATAATTACCAGTAACTCCTATGAGAATAGAACCATGGTTCATGGAGCAGATTGAAGATCAGTTCTAGTATTTCTATTATGGTTCCATTCATGTTATCACAATGTTCTGAGAATGGATTTTGTAGGTTATTGATAATTCTTGAGTGTAACTTGTCATAAAGCTAAAGATTATTCCCTTTGGGGCTTGCGCCAGACCGTATCTAAAGTTGATAAACATTCTACTTAATCCCAAAGTCACAGAGAAAATACCTTGATAATGTGGAACATGTTTTATAGAACAGTTAAGACCACATAGTAGAGAAGCAATCTTAAGTTGTCCAAAGGAAGAAGAGTGAAAGATACAGTTGTTTGCTATATTTAGTCCATTACTGCATGGAAGATTGGTTGTAATAAATAATCATATTTGTAATATATATTCACATAAAGCAGAGAGACAAAGAAAATCAAGTAGTCGCCTGCTTTATTTTGGGAGAGGTGTTATTTTGCTCTCTTTGTATGTGGTATGGGGTTTTGCATGCCACTGCAAATGTATGGACAGAAAATAATATTTATACAACGCTAAAAGCTCAAGTTGTGAAATCTGTCATTCCTAGCTGTCTTCTCAAAGAAACCAAGCAGCAGTATTCCAAAGCATCCGATGAATTTTAAGTTTCTTAAATTTTCTATTTTTATGTATGGAGGAAATTGAGCAGAATGGCCTCTTCAGCAGCTATGAGTTCTAACTGGCAGTAGGAGTGGTAAAAGAGTCACTTTAGTCTCTATACTTCTGTAAAACTGGTAAAACCTAGTTCACAGCCTTTCTTGGTTAATCTTGCATCAGAAAATTTTATCAGTGCTCATTTTAAAGATGGAGCACTAGTTAAGACTCAAGTGAAAGAAAATAACTTATCCTTCAGCTACTAAGGCAGAAGTAAAGAAAAAACCCAAACTCTTCTTTCTGCTGCTGACTTCATGATTAAATTTAACTAGTAATAATTTGGTACTTGATAATTTGATGCAATTGATTTATTGATTCAATTTCAATTATTACCTTGATTTAATCTTTGCATTATTACATTATTAATCTTTGACAGTAGTAATAGCTTTAGTCAATGATGTATATATTTAATTCTAGATTAGCTTGTCTTTTTAATAAAATTAATCTGTTTTGATATACCATTTTTGCTTGTATCATGGGTCAGTTTCTCTAAAACAAAGTTGTCTCTGACAGGTATGTCATGCTAGTCACCAGTAGAACTGTGGTTTGTTCAATGAATTACTGTTTACTGGCACTCCCAATAAGTGGTTGCCTTAGGAATGTTATTGCCACCAACATTAGACACAGAATAAGCAACTAGACACCTAATTGACAAGAAAATAAACTGGAACAATACTAAAACCTGAGTGCCTTTTGTCTCAAAATAAAAAACTCAATGCTTCACCCCTAGCTGGGTGAACATCATTTGATCATCTGTTTCCTCTGTAAACAAAATTAATTATTTTTATTGAAAATTAGGAGTGAAAGATATCAAGAATCATGTAAAAAGAAACAAGACTTGTAGTAGTTTATTAAATTCTAAAGCGAGAATGGTGCCAATAGCAAAACAGCATTGGATTTTAATACCTAGTGCACAGGCTGTCGTAGGCAGATCTGTCCCACCAGCACATGCCCTTGGAGCTGCTCAGGGATAGCATGGGAACACCGCAGAGAGGCAGCAGGTATGCCTGTCCTGCCACCTGAAGGCTGCAGACAGGGGTGCTTCCAGGCAGACAAAACTGTGCCAGGCCAGTACCCATGTAGGAAATACCTGATGTTTTTACCTGCACCAGTTGCTACCTACAATGTGCCTCCAATACCTGTGTGCATGAACTAACCCAGTCACTCAAGACCACCCTTCAGATACAGCAGTGCTTTCTTCTGTGTGCCTTCTAGGAATGACAGTCTGTCAATGACACTGGAGCTGCTAAGGCATCTCAGCTTTTTCCCTAACAGCCACATTCACCGCAATCCTGAAGCCGGGCATTGGGATGTTACCTCTGTATGAAGGACTAACTTAGCTTGAAGTATTTCCCAGCCCATCTGCAACAATGTGGATGGTCAGCCTGCATAACACCCTCTAAGTTTCCATTCAAATATTGGGCCAACCATTCTGCTACATAATCAGTACTAGGTCTGCCAGAATATCATGTAGGTTGTGTCCTCCACCAGAAAACTAGGCAGATACTGCTCACCCCAGGCTGAGAGCAGAGTGCAGTCCCATGGGCCTTGCCATTTCATTTACCAGGGAGACATTCAGCCAGTCTCTCATGTTGCACTTAGGATATATCCTCCCCTCCATCACCTTTCACTGAGTCAGGGCAGCGCAGAGCAATTCATATTCCCTGGTGCAGCAGCTGTTTTTGACAAGTTGTGCTGCACTTACCTTATAGCCAGAAAAAGCTGGTTTAGATATTACACTGAAGAATCCATACTAACATCAGAAATAATTAATCTATAAGAAATCAGTGGTCTCTGTTTTTAAAGGGGATTTCATGCTTAGTAAGCTTTCTACTCCTTAGAAGGTCCTTGAGGACTTAGAAGATTTAATACATAAAGGAATTTACAGGAATCTGATCTCTTTCCTGACAATGCTATGAGATGCCCACAGGGCACACAGAAAAAGATTGTCATTGTCTACAAGGCATTAATTTGGATTAATGCTGGAAATGTGTGCCTAGGAAATAGCTGTTTTAAAGCAGTTAATCACTTATATAAATGCAAACTGCCAATTTAGGCAAATAATATATATGAACCTTTGTTATTGCTCAAAGACACAAAGTATAATTAAGAATACTGTCAATAGATGTACCAAATTCACCAACTTTCTACCTTCCATTGCAAAAATCTTTCTTCAGTGGTATGAATTAAGCAAATAGGATTTGAGAAAAAATGAAATAGAACCAATTAAGCCAATGAACAGCTTTGTAAAAAAATCTTGTACATTTTAAAGACAAAAATTATGGGGTTTTCAAGATTCTATTTTCTTATATTGTAAATATCTGTGTAGTCTGAGTGTTTAATAGCTTAAGTGAGAGTCTTTTGCTCAGGCATGAAATACTTTATGAATAAATGGGATGAATAAAAACACGGAAAAAGTTGACCTCTTGCCTCACAGCAAAGGAAGACAAACAAAATAAAATGTTCCTCTTTTAAACATTGAATGAGCTAGGTTATTTTAAACATAACACTCACCTGGTGCTAGGCCAAATTAATATGACTGATGTCTTTCATATGTTAACCACAGGAAAATTTAAGTTTACATGCTGACTGCAGAGCTGCCTTGAACTCAAGTTGCCTTACATAGAGCCCAAGTCAAAAATTTAGCCTGGGTCATAACTTGATGTGATTAATTTAAGATTCAATATTCACCTTTTTGGCAAATTTTCTCCTTTCCCTACAATTCTATTTTCCATCAGTATTTGAGGGACAGGACTTGGAAAAAAAATGAAAAAAGAGTAAAGAAAATTTGTATTTAGGATATTGTGGAATGCCAAAGGGAGTTGCTGTCATACAGAATGGTAAATATTTAAAATATTTGTGCAGGGCATAGAAGCTGATGTAAAAGTATGTGAGCAGTATGAGGTCCATAGCTTTGTGTCCTCTGGGTTTAGCTGCTACAACTGTAGCACAATATACTGGGGAATGCAGTTATCAAGTCTCAAATAGAGGTGGCTGCTGGTGTGCAGTACAGAAAACTGTCTCCTAAGTAACAGGCTGTCCGAGACTGAGAATCAGGATGTTTTCTATTAATTACCATCTGTGTAGCAGTTGTCTTCTGGAAAGTTTTCCTTATCTCCTGTTAATGGGTCCATCCATGTCTTGCTACATGACTCAGAGATAACTCCCTCCAGGAGCCGTTTCTGTTTAACAGGTGATCAGGACCCACCTCATGACTCAGAATGACATCAGCCCATTGTGAGATGCTCTGCGCAGGGGGGAGGAGCTAAGCATTCCCATCTAGGTATATTCTGGGATTTTTGGGCAGAGAGGTGGCCTTTCCACAGGTTCCCAAGAGGATACAGCTGGGGTTTTCCACTGGACCAACTACACCTTTCCTATAGGACCACTGCTCCAACAGAACTACATCTGCCACTCCAGGAGGACTGCAGCCACTCCAATTTAGACTGCTACCAACACGCTGGCCAAACGGGTGGCAGGTTGTATTTGACTTTGTCAGTGGTTTTCCTTTTGTATTATTGCATGTGTTTTGTTTCTTTTCCCTTTTCCCAATAAATTGTATTTCTGACTTAGAATGTCTCACTGGTTTTGCTTCCAAACTAGAACACAAGCTGGCAACAGCATCCCTGTATATCTGAGCCAGTGGACACACAAACAAGGTCAAACACATAGTCTTGATGTTATCCCAACTCAGAGACATTTTCCCCCAATATTATCTGCATGGGAGAAAAGAGCCACTCCTTGTATGAATGCATCTCCTGCTTGTGCCTTGCCAATGACAAGATCCCACCACTGCAATGACCATGCAAGTCATGAGCTGGTCACCTTCAGGGCAAAACACAAGATGCATTTTTGTTACACTTCATGCCACGTGCATATTGTTCCACATCTCAGACTCTCTTGAAACAGAAAGAAAAACCATGGACCTATCAGGTAGGTGAAAAAAGGGAAAGAGTTACTCTTGGGAGAAGCACAGATTACCTATGTAGACTCCATCAGTGGTGAAGCCACACTCATTTTACAGAAGCTAGTTTTGAAGAAGGCCTAAAAGCATTAGTAATGAAGACATATCCAGCTCAGATCCTAGTGCAGTCACTTGTTTTTATTGTGTTGAAACCAGTATTTTACCTGATATTCTTACATGGGAAAGAATACAATATTAATATAACAATTTCTTGGAAATTAAGGACATTCTATATGGTAGAATAATTCATTCAAATACATAAGTTTGAGAGATCATATTCACTTAGAAATACAATTTGTTCCTAAGATTTTATAACTCTTGACATACTGTAGCTGATGCTATTTACAGTTAGTATTTCTTAAATCTTGGAAAGTCTACACATGTGTCCGAAGAAAAATTTTTATGGGTCTTTTTTAGACCAGGTTTCCAGTTGACTGACAGAGGTGACTATGTATAGAAGGTTCATTGACATTCTACCAGTTCGAAGAGCTGTCAGTGCCAAGTAAGTTGTTGACATTAGCAACTCTCCTTTCAGTTGTCACAACAGCTCAGAGTGGAGGAACAAGTTTTATACAAACACAAGGTGTGTGCAAATACACTGACGTTGGTGATACCATTTTTTGTGGGTGGACGTGCAATGCCCAATTGATGTTATAATAAATTATTTCATGTTTCCTATTTCCACATCATCTCAAGCTGTTTTGAAGCCACTCCACAAATCCATACTCTTTTAGCCATTTCAGTGATAAGAAGTTGACTGAAGGAAGCAAGTAGGATCCATGTACTACTTTTATTTCAATTGTCATTGTGTAGAGGCAACTTTTACCAAGAAACAGTACAGTCAATATTATATAGTAAGAAGACAGTAATTTTTTGTGTATTCCATTATGATGAATACACTTATGAAAGTAATAGAGAATGTGGATAAATTTGAATGTAGATAAGTATAATTTCATATATATTGATACCAAAATTTTGATAAAAAATATGGACATAAATTCTTAAAGAAAAAAATAAAAATCACTAATGATCAGAAGTGTTACTCTGTAAGTCAGAGAAATTGTTATAAGTTATGATTTGGTATAGATGGAACATGTCTGAAAGAGACTCCTGGAATATCATTCAGACCTTGTTTTCATGATTTCACAATCTGTGCTCCTCTTTAACAAGCATAAAGTAAGGAGCAATTTTAATGTCACATAAATTTTTAGAATTTATTGTAAATAATTTAAATCATTTTAATTCATAAATTAAAAAGGTTGTGTGAAAGTTAACATACAGTTTCACCATATTGCTACCACTTCAGAAATAGAGTTGTATGTAGTGCCTGCTGTGATTGTATAGGCTCCCCACCAGGACTCAAAAGGAATAAAAGGACCACCCACTGAGAAGAGGCACCACAGCTGTGAAGCCTAGCTGGTTTAAGGAGCAATTATGAAAGCTGACTGGAAAGGGAAAAAAAAATCAGAAAGTCACTCCTATCATAAGGATTGTGGTATTTTGCTTTCCCTTCCTGGGAAAAGGTAGAAATTAGGAGCCTTGTTTGACTAGAGAAAGGAATTAGTTGAATGCACAGATTTGAAAATGTTTAAAATGGACTTTCCCAAGTGAGAATACCTGTAGGATTGCTTTGCCAGACCTTGTCCACTTTATGTTCAACAAGATTTTAATATCTGGAGACTTCAGAAGAAAACTGTGATATATATTCCTGTAACACCTATCTTTTTCAAACACCTTTTGGACATACCAATGGACATTTGTACATATAACCCTGATTGTAATCTTATATGCAAAAAGGGTAATCAATTTGATTACTGAAAAATAAACACTGTGAATGTGAAAGTAAAACTTCCACTTCATTCTTTCAATTTTTTTTTCTTGAAACAAAATAATTTGAAACCTTCCAAGCCTCATCTGCTTTACCTGAGATATCCTTAAAACATATGTTGAGCTACTGAATGATGAAAAGAACAACTTTTCTAGCATTTCAGATTATGGTTTTTTTTTTGTACCACCCTCTGTTAGAATGTTTTTCTACCCATTGAATGACTCTAAGTTGTCACAATCCATGGACTATGAATAGTGTGAAAATCCATACTACTATAAAGTTCTTTCCAAGTACTTTAATGCATTAGATTGCCTGCAAAACTTGAAACAGACTTTTGAGTGTGGTTTTTCAAATAGGTTGCTCCAAGACTTTGTACACAAAGTACATAAAGACTAAATCTTTTCAAGTTATTTCTTATTTCTCTTCAGAGGATCACTTGGAAAAGTTTAATCCCAAGTATATCAAGCTTACCCTTAGGAGATGATGATTCATAGTCAATCAAAAACATTTAATTAATGCATGCTGTTCAGTACTTTAGAGGACTAACACACTCAAGAGATCTGCACTATATCCAGTCACATTCTCACATAAGAGATTTCTTAAAGAAGAAGAAAACTTTTGGCACCAGGGCATTCTGAAAAATGGAAGCAATATACAGGCAGGCTATTAAAGCCTTTCACTGTTGTCATGGTTTAAGCCCAGCCAGCAGCCAAGCCCCACACAGCCACTCACTCAGTATCCCACCAGTGGCATGGAGGAGAGAATCAGAAGGGTAAAAGCTGGGGAACTCAACTCATGGATTGAGATACAGACAGTTTAACTGGGAAAGTGTAAACTGTGAATGCAAGCAAAGTAAAACAAGTAATCCATTCACTGCTCCCAGGGCAGGCAGGTGTTCAGCCATCTCCAGGAGACCAGGACCCCATCATGCCTAACGGTGACTTGGGAGGACAACAGCCATTGCTACAAACATTCCCTGCTTCCTCCTTTTTCTGGAACCTCCCTTTGGTCAGGTGAGGTCACCTGTCCTGGCTGTGTCTCATCCCATCCTCCCAAGCACCCCCAGCATCCTCACCAGTGTGGCAGTACAAGAAGCAGAAAAGACCTTGGCTCTGTGCATGCCCTGCTCAGCAATAACAAAAACATCTCTGTATTATCAACCCTGTGTTTGGCACAAATCCAAACCACAGCTTTATATCAGTCACTGTGAAGAAAATTAACCCAATTCCAGTCAAAACCACCACTACTGTCTTCTCATTTATTACTGGTAAAAGCTCTCTGGCCCTGTAACTATGATTTGCCTTTAAAAGAATGGAAGTGGAATGGTATGGAAACAAGTATCTATTAACCTTAATTAAAAATTTCTGAATAAAAACCAATATCCATAAATTATAACTTATGGTGCTTCAGTTTTCAAAGCCCTGTGCAGATACCAGTTCAGTGTTGGAATATGAAATCATTTGCTACATATTACAACTTGATTAAGTTCTAATCCCCATTCTTGTTCAGTGTGTAGAAAACATATGAGAAAATATCCATTTTTCAAACACCACAAAATGTCTGTTTTCTCTATCGCTACTTTTTTCAATAGTATTCACATAAATAGACTGCTCAGTGTCTTGAAGATTTCCTCCAGAATTATATACGCTTCAAATAAAATGAATATCTTTCCTAACTCTGTAGATGGCTTGTGATTTGTTTCCACTTCTCAGCCAAATCTCACTCTGTCTCCCTTGAGTTGCACTGGTTTAAATTCAGTTGTCATCCCTCATCCTCTGATATTTAGGCTAAGCCATTTATTTTTGCATGAATAACTTTCTTAAAAGCAAAGAAGACAAATGAATGAAATAATGAAAGCAAAATTCTTTTAGGATTTATAGTATATGTTGGGTTTTTTTCTGTACCATGCTGCAGCACTTTGAGCAACAAATTACTTTTATTATTATATGAAGTAAACTCCACCCAATGGCACTGTATTCTAATGAAATCATGAGCCCCCTCCCCACCTTGCAAAAAAAAAAAAAAAAAATTAAACTATTTGGGAATTTCCCCCTTAAATTTGATACACTGGTAAGAGGTCTGTCTAGTGGCTTGCATTCTTTGTCAACTCAGAAACTTTTTGTTTCAGTATGAAAATAAACCCTTGTTAAATTGAACCATGAACTTGAATACTTCCAAACAACAAATTATTTTTTCTGATCCATCAGGAAGGATATAAACGCTTCACACCTATAGATCTTTCTTCACTGGAGGTCAAAACTGTGTGCAAATAATCAAAAACAGATTATTCTCTCCTTTTTTTAACCAGTTAAACTAGTCACCTTAGCTCCCTCTGTGTTCCTGGAAAAAGACATTTAACTCCTACCTGCACTGACATTTTTCTTAGGATACACCAAGTTGTTTCTCTTTATCACGTCTCTTTCCCATAAGTGTTTCTGCTGTGTTTTGTTGTCTTCAATAAAGAGAGGTATTAGAGGGGCTAAATTTAGTGAAATTAATGTCCACCTTTTTGTGTTTATTCTTTTGCCTTCTCTGTGAGAATCATGTTATTCTCTTCCCTGTGCTATTCAAAGGAGAAAGTGCCTTGACAAGTGTTCCAGTCTAACCTTGTCCTACACATTCTGAATTGTGATGCAACAGCCTTATAAAAATTTACAGATGTTGTGTACAAGCTGGAACTGCTTGCTGTCTTTTCTAGAATCCCTAAAACCACCATGACCTTTTGATACATTAGATGCTTGAGACCACTCTTGGCCTACTGTTGTATACATGCTGATTTGGAGATTCAAAACAAGATGGAAGTCAAAATGAAAGCATTCATTCTTCTGCAATCTTAGAATTAAAATGGTGTGTACACAAGAAAATGTAGTACATCCTACTATGTCAAAACAGTCCACCACAAGAGGATAGTGTTTTGCTATACCCTGGAAAACAACAGAGAACTTTTGAGGTAGAAAACTCAGTCTATGTGAGTACAAACAGCAGGCTATGCTGCATATATAAACAAAAGCACTGCATTTATTCAGAAACAAACATACACAAAACCTCTGCATTAGAGTAATCAAAGTATTTTATGTGAAAATTTTACCTTTCTGAACAATGAGATAGCAAATAAGCACAGAGCAAAAGCCATTTGGTTTCATCAACTGAATTAAACTCCTCCACTTTTCCTTCAGTCTCACATTTCCCTGAAAACTTGGTATGTTAAAAAGTAGAGTTCAGGGCTTTTCTATTAACACAAGCTTTATCATGGTAATGCAGTCTGCCATTCTTTACACAGTCACATAGCCAGATATGAAACAGTTGGCTAAAAAAAAGCCTGATTCCAAGCTTTCCTTATATGGCACATCATTGGCAAATGCCTCTCATGGATATCCCAAAAATGTAATTATAATCTCATGGGGTTTTATCATTCAGATACAGTCAGTATTAGTCTGTTTGAGTCTACTGCATGGGACTTTGAGTCTAGACAAAGCATGAAAGCAAAGCATTGGCTGACAATGCTTTTTGCTGTTTCAGTTATCCTCATATGTTAGTGAGTCTGTATCATCTCCCTGATCCTCTATTTTATCATGAACATAATGTATTTTCAAACTGACTAGTCTTTGATATAGTGCCAATGTTGAGAATTTCTGGGACTTCCAAATAACATGTTTCTGCCCTGTCCTTACAGATATATTGGTAATATAAACAAATATGCCACAATATCTTCGTAAACAGTAGCAGAAGAAATAAATTAGAAGCACATTCAAGGGAGTAAAGAGCAACACATACTGCCTTGAATTTTGAGAATTTCCGTGACTGTGGCCACTATGTCAAAGATGTGCACAATATAGACACTAGAATGTTAATGATAAGGGTAATTTAATGATCTGTGACATTATGACTGGGAGCCTGTGTAAACAGCAGGAGATACTGGGGAGAATTTGGAGTATGAAGAACTTATTGTTCATGGTTTACAATGGACACAAATGGAAAAATTGATGAAAATGCAGATACATTTTATAATAAACTGTGTTCAGGGAATGAGACCATAGCCTACAAGACCTTCAGTCAGTGGGAAGAAAGGACAGTGGTCTCTAAACTCCAGAAGCAGAATTATCCTTGTGCCCTTGTTTCACTTCTGGAAATCTTTCTTGCTCAGATTTAAGTACTATGATGCTATGAAACATAAAATGTTAACATTAACACAATTCTGCCAGAGGAAACAGAGCAGAATGTCTGCTCGCAATAAAGCCTAGCTTTACCAAGGTCATATATATAAAAGCCCATCTTGAGATTCTGTTTCTTGCAAGCCCCTAGTTTGCCTTCAAATGAAAGAAAATTTGCAAGTATTCACTTGCATGTTGCATTTGAGACATTCTAAATCAGTTAAAAAACTTTAAACGTGATATAATACCTATGTGTATTATAATTTTTTATGGATATAATATCTAAAAATTATTTCCACCAAAAATTTTACGATAGTTTTAAAAAGAGAGGCTACTCCCATACCACTTATTGAGGCTATCTGTTGCAGTTTAACTTCACAGATCATTTGAATATATCATATTTAAGATGCAAATATAATAAAAGGCAACTCCAAATTATGTGTAATACTTCAGTAATCAAGTGTAGACAAATGAAGTAGGCATTCATGGTCTCAATTTTCTAAGAAGCTGAATAGTTGCAAATTACAGAAGACAGCATTCTATCCCATTTCAAATACCTTTATC
This sequence comes from Vidua chalybeata, assembly GCF_026979565.1. Taxonomy (NCBI): domain Eukaryota; kingdom Metazoa; phylum Chordata; class Aves; order Passeriformes; family Viduidae; genus Vidua; species Vidua chalybeata. Next base: position 94,448,694 of record NC_071531.1, read on the forward strand.
TTTGTTGCTAGGACACAATTAACACATTATAGGGAACATGAAATACTTTAGTAATGCAAAATTTTGTTATTTAGCTTTTTGCTTTTACTTATTAACCTTTTAAATATATATTTTCTTGTGTTTAGTGAAGAGAGGAAATATTTTCTAGCACCTATGAAAGACATTATGTTTAAGATAAAAATCCTTTCCATATTCACATGGTTGAAAATGCATTGTCAGTCCAATTTACACAATCTCAATTGTTATTATGTCTCACAACATAGAATGAGCCTTTTAGACATTAAGGATTTCTCTAGGACTTGTTTGAAACTAAAAGGGTTGATATTAGCTATCCATGGATGCATTTTATGTGCTGGTACCATATTTGCTGGAAAATAATTTAAATATGCATAACAGGTTTCTGTTTGTTTTTTTTCATTTGTTAAAGAAATTGGTGATTCCACAATAAAAAAAAAAAGCTTTGTCAGGAAGGTCAGCTTAAGAAGTTCTTGCTACCTGCTTTAGTCATGGTCCTGAGTTTAAAAAATGGGTTGAGTAATCTCAAGCTTATACTAATTCACTTTTACAATGGACACAATGAAACGAGCAACATGTTCCTGCACAGCATTGGACAATACAGGCATACAGGATGTAAAAATGTCTTAAGCCAACATTGTTGATTAACTCCTTAAACTATCAAACTGAGGTCCCAAACTCAGAATTGGCTTCAGCCTGTGCAGACATTACTAAATGTAAGGTGCAATTCTGTGCTTTCAGAAATGAATATGAATATATAATGTAATATCATAGACATAGTTTTCAAATTATTATTTACAATTAAGATTAGTAAATAGTGGTGGAAAACCGTTCTTATATTACTTAATAAAAAATACCCTTCTAAGGAAAAACATCTTTTGACAAAGCTGTAGAATGAGGTCTATATACCAAAAAGCAACAACTCAAAAGGGGAAAGTGACAGTGGACAAGCAGCTCAGAATATTCCAGCATCCCTCATCAATGTAAATGCAGAGGACTATTTGAGAAGAGCTGAGAGATTACATTTTCCATTATTATACAACATTAACAAAGCAGACTAATATACGTAGTTCTTGTATTTACACCCAAAAAAGCCATAGAAAAATTAGACTAGAAACAAGAAATATAACTCAAATTATTCAGAGCTAGGAAAAATCCTCTTTACTTGCAGACTGAAGGTGTTCAGCTTATCAAAAGGAAGTGTAAATTATTTGTGTACATATAAACTGATATTTCTATGAGATAAAATACTAGACGTGAAAGCAATCTATTTGGACAAAGTCTTAAAAATCCAGTTCCACAAGTTGCTAAAACACTTCAGCTTATAAAGGCATTACCTCTTACAAATAATTTCACTCTTACCCAGTAAGAATTAGTTGTATAAAAATAAGTGTAGTCCCAGAAACATAAGAAAAAAAAAATCTAGGTCTCTTGGATTTTGAATTGTTTTTTCTAATTTCTAAATAAAAAAGAAATAAAAAGGTATAGCTTTATGAATGTACGTGGACAAGAGGGAGCATCAAATATCTATACCCTCAGGAAGAAAAGAAATAGTTAGTGTTCTGAAAAGGATGATCATATAAAATTCTATGCCATTCCTTAAAGTATCTTCTTTCCTCCCTCTATATGTCCAGATTTTAAAATTGGTAAAAAAAAAAAAAAAAAAAAAAAAAGCAGACAAAGGTTTTCCAGTATTTCATTAATCAAAGCTTTCTGAGTTCAGACTGATTTTAGCAGCAAACAATAATGTGTGATTCTAACTCTAAAAAATTAAAAAACAACAAACATCTAAGAGGTGCTTATTTTTAGGCAAGGGATGTTTTTTCAGATTTGCTGACATGAGAAGTAGTGTCAATGAAGATTACTTTGGTAAAAACCAGGAAAGTGTGTACAAACATCCAGTGCTCAGTTTCTCAGTGTTGTCTGTTTTAATTTGAATTTGCTTTGAATTAATATTTTCTGATGATTAATTATTTATTTATATTTATTTAAATAGAAAAATCCCCAACCTAAGAATACAGGTGCAGAACAACACCACCATATTATTCATCCTGAACGTTCTTTAGAAAAAGTATTTAAGCAGCATGTCATATTTATGACTTTCAGGAGAAAGGATCAGTGTAATAAAGCTGCAACACAGAGCTCTGGAAGGAGACTGATTGCTTTTTTTCCTGGCACCACTCACACAATCTGGATAATGGCCACCATATTGACTTTCACAGTGTAGGCTGTTAGAGGACAGGATGCTAATCTTATAATGTTTGTACAGTGACTCATCCTCCACATAAGTAATAGAGGCACAGGACACTTCTGTATTTGAAGTATGTCTTTTCACAGGAGGCATTACCAGAATCTGTGGGGTGAAATATGGGTGGCACTGGGGAAGGAAAGAAAATTAGAAAATATGAGTAAAGATGGAGGTTGTGTAGAATTGCTGAGTTTTGCAGTTTCATCTCTGAACTTCCTCAAAAATGAAGATTATTAATTACCTGCTCTCTCAGCCTGGCAAATTATAAGAGTGGAGATTTAAGCACATTAAATCTGAACATTCCAGAAAAAATAAATGCTTCTAGGGCCTTCAGAATTTCAACTTTTATTAAAAAAAAAAAAAGCGGAGGAATATAGAAAGATGAGCCTGGATCATGCAGGAGACTGAGAGGATAATTGGGGAAGGAAGGGTGAAAGAAGCTGATTTAGTTGCAGCAGACAGTAACATAGGACAGAAGAACTGTGACTGCTTTATGGAAGGCCTCAGTGCATCTGGTATTGAGCAATACCAGAGTGGCAAGAATTGCAATAGAACACCTGCAGCTGCTGTAGGGGCTTCACATGAGTACCTATGAGTATATCATACTGGGTAGTGCATTTGTTTTTAAGAGCTGGGTTGCCTATATTGTAGGGTTGAAAGGCAAAGCCCTGCTACCGGAGGCACTCATGTTCTCTGCCTTTGTCTATCATTGCTGTTCATCTGTGTGTCACTTCCTCATGGTTGCTCACTGTAAGATTAGTGAAAGAGAAAGCAGGAAAAAAAACACATGAAAAGAGGATGCTAAAGGAAAGGAAGGACTATTGAGTAATGTCAGCAGCCCTGACAAATGTCTAACATTCCAGCAGAGCTGATAGAGACGTGAAATGCATGTGATTTGGAAGATTAGAAAATAAATCTAAGCTTGAAAAATGCTGTTGCCTGTTGCAGTCTTTCTCCTTTTCTCTAGAAGGCTTTTAAGATTAGCTGTTGATGCAAGAAATTAGTATGGGCGAAACAAAAAGAGCTATATGTCTCCAGAAGGAGGAGCCCAAATGAAACACATTCAGCTTCAGTCCTGAATACAGAGATAAAGAGAAGCAGTATAGAGCCAGTGTCCGAAAGAATGAGAGTAAGAGTGAAAAAGACTGCTCATTGGATATTTTGGACAGGAAAGCAGGCTTGCTATTGATACTACCAAAACTGAACTTTACGTGACCTTTAAGCACATACCCATTTCCTCTTTAGAAGGCACTTGGGAGACATGGGGAAAGCACAAACCAATGAGGGAACATTACATTGCTAAGAGGGTTCAGTGTAATGACAATGAATGGGAGTAAATACCCGATCTGCTGGGATGGCCAGCACAGAAAAAGGGATCTTTGAAGCAGAACAGTGCTACAGAGAAACACTTCACTCACCCTTGCATAAAGAGCAGGATCTGATGCTGGCATCAGAGGGAGGAGTTTGGAGACTATTTCAGAGATACGGAGAGATATGCAAAGCATCATTTGTAGGAAAATGGAATTAATCCGCTTCCATGCACCTTAGTATGTGGAAATGGCTAGACAGCAGCAGGAGACACTGAAGAAGAACAAAGAAATATACCAAAAGAATGTGAACAGAAAGAGAACTAGAGTAGGAAATAACCTTGAGATCAGCAGAAAAGCAATTTTTAAAAATGCATGAGAAAACCAGGAGGAAGGACAGGAAAAATTGCCCAAAATTGCAAAAATTGCTCAAATTAAAATGAATAAAATGATCAAAGGACACATGGAGTATGATTTTATCTAAAACATTTAGTAGAAGTCTTATGTGAGAAATATTTGGGGCTTTGTGCTTACCTGAATGCATACGATTTTTAAGGAATAGGAATTGGATGATGATTTATATTTTGAAGACTATCTGCTATTCTGAGTTCCTCATCTTGACTGAGGCCTCTGAAGGTTACAGTACTACGCGTACTGGTACAACACCAAAATTATACGACAGTAATTTTATTACTTATCTAGAACAACTAGCATGGATATAATGTAGCTTTGGGACATTCTTTGTATTTGTGCATGTAAAATCACTTCAGACAGACATATGCAGACTTAATTCATTTGGATCTGGAAAATACACCTAGGGTATTTTGGGCACCCTGCCACCAGGGCTGTGTGCGAGCCAGAGCAAATCTGCTGACAGTATCTTTCCGGTTGCTGTAACAGAGGCACAGAAGGGCTTTGCCTCCCTCATAGCCATGACACAACATTTAGTAAACTGCCAGAATCATCTGAATAGTGGGTCTTTCATCTTCAGTATATCTAGAGTCACTTTGTTTCCTGAACATCTCTTAAAAACCAAAGCGGTTCATGAAGGACAAGTTACTAAGGGTATTCAGGATTAAAGCAGACTTGCTTTGCTGAATGTTTGGACTAAAATGGTTCTGCTTTTTTCTTTTAACTTGACTCTTGGTTTCTGTATGCACAAAATCAAGAAAAATTAAACCTTATTTTTCCTGACCACGATATTAATGCTGGACAAATAATTATTAACAGAATAATTGTTAGGCAAAGGATATAAAAATAAGAGGATTACTTTTGTATGCAGAGGGGGAAAAAAAACAACTAAAACAAAAGAGTCTAATTAAAAATGAAGAGGCAGAAAATTAGTGATGATGATATTGCTGAGATGCTGACTACTCAGTTTTTAATGAGTAAAAAATTGGGGAAAGTAAGTATAATTAGGAAATAATGAAGCTGCTCTAAATACACCTGTTTATAAAACAGAGGTAAGAAGATACTGGAATGTGCTATTCAGCAACATATTGCTTTGTACAGAAAGTACTGACTTTCAGTCAGGCCAGAAGGTCAGAATTTCTTCTGCTTGGACTCCTCTGAGTAAATACTCAAGGAGCACAAGAGTTATATGGGGATTTCTAAAGAAGTTACATATAAAATTTAACCTAAAATAAAATAAAATGAATTGTCTAATTCACTGACAATATTCATAAAGAAATGAGAGAACACCACAGACATTTTTTCTGGCATTAGACATTCATAAATTTTTTTCCTGGTAACTAATGGAAATTTTTGTCTTCTATAAGAGCAAATGGGTCTTATAGCAATGATGGTTGCTGGGGTGTGTCAAACACAGCATCACCAGCCAGACAAAAGAAGTGATAATCATGATGTGTTTCACAGTGGTGCAGCCTCACCTTAAGTGCTGAGTATAGTTCTTGGCCCCACAAATCAAAAAGGGTATGAAGGTCTTTGAATGTGTCCCGAGGAGGGCATCAAAGCTGGTGAAAGGTCTGGAAGGAATGCCTTATGGGGAGTAGAAAAGTACTCTGGGCTTGTCTAGTTAGGAAAAGGGGAACCAGAGGAAGTTTATGAGCTCTTCTTTCAGGTATTTAGTGCTAGGACACATGGGAATGGTTCAAGGCTGTTTTGGGCAGGGTTAGGTTTGAAATTAAAAACCATTGGTTTACTGAAGGGTAGTCAGACAATGGAATAGTCTTCCTAGAGAGGTGCTTGATGCCACAAGCCTGTCAGGCATGAAGAGACATTTAGACAATGCCTTTAACATGCTTTAACTTGTGGTCAGCCCTGGAGGAGTCAGACATTTGAACTAGATGATCATTGCAGATCCCTTCCAACTAGAATATTCTATTCTATTCTATTCTATTCTATTCTATTCTATTCTATTCTATTCTATTCTATCCATCTCCTACACAAGTCAATCTCTGATTTCAGATCCTGAAACTGTGAATAACCTCTAGGAAGAAATTTCACAGGCTGTTTCTATATATAAAGCATGAGAATTCATAAGGGATATAAACAAAAATAATTGTGTTCATAGGAAACTGCAAGGATCAGTTAAGGCAGGGATATTACCTTCAGTACTCTAAAATTTCACCAGGAAAATGAAGAGTCATATAAACGGAGGGTGGTATCAACATTTGCAGGATGTTTAGGAATTAAAGGTAACATGGTATAAATTGAAAATTATTTGCTTGTATTGTCTTGATAGCCAGTAAACAAGTCAAACGCCAAGTTTTACATGCAAGAAAATGTAAAGGGAGTGGGTAAGACCTCTGTACCTGTTCATCTACAAAAAATAGATCAGTGCTTTATAGTTTAAAAGGTACTTTACATTTCAGAAGGCTTTTTGTTTTGTTTTGTTTGTTTGTTTCTTTGTTTTGTTATTGTTTTGTTCTTGTTTTTTCTTCAAATGAAGCACAAATAGTTCCAGGTTTATTTTACATTTCCAGGTCTCAAAAACCAAATTCAGTTCTCATGTCACACAAAACCCCCAATGTGCCTAAGATCTGCTCTTTATGTTCAAGACTGCAACTATAAAGAATAGTAGAATTTCCTCTTGCAAATAAAAACCATTTATTCTAGGACGTAATGTTCGCACAGTGCCTAATATGACAGGATGTATCTCTAATTGGTGTCACTGGTAACATTTAAAACAAAAATACATTAAGTGTACCAAATGAAAATAGTACTGAGTCTTTCTAATTCAATACCAAATAAACACAAAATTAAGCAGTAGCACTATTTATCCTCTATTTTTTATAATTTATTGAACTAATCAATAACATATTTTATATCAACTATAGAATAACAGTGCATGAAGATCAAGGATATGAATTGAGCTGAACCAAAATAAGTTAAACTGAAACCCAATTCTAAATACCTTGATCTCTTGTTGCATCCAGATCCAAGAATTGCCTTGTACTGTCTTCCATGTGTATACATTTTGCAACATTATATATTAAAGCATGAAAGTTGGTATGGTTTGGGAGTTCTGCTGCAATTGAAAACATCTTACTTTCTTAAGCATTTTTCATGGTTTAGCCCCAGCCAGCCTTTAAGGACCACACAGCTACTGACTCCTTTCCTCACAGTGGGGTGCGGGAGAAAATTGGAAAGGTTAAAGTGAGAAATCTCATCAGTGGAGATAAAAACAGTTTAGTAGGAAAAGCAAAAGTTTCACAAACTAAGCAAAACAGAGAATTCAGCTACCACATCTCATGGGCAGACAGGTGTTAAGCCATCTCCAGGAGAGCTCACCAGCAGAGGCAGCTCCATACATGGCATGCTTCAGTTCATCAGGTTTGAATGTTTGACAGAATTTGTGATCTATGCCAATAAAGTGTATGGTAAGAAAATGAAAGATTTTTTATTTTTTTTTTTACAATTGTTTTTCAGTTTTAGCATTCTGCTTTCACAGTAACAAGTTTTTCTTGATTATCAGGAACACGTAAGCAAAGACTATCCCTAAATGATCTGTCATTCTAGGCACCTACATCCTCTTTGGCAGCAGTATAGTGCAAATAAAGAGTGGGCAAGCTTACCTTTTTTTGATGTATTACCATAAACTGTAATTCCCAAATGACAGGTGAATATATTTTACATACTTGCGTCTATTTCTCAACTATGATTCACGAAAGTGAAAAAGAAAATGTTCTTAAAAGATTTTCTTGCTAGATAACTCTTTTGGTCTTACAAGGAACATGTTTATTAAAAAGGTGGAGCTTCATAGGCATGGCAAGGTAAATAAGAAAGACTGAATACTGATATTTATCACAGGAATTATCCAGGAATTATTCTGGATTCAAACAGTCACCTTTAATATTTTACATGTTACTGGGGGCATGAGGCAAGACCTGCCTTGTTCTGTTCTTCACTTTACTCTCTCTTGCTGAGCTTACAGTGTGCATGTCCTTCCCATAACTCTTTCTTTCCTGCTTTTCCTTGCAACACTCAGCAGTCTCCAGCCTTTACCTTCTGAGGGTGCTCTTCATGAATGTGTAATCCCCTCCAAGTATTCTGTCTGACCTACTCCATTACTTCATAAAACCAAGTAGCAGACTAACCAAGATCAATTGGTGAAAAGTGCACACACAGTCTGTAATGGGTGAACATGCTGCAACTTGAAGTGAATAAGTGCCCTTCTGTATGACAAAATAATGAAGATGGTAGAAAGGATGACTAGAAGATCATCTATCATGCATTTCAAGTTAGTGTAACCAACATAACACTCAAATTAACATTTTGAGAATTAGGACCAGTAATTTCTCTCTGTAACCTCTCAATAAGTCCACCCTCCATATTATTTATACCTTGACGTTTATTTCTATTCCATTCTAGGGAACCATAGAAAGATTGTAGGTGGAGCCTAAAAAGTATGTTACAGAGTGTTTAACTATCCACAATAGTAGGAAAAAAGTTATAATATGTACAATAGCTTTAATTAATCTTATTTAAAAAAAAAAAAATAACCTCTCTCTTTTCCTCCTGGGAAACTAATGCCAGAAGTGCTAACACGATTTTCCATCCTGCAGTCCTATGATCCAGTCTACCTCTTTTCAGAAGTAAGACCTTTTTCATCTCACCTATATTTAGATTTTTAACTGAAATTCTAAGTGTGTGGTAGTGTACAGGCACTAAAATGCCTCTGTATTCAACAAAGAGAGGTATTTGCGAAGGGTGACCCAGAACTTCAGTAGGCATTTCGCTCTGTGTGGATTAGAAATAGATGTGCAAATACTTGGCTTCTTGCCTAGATAATTTGGTTAAGTCTAACATTAGGTGGAAAGAATTCTTGATGGAATCTTAAACTTGTAGTGGTGGACGCACATGGCTGTTTTCTGGCTCAAAAGGTATTAGTGAGAACAGTTAGCAAAGCATGAAATGGAGAAGTGAAATCAGGATATTAGAGGTCCTCCTTTAACTATTCTCTCAATTCTCTATATTACCTGCAAAAACTAAAAAATTCAAACACTGTAGGTTTTTTGGTTTGTGTTTTTTTTGTTTGCTTTGTTTTGTTTTTTTAGGTTTTTTTTTTTTTCATTAATTGGGGAAAAAAAAAAAAACTTAAATTTGCATTTGCCTGTTTCTCAACTGCATTTCTCTGGTTACCTACAGCTTTGATTTTGCTACATTCTGGAAGGGTGTAAGATCCTTAATTGGAAACCTCAACTTGGCATTAGCAGTATTCTTGCCACTGAATACAGACATGATATACAAAAAAAAAGGATGATATAATTTTGTTTGATTGTTTGTGATTTTTTTTCTGGAAGTAGTGAAGAAGCAAAAATGTAACCACACTCAAAACCACAGAAAAGTGTAAATACAGGATACAGCTGAAGTAGCTGAAGTTGTTCCACAACATTCTGGCTTGGTGCAATAGGAAAGCTGTATAAAATGAACATGACTGAACAGTAAGAAGAAATAAATCAAAGAGTGAGAGCAAATACATGATGAATAGATCATTAAAAAGGGTAGTGCAGGTTTTGTTGTGAATAATTTCAAACGGAACTAAATAGCATGTGCTATAGGAAACAAGGTCATTATATCAGACATAGTCCTCTTAACCTGACAATTCAGAGTTGTTGAATGTGTGCAGCCATGGAGAGGTCAGAATGCTTTACTTCTCTAAAATCCAGACTGTCTGCTTCAGGTCAGAGTAATCTGTTCTAGTTTTAGCAACCAAGCTAACTAATTTAGGTGCCTAAGTCAGAGTTAATAAGAGCAGATGCTCTCCATAGCTAATGAGTGGAAATAGGCATCTTCAGTGAACAGATCAACTCATCCTGAGGCATGTAAGCATCCTTGACAATTCATGACCTGGATGATGTGGCACAGTGTACCTTCAGCAAGACAGCATGTTGGGAGCTGGGAGAAGTTGCTGATGCATCAGAGGCTTGTGCTGCCATCCAGAGACACACCAAAAGGCTGGAGAAATGGGCTGACAGTGACCTTATGTTGCTCATCAATGAGAAGTACAAAGCCCTGCAGGAATCCCAGGAGGAGCAATCCTAGACGCCAATACAAGCTAGCGACCACCTGGCAGAAAAGAAGCATTGCATTAAGGGTCCCAGGGATCCAGGCAGACACCAAGCTGGACATGAGCTAGAAATGTGCCCTTGTGGCAAATGGGAATGGTATCATTGGAAGCTCTGCTGCCATCAAGTTGAAGAAAGTGATCCTTTCCGGCTCTTCAGAACTGGTGAGGCCACACCTGGAGTGCTTTGTCTACTTGTGGGCTCCTCAGTACGGCAGAGATATGAACATAACGGAGAGACTCCAGCAAAGGACCACAAGCATAACTAAGGGACTGAATCAGCTGAAGAGAGGAAAGGCTGAGATAGCTAGCACTGTTCAGTACTAGCTATCTTCAGGAGAATAAAAGGCTCAGGAGGGAATTTTAGTAATGTATATAAATGCATGAAGGGATGGAGTAAAAAAAATTGAACCAGTGCTGCCCAGTGCTGGATCAGAGGTGCTGCCCAGTGACAGGATCAGAGGCAATGAGCAAAAATAAACACAGGACATTTTCTCTGAATATAAGGAAACACTTTTTCACTGTGAGAGTGATGGAGTACTGGCACAGGCTGTCCAAGGAGGTTGTAGAATCTCCCTCTTTGGAGATATTCAAAAGTTATTTGGACATGATCCTGGGAAACCAGTTCTATGTGGCCTGGCTTTGGCAGAGGGGTTGGACCATATTATTTCCAGAGGTTCCTTCCAAACTCAGACATTCTTTGATTCTGTGAAGTAAGTTTGCATATTCCACACTCAACAAAAGCTTATTTCTCTCACTTGACTTTGCACAGAAAAAGATGGTGAATATCCAGGTCTCAGAGGTTCAGTTTCCAGACATATGAAGTTAAGTTAGATGGCTTTAATGATTTTCACTCTCAGTTGCCCACATACAGATTTAATTGCTTAACTAGACAGCATTTGGACATATAGGCATAGCAAACCCTTAAGATGGCCTCTGCTTTTCATAAAATTTAATTTTCACCAGTTCAGTAAACTGTGAACAAGATCCAAACTAGAATGTGGAGATTATAAAACTTCTTATTGCATAAATAGCTGTTGAGATATATTTACTTATCTGAGTTATTATTTTCATATGAAAATGAATTCACAGGGGAAGAAAAATAAAATTGCACAGTGTAAGCACAGTAACTAGAGCATAATTGTAATCAACAGAAGCTACAACACAATTGTAACATTATCTTCCAAAACTTTTGACCTTTGCCTAACTCTTAGTAAATGTTATTCTGTAGGTAATTTAGTTTCTAAGTGGAAATTTTGAAAACTTCCTTGAAGTGCTTTAAAACAATCAAAGAAAAGTACACAGAAGTTAGTCAACATGAAATGTAATTCTGCACTAGATTCTTTTTCCAAGGTATGAACACAACAAAGTATTTACTTGAAAACACTCACTAAACGAACATTACGTAAAGCTTTGTAAATATCAAACTAAAGAAAAAATACTATATATATAAGTCTCCTGAATTTTTAAAATATTTCCTCATTGTGTTCATGCAGATAGGAACAGTGTAAAGAATTGTAATTCCTCAGCTTCCTCAGAAGTTACTATTTCCATTTATCAACCTCCAGAACTGAAATCCAGTCCCTGTCCTTGACACAAAGAATCATTCAGGCTGGCAGTGATCCTGGGAGGTCTTAAGTCCAACCTTCTGTTCAAAGCAGAGTCAACAGTGAATTCAGAGCAAGTTGTTCAGGGATTTGCCCACAGCAAATCCATGCTGACTGTTATGAATTACTTCATGTTTCTCTGTGCACCCAGAAGTGGCTTTCAAGCAGACTTGTTTAATGATTTTCTTAGGGAATAGACTGAAGTTCACTGTATTGTGCTTCTTTCTACTTTTGAGTACAGTACATTTGCTTTTCTTCAGTCATCAGGAGCCTCCCTGCTCCAATCTCTGTGGCCATTCAAAAATGATAAAGCTACCACCCTCTGCATCCTTGAAGGAGTCCTGCTATTTCCCACAGAATTTGATGGGTCAAGATGCCTGAGGATCAATCCTTTTCCACTACTGCTATCTCCTCTCCTCCTTAGACCCTGACTCTAGGCACAAAGACAAAAGCACAAACTAATGCCCCAGCAATTAATATTTCCCAACTGTGCACACAGTAACTGGAAATTGAAGGGAGGCAACTTCTTGTATCACTCATACATCATCATAAGAAGACATTTAACTATGTAATAGAGATGGGGCTCTTAGGCAGCTGTTCTCAGAAACTTATACTGAGAGTGATCTAATTTTATTCAGGCATCTAAAATTTAACTGTATAAAAATGTAATCATAACAATTTGAATGATCTAATCACAGGATCGGGAAAGTGGAATAAAACAAAAGGGAAGACTAGCTAAAAACAGTCAGAAATATTCACCTCTCACTCAAACTAAGCTGAGAAGCCCACTCAGCTGAATGCCAGCACCCTTGGACAGTTTCACAACCCATGGTACAGACACCTGCAATAAATAAGCCGTAACTCCAACCCAGACCAACAAATAGTCATCTGAGTGTTTTTGCTGACTACAGAAACAGCATGAGGGTAACTGCCTTTGAGACAATCTGTCATTTGATGAATGTTGATTTTGAAAGCAGTTTCAGCTTAAAAACAGTCATAAGTGGCCCACAAACAGATGTCCTAGTGTACAGTGTGGAAGGTAGAGCATACAGTAAAGCTAGGACCTATTTCAGACAGCACTGCCAGCCAAATAAATGCATGCCAGACTTAATAAGATTTAGATAGCTAACATCTGATCAGACAGATCCTATCTCTTTTGTGTACACAAGGTAACCCTGGGAGTTTTTATGTGTAAAATATTTGAAGCTCTATAACGAAAAAAAGACACATCACTAATGTTTTTTGATTTTTTTTACCTCTTATTTATAGATAATAAACTTGTGAGAAGCTTATTATGCTAGTGGTAAGTGATTTGCAAATACAGACACAGGAAGTTAGAACCAAAGATATAAGCATTCCCCAGGTATGCTCCAAATATATAATTATGGGAAAATACTTGAAGACTCGTATCTTTTCGATGAAATTTGGCTTAAATAATTTTCTTGTTTTTCTATTTTCACTTTGTGGGAAATTCATCATTCATTTCTGCAATTTTTTTTCCTAAATCTAATATTATGGAGAATTCGTTTGGATGAAATTAATATTAATTCTTGGTGGAATAAATAACAAGTACTTATTTAAAAAGTCTTAGCTCATGAATAAGTATTTCAAGTATGTTGAGTTTTCCTTATAAGCAATTCCTAGCTTGCTGGTTTTGTCACTGAAACATTTACACTGCGCTAGTTGTGCTGAAGTAGCTTAATGATTCACTAAATAAATGAATCCATTAGTTATTTAGTATAGTACCAGATGAAAAGAAATCAGCCAGTCACCCACAGATTTTCCACTTTGTTAAAAATTATCACGATAGTATCAGCATAGCAAGATATATTTCTGGAGTTTGCATAATGAAAGGGTGAAATTTTGTATTGTTCCTTGTGCTGCAGCTGTTGATGAAGGAATTTTCTTGCTGTCATAAATGATCTGGCCTGAGAATTTCCACTCTAGTGTCACTCATAGAAATGTTAATGACTTTTCAATACCACTCTTCTTTTTTGTGTCAGTGTGCTGCCTAAGTTCAAGGCAATGTCTTGGAATATGTGTATGCTCATAAATTAAATCAGCAGGTGATCAATGTTTAATATTTACACTGCAAACACCACAAGATACTTTTACACTGAATTACATTCATATTATCAGATTACTGTAGAAAACCTCTTTGACCAGTTTCTTATCTACAGCAATACATGTTATGACTGATTTCAGTGGTGACCTATTGAAATGAAAACTTTAATGAATTAAGAATCTAGCTTTCAATGGAAGAGAGGTAAAGGTTGGGGAGGGATTAGAGTAGAAGGATGCTCTTTTGACATTTTTATCAGACTGTATTTGCTTTTTAAAGATGGGTTACAAAAGAAGAAAACCTTCCAAGGTTTTTATTCACCTATCACATGTGTAGTCTTTTATATTACAAAGAGTTGCAGCATCACTACTAGCGATAAATAATAATATTTAGGTGACAAGTTGCACAGCACAACTACTCAGTTCCCATTAGGATGAGGCTGTATGGATGCTTTATTGTATAATTTCCAACATAAAACCTAAAAATCATGGGTTCATATGTTTTAATTTTCCTCTATACCTTTCATTTTAATATAAGAAAAGAACAGTGATAATATAGCAGAAATTCTCAGTCACATAAGGAAGCCTTTCGTCTTCTGTTTTCTTCTGGATTCATTAAGGGTGGTATTCCCACAGCAGGCATCAGAAATATAATAAGAAATCTTCTTTTCCCACGGGACTGCTTGTCTCATTATATAAGTGCATCATTTGTTTTACATTTTGACTAAAAATAAGTGTTTAAAAAACTTGTATTATTTATTTTGAAGTACTAAGAAACTGTATTTTAAATTGGGCTTCTATTACATCTAATTTATTCAAATAAATGAAAAAAAAAATCATCTTTTCCTGACTATCCTAAAATCTGGTCAAAGAACAAAAAGTATAATCAGATGCTATGAACACAGAAAACAAGAAGAAAAAAAGAGTGAATAGTAAAATATAATGTAGCCACATGCAGAGTTTGAGTGGTTCAGAATAATATTTTAAAAATTACCCTTTTTATAAATACAACAAACATCAGTAAAAGATGTGAAATTTCTTTGTTCCAATGAGTATAAAAGTCACAAAATGAGACACATTTGTGCAAATCACATTAACATTTGGATGATGTGATAGAGTCATAAATCTGAAAAAATAATTCACAGGAATAAATATGTACAAGCCAAACAGAAGTTGAAAATGAATACAGTTATTTTTATTCCACGAAGAATTTTTAATACTTTGATGGCAGTGAAGACTTCTTCATATTCTGATGAAAATTATTACATATGATGGATTTTTATGTTTTTCTTTAAGTCCTTTCCTCAGTTGTGTTTTGCCTAGACAAGTAAATCACGTAAAGCACTATCACAAATAATTGTCTCAAACATAGGCAATACCTGAAAATCTCTCCTTAAATTTGTTTCTGATAGCTATGTAGAGAATGCTATGTATTTAGATATGCCTAGTAATGCTTGGAAAGGCAAGTAATTCCTCACCTTGCAGTAACCAGCTCTGTGGGATGCAGGATTTACAAAGATTCCACTTTCTTGTGCACCTATATTCCAGGTATGAGAAATGTAATTCTTTCCCAATAAACTAGTAAAAGGCATGACAACTTTATGAGCTTCCCATTTTGCTCAGTAATAAAGACACCTCACTGTCAGGAATCCAAATTAGTCAAGACAGAACACATGCTTGAGAAACTTAGCTACAATAACATGAACAGCATTCTTTTTTTTTTACGTGGTAGAATCTTGGTGAGTTACACAGAAGTGCCTTATTTGTGGAGATAAATAGGAAGTCTACTGCAATATCAACAGAAAGAGCTATCTATCAAAGCTTTTGTTTCTAAGTATTACACAGTAGCACAATGTGCTATCACACTACAGATTGAACTCAATAGCAGACAATTGCAAGTTCAGTCCACAGAAACTGGCACACATTCTAGATATTCTTCATTGTTAAAATGAGTTATGTCCATTTGTCATTTGAAACCCAGTGAGACTCTTTGAAGGTACCCACTTTTCTGAAGATGTTAAAAACATTTCAGTGGAAATGTAATTGTTGGCCTGTTCCAGACCTCTCCAGGAATAAAAAAAAAAAAAAAAATGGTGTAAACATATCCAGAATGCAAATCTGTGCATTGGCTTGAGAAGGAGGGCTAGGGAAAAAAAAATGTAAAAGGTGATACATTAATTTGAGCAGAACTAAGTCCAGTAGAGAACCTAAGCTGAACACTTTCAAAGAAACCTGTATATATGGAGACAGTATGAGCTCAGGAATTTTTTTACTTTCTATTTAATAACTCATAAACAAAGACATCTTCAAGAAAAAGTGAAAAACAGAACAGTTACTGAGAATCTACTAAACCAGGAGCTCAGTGTGTAGCATGAGAAGCACAAATAGAAATTTTGTCCCTTAAGCTACCTTGATAAATATACCTTGACCTACTACAGAGTGAAATGTAGTGCTCTAGCTCTTGGTGTAGAGCATCCACACCAATGCCAGTAAAAATTGTTTTTATTCTAGAGTGTAAGGATGAGACTGTTAGAAAGCAGAGGACAAGTCCAAAGGATTAAAAGAGAAAACTAATTTAATAAAACAGAAATACTAATTTCATGTCGTAAAATCACACGATGAAAATTATTTCCAAAGGAAATTATTTTAAAAGCTGCAATATTTGGATTATCTGGAATAATAAGTAGCTGGGACTTCTAAATTTGTCAAGTTCCTATATTCTGAGACTGAGTAATATTTTCAGCTGTGTTTCTTTCTTCTTAAGGAACAGAAGTTATTTGTACTCCCTACAGGATACTATACAGCAGTTGTATCTATTTTATTTTAAAATTTTATCTATTTTAATAAGTGAAGCAAGGACCATTCTCTGATTCTGAGGTTGACATTTCAGCTTCAGCTGCTGCACATCTAAACTTCATATTGAAGGTTATAGAACTCTACACTACACAAGATACCACCATCTAAACACCTAATTGAGTTGAATATATGAGGTGGAACACTGATGACTGAATCCGTCACTAACAGGTAAGATTGAGATAATTTTACATCAGACACCAGAGAGGATACAGTAGAAACTGGTTTTTATATCCTATGCAGACAGTTGTGTTGGCACTACTCAACACAATCTACTTAACTGTACGTGTAATCTCTTCATCTGAGTGGTTTTGAACCCTTGGTTGCCAGTTGCAAGGACACTGTCTCAGCCACCATGCTGGAATGATTATATTGTGGAGCTTTAAGAAGAAAGAAGTGCAAAATTTATGGAAAGTCATATACCAAAAGAAATTGACTTTCCCGTTGAAAGATATGAAAGCTCCCAAGGAATGCAGATCCCCAAAGCTGCTGAAGAGAACTTCAGGGCAAACTTCATGGAGATGCTTACTGTGCAGTCCTGATTTAAAGTTCTTACTCAATCACACGCTTTCATTCACTGTTTCATCAGTCAGCTCGAGGCTGTTCTTCACCCAGGATATGAAAACATTTGCCATGCTGGAGGAAAATATATACAGGGGTAGTTGCCTCAAAGAAAACCAGAGAAAAAGGAGTACCTCATTTATATCTTCCAGCGCAGAAGTTTCTAGGAGACATCTTTTCTCTACAAAGAGACAGAGCCCACAGATAAGCTGAACCACACTGTTGTAATCACTAGGCTTAATAGCAGGCAGAAAATAACACAAAGTCTGGCCAGTCAACCAGACCATTTCTATGAAAACACAGGGGAAAGAAAGAAAACTGGATAGAAGTATCTCTCCCTCCACACAGTATTTGTGCTGAGAATGCAAATGGATGCTGAAACTAAGTTATATTGTGGGAGGGCACCTGTCTGAGAGCAGAAGGCAGAGCAAACAGAAATCAGTGTCTTGGATCACCAGCAAGTCAAAATAGGATTTTATCAGTTTTTATAAAGAAACATTTAGCCAGAAATTTATAAGGTAATGCCTCTCTCTTTGTTTTCAAATAAAAGAATGAAAATCCAATCAATAACACAAACCATTCACAAACTGAACAAACTATGTCTGAAAAGAAAGCCTTAGGCTGAGCTTAAGCTGAGCTTAACTTCAAGAGGTTAAGAATAACTTCAAATGAACCTACCCAGAATATAAGCAAGCACAATACTTTGTAGTAAGTAGGGAACAGAGAGTATCTAACTGTTTAAAGTGTCTTAAAAAAAAAAAAAAAGTCAATATTTTGGGAAAAAAGAAGGTATGAGGAAGATATCTTACTTATAATTTTGCTTGCCTCTGTATAAAATATAAAGGTGCAGGTTAGCTGGCCCAGCCCACTTTTCATGATAACAGCTCTCACAAATAGCAGAGGGTGCAAAGAAAGCTGTCATGAATAGGAAAATATGAAGAATCTTTAAAGATTAAAAAAGAAATGAAAGCAAAAATATGATACTGTAGTAAGATCTTTTGGGCCCTTCTGTTAAACAGTGGAGAAAAACTCCATTAAAGAAGAAATTATCTATGTAAACCTTATCTATCCCCAACACTGAAATTAAAGATTGTCCTGCTTCTCTCACATCTACATCAAACCCAAACACCTAGAAAGCTAACTATAAAGAAATTAAATATAGCATTGATGTGTGTGCCTGAAGTTGGAAACTGTGAGCAATTGAACTGTGCAGAGGTTAATAAAAACACAATGGGTATCCAAGGAAATAAGTCAAAGCTGTGAGTCTTGATGAGCCTTTTTTTTTTAAACATGCAAACCTTTGGGATGCAATGTGTACATGGCACAGTGAGACTGACAGCTCTGATCAAATACAACATAACCACTGTTCAAACATTGTAATTTAGCTATTACTCACCAGGTCTGTATAACCTGTAAAGAAAATAGTCTGATGCTATACTACATCATAATACTATAAACAGAAAGAGATTCAAGTTATTTCAATGTAAGGAAAAAAAATGAAAATAAATGGAAGTTGATGAACCTCTATGTAAAATATGTTATATTAATGTATCCTTAAAAAATAACTTCTATTTACTCAGTGAAAATAAAAAATGTGTAGAATGGACAAACTTAGAGCCCAGAAATGCCAAAGTTTTCCTATGTAATTATAACTGCTCCCTTGTGCCCACATGTTATGACAATGTAATTGCTGGATCACCTACTAATTTTCAAATGATACATTAGAAAATCTTGCAATAACTTTTACAGCTCTTATGAGGCACATTTTGTAAGGAATGGTTTTCCTGGGGATTTTCCCTGATTCACCAGGTATCCTGGTAAATAAAGGTTATTAATGGTTTTTTCCATACAAAAACCTTGTGCATTTATAAAAAGGTTTCTGAAAAAATGTATTATATGTTTTTATCACAAAAATTATACATAAATGTGAAAGTGAAGACGAATTTGTCACCCTACAAAAGTCTGCAAATAGCTTCAGTGAAGCTCAGTACTCATTAACAACCTCCCACCTGCTTTCTCTCTCTCTCTGTCTTTATTGTTGTCCTAGGAAGATCTACTGCAGATTGATAATACCAACCAAACCCATTCAATAACTTCAGTTGGGGATGTATCTGCTGAAGACGTTTTCAGAATTTCTTCCTATAAACCACCTGTTATATGGACAAATGTAAAACACCCTGAAGTTATGGGTTTTTTCCCTTCACCTGTAAGTAGGAGTACTTTCTAAGGAATGACTTATCATTCATACAGTGAAGATATCATGGCTAGCAGCCAAAAAACAATATTAGAGAAGTTGCCTGATAGGCAGGTAATCTAGTGTGTGTGGGAGGGAAACAGAGTTGTGCTGAGCTTCTTGCTTAACCAGCTCCTAGGGAGTGCCACTGACCAGGAACACCCCAAATTACATGGAAACAGGAACTCTGCAGTCAACGGAGCAGTTCACCTTAGAGAAGAAAACAAAAGATCTTGCAGTCCTTTTCTCAGACAGCACAGGTCTGCAAGAGTCAGCACAATGATGATGCTGGCATTCCACAGCACATGGTCCCCATCAGGAGCCAGACTGACTGCTCCTGGTGCAGAAGTCTTGACAGAATGAAGCTCCTGGAAAGGGTCTTAATCATCCAGGTCTCGGGCTGCAGAGAGTGCCTGCTGCTTCTCTCCAAGACTTCACTGGAAGTGATCGTGTCCTCAGCTGTACAGTGTCCTCTGCTCAAATTGAGGTGTCCTCTGCTCAAATTATTGAGCTACCAGGTGAATCCTCCAAGACTACATAATATTGAAGAAAGTGAATGGGAAGAAGTCTACAAGCTCTTCATGAAGAAGGTCATCCAGAAGCTACATTTGAGTGAGTGGTGGCTAGAAACATGTGACTTCCACCAAAAGAAAGAAAGCTCTTTCTATTTTTGTGCATGTGGAACTAAAGGACACTTGCCACCAGTAAACAAGAACATCAGGTCATGCAACAGGATTACACAGAAGCTTTAATAAGTATCTATTATATACTGTGTCAACAATTATAGGACTTGAGAAAGAAGCCTCATGATTGCAGGGCCAGGTTTTTGGCAGCAGCTGGGGGGAGGGCAGGCTTTAATCACTCCAAGATCTGCTGCAAGGGTAGCACGGTGGTGTGTAAGCAGTCCAGGAGTTTTCTGGAATCCAAGAGGACACTCTTTCAACACAGGGGATACATGAGATTAGCTGCAAATGTAATCTGATAAGCCTTCCACAAGCAAGTAAGGAAATACTAATCGGTGACATAAATATCAATGGTAACTTGGACTGCAGTGACCATGTGGTGATGGGAATTCAAGATCCTGAGAGAATCAATGAAGGCAAGAATCAACAGAAAGACCTTTGATTTCAGAGCAGATTTTGACCTGTTCAGGGATTTGCTTGGCAGGATTTCATCAGAGGCTGCCCTGAAGAACCAAAAGAGACCAGGAAAGCTGACTGATCTTCAAAGACATCTTCCTTAAAATGCAAGAATGGCTCCATTTATGGTGTTCTAGAACTTAAGCAGATACAGTAGAATGTCACTCTGGGTCAACAGGGAACTCTTGATTGATCTCAAATACAAAATAGCAAGTGTACAGAAGGTGGAAGTAAAGACAGGGTATCTAGAATGAGGACAAGCTGTACCAGAGGATTACAGAGACATTGCTGCAGGGAAGAAACTGTGAAAGCAAAAGCTCAGGACCTGAAGGGTAACAAGAGATTTTAGAGGTAAAACAAAAGCAAGAGTAAGTAATATGTGGACCTATTGCTGAATAACTCTAGGGCAAAGTGACAAAGGATATAGGAAATACTTAAGTACTCAGTGCTTTCTTTGTCTCAGACTTTACTGGCAATGTGTACTCCCAGTCCCTGGTCCCCTCCAGGACACTGGGCCCAGTTGCAGAGTTTGTAGCAGTCAAGTGCTACTCATGCTAGAGGAAGAGTGAGTTGATGATGATTTGAACAAGCAGGGCATCCACACGCATTCAGTACTGCTGAAGGAGCTGGCTACTCTCACTGCAGGGCTGTTCTATATAATCTTTGGTCTTGACGATCAGGGAAAATTACTGATGACTGGAAAGATGCAAATATCACAATAATCTTCAGGAAGGTTGAGAAAGAAGATTGTAGGAACAATAGGCTAGTCAGCCTCACACCAGTCCCTAGGAAAACTGCAGAACAAGTTCTCCTGGAAATAATTTCTGGCACATGAAGTAGATCAACATATTTAGGAACAGTCAGTGTGATTTTTCAAAAGACATATAAGACATGTCTGACTAATCTGATTGCCTTCTGGGAGTAAGGGGAGAACACTGAATGCTGTTTAACTTAGTTTTAGAAATGTTTTTGACATAATCTCCCACAGTAGCTTTGTAGAAAGGAAACAGAAGTACTGGATGGGTGGACTACAAAGTGCATGCAGAGCTGGCTGAGGTCAGCACCTCAAAATCCACCTGGCAGTTGTGGCAATCTTAAAGGATGCCTGGGCTGCTTGTAAGGAAGCAGTGAAAGTCCACTGCTCCACAAGTAAGGGGGAGCCAGGAGCAGAGTAGTACAACAGGCAGCAGGGCAGGGGCCTGCACAGTAAGAACTCAGTCCACCAGCACCTAAATGAGGCAAGTTGGGTCTGGCTGTGGTATCCAGCCTCAGACATTGTGCAGCGATCACAAAGCAGGTCTGTAGTGAAGAGGAACAGGTCAAGCCAGGATTACAGTGCACAGACCAGGGTCCAAATTTAGACCATCATGGCTCATGGTCAGGCACAGGTACGGCTGCAATGCAGTGGGAGGTGTAGCTCAGGTGGGAGCCAAACAGTTGAGCAGCAGCTCTGAGTAGCTCTCAAGAGAAGGGAGTCAGGCTTTTCTGAGGCCTTGTTTCAGAGCGGTCCGGAACCACTCTGCCCAAGGACACCAAAGGAAGGGGAACAGCCCTCCACTGTGCTATCCCTAAGCTGACCCTGAGCGCAGTGACCCAGACCTCCAGGAAGGAGGATTTTCTCAGGGCCTTCGCACTGATACTACTGCTGTCTTTATTAAAGACTAGAATGACAGGATGGAGTTCACTTTCAGTTTTGTGAATGATGTCACCAAGAGTAACAGTTGATAAGGTGGAAGTCTGGGCTTCCATCTGGAGTCACCTCACTGCTGACAGGTAGAGCAGGAAACAGCAGAAGCCTGCTGCCCTGCAAGGGAAAACTAACTGGTACCAAGGCAGGCAGAGGCAGACCTCACTAACAAGGATCCAGAAGGCTGAGTCATGAAACCTGGATCAGGTCAGGTCTGGACAGAGTGAACAGGCATAGCTTAAAAGTCTGCTCCCACAAGGCAAGCAGAATGCCATGTTAGATAGGCCCAAAGTCAAACAACAGATTCTGGGCCAGGATCAGGATTAAAAAGGTTCAAGGTGTACATCTACATATGTAGATGCTACAGAACAGCAATGTAGCACAGACAGGGCACAGCAATACACCTTCTGCTAGAAAGCAGTTCCCAATGGAATGGAGGGGCATGCCCTCATTTCTGTCTTGCTTTGCTATAACTCTTACAGTGAGGGAGCTGACCTCAGACTGAGCCAGCTAGATTCCTTGGCTCAGCCAATTAAATTACTAGAAGGGAGGAATGCGCTGAGGAACCTGGCAGCATCTCATGAAATTCAGCAAAGGCAAATGCAAAATCCTGCATCTGGGATATAATATTGTAATGGCACAGGCTGACTATTTAGAATGCAGATTTGTAGAAAGGAACCTAGGTTTAGGATTATGAGTGTGAATAAGCAGTGCAGTTCTGCAGAAATGCAAGCTTAAATGTAAATAGGGTTGCATTAGTAAGAACATAACCAGCAGTTCAGTTGAAGTGCTTATTCTCCTCTCCCTGGCACTTGCAAGACTACATTTGGAGAGTTTTGTCAGGTTTGGTATCTGCAGTATAACAAACACATTGACAAACTGGCAGAGTCCATCAGAGTCCATCAAGATAGTTAGGAAACGAGAGCACATGACAAACAAATAGTGTTTGAGAGTGCTGGGCATATTCATTTGTAATAAAGGAAGCCTGGGTGACAGCTAATTGCTGTCTTCAACTATGCAGTAGGTGAAGACAGAGTAGATGGAGCCAGGCTGCTTGGATATACACAGTGAAAATAGGAGAGGGAAGGAACAAAAATCGCAGGAGAGCAAATTACTGATAAGTACAAGGAGAAAAAATGTTACCATGGGTAACATGTAACAGTAACACTAACACTGGAAGAAGATTGCCAGAGAAACTTCAACTCTGAAGATATACAAAACTTGACTGGATAAAAGTTTTCCAGCAACCTAAGATACTCATAGTGTTGAGAATTGGAGAGGTCAGAGAAGAGAGATTTAGAACAGGTCAACTTCCAAGGACCCTGACAGCCTAAATCTATGTCACGCACCTCATTGTAAGCTCAGATTCTAGGAATGTCTTAGAATGTATTTTGAAAACAAGATTTGGAATCATGGTCTGTATGTAATTTTTATTATATGGTTATGATAAGCCTGTAAATACTGTTCACTACAATGAAGAATAGATATTGATGTCTCACTGTCCACATGGAAAATGGTGCCATGTGGGCTTCTGCAGGGTTGACCAAGGTTTGATACTATATTATAATGTCATTAATGATCTGGATGATGGAATGCAGTGTGTGCTTATTAAACATGCAAACAATACTCTGCTGGAAACAACTGTATACATTGGAGGACAAGATTAGAATTCAGAATGATCTTGATAAACTGTAGGAATGGTCTAAGAAAAATAGGACGTTATTGAACAGACACCAACGTGGGGCATTACTTTTAGTACACATACTAAATTGCACAAATACAGGATGTGCCTCATCCAGCTTGTTTGTAATTTTGCTGAACATGATTCAGGGACAACAGAGGATCACAAGCTGAGTAAGAGTCAAAAATGTCATGTTGCAGCAATAAAACCAAACAACATTGGCATATATTTTCTTTCCCCTCTTCACAGTACGGCAGGGTCTCTGCTGTAGTAGCCAGCCCAGCTTTAAGCACTACCTCAGTAAAGATGCTGAAAAATTAATGCAAGATCATGACTTTAAGCCCTATTGGGATTCTGATGACAGGGTAATAATTTGACTTACTTAACTCTTGGTGAAACTGTAAATATCCAGAAATGCATCTTTTTCCCAGGTATCACATCCCTTCTTTTACAGTCATAAAATGGAAATCATTAAGCCATTATCAATAAAATACCCAAAAAGGGTATTTTATATATATTTACCTTGCAAAAGCAAGGTAAAATAAATAATGCTTGGAAATTGAGGGAGAAGTGTTCCATAGCTCTTTCTTTTCTAGGTGATAGATGGCTTTTTTTTTTTTTTTGGTGGTGGTATTTTTGGTGTGGTGGTTTGTTTGTGTTTTTTTTTTTTTTTTTTGGTTTTTTTTTTTTTGGGCAATAATGTCAAAAAACAAAAGAGCTGTCCTGTATAACATCTTCTTTTTATTTTAGTGAAAGTAAATGAAAAACTAAACAAATTCATTTGGATAAATCCTGCATGCATTTTCACACAGAAAACTTCTTGAAAATCAGTTGCTTTGCAGGAATATAACAAACATGTTTACTAGGTGGCTTTTGTTTTTTTTTAAGTAAACTATTTCCAGAGTTACAGATATAATAGCTAAATACATAAACTGGGAAGTTAATCATGAAATCATTAAATCATAGAATAGCTCAGGTTGGATGGGACACCCACAGATGATCTGGTCCTGCCTTTTGTGGGAAAGAAAGCCTAGATGAGATTATCTAACACCCTGTCTGATTGCATCTTGCAAACCTCTAGTGATGGGGATTCTACCACATCCCTGAGGATGTTGTTCCAGCTAATGAGTGTTCTCAATGAAAAAAAAATATTTCTTATGTCAACTTTCCCAGTAAAATTTGTACTCACTGCCACTTGTCTTCTCCACAGGACTCCTTGTGAAGGAGTCTCTGTCTTCTTTGTAGATGCTCTTTAAATACTGGAATACTGTGATAAGGTCTCCCCTGAGCATCCTCTTCTCCACAGAGAAAATATGCAACTCCTTCAGCCTTTCCTTGTGTATATGTTCTCCAGCCTATGGCCACCTTTGCAGCCCTGGTTTGGACCCTCTTCAGTCTGTCCATATCTTTCTTGAATTGTGGTGCCTAGAGTGGGACTCTGGCTGCATCCTGACAAGCACTGAGTGTGAAATAATGTCAAATAATACTCAGGAACATTATCAGGTTCCTGCTGATAATATCAATGATATATCAATAAATTGTTCAGTGCTCCCTGATAACGAAATTTGGCCATCAATTGCTTATACTTTGTTGAGATAAACTAGCCTATCAATTTTATCTCTTTCATCTCTTCTCCTTGGTGTATTATAAATGTTAAGTTCTTACAGGTACAATTTAGTGGCATGTGGTTGGAAATGTGTTTCTAATAGCATACAAGAGCTTGGGACCCTTTTTGTCTCTTATTGTTATTCACACTCCAGCATATAGACAAAGTGTGTGAACAACATTCTTTCTCTCTAAGCATTTATTTGGTTTCAAGTAGCTAAAGTGAAAGCATGCAGAGCACATAAAATAAACATAATTTGTTGATGAATTAGGTCTTTTTCTTCAACAAATATATGCTTCATAGCAACAATTAGCTCATTGCATTATGGCAGTGTTTCCAGCAAAAATTAATTTCCGTTATCCATTATTGTCTAGATACACACTAAAAGAAGCATGTCAGTAGTAGCAGTAATTTACAGGTTTTCAACCCTAATTAGAGTTTGTAATTAAAAAAAAAATTAGGCTAAAAAAAGCTCATAGAAATCTAGTTGTAAAATGTGTCTTGGACTAACAATGGCAGAATTGACTGATTTTGCTGGGATTTGGCCACAGTGACAATCATCGAAGGATAACTCTTAAAGTTAGCTGGCAGTGTAATGTGCTGCATGAAAAAAAAAGTGAGACAAAGAGTAGAGAATATAAGGGGAGGAGAAAAGACCAGTAGGGCTTTTCTTAAGATTCTAACTGTTGTCTTGAAAGTAGATCTTTATGGGCCTTCATGTTACTACATTCCCATTATGAAAGAGCAAACAACATAGATTGAGGCATCTACAGATCAAGGAGTCGAGGTATCAATATCAATGATATGAAAAATCAGTTATAGAGAACCAACAAAGAGGTCAATATTAATAATTGACCTTCATAATAATTATTCTAATAATAACATCAATACTAAAAATTATTGTATTAATTTCACTACTAAAAAGGCTGTCATGGTTGTGCTCGCAAAGTATAAGAAAGATGAAAATAAAATGTCCAAATGGAATAAGCAGCTCAAACTCATCGTTTTAAAGCATGATCTGTGAAACAATCACTGAATAAACTCTTTCAATGGCAAGAAGCTAAGTTATCCATTACTGCAACAAATTGTGCTGTATGTTTTCTGTAATAAAACATACAAATCCTGCTATTTGTGTATATGCAACTTGTACTGTGATTATACCCTAATAAAAGCAATTAAGAAAAAAAAAGTTGAATACATATGAATACATATCTTCATTTAAAAGTAAAAGTTCTGTCTTATGTAGATCTGGTTACTGTTCAACTACTTCCCAGACTATTATGTCTTTCTACTCTAAAAGCTTATGTTTATTGAATTCTTCTCAGTAGAATTTATAACCATCAGAAAGAGCATAATTTCTATTCTATTTTAGTACTCTGAGTGTAAAAAACAGAGAGATTAATATAGACTAATATAATTTTCCTATAGATAATAACTATATTTTTCAAAATTTCTACCAAATTATTTGGAGAACCTATTGCAATAAACCCAAAATAACTCCTTTAAGTCATGCTATCTTCAGCTGCTTCATTGTGATGGAAATGTAGGGAATCTCACTTGGAAGGTCTGTTACAGTGCTTATGAAATTGCAGAGGGTATAACAAAACTTGCCTCAAGATAGACATAAGAGGTATTTTTTTAATATTACTCTCTTTCAGACTAAACTAAGAAATTGTATAAAAAGCATGTAGAAATTATTTACCATTCGAGTCGCAAAAAATTCTTACCAGTTTTTCTTTACTTCTGCTTTAATGCACCCTGTCATGTGGAAGCTAAAAACAGTGAATGAAACACGTCTGAGCTGTGGTGCAATTGACATGCTGGAGGGATTGGAAGCCATCCAGAGGGACCTTGGCAGGCATGACAGGTTGGCCTGCGCCATCCATGTGAAGCTCAACAAGGCCAAGTGCAAGGTCCTGCGCCTGACTCAGGGCAATCCCAAGCACAAATACAGGTTCAGCAGAGAATGGATTGAGGACAGCCCTGAGGAGAAAGGCTTGGGGGTGCTAGTGGAGGAGAGGTTGCACATGAGCCAGCAACGCACACTCCCCAGCCCAGAAAGCCAAACATAGCCTGGGCTGTGCCCAAAGCAGTGTGGCCAGCAGGTCAAGGGAGAGGACTCTCCACCTCCACTTTGCGCGGGTGAGATCACATCTGCAGTACGGCATCCACCTCTGGTGACCCACACACAAGAAGGACATGGACCTGTTGGAGCAAGACCAGAGGAGGACCATGATGGTGATCAAATGACTGGAGCACCTCTCCTGCAACAACAGGATGAGAGTGTTGGGGTCACTCAATCTGGACAGCTCCAGGGAGACCTTATAGTGCTTTCCAGAATCTTAAGGGGGTCTATAAGAAAGCCAGAGAGGGATAATTCAAGAGGGAATCTAATCACAGGACAAGGTGGAATGGCTTTAACCTGAAAGAGGGTAGGTTTAGGTTAGATGTTAGGAAGGAAGTCCACTGTGAGGCTGGTAAGACACTGAAATGGGTTACCAAGAGAAATTGTGGATGCCCCATCCCTGGAAATGTTCAAGACCAGGCTGTGAGGGGTCCTGGGAAATTTGGTGTAGTGGGTGGTATCCCTGCCCATGGAAGGGGCTTGGAAGTATAATCTTTAAGGTCCCTTCAAACTCAAACCATTCTTTGGTTCTATTTGGTGCAACCCATATGCATAGCAGGGAAAATTTACATGCTGTGATGACTTTTCTGTTTACATTTGCCTGGGTATTTTTTTCTTTTTTTTTTTGGAACTTACAAGAAATCCTGGTTTTCAAAAGAAAGGTGCTAATAGCACTTCCTGATCCTGGCACAGGAACAAATCACATTATCCTTGCTCATGAGAATAATCTAATTAAACACAACAGGAGTCCTCATATGGACACGGTAAAACAAGCATCATTTTGATGCCACAGTGGCAGACAAATGAAAATTCTCTTCTTCTTTCAAACATGGTTCAGTTCTGATCTATATAATTTCATTATTTAAAAACACACTTTTTTTCTAAGAGTCAGTGTAAATATATGCCTACAGAGCAGCCCCTATTTACTGAAATAGTTCCATGTTTTGTAGCCAAGAGTCTGTCTTCTAAAGAATGTTCTGTCAAGCTTTCACAGTTGAATGATTACATAATCTTTTTACCCCAAAAATGAAGTAGTATTGCTAGAATTTATTTTAGAACTGAAATAAAAATTGAGCTAAAACTTTAAACTTTATTTGTCAGTTTTATTTTCTTCCCCATCTGCTTGCGGCAAACATTGGAGCATGGATAAAGGTCTTTTTCTTTGTTTTTTGATATTATATTTGAGACCACCTTCTGGCATTTATGGAGAATGGAATCTGAGAAAACCTGAAGAATATCACAGAAAAAAAAATCCTTCCTGTCAACTATTACAGCTGAGGGAAAAGGGAAAAGTATGCCCTGGAAGCAAAGGGATTGTGTTCTCTCATTTCAGTGGGGAGCAAGTGTTGTAAAAGGTACAGGAAGAGAAAGGATCAGATCCTGTCATCATCCTGTTTTTGTGAAGGATGAAGGAATTCATAGCATCCTTTTACCCCTGCCACACCTAGTCTAGGCCTATGTCAATGACTGATCTTGCATGCTGACCTAAAAATGGCTACAATTATGCCAATTCTATGATTTGCTAATGCAGAACACCTTGCTGGACTGAGATCCAACTAAACATCTCATGAATTAAATTATCACTGGGAAATTCACAGTCTTTGGAATGAAAATGTCAATATCAAGAAGATGAGACAATATTTTAAAAGGAAAGATATGAATCCTGTTCTATAGCATTTCTTGTGTATGTACTCTTTAATTTTCAGTCTGATGAGGTGCTAGAATAGAAGCAAATGAACACTAGAGCTGCAATTACTAAAGGGCTGAGATTAATGTTTCAAATTTGTTTTTCTTTCAGAATGCCAGTGCTACAATAATGTTCACATGAGTTGATGAATGGCTCACCTCAATGAAAGTTTGCTTATCAAAAACAAACACTGTTGATTAGAGAAGACAGCTACTTCTTAACAATGCTCCAGCTTATAAAAATAAAAAGAACATGAAAAATTGAAAAAATTATTTGTAAAACCAAATATGAGTTTAAGAACTAAAGGAAGTCTCTGCTATTAAACATATTGTTGGGAATTAACCTTCTTTTAATGTTTTTTTTTTTCCTTATACTACGTATACTAGTGTATTACGTGATTTCAGCAATGAAAATGTTAACCAGTTCAAACAGGATATTATATAACAAAGGATTTGACTAATACAACTTTTAAAGAAACCCATGATTGCAATTTTATCAGAAATTCAGTGTGGAGGAATGCATTGATATGGAACAGCTGTATTCAGGAGTTACTGCAGGAGCTGGGTACATGGGTAAATGATGGAGTCTTCCATGAAGAGTAGCATGAAGTGTGGAATGGAAAATAAAATTTATCAAACTATACTTTGTTATCCTGATTTTCTTGTGAAAAATAGTTTATGCGGTTATGTGCTATTAGTTCATCCATTCCACCACGAAGTTGAACAAGTCACTGACAAATTTTAAGTAAATTTAACAATGGATCTCAAAGCTTTGAAGTTATTTTGGGATTTGTTAAAGTCAGTTAGTCAATAGAGATCCAATTTAATATACCTACCAGTAGGAAAGCAATTATAACAGCTTCCTACCCATTTGGCAAGGACCGGCAGCAACCATTATACAAAGCGGAACAAGAAAACCAGTCAACTCATCAGCGACCATGAAGTTTCAACCAACAATATTATTTGTAGTGACATGTCTCACCATACAGATGTTGTAGATGGGAGAATAATCAAGACAACTGACTCTTGTGGGTTAGCTCCTGAAGATGTTACAATTTTAAGTCACCGTTACAGAGTTCTGGGTTTAGATTTCAGTTTTGCAAAAGAGGTCATGTATTCCTGAAAGTAGTTTAGTGAGCGTGTATTCAGCTTTGCTAGTTCTGCTGCTGGTGAGAATGGAACCTTTGGCACCTCCATGAATATAAAAAATGAAAGTACACCTTTATTGTGAATCATACATGACTGCTTGTGGCTGGTGCAAATTGTAAAGGACTTTCTTCCAAGAAAATGTTATGCTTTCTTATCTCTCATTAATGACCTTTTGGGTTTTCTTCCCATCTTTTCCAGCTTTCTGAAATAATGTTGGTTCTGTGGTTCACAGCTAACCACTGTTTTAGTCATGTCTATGTAATTCGGGCTCTACACACTGACAAGCACCTAAGGACTTTGGCAAAAAAGTAAATGTATCATATTGTATCTCCATGAACATAGAGCAAATGCATCTTAGTACAGAGCTGTGGCATCCTCTTTCTTTTGGTGGAGCTTACAGCAGCTGCTGTAATCTAGGAGGATGTACTCATCCAGTTCTGCTGATTCATCGTGTTTTTGCAGTTTATTACCTAGAGCTGGATATAAGGAGGACCAGCAAATCCAGTCAAAACCCCAAGTTTGGGGCTACAGAAGAGTCAGGGTGAATGGTATTCTATGACCAGGGGGCAGGCTTTGTTGTAAAATCAAACTTTGTGATGAGAGTCACTATGAAGCCAAGAACATCTTTTTTAACAGGTAAGGATTAGCTCCACCACACATAGAGCAAATATATGCAATTTTATTCAACACATACAACAACGATTAAAATATTTTTAGTATCCTCAAAGCACTGGAGGTACTTCTGTTTCTCTACTACTGGAGAGACTTGACAAAAATCCTCATTGCAATGAGCATCACTGCAAACAAGGGGCTTGGGAAAACTGATGCTGATTGGACGTCATTGTACATAGCACCACCACCCAGCACGAACAGTGCCCGAGGGCCGGGGGCAGCGCTGAGCCGCGGGGCCCGGGGGGCGGCGAGGGGGCGGCACCTCTCTATACCTGCAGCCCCGGCCGTGCGGCGGCGCCACCCGCCCTTCCGGCAGGGGGCGCCCTGGGGCGGCGGGGCGCGGCCGGGCGGGCGCACGGGGGGCTCCACCCTGTCCCTTCGGACGGCCGAGCGAGATCTCCCCGAGCGGGAGGGCGGCGGCCCGCGGCGCACGGGGGGAGGCGGCGGCGCGGCGGCCCCGCGCACCTGCTCACCTGTGCCCCGGCCGGCTGGGGGGGCCCGGCCCGGCCACTCCCCCGACGGGCTCGGCGCAGGCGCCCTGGCGGCTACCGCAGGCAGGGGGCGGCAACATGGCGGCGTGAGCGGCGGCGGGTTCGGCTCCACAACAACAGCGGCAGCGGCATCACTCGCGCCGCCGTACGCCCCGCGCGCCGCTCGCCCCCGCCGGGCCGCACCGCGCTCGGCGCCGCCCGCGCCCCCGGCCTCGCGGCGGGGAGGCGGCCCCGGCCGGGCAGTCCTCGGCTAACGGGGCATCGGCGCCCATAATAATCCCTCATTATAGCGGAGCGGGGGAGCGGCTCCTGGGACGGTGCCGGCGCCTCGGGCCGGCTCCCTGCGGCCCCGCCGGGTGCGACTGCGGTGGATGCGCGGCTCGGCCCGGCCGGGCGGGGAGGCGGCGGCGGCAGGTGCCGGTAACGGCGGGGGGTAAATGGCGAGCGAGAAGCCGGTGTCGGGGCCGGACCCGCAGCCCGCGGGACTTATCTCCGTCGGGGCCGGCGGTGGAGGCGGCGGCGGCGGCAGCAGCAGCGTCGCGGTGATGGGGGAGCTGAGGGCGTCGGGCTCCGGGTCCGTGGTGCTCCCCGCGGGGATGATTAACCCGTCGGTGCCGATCCGCAATATCCGGATGAAATTCGCCGTCCTCATCGGACTCATCCAGGTTGGGGAGGTCAGCAACCGGGACATCGTGGAGACGGTGCTGAACCTGGTAAGCGGCCGGGCACCCCGCCCCGGTGACGCCCCAGCGGGCGCCGGCCCGCGCAGCCCACCTCCTCCCGGGGCTGCCCCTGCGCCCCTGTGCCGCCCGACAGGGACCTGCATCCTCCCAGCCCCCGTGTCCCTCCTACACGTACGGCCCTTCTCCAGCCATCCTTTCTTCCCAAACTCCTCGTTAATCCCGCGACCTGCTCATCTCCTCGTCCGTCGTGCGTGTGATAGAAGCCCCCTCTGCGCTCCCTAAACTCTAGGCAGGACCCTACCTAGAACAGACAGGCCACTCTTCCCCTTCCCAGTGCCTCGTCCCGGCCGCCTCCTGCAGAAGTGTAGTGTGTGCAATTTACAGTGAGAAAAATAAAGAGATTAAGTAATTTGCAATTTCGTGTTATGGACGCTGCCCTTTAACCTAGTAGCTTCCTCTTGAGAAGAGTGGCATGAATGTAGTATCTGTTTTTAATTGAAAAGCATTTAAAAATGGTATCTTTTCTTGGTGGCTGACACATGTGAAGGATTTAACCCTATTAGATCAGAGGTAGTTGAGCATTTTATGTGGAGGAAGGGGGAGAAGGGGGATTTTTGCAAGGATTTAATACGCTTTAATATCTGTAATAAAGAGTTAGTTGTATTGCAGTATTGTATTGGGTTGCCCAAGTCTTAATAACCTGCCCTGCTTTCCAAGACACATTCTTGTCTACAAAAGTAAGTGTTGTTGCTACTTTGGTCCAAGGTCTGTGCATTGCAAAATACTATTGTACGGAGGTAAATAGCTGAAACAAGGAGAAAATGCTAAAATGTAGCTCCTTAGTCAGCTGCTCACTTCATGGAGTGAAAGAGTTACTGCAGGACTGTATGACTTAATGTTTTTGCGCTACCTACACCAAAGCCTGAGGAACCTACAGAAGCCAAGTGAGTGCATCTAAAAATGAATCACTTTCAATTATGTGCAATTTGGTGCTGTTCCTGAATGCAAGATTTGCTGCAGCAAAGCCTTTGAAGCAGTTCAGTCAATGAAATGCCCTCAAATTTTGCACATAAAATAGGATAGAAAAATGACTACTCAAAACTGAATGGTAATTAATTGAAACTGCCTTTGTTTCAAATGTGTTTAATGCTTCTAATCTCCAATCATTTTATCCAAAGTCATATAAAGAATATATTTTGTTTCAAACACTTTAAAAAGGTGTATTCTTCTGTCTGACAGTTATTTGCATTTGACCTAGCACAGACTGAATGGGAAAGCTGCAGCATGCAGGGAAGGATATAATTTGGTCAGATCATTCTAATATTTATGGCATAGCTGAACACGTAGGGTTAAACTTATAGTTTTGTGAATATTTCAAAACAGTAATCTGGTATATTTCCCATTCCTCTCTACAAGCTGTTTGACAGCTTGAAATGTGACTTGTAAATTTTATTTTTGTTCTTTGTATCTATGGTACAAGTATGGTACAAGTCATCATAACTTCATTGGTTTATTACCCATTTCTTTAAATGTGACACTCAAAATAAGTTAATGACGTGCAGTTATTTTATTAACTGGCTTCATATAGATCATGACAGATACAAAGATGTTTACTCCTTTCCTGGTTTTCTTTCTTCTTTCATTCTTACTGATATTTAAGCTCATTTTAATTCTGGCTGTTAGTGCACCAGCAAGTGGATTAACATTGCCTTGTCTTTGATGGAGAGGTTAAGAGTATGTTTTGGTATCTGTGTGGAGGACATCCATTGCTTCTTGCATATAAGATAGACCTACTAATCAGTTCCTGTTGCTGAAAACAATGTTTATATTTTGAAATAAACACAAGAGTGTTTAACAGTTTTCTCAGCACTGGGAGATGTACATGAATGTGAAACTGCTTGTGAGTCTGCTGCAGCAGCATTGCATCCTGGATCAGTCATTACTTAACAGATGGACTCTAATATACAACAGTCAGTATTCCCAAAGCAGAGAGAGGCTGTATTGTGTCTGTAATTTTTTTCTTCTCAGGGCAGTAAATGTTTCAAAATTAGGTTTTTATATTTTAAACTTAATTGACTCACATGTGAAACAAGCAGCGAATATGGCAGATATAAAGGTGATAGCATATGCCTAAACTACTAAACATCGTCTCATTCTGTATTAAGGATTTTAGTAGCAACTTGAAATAAAGTGCATTTCTCTGTTTTACAAGCATTCTTCAGTGGGTAGCTGTGGGTAGAGAGAACTATTTGCTTTGGTAATTTTGTTGTTTTGTTTTTCTTTAGTCTTTACCTGTACTACTCCTGCATGACTTTTGATGCAGGTGTGATAAAGAATGAACAGTGATCTTGTTTTGATACATCAGTTGATATGTTAACTCTGAGAGAAATGTAACTTATACTATGCCATATTTGGTTGTTATAAGCCATTTGATAATAGCTTTTTAGTATAAGAATTCTACATAGGTGAGATGTTTTATTATCAGACAGAATCAGAAGTTAAAGATGGAAATGCTTTTTAAATTTTCTTATCAGAGATTATTACTGTCTTTTGTGTAAAGCTTAAATAAGGCTATTTACTCTTCCTGCGTCTGGATGGAAGCAGCAGTAAATGTCTGAGACAAAACTTTGTTCTGGTGTGCCCTTGTCATGGAGGTTGTCACTCTTATTTCATATGAAGTTGGGCTTTTAGGGTTTCTCTTGAAGAGTTTTTAGCTTTACATGTTTGCTTTATGGCCACACACTGTGTTCTCTAGTACTGCATTTTGGACTTCACTCATGTAGTACCTTCTGATACTGATGGACATAGTGATTTATTGTATCTATGAGGTGAGGAAGTGTATTTTTTGCAGTGTTGAAAATCTTTCTGGTCCAATATCTTGTTGGATTTTCAGCTCTGCCAGATTTTAACAGTGGACTTGCAGCTCAGACAGTATTTTGTTCTTGAGCATTCCTCCATTGTTTATGAGATTAGTTGTTTCTCTTGATGCTTTTCTTAGTGTTTCCTCAGAACCTGTTGTGTTCAAAGCTCTGTTAAACTGGTCAACTTGTTTAATGGTGTGTCACTTTGTAGAATATCTAGTATTTCTTGTGTTATTTTTCATTGTTTAACATTATCATGAAAGACATAATGGAGAGAGGGTTCAGCCTTTTATATGCCAATGCTTATAAAGGACTCAGTTATCCTTAGAAAGACCTGGTGGTGTTAGTACTGTGAAGGTCAGAAGATCTTAAGAATCTAGGAGCTTAAAGCCTTTTTAGAATGATTTTATACAATAATGTATTGTTTTTACATTTCTGGAAGTAGGAGAGAATGTCTCATTGTATCACATGCATTCTTCTGTGATGGTTTTGGTCCATGGGTTTAATATGAATTCTCAAGCTCGGCATGCTCTGACCCTTGTGTGCTGCACATGAAGCCTCATGTTCACTGACCCTTGTGTACTGCAAAGCACCAAACTAGAAAGGGATTTCCTTAAAGAAAGTGTAATCCTCTAATTGCTCTAAGGGATTTCTCTTTGGGGATATTTTGACACTAGTTCTGTGCTTCTATTGTCAAGGAGGCCCCTTTGAACAGCTCTGTTAGTTTTCTTAGGGTGCTGTCAAGGATGTTGTTATTGCATGGTAGATGTGCTTGTTGCTGTTAGACTGATGTTTAAAATAAAATTCTATACCATGTGCTCCAGAAAATGTGGTATTAAAGTGGAAGTGGGTCAGTCTGTCTACTGGCATTCTTCTACTTTGTCTGCTTTTGTTTTTCTTATTTCCTAGTGCAAAGTTTCCACATATGGCTTTAATTAGTTTGCTTTAATATACTTTGACTAGTCTTCCCTTATTTTACTGACTTGCTTTCTCAATTCTCTGCTTCCAGTATTTTAGTAGTCTTGGGAATTTTTTCTTCAGTGTATATTTTGAACTGACTCTTGTTTGACTATCTTTGATCAAACACAACTATGTGAGTTGCATTGTTTCTTAGGTTTTAGGAACCTTTCTCTGTTCCAGTTTGAATTTCCTAGCATTTGTGATTTTGGGTTTTGTAGTGCTGATTATATGGCAGTGTACAATAAGCAAGGTGAACAGGAAGCTGAATGATACTAAAAAGTTGTGACTGGTGCTGAAACATGCTGCTCATTTTGCCTGTGCATCTTGAACAGATGATGTGATGCAGATGTGAACAGATTTCAGTCTGATACAGGTGTAGCTGACCAGGGTTCTCCTTGTGCAATCTGGAAAGCTTTTATATAGGTTTTGTCAGGCTAGAGAGTGCTTGTAAGAAGTAGGTCAAACACCAGGCTTAGTTCAAAAAGTCTTTTTCTGTTCTTGTTGACTGCATCCCACACTTCTGCCTAGCTCTTCTCGTTTTCTTGGCTGTTCCATCCTACTTCACTGTTAGTCACCCATCACAAGAGGTAAGCCGTTTTTTAGTGCTCTGTCACATTATGTACTCGTAGGAGTGGCATTTGCAGTTTCAGAGCAAATGGGTTGAATTATGTGAGATCCTTCTCTCGCTGCAGGCTTTCTGTAGTAGTGGTCATAAGGAAAAATGTAAAGGGAAGCCTATGTAGAAAGATGTTTTTTGTTTTTTTTTTCCTTTGGTACTTCTTCAGAGGTTGGTTAAGGGTTTTCTTAAGCTATAGTTGGCTTTGGTATCTGAATCCATTTATAGTTTTGGTTGCTGCACTGTCCCATGGCACAGTTCTACTTTCATGTGGGGAGGAAGAAGCACTTTTGTTCATTGGACACTGTTGTAGTCTGAGAAAGTGTGGGCCTCCTGAGCTGTAGCCTCTGTCATATGACTTGTTTTTCTTGTGGAACTAGCTTTGCAGGCTTGAGAATCTTATTCCATTTTCTTGGTGTAATTTTGAGTGTAATTCTCTGCTGATAGATGGTACTAATCAAAAAAAATGAAGTATGGGGAAGTTTTGAAGTTGGGAATTTTTGGGGGGTTTTGCTTGTTTGCTTTTTATGTGAATTTTGGTTTAGGTAGTGCCTGACTGAAGGTGGCAGTCCTTGTCCAAGTTACTGTCTGTCCCACTGGCCTCTTGGTATCCTGCTCATCTATCCAACTAATCTCTGTTTGGACATTGCTGTACAAGCTACCAGAGCTGTATGGAATGAGAGTATCTAATGTGAGAGTTTGTCATAACATTCCATGGGCAGCTACTTTTTTTAGAGTACTGTAGCTCTTGTCATTATTTAATGCTTCTGTGGAAAACTTAGTTTTGATTACAGAAAATCTTTGAATGACTGAATGTTCATTTAATTATTTTATTATAACTGATTTTTGGGGGCGATTTTTTTTTAATCTTTGACAGGAGGTGTTTATGCCTGAAAAGTTTTTTCAATCCTTGTATCAGTCATAAAGCACTAATGGTATCTCAGCAGGTGGCTTGGAATCTGCTATGGTTCTTGTATGATGGGTTGATACATTTCTATAGGTGATAAGTTTTAAAAATCTGTCATGTTGGCATGTAACTGAATGTTCCTTAATGCTTAACTCTGAATAGCTATTTTCTTCTTAGCTTTACATCTTGATTTTACTTCTCACTTGTCTTTACAGGATTCAATTCATGGATTATAAGGGAGGTGAATACCTAGAGGCTTTTTTATTTTTATCACACTGAAATAATAGAGTTGTGAGACTTGTATTGAAAAAACACCTGCAATCCTTGGCCTTTCCCCCTTCTCCCTCCTGAGACCCTACCTGTATTTTATCCCTTTGCACCAAGCAAAGGATTAGCACCTCTCTCTATCAAGATGCTATTTTTATGAAATTGTGACCTGATTCCCCATTTAAGCCATGTGTTTGACAAGACTAAGCATTTAGCTGTGTATTCAGTTATACAGTAATTGTTCTCTCTGCCCTCCATATTTTCTCCTGTCCCTGCTTTCAGATGAGCACTCAAAGGGGTAGAAGTTAGGGCCATGGGGAGGCTGAGGTCTCAGAGGCTGTGGTGCAGGTTTTTCTTTCATGTTAATGCTTTTCAGTGTGTTCACTCATACATCTCAAATATATGAAACACTTTCTATATTGCATCTTTAAAAAAAACAACAGAAAACTAACACCCAAAACCTGCATAATTATCTCTGAATTCCTTCCAAAATGTTTGTTCCCCTTCTGCGCTGTATTGAATTTAGTCAAAGTGGAATGAAATCTGTGATTGGGTTAGTAGCAAAACAGAATCTTTTCTGATAAATGCTATGTACAGTATTAACAGAATCTTAACTTAATAAGCTATCTAAGCTATTTTAAATCAGCCTCTTAGTCTTACCTGTTCATTATTTGGTTCTGCACTTTTTCCATTTTGTATTTTGGCCTGTCTCAGTAAATCTATTTGAGATTAATTTGTGTTGCTCTTCCATTAGTGTACAGTGTTTTATTGTATTTTACACAGAACAGCATCAGCTACCTCATTATATATTCAACGTGCCTGGTGGCCAGAGGGTCACTGTGGTAGTGTGTGTTTATGCTGATGAAGTTCCATTTATTTTTTAGTGAAATTTGATCATTCATTACTATTTGTTTTAATGGAAACACTCCATTGTGGTGCTTTACTAATTCTTGCACAGACAGAACCTTTAAGCTTTCTTTAAGTCTGAATCAAATTTAGAACTTGCTTTTATAATCAGAGGCAGCAGATCTCTTGAAACATCAGTTTTGAATTCGATGACCTACCTCCCATATCTGTCTTGCAAGAGTTTGGCGTAGATGTACTACAATGATACAGTATCTGATACATGATCATCAGCATAAAGATAATGAAAAATTTAAAAAATATTTTATTTGCAGGGTCACATATTCCTTTCTTAATGATAGAACTATAGGATTAATAGGGATTTCAGCTATTTGTACTGTAATTTCATGACTTCAGTTTAAGAAGATTGTTATTGACATTAATATCTAAGAGGAATATTATTTATTATTTCCAGTAGAGAAGCACCTTGACTTCTGATTGTCCTACTGATTGCTAAAATTGCATTCTAGTAATTTTTATAGTTTAGCATTCTTTTGTACTTTTGACATAGATGGAAAATAATAACCTTTGGTAAATAAGTAAGTCTAAGTAGTTTTGGTGTTGCTGAGGTTTACACCAGCAATGTCAATTCATTTATTTTAATGCAAGCCTATAATATGACTACCGTGCTTTGTTTCAAAATTGGGTTGCATCACTGAAACTGTTCAACATGACAATTCACTGAAAGCTTGTATAAATGCGAGTGTTGCTAATGCTGTTCAACAGCTTACAAATGCTTGGCATCTGTCTTTGCAAAATGATGTTTCTTTCACTGCCCTTTTGTTTAACAGTTGAAAGCCTTCCTTAACTATGCGGAATAAGTATTAAGTTTTGGAATTAGCTGGAAGTGAGATATGGCAAAATATTCGCTTACGAGTGAAGTTGTTATTCATATCATGCTTTTTGTTACCTCATGGCTTTTGTAGTACTGGGACAGTGTAGACAGAAGGATGGAAATAATCATTCTTTGAGCAGATTCTTCTAAGCCAATGAGGCATTGTAATTAGTTTTACGTGATCTCACTTCTTTTTTTGCTTTATAAGTCTTCATATTCTGTGACAAATATTAAATTACACAAAGTTTTCCAACTTTTATTGAATTTTGGTTGCCTGCTTTAAGAGCCACTATAGCAGGTTTGTCTTTTTTTAAATTTTATTTCA
Source organism: Vidua chalybeata (assembly GCF_026979565.1). Lineage (NCBI taxonomy): Eukaryota > Metazoa > Chordata > Aves > Passeriformes > Viduidae > Vidua > Vidua chalybeata. Next base: position 94,488,701 of record NC_071531.1, read on the forward strand.
TAAAAAAAAGCTTGAATATAAACACAAATATGAATTTGAAAGCCTGTCTTTTGATTGAGAAAGGATCTCATACAAACCTGTTGCAACAGACTCCTACTACAAACTTACAGAAAACAATAAAATGTGCTTTCATTAAATATAGAATAGTAGCCATGAAATACATGTTCAACTAGTAATGAGCCATCTGAAGCCAAGCTGTTTTGTATTGCTCATGCCTGACCAGTCAGTTTACCCTTAATCTTAAACAATATGTACTGTGGCTCACTGCATAAAGGAAAAAAAAAAAATCTTGATTTAATTGGGAGCAAAAATCTCCCTCTGTCACTGTTAATGTTAAAAACCTTTAATTAAAAAAAAAATATTACTTTGAAATCAGGGGTGCATTCCTGCTTAAAGTCAAATGTATGTTTGTTTTGTAGCTGGAAGAACAGGAAAACTGTCTGCCCCTTCCAGTAGGACAAAACACATTGGAATGGAGCTATAGAGCTATGTCAGCTCCAGTTGCATGGCATATTCATAATGGGAGCAAACATGTTTAATTGCAGGAATTGGAATGTTGAGAGGATTGGTAAAGAGAAGAAAATAGAAGAAAGCCTGAAAAGAGAAGAAAGCCTAATGTGTATGGAAGAAAATCAGCTTCATCCCTTTTCAATTAATAATTTTTATGTCAATAATGAAACTTAATGAGGGGCCTCTGAAAGGTGCATTTTTGGCTATGTTAAGTTTCGGAATAAGGAAGAGGGTAAAGAACCTTACTAAGTGTTGTGTTACACTTTCAAGCTGGTGGCTTTTGCAGTTTTCTTGTGAGTTTGAGATCTCCAATAAAAGCTCAGCACCCCTCTTTTCCTTCTGTAGTTCCAGTGAAATAAATTACCTGTTTTTGTAAATGGCAAGGTGTATGCAGTATTTATGAGTCATATATGTGACTGATGGCTTCTTGGCTGTTAATATTCATCTCCTGAATAGCTGAAATGATGGCAATGTTGGGGTAAGGCTGCATTGGATTGGGTAAGGTGCTCCAAGCAATATGCTCAGGATATGGGAGCTGTTTCATTCTTATATTTGCCCTCAAGAGACTTGTGGAGCCCTTGCCCCATATTTTAGTCTCTGGGGTTCTGAAAATCTTTGCTGCTGTTTCTGTTATCTTCAGCTATGGCATACATATCTTCAAAGAACCTGCAGAAGTCCATCTTTTGTTTATTTTGTTTTGAAAGTGATTTGAAAGCCTTTCTTATCCACTCTGTTTCTCATGGAAACGTTGCAGTCTCCATTGCATCTTTTGATACCTTAGAGAACACTTTGTGAATGCAGAAATAGACTTACAAGAAGACCTTGTTAATGTTGAGTCTGCTGTCCAAGGGTGAAGTGAATTGAGTCCATCTGAAAAGAGACTGTATTATGGTATCCTGGGCTCATACCACTGAGAAGGGTCTGGCTCCCTTGTGTCTACTCTCACCCTATCCCCTGCCACAAATGCACATGTGTAAGTCTTCTCTTCTTAAGACTAAATAATCTCAGCTCTCTTCAGCCTTTCTTTGTATGTCAGATGTTCCAATCTCTTAATCATTCACACATTTAAATCTTTATTCTCCTTGTGCAGATAAGAAAAAATGGGAGGTGGAGTCTGGGGAGGCTTTTAATTATAGCAATCCTCTTCCTCATCTCACAGTCTGAGCTGGAATATCTACCACAAATAATCCAGTGTAGCAATGCTCAGCAAAGGAGAATTTGCACCATGTGCAGCCAAGAAAGAAAACAGACCTTGGTGAGCCACAGCAGTGAGCATTTGCTTTTCATCCGTTGTGCCTGCTTGCTAATAGATAGTCTTGGATGAAACATAAACCCAAGTCTGTTGGTTCTGCAAATCAAAGTTATGGTTGTATGTAAGCTTATTTCTTGGATACCAGAAATATAAAATGTAGGTACATTTAATATGTTGCTGAGAAAGTACAAAGTTAATGGCATAATACTGAGTTAATGAAACTTTGTGGCTCTTTACGTATACTATAAATACTACCTTATTCAACAAATTAGCATGAAATGAAATTAAACTAGAACTGTTAGTGTAGTTTTCAAAGCAATAGATGCTTCATGTTAGAAGGAAAATTAAAAAAACAAAATTCAGTATAGAGCCAAGACTGTTGAAATTCTGCGTTGGGTTTGTCGAAAAGAATAGATTCATGACTTTATATATAGTCTAAGATTTATATATTAAATATTTAGTAGCACTTCATGTGCATATAACTGTATGCAACTTAGAAACTGTAATATATGAACCAAAGATGATTGTGTAACAAAATTTTTATAGTTCTTGTTTCATGAACAGAAAAGCATTTATTCAAAGTAACTTATAATGTACAGTAATAAACACATTGTAACTAGAACAATGTGTAGGCTTAGTCACTGAGAAGTAGTCAATCTTTCATAGTTGATACAGTACAGTATTTGACATTTTAAACATAGTGCTCACTGAATAGGAGCTGATGCAGTCTTTAAAATGGATCAGTGAATTTGATAATTGCAGGTGTTTTCTAAAACCCAGAAACAGGTTATTCCCAGTGATAATTTCATCACTCCTTATACATCACACTTGTGATGATTTCCCTTATTGTTAGTATAAGGGGTTTTTATACTTTCAAGGCCAGGTTGGATGGGGCTTTGAGCAACCAGGTCTACAGGAAGACATCCCTGCCCATGCATTTAGATGATCTTTGAGGTCTCATCAAACCCAAACTGTTCTGTGGTTCTGTGATGATTCTATGACAAGGAAAAATGAACTATAGTAAAATAGTTTTTGTTTGTTTGCATTTTTTCCTTAATAAAATGTGATTAAATTCTATTTAAGAATAAATTTGGATCTACTCACTTAGTTGCATGTCCTGTCTCAGTTAAAAAAGTAGTTTTCAAGTCTGTAATCTCTTTTATTACTTGAAGTTGTAGTTTAAACTTTCCCTTTTTCAGAAACCCAACAGCTCAAACTAATGCAAATAAGTTTATAAGATGTTAAGAGCCTTTAGTGTACCTAAGCACAATCAAGAAGGGTGGGAAAGGGGGAAAGCAGAAGTTTCAGCTGAGTGAGGCTGATTACTTTTAGGCTGCTGAAGTTGATATTTTCCCAACTGAGTCTTAAAAAAAAAAAAAAAAAAGTACCAGAAAGGTATCAAATTTATCCAAATTGTTAGTTGTTTAGATGAAGATTAGCTATTGAGAAATGGTACCATTAAAAGGAAGCTTTACATTAAAAAATAAAAACCTAAAAGCATGATGGGAAAATCCTGAGTACAACAGGTTATTTTTCAGTGTCCGTCTGCTTGGATTTACAGAGACCTTGAAATGACTTGTTACATGATGTTTTATTAATTTTTGAGGTGTCTGAGGGAATTATCACCATCTGTTAATACCAGAGTCTAAGCCAGCATGTGGGTTTCAAAGTGCTTTGTGTTGAAATTTTTAAGAAATCCTTCTCTTAAAACTAAATGCAGTTAAGAGGTTTCAGAGTGTAAATAGAGAATACCTTCTATAGTCCAGATTTAAGCTCTTGGATCATTTGTCACAGCTTTGGTTTGTGGTCCTAGACTGTCCTCTGAAGTTAAGATGGTTGCAAGTACTTGTAATGGACTTTTCCTCATACAGGATTTAGGACATAACTGTCTTTTCAATTTGCTTTAAGTTAGCAGTGCTCTGTTTTAGCCAGAAGTTACTTCACTCTGAAAAGGAAGCAGCACATATATTTCATTTTATTCTGGCTGAGATCAATCCTAAATGCATATTGTACCAAAAATCTGGTATTATCTAGAAGTGCAGAAGAAACAGTAAAAGTCTTGAAATGTCATTGCAATCTAAATCCTTTCTGAACGTCAGAGGAATCTTGGGAACACCTTGTTTAAATTATTACTTCAAAATTCCTCTCTTATATGCTCCTTGTGGAGTTATAGTTATAGATTTTAGGCCTTCCTTGGTAAGAAGATGATAAAGCAACCTGAACACTTTTGATGATGAGCATTGGGTTGTTTTTTCTTAAGCAGTACATCTGAAATGGCCATGTATGTTTGTTGCATTAGTTTTTGAAAAATCACAGGTTTAAAAATTATCTTATGTATGCATTCTGTAGACCATGAATGGTTGAGGGGACAACATACTTCCTACTACAAGCAAGACATGGCACAGCTGCAGCTGACATACAGCCAACATGAGTTTTGATTTAAAATTCCTTTAAGAAATCCTGAAGATTGCCTGGAAGATAGGGAGATCTGTGGTCTAAAAGAAATCCTAACTTAAGAAAGACTCTTTTGCATTTCTGTTTATTTAGAAAATGGAAGTCCAACTAAATAGTCTATACTTAGTATAGAAAAATGAGATCTTTAAAACACTATAATGAAAGGCTACTTGAGCATTATTAAAAATTAATACAGCCAAGAGAGTTATTGAGAAAAGTGGCATTTAGCAGTAATTGCTAATACATTTTGGTACTGCTATATGGTAAGTACCTTCCAGCTTCATAGTTTGTGTTCTGTTTCCCTTGTAATGTTTTTCATTATTTTTCAATTGTCTTTTTCTTCTCATATATTTTTAAGTTAAGAAAAACCATTCTAGGTCAATAGGTTTGTACCGTGACTGAAAACAAAGACTTGCCCTAAGTCTTTTATTGTATAAGCATCAAAATAAGCTGTAGAAGAAAAATACTTTAAGTAATAAAACTGATCTTTGGGGAGTAGAATGTAATATAAAAAACTGTATTATGATGCTTGAGGATAATGTCTGGGATAATGCTCAGCTTTTGAAGGTGTGGAGTTTGGGGATTGGAGTGCTATAATCCTTGTCTCAGAGGATGTAGTGGGTTTATGTGTCCAGGCTTTGGTAGTGGGGGGGGCTACAGGGGTGGTTTCTGTGAGAACCTGCCAGATAGAGCTGATGCCAGCCAGCTCCAAGCCAGACACATCAGCAGTGGTGGCAGTGACTGTGGGCAACAGATTTAAAAAGAAGTTACTGCAGAGGAGAGATTGCAGCTGGAGAGAGGAGTGAGGATATGTGAGGGGAACAGCCCAGTACACAGCAAGGTCAGTGAACAAAGAGAGGAAGGAGGTGCTTCAGTTGATGGAGCAGAGATTCCCCTGCAGCCTGTAGTGTAGACCATGGTGTGGCAGCTGTTCTTCTGCAGGCTGTGGAGGTCTGTGAGGGAGCAGAGATCCACCTGCAACCTGTGGTGGACCAGGAAGGAGAGGGATGCCCAAAGGAAGGAGTGGCCCCTTGGAGAGCCTGTGCTGGAGCAGGTTTTCTGGCAGAGCTCGTGGCCTCATGGAGGATCCACATCGTAGCAATCTATTTCTGAAGGACTGCACCCTATGGAAGGGACCCATGCTGGAGCAGTTTTTGTAAGAACTGTAGCTTGTTGAAGGGACCCATGTTGGAGAAGATCACTGAGGAATGTGTCATGTGGGAGAGACAGTGTGCTGGAGCATGGGAGGAGAACAAGGAGAAAGAAGTGATGGAAACAATGTGAAACGGCCAAATGACAGCCCCTATTGCTTGACTCTCTTCATCATTTGGGGGCAGGAGGGAGTGAAGTTGAACTTGGAAAAAGGAGAGAGGGACGGAAGAACGGTGTTTTAAAGTTTGATTTTATTTATAATTGCCTCATTATTCATTTTTAATAAATTTGTTTCCTTAAATCATGCCTGTTTTTCCCATGGTAGTAATTGCTGAGTGATCTCTATTCTTGCTTTTGTATTGACCCATGAGCCTTTTGTTGTATATTTGTCCCCCTGTCCAGCCAATGAGGGCAGTGGCCAACGGGTGTAAGGAGATACAGTAAACCTGTAGATTAAATACTTTTATTTGTAGTTGTAAAGAGAATTTGGCTTCTATGCAGGGATTAATAGTTATACACTACTATTAATTTGTCTGTATTTCAACAAAGAGCTGCTTTTCAGCTTTTGAAATGTGGACTTTCCTAATTGCATTGACATTTGCAGTGGTGAGGTATAATCAAAAATGGTGATTGATACTTTTGAGTGATGAATAAGGCTTAGCTATGCCTAGTGGCTGTCCTACGAGCATTGCCATTTGTGATTCCCCAGTAGAATCTGACTAGTTATGAGAACTGGCAGTGGCACACGGCTCTTTAGTAAATCTATTGCTACCTCTAGAAAGTCTTGTTTGACAGAGATTAATCAGCTTTCTTATGCAGATTGCTGAATGTCTCTCTTCGTACATGTGAAGCTATTAAAAGACTTCTTAGAGGGCAGTGATACCAGTAAACAATTTGTGTTAAATTTTTTTGGTCACTAATTCCACATTGCACTCCATGTGATATGGATGAAAGTCCTTACATTTAATGCTCTACAGCTTTTATTTACACATCTTGGGATTTTTTTCCTGCTAAGTAGCACCTCTTGTATAATACACCCACTGGAAATGCAAGCCCAGCTTTCACACAGAAGGCTCAGAACTTACATCTTGTAGGATTTGTATCCTATAGCTACATTGTGCTTTTAAAGTCCTAGCTGAACAGAAAGAAGACTATATCTGTTCTCATTGTGACAAGTACATAGTGGGTTTTAGACATGTTTTACCCTGACTTGTAATATTACAATTAAGTGTGTTAAAGAGGAAATTTAAATGTTTTCTTTTTCAAGCCTTATCAGACAGCTACTTTTATTTAAAACTGTCTTGTATAACAGAAAACTGTCATTTATTTATTATGGTGGTAGACTGGTAAGTTACAATTTAAATTTAACAAACGAATGGATAGGAATTTTGTAAGTTTGTCAGTTCTGGATATATTCAAAATGCACCCAACTAATTTAAAGTTAAGCATTACACTACTATGGCACTATTACTGGGTGATTTCTGTTTTAAAGAGGGAGGCCGGAAGATTTTTCTTTTTTCAAGAAAGAAAAGATCAGGGTCATGTTGGAATACCTTCCTTCTTATCACTGTCAAATAGGATTTTCTGTTTTGGTTGACTACCAGAGTCTAGTATATATGTATGTGTTCTACCTGGAAACATTTGATTGTCTTTATCTGTATTTGGTAATTATACCATGGATGCTTACATAATATTTGCTTTGTGTAGGTGAGATTAATATTGTTTAATTTTGTGTGCTTTTAAAGTTGCAGAGCCATTCCTTTTTCCTCGGAAAGGACCAGTTAAGACTTTCACAGATGTCTGGCACATTTAATTGCAAACCACCATTGAATGGCACACACACTGTTTAGTTGGATTGTATTTTCTATTTTAAAAATCCATGTCAGAAGTGAAAAAATGGAATGCCTAGTGAGTATCAGTAAATTATAAATGTAAATAAAAGTATTTGGAGGCACTTTTTGGTATGAATAAAGTATTAATGTAAATGTTATTATCCAGTATTGAATCACAGGCTTCTGAAGTCTTAAGAGATAAACCATGAGCATTGGTTAAAATTATTTTTAAAATAGCCTTGGATGAATTACAGAATGCTAAATCATGCTCACAATTAAAATGGAAGGCCTCTTATTATTGGTGGTCAAAACTGAGGAAGCATGTATTCAGCTGTAGGGTCTGGGGAAGGGCATGATGGAGCACATGATTTAATTTAATACCTTCATGTATTTAATAGTATAGGTGTTAATACAGGGGTTTTCTTTTGGCTTTTGTTCACATACTTAAAAAGATTTTGGATTTAATTTCAAGAATGTGAAGAGGTTGCTTGTTTTTAAAAAATGTGACATTATTGGATCTCTTGTTCTCAACAAGTGGTTCTTGGTTGGCTGGCATATTACTTACAGGTGAAGAAAATCTGCTCCTTTGAGAGGAATGGGCTTTACAGAACTGCTTACAGTCAAAAAGTAACTAAAAAAGCTACGTATCTGTCCTAAATAAGATAAAATTGGATAAAAAAGGGGACATATCTGTTTAGTGAGGCACTCTTACTTGTTCTAGACATTTACTGGCCAGTGGTTTCTTTATCATTGTTCACCTAGTTGGACTTTACTTTCTTTAGAATGGAAATTTGAAACAATTCACTTTTTAAGTCCCATCCCATCATCCTGTTTAAATAGGATAGCATTTTTAAAATCTCCTTTTGATCTTCAATAGTAATAGTCAGTATAATCTTTATCATAAGTATTTCAAACAATGGTTTATAGTTTTGCTTTCAAATTAAGTAAAAATTGAATTGTCATAGAAAACAAGTATTGAAGATGCATTTCAATGACTCTGTGGAATATGGGGTAGATATTATTAGTGAAGGAAACAGAAACTAAGTATCTGATGCAAGCGTTCAGTCTTTTTTTTTTGTCTTTGTAGGCCCATTTGTTTCAGTTTCCATAGCTTTACTGTTATGCTTTATCAATAGCTAAAATGATTTTTTTTCTCAAAATTCTAATTTTAAATCATTCTTCCAAGTCAGTGTCATTGCTTATTGCATGAAAGTAAGGCTACCGTATCTTTTATCCTAAGTAAAAATTACATTTTTCCTGTACTTACATTTTCATGAGCATCAAAGCTGTATCTGTTCTAACAGGATTTTGGGATAATTGTTTGGTTGGATTTTTTTCTTAATGGATTTCAAATTAAAAATATGCAAATATTTCTAAATCTGCATCCCTTAAAATAAAAACCATACTTTTCAGATAATCTCTGTGATATTGGAAACATTAAGTATTTTTTCTGACTGGAGTATTTCAGCAAAATATTCTTTCATAAAAATCTTTGATGTGCTTACATTAATTTTACTAAGCTACTTGTCATATAGAACAGTGAAAAATCAGTTTCAGGATTGTGGGCTAATTTGTTATTTGTTTGTTTTTTGTTTTAATATCCTTAAAATACTTATGAAAGTAATAGTGACAGACACACAACTCCAAAATCACAAACGGAAACCTGTAATGAAACTATCTCACTTGACTGGAAATCAAATAATTATTTTTTAAACTTTTAAATTAACATTCTTTGAACTAAAATTTAGAGCCAATTATTGGTACAATGGGTTACTAAGGGGTATGAGGAAATCTCAGCTCTGGTGAGGGTCTGTTGAAATTTTCATATAGTTTTGTGATTAGTCTTTAAAGGAGGAAGAGGATTTGGGGGTGTTGGACAAGAATCTTGATATGACCCAGCAAAGTGCGCTTGCAGTCCAGAACAACCATATCCTGGGCTACATTACAAGGAATGTGGCCAGCAGGTCAAGGGAGGTGATTGTCCCATCTACTCTACTCTCATGAGACCCCTCCTGAAGTACTGGGACCTCCACATTAAGGAAGATGGCAACCTGTTGAAGCAAGACCACAGGAGGGATATGAAGGTGATCAGAGGGCTGGAGCACTTCTCCTGTGAGGGCAGGCTGAGAGAACTGGGTTTGTTAAGCTTGGAAAAGAAAAGGCTCCAGGGAGATCTTGCTACAGCCTTCCTGACACTGAACAGGGCTTACAGGAAAGATGGAGAGAAACTTCTTAACAGGGGCATATAGTGGTTGGACAAGGAGCAATGATTTAATTAGATATTATGCAGAAAGTTTTTACTGTGGTGCTGATGAGGTACTGAAACAGGTTGCCCAGAGTACCTGTGGATGCCACATCACTGGAAGTCTTCCACATCAGGTTGGGTGGGCCTTTGAGCAGCCTGGTCTAGTGGAAGATGTCCCTGCTTATGGCACACAGGGGTTGAATTTGATGATCTTTTAAGGTATCTTCCAATCCAAACCATTCCATGTTTATATGAGAGCTCTCTGGCAGATGAGCAGTGGGTATTTAATTTGCTTAGAGGATATAAATAGAAGCTGCAATCAGTCCTTCATGTCCCTCTTGAAAATCTGTTTCTCTGGAATCAGTTTTTTGCTGAGGGCTCAAGTGGAGCATGCAGTCAGCCTACTCAAGGTCCTTAGTTAGTGATCTCTTTTGTAATTTTCCTAATTCCTTGGTGAGTGAGGTTTAAATGTAGATTAAGTACGTAGTGAAGGAGAGGAGTGCTTGTGACCCTATGTAGGACTGTGTGGAAAAGTGTGTTATTGTTGTTTCAGTCAGTTAAGCCTATTAGCTAGGATTTTTAAAACTGTTGTGTTTCTGAAATACCTGCTCAGTCAGAAGATGGAGGTACCTCTATTCTGACCCTCATGTTTCTTGTGAAATGGAGGTTATGTGCTAGGTACCTTTCTTTCATAAACTTGTTCAAAATCTGGGAAGGGTTGCATGAGTTCCAGATTTAAGTGTGAGTTGTGTTCATGAGTGATAGTTGTCATCCGATTGAGATGCTTCTTAGGCTGTGAACTGCATTAGGTTTGGCTGTGTTGAAGCTTTCCAATATGAGCTCTTTGTTGATCTCCTGTGTTCTGTCTTTCTCCACAATCCTTCCATGCCAGGCTAGTCAGTTCCTTACATTTTCAAGTAGGTTGTACCTCCATGGGATCAGAACTTCACAGTCAGTAGGTTGTTGGCAATCCATTTTTGTTTCACTTTTTCAGAGAACTGCTGTTATCACTGGAAGAATTCCTGGCTTTAATGGTATATTACTCTTATGCTGGCTTTTTCTCCAGTAAGAATGTAAGATGAGATCACTCATCATAGTGAGTGTCATGACTGAATTTCTCCCCGGATGAGTTTAATTTATTTCTGTGTTTTTCACTGCCTGTCAGAGGCATTAATCTGTATTCTGGATCTGAGGAAAGTACCTTCTTGCTGGGACAAACTAAGGTGTTGAAGTTACCATGTGTTTTTAAAGATGCAGCTGTATTTGTCTAGAAGATATTAAAATTGTGTTCTGTTCTGTCAAGACTTCATAGAAAGCCATGAAAATGGATTCTGTTCAAAGTTTTAAAATTTTCCTTATTGGACATCCAAAGGTTGCCACCTGGAGGTTTTTTATAATTTCTATCAAGCTGTGTGTAGTCAAAAAATATTTGATAACAATGCTTTTTTGAGAAAGCAGTTTTACAATAACTTTTTGCATGCATTCTGAAAGACACTTCCAGTGAAATCATATGATACTGCACAAGGATTGCTATTTCAATCGGAACAAACTCTTGTTTGTGCCTTACAGATTTAAAAATAAATAATCAAGAATTACAAAAAGTCGCTCTTTTGAATATCTTAGTATATGGCTGTCGAGTCAGAAAATTCAGATTTCCTTCTATGAAACTTCCAGCATGACAAGATCCAAGATATTTTGCTGAATTAATTTTAATTTTTTTTTTTTAATTCTGCTGAATTAATTTAGTGCTTTGGTTAGTGCAGATGAGCTATTGGAAACCCAGTGATGTGATAATATTAGTGGGAGGGTGCTGGATATGTGGGGTTCCTACAAGTTTTTGTTGATACTTAGCTATGGCTAGACTTTGACTGCTTCTTTGGAACAGAGTTGTCTTGTTTTTCAGATAACCTCTATCAGAAAAAGATCCCACATTAGCTATCAGTGCTGGTACCAGGGACTCAGTGTCCCCATGGTATGCATTTTAGAGGAAGTTACTTGAGATTAATTTTAGCCTAGTCCTGTTAGCAACTATAACATATTTTATTGAAGATTTGGAGTTCCTCAGCTTGACTTTTGTGACTACTCCTGGAATGCATCTTTTATTTTAGTCATCTAAAATATAATTTGGACATTCCAAGTTCACATTGTGATATGAAGACAGCTTAATAAAAAGAAGGCTGCATGTGGAAGAAAAGGAAAATGGAAAATTTATTCTCTCCTTCCCATCAACAGGCAATGTCCTGCCACCTCCCGGGAGCAGCACATGTAGCAGCGGCTCTGAAAGGCCAGCATCATTATAACAAAAGCTCCCCTTCTCCTTTCTTGTAGCATTTATTGTTGAACTGTTGTCATATGGTATGGTATATCCCTTCAGACAGTTTGGGTCAGCTGTCCTGACTGTGTCCCCTCCCAAGAACTTGTCTTTCCCCAGGCCACTGGTTGTTAGGGTGGTGAGAGGGGACAATTTCGGAGAGACAACCTTGATGCTGTGCCAGTTCTGCCCGGCAGTAGCCAAACACTTATTATCAGCACCTTTGTAGTTACAAATATGGAGTACAGCACTGTGAGGGGGGCTACCAAGGGAAAAATTAACTTTCACTCAGCCAGACCCAACACATCATTTTATATCATAGAATGGTTAATGTTGGAAGAGACCACTGGAGGTGATCTCATCCAGCCCCCCAGCTCTGGCAGGGTCTCCTTGAGCATGTTACTCAGGATTGTGTCCAGATGTCTTTTGAATACCTCCAGGGAAGGAGACTCCACAGCCTCTCTGTGCAGCCTGTTCCAGTGCTCTGCCCCCCTCACAGTAAAGAATCTCTTCCTGATGTTCAGGTAGAACTCCATGAGTTTCAGGTTTTTTGCCTGTTGCCTCTCATCACACACGTGTAACTTCATGTGCGTGGCCTTCTGCAGTCTTCCTCAGGAAGTGCTGACTGAGACTCCTGTCTGAAGTAAGGTTCTGTGTGTGTGTGTGAGTGTGCTTTTCTATGCATTTAAATCCATGCATTAGAGTCCACTACAAGAAAATAAATGGTAGGAAATTGGTGCTGCCTTTACCAAATGAAGTTTGTATGTGCTCTGGAAAACTGAGTAGCTCGAGTCTGTCAGTACAACTGTTAATTCTTCAACAGAGTGCCTCTTTTCACTGCAGATCTTATTTTGTTATTTCAAGACTGTGAGAATTTCCTTTTTTCCATTTTCCTTTTTCCAATCCTGATTTTTTTTAATTAAAAAGTATTGGCTTAGAACTCATTGTTTATGCCAAATTGCACTAGAGACCCATCTAGCTCACTGCACTATTTGTCAAGAGTGGGTGCATTTGTAAGAGTTAAAGAGCAGGGAGAGCTTGTAATAGACCTTTTCTATAACTGCTCTAGCCACTAGCAAAACATGACTCTGAGATGTTTCATTGGTCACCTTTGTACAAGCATTAGTTGATGCATTTCTTCTTCCTTCCTTAATTTAATTTTTTTTTGCTGCTTTAGAACATAAATAAATATGTGTTAACCTGTATAAAATGTGTTTAGCATGTTTTTAGTGGGAAGGAATTACAAACGTGCTTGTGTAGCTTTTATTTTAAAACCTACCTTCTTCACTTTAATGTGGCATGCCTTATCTCTTATGTTTCAGGAGCTATTGATTTTTTGACTGTACCACCCATTATTAAAGGGTCTCTCATTTGCTTTTCCTCAGATGCCTCCTCCTAGCCAAGGAGTCCTGGTTTAGTTAGTTCTTCTAGTAGACTACTCTGTATATAAACAGAAAAACAATAGAAGTGGTGAATTGAAAAATGTTTTACATCCAGCATTTCAGTTCTTAATTGGAGTGAAAAGTGTTTTCTAGAATTATACCTTTCAGTCTTAACTACTATTTGGGTTTTGGCTTTCTTATTCATGAGCTTTCTGGAGCATATTGAAGTCATAATCCCCAAGTTTTAAATCCCCAAGTTTTGCAAACATACTGTTTGGTTCTGTGCATTGTGATTCACTCTCCCTGCTTCCTGCTTAAGTGTGTGATACATGGAACAAATCCTTATCTGTTTGGTTTACTTTTTCCTTCTCCCTTACTGGGCCTTGCAGTCCTGATGACACTGGATAAATCTCTTTGTCACAAACAATTGCAATAATGATGTTGGAATGCAAGAGAGAGTATTTTACTAGAACTAAATTTTATGACTATTCTTTTTTTTTTCAGTGGAAAAAGAATACTGCGGAAATTTGCAAAGGCCATTACTAAAATTAAATTGGAAGACTTGCACAAGCCTGATGTAGATGACATTGGTTGCTCACAGGTAGCTGAGGTTGTTGCTAGTGACATCCCCAGAATCTAGTAGTGGTGCTACGTTAATTCTTTTGGCTGGATTTAGCTACCTGTAACTTTGTTACCATGACATTGTTTGTCAGATGTTACTGAACTTTGGTAATTATCAGAAGTTTTTATTTAAGTGGAATTATTTTCCTGATGTTTGTGTAGTGATCACTATTAGAAAGTAAGATAAAACTCCTTTCGTGGCCTTGTACAGGGCATAAGGATGTATATACTCAATTAGCACTTCACAATAGGCTTATTTTTTTATTCTAAAATGTTAAAATACTTTGAATGTCAGACTGCCTATTCTTTTATATGACTGTGTTATAAAGACATTTGGAATCACAAACCTACTAGCATGTTGTTTCTGGTTTTTTAAAACAACATCTCAAGATGCTGCTATTTTTTTTCATATTCCCTTGCTTCTCGTCAGGAGAACTCAAAAGAAGATTGGCATTTGTTAAAGCTCTGGTATTTCTCACAGCAGCTCCTTAATTTGCTGACTTTTTTTTTTTTTTTGCAAAGTAATTTACTCTGATGAAGGAGAGATAGAGTTTTTTTTTTTTTTTTTTTTTGCCTAGGTATGTCAAATTGCCAGCTTTTAATGGTTCAACCTTGAGTGTAGACAAAATGTGGCCATTTTTCAGTGTCTTTAGTTTGTATGTAGATCTGGTCTGATGATTGTATAAGTCTTCACTAGTTTAGCTTCTCCTAATTTGGGGCACTTTTTTCAAGCTTGTTGGTTTAATTGTTTGTAATAGCCTAACCTGCTTTTATGACTCACTGAAAATTTGCTGTGTTTTTCACACTTTTAGACTAACCCTGCTACTAAGCAGTGTGTTAACATAGGTATTAACTGATCAGTGCTGACAATGATGTCACCAAATAAGATGTATTTAGATTGCACCATGTGACAGAATGGGCAAATACCATAGTTTTCTATATTTCAGCAAAACCTAAATGACGCAAAGTAAAAAACAAAACTACCGCCCTATAAAAGAGAAGGTGGTGTCTCTTGTCCTGTGATCAAAGCACTCTGCTGAAGGGCTGTGGAAAGAATAATTAGAGATACTGTGGAGTAGCTCATCTTTTCCTGAAGCTGAGTCATACACTTGTTACCAGCTTGTGAGATTGTGTAGTTTGAAGCATATCAAGCACCACATCATGGTTTCTCTGACAGACCTTATACTGAGACTCTGATAGCTTGAAATGTGTCACCAGGGGAAGATAAAATGAAGTTGGAGAGTTGGTGACGATTAGGGTATGTAATAGGTACCACATCTGAGGCTGTCATCTCTATAGATGCACTTTGTAGCCTTTCAAAGAAGGGAAGAAATGGAGAAGGACTCTTACATAGATGGGAAAATGCCTGAGTTAGAATCTTTCTTTCAGTTGACCTTAGAAAAATTTATTTTTCCATTTCCCTTGTCGCAAGAGATTAGTCATTTATTTAGGAACCAAATTAGATCTCTCAAATTGGTGATGCACATATTTTCCTAATCAACTAGTGATTAATTTTCAGTTAATCTGAAGTCCATTGTTGCATAGTCAACATCGCCTCTCTTCTTGTGTTATAGTTAGTGGTACTGACATATTCAAGTCAAATCCGGGATTTGAACTTTGTTGTTTTCTTCTTAGAGCTTTACAACAGTTTTTGATTTTTTTTTAACCCAGACTTTTCTATTATAGTCTTATTTTTGATTGGTTATGCAAATTATACTGGTTTAGCTGACCAATTTTGTTATACTTGATACAAAACATATATTTAATTTTCTAACAGAAAATCTATGAATATATATGATTTCAGACTCTGTTTAGAACAAAATCAGTGAAATGTCAAGTTCGTTCTTTTGCCTCTTTAGGCATTGTGCATGTTTTTGCATTGTGTATCTGTCTCCTGGGTACTCTTCCTTGTTGCAGGACAGTTGCCTAGTTAAAATCAGTGGGTTTATTCTTGGTTTATTTTCTGACCATGTGCAGTCTTTTTTGAGTGGATGGTTTCTTTCTTGGTTGCTTGGTTTTGTGGGGTTTTTTTTTGTTGGTTTTTTTTTTTTTTTTTTTTTTTTTTCAGCTTTGCTTAAATAATAAAGCTTTTATTGCAAAATAATTCTGTTTTGGCAAAAAGTAATCTTGTTCTCTTATTTTTGTATGATATCAAGCCTAGAGTTAGTAACAGTGATATCCTTCCTTAGAGACTGAAGACTGTATCAACTGGAAGTCAGTTTCATTTATTACATTATCCTTAGAAGTTATAGTGCTTTTAAAAATATGTAAGTAATAATCTGTTCTTGCGTCTTTTAAAAAACTCATTTGCTATGTGTGAATCTGAGTAATAGCTTTTGAGCAGGAGTAATGGATTTGAACAGTTAAGTGTTGTCAAAGCTGTAACTTGCAAAGCTTTATAAAATAACTTATGAGTACCAAAAGCCAAAAATAAGTAGGATATGCAATGCATTCTTATGGTAGTTTTATGGGAAAAGACACTATATTTTTAAACAACCAAAAGTTTTAAATCCCTGTCTTTGTTTGTTTGTTGTGCACTGAATATATAGCCTGTGGCTTGTATTTTGTTCTCTGCTTCAGTGATGTTATAATTGAGCATATCTAAGGAGATTGATGGAGATATTAATTAGGAGTGATTCCTAAAAGAAAGTGTTGAACACTGGAGGGCAACATTACTGTTTGCTGGAAGCAGTCAGCCTCTGCATGTAGGAGAAGCTGTGCTCACACTCAGTGCTCTGTGCTGGCTACCTTTTCTATTTCTTGCCCTGTTTTAGAGTTTTTCACATGAAAGTTAGAATTAATGTGACTGTTAAAGCTGATTGCTAATGTGGCCTTTGCTTTGCTGTTTCCTGCAGTGTAGTGATTTAATGAAATTAAGTACTCAATTTTAGTCAAACTTTAAATTACAACCAGAAGTGTAATCTTTTAATTTATCATTTACATCTGCTCCATAATTGAAAAGTTATTTTCCATTCCATATAAGCGATGGGGTTTTGTCATTGATTCAATGAGTATTTTCAAAATGCACATCAAAAATGTAAATTCCTTTACTAGACAGCTGAGATTTGTGTCAAACTGGATTTGGATGACAACTGAGTTTCCTTCAAGTATATGAAATGCCATTTTAACAAGTTTTAAAATTAATATTGCTTGTTTTATGAATTTTTAAAAATATTTAAGTGTCATATGCGCAATATTTTAGTATTTTGCAACATTTGGATTGGAAATTTGAAAAATTAATGAGATCAGTGGTTCAAAGCAACTTACACATACCTGTAGTATCAATTAGATACCCAGGTGCCTCTGAAACAGTGGCTCCGCATCTCCTAAAGATTTTTTTTAATGTGTATATCACTTATAAACTTATTATCAACTGTTTTTTGGAGCATAGCATGTGGTATTGCAACTAGTTCAGATAACATATTCTGCTCTCCATTAAATAGGATAAGCCATTATCTTTTTGCCTTCTTTAAAAATATAATGCTTAGCTTGTGTTGTAGCTTCTGCTTGCTTTGACATGCGACTTGCCTTTTAATTTGTAAATTTTAGTTCCTGATGCAAAAATGGTTTTTGAAAAGATGCTGCCAAATAACATTTTCTTATTGATGTCTCTTTAAGGTTAGCTGTTTCTTCATAGCATATCCAAAATTATCTTTTGCAGGTAGAAAATTTTTTATTTCTTTACCTGAAATCTTGGGATGTCTTCTCGTTTATATGTAAATTGGTCTAAAAGAAAGTTTACATACACCACATTTTTACAGCATATCAATATATGTGTAGTTATTGAAATCAGTGAGGGGTTTACAATGAAGTTTTTTAAACAGGTGTTCATGAGTTACAGCTGTGAAATTGCTTTGCAAAAGTTAGATGTCGAGGTCTTCAGCTGACTCCTGAAACAGTTGTCTGACCTAAAGCTTCAGTCTGTGATTAAAGGAGAATGTCATGAGTAATTCAGTTCTGAGATGGATTCATTTTCTGGCATAAAACTCTATTGGCAGTATAAGGTGTGTGCTTTTTAGATGTTGCCCATTGAATGCACCTTATGGTGTATCACTAGGGTGAGATTTGCCTTAGCCACATTTAAGAATTGTCAGGAACAATGTGCCAAGTTCTTCCGCTATGATAAATATTTAAAAGACCCTGATGTTCCTATCTCTTCATAAAAATATTCTAATAACATTGTTATTGAAGGTTTGGGAAAAAGGCATTGTATGAAGTATGAATGAGAAACTGATAGGTGAAAAAAATAATCTATTTTGGTAGAAATGGGTAGAAGAGAGGGAAAAAGAGAGCAAAGAAAAATAAGGTGACATTTGAGTGACAGTGCAAAGAAAGGATTTGGAATACAGGAGATTCAAGAGGCATCATTTCATCAAAAGGAAAGATTAATATGCTTGGAAACATGGAAGATATGCAAGAAATTATATAAACCACAAGAACAACAAAGAATAAAAATAAGGATAGTCCTAAAATTTGAAGAGTGGGAGGAGGAAAGAGGAGAAATGCAGATTACTATGGAAGGGGCAGTTAAACACTAAGCTTTGATTTTGACTGAAAAAATAATATCTTGAACAGTTTATTTGATCTGAGGATATGATCTGTACAATCTGTTTTAATATCCTTGATTTACAGTTTCATTTTGTGCATGCAATTCTGAAAAATAACAGAGGAATAGAGTGTGGGTACTTGAGAAAGGTATTCCAGGCTACTTGCATTTCCTTTCCTTAGATCAGTGAATCATTTAAACTGGAATCATGCTGTGAGTTCTTCCATCATTGTCCAATGTGCAACTGGAGCGAATGAAGCTCTTGTGCTTTCTACACATCTAATCAATTTTGGCTCTTCACAGATTCTCTGTGCACTTCTGGGGTCACCTTTTCCTTTCTTCCTGAAGCCCTGCATGGGCTACCCATTGCAATCCCTCAGAGAACATTTGCCTGTTTGAGTCCACTGTGCACACATCAAGACCCATTGCCATAATAACATGATGAAAAGTGAAATTGTCACTAATCCAGGAAATAATAGCATTTAAACAGGAGGTAGCTTGTTCTATTTGAAAGCTGATATGACTTAATCTGCTACTTGGTATTTGCATCTTGAAAACTAACATCTGTCTGTGAGGTGTGATACTTTTGAAAGCAATGTAGTTGCAAGTTATTTAACATTGTGGAACTAAATACATTATTCTGCAGCATACAGATTACAGATTACAGTGTGGATCTTTGTATAACTAAATATTTTATTTTAGGATTCCTTTACTTGTCATGTAACCCATGTTATTTATGGTATCATAAATACAGATTTCATAGGACAAAGTAAATACTGAGGGGTTCTCAGAAAGCTAGATTGATATATCTGCTTCACTAATTTGCTCACCAATTTGGAAGTGTGGTTTTAATGTGTTTGGAAATTCCATAATTTGCCTTAACATCCAGTTTCTCTGAAGGTTGAACTGTTAATAGGTAAAAAATGTATCTATAGTCTCATAGACACATAACTACACATCTAAAAATGGTTGAAGGAAAATACAGTTTTTGTGGTTTGGCTGATTTGCATAGATTTGAAAAACAGTGCTTATACTTTTAATGGTTATCTTCTTATTTTTTTAATAAGCTTTCCTGATTTAACTGCTGCAAACAGTGGCTTTTTTAGAGATTAGTTGGAGTTTACCTCTACATGTCCTACAAGAATAAAATGGGGTTAAGAATGTTTGTTTTACAGAAGTCATTTAAATTACACATGCTTCATTTATACAGTGTAATTGTATACCTTCAAAAGCCTCAGTAACATAATTAAATGACTGATAAATCTGTAAAGGTCACAAACTTAGCTTTAATTATTCTTATCCAGTGTTTTTTAACAAGTAAGCTTGGTTCTCCAGGGATTTGATTCCCTAAAAGTAAGTGTATGAAAACCCTAATGGTGTTTTTACTTCAAATTATAGTGTAAATGCTTGCATTTTAGCAAGGTATGTTCAACATGTATGCTGAAGCTATGTTTGTACAGGCTCGGTTAGTTGCCAGTTAAGAAATTTGAGTTGTTGACCTAGTATTTTATTTTAAATGTCCTACTTGTCCATTTTCTTTTGGATCATTTCAGAAATGTTTCTCAAGGCTTTTTTCAAGAAATACTATTACTTTTGACAGGAGTCTAAGAACCACTTTAAAGAACAATTAAACTAGGACGTTAGTTCTTTGGGAGTTTTGTACAGTCCCACATGTATAGGATAAAGAAGCTTGTGACATTAACTTCAGAAACTTGTTCCTGAACTGTATCCAGTGATCGAATCAGTGCATCTCTTCACACAGAGTTTAGAAGAAAGGAGGACTGTGTTTTTTATTCTTTCTAACTCCTAGGGTTGTTGTAAACTTGCATTACCTTCAGAGTTTGAATTGCTTTCTTTTGCTATTTCTGTGATACATTCATATAGGGGAAGAAAAAGGTTATGTGCCACCTGCAGGGTACAGACCTTATCTCTGTCAGCAAAGGTGGAAGCATTGCCTTTGGCTGTTCTTAAGGAGCAGTCAGCCAGGATCAAAATCCAACCACAGTTACAGCGGTGGAGCTTTAAGAGCTTGTAACACTGGATGATCACATTTTATTTCTGTTACAGCATCACTGTTATGTCCTACTTTGTCCATCATCTTTTTTTGAATCTTTTTTCAACCATTTATCTGTTGTACAGCGCATGGCCACCTTGTGCCACTGCAGCCTGGTGAGCTGCAGGGCTTTATTTACATAGTATTAACTGAAGAAACTTTTTTCCAGCTTAAAAAAAGTTGAAAACAAAAATTGCTATACTGCTAGATTTTAGAAAATGTACTCAGTAAATTTAAAATTATTAAGTTGAGGAAGAACTAGATCTGGCCACTGATGAGCAGGTTTTTGGACTGAACAAAATGGTATTGTAGATAATGTGTTGAACACTAAAATGTAAAAAGATTTTTTGAGGGGGCTGGGAGGTTTGTGGGGGGAGCAGGGCAGGGAAGATTTGTCATTTTGTTTGTGATACCACCAAATGCACCAAGGACTGCTTAAATAATTTAGAAAGACCAGGAAAAATAGTCAAAATATCTCGAATCTTACTCTGTGTCCCTTACTACTCGGAGGATTGCCTAATTTCTAAAGTTACATTGTAAAGATAAAGTAGCCACAAAAAAGTTCTTGCTTCTTCACTGGACATGAATGACTGTAAATTAAACATGACATTACATTTGCTTGGGAATAAGGTGTTCAAAGGAAGATTTTAATTTATTGATAAGATCATTAAAGATTTTCTGTTAGAAATGAGATTAACCTGTAGTTGGAAGCTGTGGAGATTATTGACATATATTCAGCATCCAGAGAAAGAACACTGTTTTGTCTGTACTCCTTTCTTTTCAGATTTTATTTTACCATAACTTTCTTCTTATCAGCTAGCTAACAAGTAATAAAAATGGCAATGAAAATCTAAATAAGGGAATGAGGGTTTTTTTGGCTAAAAGACAGAACAGCAATGGGTGGTGTACAATTAGAAAGGTAAATTAAAACAATCCTGAGGAACTGTGCCAAAGCAGTTCTGCATCAGTGTAATAGCTCTGTTGTGATAAACGTAAAAATTGGATTATCTAGAGTCTTCTAAATTTCAAAAGATTATGATGCTTCAGAACATCACAATTGCATCTAAAAATTTCCATGAGAGAACATATTTATTGTTATTCTTATTGTAAGGGTATGAAGCTGAAAGAATCAGGAATGTCTCTATAGAACTGCAGTTGAAAAGTCTGGTTGCAACTTAATTTTACCTACTTCAGGTGATATGATTTACCCAAAGTAATTCTGCGTCTTGGAATCTATAAGAAGGCATAATCTTATTTGACTAGCAATGAAGAACAATTATTTATAAGAATTTATGTTAGCAAAGCACATAGGATATATTTATAAGTGTTGCGATTTACAGTTCATGAAGTTGTATTAAAATTTATATGGAAAGTTATAAATAGTAAACCAATTGTGTTCAAGTACTCAATACAGTGATTGTTAAAAGGAGCCTAAAATCGAAATGTTTGTTTTCATGTACATATTCTGAAGGTTGTTGTCCAGAGAGATTGATGGTCAAAATCCTGAGAAGTATCAGATTCTATTTGATCCCTTTTTCTTCACTTTAATGTTAGAATATATAAAGTGATTGTTAAATAAGAATTTAAAAAATAAAGCTCTCATACATGATGTTCTAATTCTTGTTCTACAGAGATCTAATGCTGGCTTTTTTTTTTTTTTTTTTTTTTTTTTTTTTTTTGAGTCAGAGGTGGATTAAATAAAAACTTTGAAAAGCTTTATGAATCTAATACAGACCCCAGCTAATGTGGTACTGGGACTTGGTAATTCTTCAACAACAGTCTGGTGTTTCAGTGTTGCCTGCAGTCTGCTCAATGCAGTATGATGTCACAAAATCAGATTGGAAATACTCCAAAACAGCCTCTAATGTCCTCCTCTACGGTAACTAGTGACAGATAAAATTATCAGTCTGCTGTTTCCACTTGCTGATAAATGAGTGCAACATCTGTTACTTAATGAGTATCTTAGGGAGCAGAGAAAAAGAGGGAATATTAAAGACTTTTTTTTTTTTTTCTCGGCCCACATTGACCTGTATATTAACCTAGTATGTTTCATTTAATTTTTATCAAGGGAATGTGTAGTTTCATTTGGGGAGATTGGTGTCTGTTCTTGCGATTTTTTTCTAAATAAAGTAGGACATGTCCTATACAACATGTAGAAATGTAATTGTTGGGAAGCAAGTGTGCAAACAAAATTGTGGACCTGATTTCCATAGCTGTTGTCTGACTTTTGAGGGAGCTGTTTCTTACATCACCCTACTCTCTTGTGGACAACTGCTTGGCATGTAGCATGGGTTGACCTTCCAGCAGTCCCTCAACAATGTGTCAGGTGTGCAGTGTGTGCATTTTCTCACAGGGATAAATAACTTAATTGTAGCAGACTCCCTCATTTGAACTATTACCTTAAAAATAGACAAATAAAGAAATTCCTTGATCTAAACTGTTATCTTGAGGTCTTTGTTGCTCCCGTCGTTCAAGATTTGCAGCATATTCCAATTTCAGGGTGATTCCATTAAAGGTGAGTATGTGTTACTGAGGACCCACTGGCTTTTGGGCTGCATGAGTCAGCTGGGATTTGCAGTGCAGCGTTCTGTTCCTTGCTGCATGAGTGAGTCAGCAGCGTGCTCAGCAGCACGAGACCATTCTTTCTGTAGCCTTTACCAGGTGTGCTGCTTGCTTGATCCCAGTCTGCTGCCTCATGCAGGAACTGTACATGTCATGCCATTAGCAGCAACTAGTAAGTACAAGTAATCTTCACCAGCCTTTCTAAGGAGTTCAAATATGAAGAAATGCATTTATGGTATATAGTAATGAATATGGTTCTGAGGGTATCAGTAGAGTTTCAGGTCAAGCAGCAAGAAATCACTGTTCAAAATAAGACAGCATAGAGGTGAGCACTGAAAACATTTCAACATGTTTTAAGGAGCAGCATTTTCTGAAGGAAACTGTATATGAACATTTAAGATTATCCAATGGTTTTGGCTATATTTTTCACCAGACGGTCTTAAAAGAATTTAAGGTACCATGATATAATGAGAAATTCTTACATGTGTAAAGACTGCTTGAAATGTACAATGAAAAAGAACAAAAATAAGTGCCCTGATTTCATACTGAAGGGAGGTCATCAATGGAATCCCATAAGGATCTGAACTGAGGCCTGTGCTCTTAATATATTCATAAATTATTTAGAAGAATGAATAATGAGATGTCAAAGTTTGAAAATACTACAGAATAATTCAGGATAAGTAAAATCCAACTGATATAATGCAGTTCAATATAAATTAGTATGTGTATGGAGAGGGAATAATTCTAATACGACATATTGATCTAATGTTCTTCAGTTGATCATTACTACACAGAGAAAGAAATATTATAATTTAGAGAAAATGATGAAAATGTTAGTTGAATCCTCAGTCGCAGAAAGGGAAGTTTAAGGAATCATTACAAATGTGTTTGAAAGGAAAAGATCAGCATAGCATGCCAGTAGGGTAGGGTTCTGCTGAAATAATGATACCAAATTGAACAGGTTTGCTATTGCTTCTAATCTAACAATTAAAAGCATTCAAAATTCAAGATGCTTTTCAACATCATGTGTAGTTAAGTTCTGAGACAATTTGCTATGGGCTTTTGCAGCAGAAGCCATCACATACAAATATATACCCACTAGCTCAAGAAGTTTCAAGAAAATACTGTAAGTTCTGGAGAGAAAATTATGCCAAGCGGTGTAAATATTTACCCTATGCTTATATTTTTTCCATGGTATCTTTTGATAGTAAAACAGGTGTTTTACTAGATAGATGTGTTTTTGTCTGACCTTGTATTGCAGCTTTTATGAACTCTTTCGATAGGAAAACCTTTATTCTGGCCTCAGGCTTTAATTAAACCTCTAATTAAATTCTTCTCATGAGAGAGAGGTAAGAGGGAAGACAGAAGTAATATTTTTGATACGTTTACTCCTATGTGGTGGTATTAATGTGCAGTTGTCTTCTACTCCTGCTGACACTGGTGATCTGACATTCCTGCTGATATTTTTTTTGTCATACAGCTCTATGTAGGTGGGAAGTGTTCTGTTTGCTTTCCTGTTAGCATGCTAATCCTGTTCTCCCACTATAACTCTACAGTTCCAGCATTCATAGTACTTTAATTCTTCAGCTCCTTTTGTCAGATTTAAGAAGCTGAAGGGGAGCTATAATGGCCTTCTAGAAATAGACATTTGCTTCCAACTTTGCTATGGAGCAGGACAAAAGGCTTGAAGCTGTTCTTATTTTAAGGTCAATCTAATACATAAATTAGCCTATTTTTAAGTATTATTCCCCTTCCCCTCTAAAGTAATTTAAATAGATCAGGATAACCAAACTGGTTAATGAAACATTATTATCCTAAGTAAGAATTTCAACTAGGAGAACTTACTGTAGCTGTCGCTGAACCAAAACTGCAGAGATTTTTGATGATCCTTGATTTGGATGACATTCATTCATCTTGACTTGACTTCTAGAAATCTGTCTGCAATACAGTGAGGGAAAGGCTTTAGTGTTATGCTTCAAAAGTTATTGCCTGCAACTTTAAACACAAAATTATAGGCAATCTTCTTGAATAAAAAGAAGACAAAGAAACCTAGAACATCACTAATATAAATAATAGATCTTTAATTTTTAGTGTAATATTGTGAGAAAGCAGCAATGGAAGGGCAAGGTCAGACCTTATATGTTTATAATAAGCATTTGTTTTCTAGGCCTTGAAGAATGTGCCCCAGCATGTTCTGGTTTTGTGTAGCTAGGCAAGGGCAGGTTATCATGTGCTTAGATACATGTACTTCATTATCTGAATTTGAGATACTGTAAATAGTAATACTAAAGTATAGACTGAAATTTCCTTTTTTCAGCCTTTTAGGATTTCAGCATAGACTGTAAACCCTTCACAATCCTTTCCTACTTCTGTGAGACAAACTCCTATGTTAGCAGAAGATGACTTGGACTTCCTGATCAGTTTTGGAAAATTTGACTTAATTACCATGATGCATTCATAAGTACGTTAATAACAAAAGGAGATCTTAGGACAATCTCCATGCTTTCTTGGATAGTGGCAAAGGATGAGGAAGAGGTTGAGGTACTTAATGCCATCTTTGTCTCAGCCTTTAATAGTAAGACCAGTTGTTCTCAGGGTACTCAGACCCCTGAGCTGAATGACGGGGAGCAGAATGAATGATCCAAGAGGGAAATCATCAACAACCTGCTACATCACTCAGACACATGTAAATCTATGGAACTGAATAAGATCCATCTCAAAGCTACTGAGGGAGCTGTCAGAAGTGTTCACTGAGCTACTTTCCATCATTTTCCAGCAGCTCTGGCTAACTGGGCAGGTCCCAGTTGACTGGAGGTTAGCAAATGGGACACCCATTTTACAGAATGGTCAGAAGGAGGATCTGGGGAACTACAGGCCTGTCAGCCTGACCTTGGTGCTAGGGAAGGTCATGGAATAGATCATGATGAGTACCATCACACGGCATGTACAGGGCAAGCAGGGCATCAGGCTCAGCCAACAGGGGTTTGTGAAAGACATGTCCCGCTTGACCAAGCTAATCTCCTTCTGTGACAGGGTGACCCACTTACTGGATGAGGAAAAAGCTGTGGATGCTGTCTACCTAGACTTCAGTAAAGCTTTTCAAACTGTTTCTCACAGCATTATCCTGGAGAAGCTGGCTGATCATGGCTTGGACAAATGCACTCTTTGCTGGGTAAAAAACTGACTGAATGGCCAGAGAGTGCTGGAGAATGGAGTTACATCCTGCTGATGGCCAGACACTAGTGGTGTTCCCCGGGCTCAGTACTGGGACCAGTCCTGTTGAATGTCTTTATCAAGGACCTGAACTAGGGGATTGAGTGCACCCTTATAGATACACAGTTTGTGGTAATTGGGAGTGGGGCTGAAGCCAAGCCTCATCCCCAGTGGGCTACAGCTGTGCAGGGCAGGTGACCAGCATTGAAGGTAATGAGGCATGATGTGCCGAGGTGCACTGAGCAATCAGGAAAGGGAACAGAGGGCACACAGGTGGCACAACATGGGTATAAAAGGTTGGGCTAAAGAACAAGAGGGGCAGATGCTTGCAGCCTTCTGGGGTGGCATGATGTTACTCTGTATGGGTAGGTGCTTGAAGCCATCTGATAAGGTAAGGTGTTACTCTGTATGGGCAAATGCTTAAAGCCTTCTGAAATTGGATGGTGGCCGTCTCAACTGTGACGTGTGGTGATGAGCCCTCAGTCGGTTTGCAGGTGAGGCTGAGCTGGGTGGGACTGTTGATCTTTGGGAGGGCAGGAAGGCTCTGCAGCAGGATCTGGACAGAATGGGTAGAAGGGCTGATGCCAATTGTATGAGGTTCAACAAGGAGAAGTGCAGTGTCCTGCACTTGGGTCACAACAACCTCATGTAGTACTGCAGGCTGGGGCAGAGTGGCTGGGAAGCTGTTCAGTGGAAAAGGACCCTGGGGTGCTGGTCAACAGCAGCAGGATGTGAGCAGCCCAAGTTCTTGCTCAATGTCATCCTGGCTTGTACCAGCAATAGTGTGGCCAGCAGGACCAGGGCAGTGATTGTACCCTGTACTTGGCACTGGTGAGGCCACACCTCAAATCCTCTATCCAGTTCTGGGCCCCTCACTACAGGAAGGACATTGAGGGGTTGGAGTATGTCTAGGGAAACAGATCTGGGGAAGGGTCTGGAGTGCAATGCCTATGACAAGCAGCTGAGGGAGCTGGGGATGTTTGGCCTGGAAAAAAGGAGACTTGGGAAGCATTCTCTTTCAGGTGAAAGGAGGGATTAATCTTTCCAAGTAGCAAGTGATAGGATTGAGAGGAAGTGTCCATAAGTTGCACCAGTGGAGGTTTAGACTGGATAGTAGGAAAAATTTCCTTACCGAAAAGATTGTCAAGCATTGGAACATACTGCTGAGGGAAATGGTTGATTCTCTGTCCTAGGAGGTATTTAAAAGATATGTAGATGTGGTACTGAGGGATATGGGTTAGTGGTGGACTTGACAGTACTGGGTGATCTTAAAGGTCTTTCACAACTTAAATGATTCTACATTACTTATTTGTTTGTAGAAATTTACTTAAAGGCATTTAACAAGCTTGCTACTTATTCTTAGTGTTGAAGAATTTAGAATTGCACTATATTACTCAGTAAAGGAAATGACTGATTATTTTATCTGCACTTTTTTTCTGAATTTTGAAAAGTGCCGATAATACAGTGCACATCAGTATGCAAATTAAAAACATCTTTGAAATCAAGTGAAACCATGTCTAGATCTAAAGTGGAATTTATGTATTTTGAGATGTGCATCTCTCAAGCATTTCAGTGTTGCTAAATACAAAAAAAGTTAATTTTGCTTTTAGTATTACTGTTTCTGCTCAAGTATGTGTACACCTGAGGCAATTGGTGCCTGTCTGAAGAAGTAATATCCCGGAGTGGCTGAAGTCCATGGACAATTTATACCAGAGCAGGGACAGCCCTGAGTTTCTATTACATAATGATCCATTTACTGATGGATATAAAATACCTAAAATAAAAATTTTCCTGTATTCTTAAAAAACTGCTTGAGAGATCTAAGTTAAAAAAAAAAACCAAAAAAAACCAAAAAACCCCATCAGACATGTCTTGCATGCAGTCCAAATTAGGTTGTTTAGCTCCTCATGTCTAGACAAGTAATATGTTGTTCTAAAATGAACTTAATCTGCTAAACAGACCAGAAATTTATTCTAGTTAATGTTTCATTTAATTTCTGTACCTTTTTACTATATTAAATTGTGGATGGTGTGGCACTTCTGAATATGGCTGAGGGATGTTTGTGAGGTGCTACGCTGACACTTGGGCTACATGAAAGGCCCCTTCTGACCTTGATGATTCTGTGTTTTGTTTGCTGTTGTGTAACTTCATCTGGTGTGTCATTGACCTAAAGACGAGGCCATATTAGATACATTAGGAGCATAATATCTTAAAATATTATCCAGT
This sequence comes from Vidua chalybeata, assembly GCF_026979565.1. Classification (NCBI taxonomy): domain Eukaryota; kingdom Metazoa; phylum Chordata; class Aves; order Passeriformes; family Viduidae; genus Vidua; species Vidua chalybeata. The sequence goes on from NC_071531.1 coordinate 94,517,060, forward strand.
CACCCAAAATAGTCCAAAGTTTAATGTTTAGTTCTAAAAGAATATTTATTTTTGGAATGATAAGTTGGGTGTTTTCTTGAACTTTCTTGGCTTATGTTAGGTTAAATGTGTCAGTGTTAAAAAATACTTGAAGGGTTTTCTGTAGGGTCATGTGAACACAGGAGATGTGTATTTCCTAATTTCTGTAGATGTTTTTACAGGAGACTCAGTATCCTGATTTAAGAAAAGGCAGATAATATAATTTATTTATAGTGTTCATGTAAGAATGCCATTGATGAAAAATGTGCATTAACTTTTAATATTTGCACTGAGTCACCCCATCCTGTGAACCCAGGGTTCACATTTCATATTATGGACACCTGAGCAGTCAAGGCACGTCTATAGGAGTGGTTTAGCAAGCAGTGCTGTAGTATCAGTAAATCATCTAGAATTTAAAGCTTACTAGCCATGAGTTTCATCATGTACCACAGCATACTATGGTGCAATACTACTACTATCAGTGTTAAGTGATTGTAGATTTATGACACATCCTTAAGTAGCATGTGACTAATTTTCCATGAAAGTATGTATATATACACATTCAAATAAATTGTTCACTGCTCTTTGTTGTGTTCGGGGTGTATATGTGCTATTTTTGTACCTGACTCTTTTGTTTGAATTAGAAAGCATGTGTGTAATACAAATGACTAGTGGAGCTGTACTTGCTAGCAACCAACAGTTTTCATGTTCATTGTTCCTGAATATGGTTTTTCCAGTTTTTTAAACTTCACCTTTACTTTGCTTCAGAATGAATCAGTATTTAGAGATCAGGACTATTTTTCATTTGCTAAGGACAGATTCAGTATCAGTTATTTTATACTAGGCAGGCTGCAGATCCTACAGTGTGAAGTGTAGGAGCATCATTCAGAATTGAAAGGGGGATACCAAATGAAGGGGGTACTCTGCATGCTTATGCAGTATTGTTGCATAAAAGTGTAGCAATGCAGTGAAATCAATGGTAAAGAAGTTCTGTATCATCATAGTCATCCCAGTTTGCACTTAAGATCCACCTCCTCAGGTTTTTTCATAGATGCTGTTACTCAGCTAAATCTCTCATTTCTTCCTTACTTCCTTTTTTCAGGTTCCCCACTGGAAATATGGGGAAACAGAAATGTAGAATGTGCTGAGTTGGAAGGGAGCCATCAGAATCACTGAGTCCAACTCCTGGTCCTGCACAGGACACTCCAATAATCGCACCATGTGTCTGAGAGTATTGTCCAAACACTTCTTGAACTCTGTCAGGCTTGGTGCTGTGACCAATTCCCTGGGGAGCCTGTTCCAGTGCCCAGCCACACTCAGTGAAAAACTTCTTCCTGATATCCAACCTAAAGCTCCCTTGATTCAGTTTCATGCTGTTTTCTTGAGTCCTGTCACCAGTTACAAGAGGGAAGAGATCAGTGCCTGCCCCTCCAGTTCCCCTCATGAGGATGTTAAAGACCACAATGAGGTCTCCTGTCAGTTTCCTCCAGGCTGAACAGACCAAGTGACCTTAGCCACTCCTCATATGGCTTTCCCTCCAGACCCTTCACCATCTTCATGGCCCTCCTTTGGATGCTCTCTAATAGCTCAATGTCTTTTTTAATATTTTGGTGCCCAAAATTGCACATAGGACTCAAGGTGAGGCTGCCCCAGAGCAGAGCAAGACAATCCCCTCCCTTGCCTGGCTGGCCATGCTGTGCCTGATGCCACCTAGGATATGCCTGGACTTCCTGGCCAGGGTACTGCTGACTTACATTGAACTTGTCATCAAGCAGGACCTCCAAGTCCCTTTAGACAGTGCTGTTCTCCAACTACTCATTCTCCAGTCTATACACATAGCCAGGGTTTTGCCAATCCAGGTGTAGAATCTGACTGTTTTCCTTGTGAAACCTTGTATGGTTTGTCATTGCCCATTTCTTTAATTTCTCAAGGTCTCTCTGCACGGCCTCTCTGCCTGCTAGGGATTTGACAGCTCTTCCCAATGTGGTGCTGTTGGCAAACTTAGTAGTCCTCCAGGTCCTGTGTCCAAGCCATTAATAAAGATATTGAAGAGGAGTGAAGATGGAGCTGTGCAGAACCACACTAGTGACCAGTCGTCAGCCTGATGTCACCTCATTCACTAAAACTCTCTGTGCCTGACTTGTGAGCTGGTTGCTCACTGTGTAACAGCTATTCAGCTGAATGTGGACACTTGGTCCAGAGGGATATTGTGAGAAAAACAGTATCAAAAGCTTTGCTGTAGTCTAAAAAGATAATATCTACTGGCTTTCCAAGATCAAGTAGGTAGGTTACCATGTTGTAGAAGGAAATCAGGTTTGACAAGCAGGTCAGCTGGGAACTCTTCCCAAGACCATCACAAGTCATCAAGAGAGGCTTTGCAGTGACATCACTGAGCTCTTTGAAGATTTTTTTCATGAATCCCATCAGGTCCCATAGATGTGTAGGGATTCAGCTGGAGCAGCAGATCCTTTACAAGGTCAGGGTCAACTGAGACTTGTCCATTCCCTCAGTACTGGTCTTACAGCAGGATCAGATTTCCATGATTTCATTCTAGTCATCCATTAATTTGCCAGCACTATTTTCAGACTACTCCCAGGCAACGTTGATAAATGCTATTAATAAAGTTGTTACCATGTGAATCTTTTTCCTAGATGAGTATGATTTTTCAATTTATGGGAGAAGGAGGGGATAAGCACTGTTTAACACATTTCACTGTATCATTTGATAGATGAACTGTTTACCTCTGCATCTTTTGTCTGAAGACATTTCCTCTGAGCAGGGGATACTTCTGTCAAGGAAGTTTGTCTTTTATATAGTTTGTATGCTCATTTGTATGCTCAACTGCTACTTGTCATCAGAGAATGCTCAAAAGAGATGCAGGATATGGTGCATTAAATCAAGGGTTTTTTTTCCAGTTTAGACCTTTTCATTACTCTTTTACACAGATGTTCATGTCTTGCTGGACTGCAGTTTCCTGTATGGAGCTGCATGGCTGTTTACATATCTTTCATACAGATCACATGCCTGACTTATTATAGCTGATCATTTATCAGTGTCACATGGATGTGGATGCAGAGCTATCTTACTAAAGGATTTCATCATTTCTCACTTGTTATACCACCTCACTTAATAAGGATGTGAAGATGAAACAAAATTTTGTTTAATGGCTACTCTTCAGGAGACACATCTGGAATCTGCCTATGCCATAACATAGGCATTAAACACAACAGCAGTCTGATAAACACAGCCGCTTAGAACAGTTTTATTCTAGTTGAAAGCCTTTAACTGGTAGCAGCTCCATGTTTCATAAACTAGCCAACTGTAGTAGGCATTTTTTCTGATAAAATGTTATTTCTGTACAATTACTGGTAAGATTGTGCAAGATATTTACCTGAATAACATATGGAAAGTTCAAGTCTCCTTCTGAAGTACCTTTCCAATGATGGTCAACAGGGAGAGACTCTACTTTCCTGTACTAATTGCATTTTTGTTTTTCTTGTATAAAATGGACAATAAATAAAGCCTTAGTCCTGCTGGGAAAATACTTTAATTCCAAATTCAATGCAAAAGTTGTCATAATGGCTCACATGGTCTTTTAGTGGACCTCAAAGATTTTAGCACAGAAAAGTGAAATGTCTTTTATGGATATCAGCTCTTCATGGATAGTGAAGCTCATCCATGGTAACTATTCATTTTGAAAGACAGGCAATTTAGTGGTTGGTGTATCTTATGTGGAGGGGAGGTGAAAAAGAAATACTAAGTATCAAGCCGTTTCAAAAGAACAGCTTTTTTTTTTTTTTTTTTTTTTTGTGGCAGTGCTTGTTCTAAAATAGAGTACTGCTTTTAGATTCCCTGCTGGCATTTACAGATCAACATAAATTATTCTATGAAACTAGCAGAAGTCTTTGGTGATTATTTTTAAAGATGTAAGAGTTCATACTCTCTTAAAATGCGCATTTTGATTTGGGCCATTTACCTTGTGAAGTTTCATGTTAGCTAAAATCTGAACACGTTTTAAAAAAATCTGTAAACTAGCATAGGCCATTTTTTTTATTCTTTTGTCTCTGTATTTGTTTCTGCAATAAAAACAATTAATGTGTTTTGTAAGGTTTTAACTCTTGTAACACTCATTTTGTGAGCAAAGCAGGGCATTCAAGTCACTATCTGGGAACATGAAACATGTAGGAATAGCTCTGAGTTTTAATGCAATGGAGTATGAATATGCATATTTAATGCAGATCTTAGCACAATATAATGAAGTGTCTAAATTTTGTAGCAGGTGAAAATAGATTTTTTTCATTTGCCTAGCATCCAGATGGTACATGGGGGAAAATAGGTTAATCCCTATTTTGTATACAGAACTAGTACATACTGATTAGCAGATTTCTTTTCCATGGAAATTATAGTCTGGTTACAGTAGAGCTCTGTTCCATTATTGTTCCAGCATTTCTGTTTTTATATGGATATTGCATAACATGAAGATCTCTGTGAGCCTGAAATTCTTGCATGTTATGATACAGCTTTTCTTAATTAAATCCTTCATAAGAAACAAAGTATTAAAGGGTGTTTTGAATGTAGTTCATTCTGTCATGGATGTTCTGCTGTGGACTATCAAAAAGAATACTCCGCTTCACTGAAAATGGTATTTGCAAAAATAAAATCCTTCTCTCATGGTAGAAAAAGAAAGGGAAGTTTGAAGGTAATCATGCTTGAATGCACTGTCCTGATCCCTTATCTTAAATATTTTTATCTACTTTGCTTTGATTTAATAGCAGTTGTAGAATTTTCTTTGGAAATTTGTGTCTGCATCTATCCAAAGGTTTCTTTCCACAGGCTATATGTGCTTGAGAGAAACCAGTCCACATAAAGGAGGTCTGCAGTGACTTAGAGAGTTACGCAGGGCAAAGTAAATACTTTTCAGTTTGTGACTTGGGAATCACTCTCTCATACTGAGATGATGTTGTTGCCAGAAAGGCAACAAAAGCAGAAGAGGCTTTTACATATCAGCCTTTTCCCAGATCAGTGATTGGGTATTTGGTGGACACCAGATATGGAATAATTTTGTTATGAGGCAGCTGCAATAATTCCAGAAGAGTCAGAAATATCTGCATTAGTTGAAAGCAGTCACAATCCTTTTCCATAGGATTTCCATGATACAGTCAGATTAAGCTAAAAAAAAAGTTTTAGACGTTTGGGAGAATTTTTGTTAGTTAGGGTTTTTTTCCTCGTTTTGTTTTTTTTAAGTAAGTCACATTAGATTGATGGTCCTAAGTTCTTGGTTTGTCAAAACTTTCATGACTTTATAAACTGTCATACTTATTGCAAGTATCAAAAGTGGCCTCCTTTTTCCTCCCATATTTTTAGAAGAATGCACTCTTGAGATTTGTTAATTTTTTTTGTGAACAGCCTGACTATTTAAACATATACTATAAAATTAATATGCATTCATTATATAGATAATACAATGGTAGTTTTAAATGTTTATAATGGCTTTCAGTAAGAGAGGTTCAGATTAACTTTTTCACTTCAAAAATACAGACTGCAAATATTTCTAGGTCAAATAAAGTGATAGTTTCAACAATCATAATTGCAGGTTTCCAAAACAGAAATCTTATCTCTAAGAAAAGAATACTTTTTTGCATTAAACATTTTAACATTAAATTTTACTTCTTAAATTTCTTGTTTGTTTTTAACCTTTTGCAATATTAGATGCAAGCCTAAGAAGAGGCTGATAGTGTCTATGAAGGGGAAAAAAAAATCACTGTTTCTTTTAAGAGTAGGAAATGTAACAAACCTCACCATTCTCCAGTAATCCTACTGGTAAAGCCTATTTCTTGGATTTACATCAGAATCCATGGTTGTTTTTAGGGCCTACTTTTTAGAACTTTACCTAATTTTCTTGCCTTTTCTCACAAGAGATTTGGAAAAGACCATAGAGAAGCTTTTCTTACATATAAAATCAAATCAGTGCTTACGATTAGTTGTCAGCACTGAGTCAGGCTGCAGCCCTAGACAGAAACCACAGGGATTTCTAATGTTTCTGCCCCTTTTTTTTTTCTTTTTTTTTTTTTCCTGAATGTTGATGTCTTTCAAATTAAAAAATGTAGATTCTTCTTTAATTATGTTATTTCAGAAATCAGAGCTGATTTGAATATAACCATTTAGTGGTATATTTCCCTGAAATTTCTAATTGAGGGAGACTGTTTTTGTGGGGTGAGGGGCACAGTAAATAGCCAAGCCTTTGGGAGTTCAATAAAGAATTTTCTAAAATTAGGTCATAATCTTAATTCAGAGTAATTTATTAAAGGCCTACGTGTGTATTTTCAGAGTATCTGAATTGTATTAATTTTACGGTGTTTTGGCTATCACTGTATCTTCTGTGCTTTTTCAGTTAGATTTCATAAAGGAAAGCTCATTGCTTTTTGCTGTTAAGACGTTCTAACTTACCCCTAAGTAAAGCCTCATTCTGAGCTTGAAGCTGCCTTTCTGTGAGTGAGCATCAAAGCCTAGAATTTTCGAGCTGCTTTTGTTGGTAAATATGTGTAATTTTAGGTGTTCTAATTACAGTTCCTCAAAAGCTTTGCATTTAAAACAGCTGCTGAAATAGTGCAGGGGGTTTGAGACAGTTAACTGAGTTTCTGGTTCTTCATGACATTAGAACCTGTAGGTCTGCCTTTTCACTTATATTCATAGATTAAAAGGGCTGTGGGGTTTGGGTTTTTCCTTTGGGTTTTATCTTAGGCTGTTTCAACAATTGAATGAACTGATAATGATGAAGGTACTACTAACCTTTAATAACAAATAAACTAAAAGTCTATTTGAGACTTCTTTGTTGAGTAATGGCTTAGCCCTTCAGCAAGCAGACTTTGACACTTAAGCAATGAATGTTCTGTTTAGCTAAATTTATTTCTTACATGCCTTAATTAGATTATGCATTACTACAATGGGTTCACAGTTTATGCGATAATTTCAAATGTGATTTAAAATTTAGTTCTAATAAATGTTTACTATTAAAGAATAAATTTCTTAATTATTTAAGCAGTTTTAGATGTGAGGAATTGAACTGACTTAGATACATGTTATTTTCTTTGTTTAGTCTTGAATGACTTAGAGATATGGGACATTGTCTCTTTTTGCCTGCTTGCTGAAATTCAGGCCAAGCTCTTTAAAGTCAGGGACAATTCTTCTAGTGTATTCACAATGTTGCTGATTTGAGTTCCTTCTCCAACTGTTCTGATAAAAGAAAACTATTTGTTAAGCATCCAAATACAAACACTTATTTTACAGTAATAGAAAGGAGACAGTTGTTACAGCAAGTAATAAGAAAAAACAGCAAAAAATTCTGTTGTTGTTTGATGTTTGGTTTTTGTCTGTCTCTTGAGCAATTACTGTGCTGCTTTGTATACAGAGAATCTTACTCTGCTCAAAATCTTGGTAATGATCCTTCAGGGCACAGCATCTGTAGATCTTCTCAGAAATGTCACTGTTTTTGCAAGCAAGTTTAAGCTGCTGCTTTGTCTCCTGTCCTCTTTCTTCCTGCAAGGACAAATACTAGGTGTCTGGGGAGAGAGGAAAAAGGAGGAAAACCCAGGAAGGTACTGGGGCTCTATAAGACATGCAGGATGGAAACTTTAGTGTAGTCCAACAGTGGTTTTAGGAGAAAGAAAAGGAGGTCTTAATATATATAAAGTACACTCATTTTAATCAAGCAAAATCTGCACCTTGTGGAAGAGAAGGTAAATTGTGCTATTCATCTCCATACACAGCACATTAGAGGTAGCATTTTTGTAGTGTTTTCTATGGAGAAGTGACTCAACAATTAGTTTTGCTTTGATATTTCTGTTATGGTTTTTTGGGTTTTTTTAAACTGACTTGGTAATAAAGGGAAATTCACTGGCTGCAATCATTGTTAATTAGGAGTTTGTGCTTTCTCCTGCTTACCAGAGGAAACTTGAGAAGTACTTTTCTAGTGACTTTGCATTAGAAACTCCTAACATTGGTCTTTGCCATTGGGTAGGAGTAAACCATCCCTGTCCTCTCCTAAACTGTAGCTGCATTGGCAAATACTGTTTTCTTAGAGAGCAAAAAATGCAGTGTTTGAGATTGTAATTTCCTGGGAAAAAGTGTGGTCTGTACCCATCAAGCTTCCCTTACTGTTAACAGTAAGAATAGGAGGATGGGAAATTTCTTTAAGAAAAAGAAAATATTCTTTTCCAATTACAAAATTGGAAATATAGTTTAAGAAGACAAGGTAGAATATAAATCATACTTTGTCTTTCAGATTAATAATAGAGTCATTGGTTTATCATTTGACCTACCAACTGAAAACAACCATTGATGTGTTTGGTTTGAGCTTTTTGTTCTTTTGGATTGCCATGCCATAAATTCCATGTTTAGTGCCAAATAAGCATTTCAGTTTGGAATTTGTACTATGTCTGGCTATGAAAACCTATTTTTTAGTCTAATTTCATGATGAAATGAAAAAAAAAAATTAAAAGAAGATGTAATAACCAGAACATTTCCATCTTGTCTTTTACCTAGAGATGGGTAACTCTCTTCTTTCAGAAAGTTTTCTTAAAATTGTATTTCAAATTTATTATTTAATTAGCTAGGAATTATAGTTTTCATCGAGTCATGAAATCTTCAAGAGCATGGACAATTCTATAAGTTTAATGGAAAAATATTTACTCTAGATACATCTTACTGAAGCTGAAAATTATGGTGTCTTCCCACACTGACCACCATAGGCAGTTGAACTTGTCAGTTTGATTACTTTTTTGTAGATACTGTCCGGCTGTAGCCTCATTTGGGAGTCCAACTATCACAGTTGTTTGAAAACTTAAATTGAAGTGTTAGATGAAGAAAAGCAAGTGACTATGAAATTACTAAACAGTCCAAGAAGAGTAACTGCTGAAGGCATTAAGTGAAATAAGCAAATTTATCACTTTTATTTTGCTCCTGAAAGTCATTAAACTCTTGTATATTGTGATAGCTCAGTTTTAACCTTTGTGTTTTGTTTCAAATTAAAAACCAAAAAGGCGAGTCTAGTTCAAATAATGTGTACAGACTTTTGTAACTAAGGTTTTCAGGAATTTGGAACTGAAAGTAGAAATTTTGGCCAAAAGAGATTGTGTAAATATTTAAGTATTTATTCAAGTTGGAATAAACAAATTACAATCTTGAGTCCTTTGAATGGGTTCCTGCAGTGCTGCTACAGGTTCCTTCTCAGTGATTGGAGCAGGAATGAAAGCTGGAGAGGATAGGGAAAGTGGAACAGCAGAGTCAGCCTAGAGAAGTAGGTTGTTCCATATCTTCCAGCATTTTGCTGTGGTCTCCACTGATCAGCAATCACCCCTTCTGGTGTTTTTCTTGACATTACCATGTGCTTCAACATCAGTATTATCCTGTAATCTGTGTGCTTCTCTACTAAAGCATTGTCATTCCAACAACCCCAGACCTCTGACTGTTTCTGGAATTGAGGCAAGTTCTGAAGCGGTAACTTAATCCTTTTTGCCACTCTGAATTCCCTTTGAGTATTGGTGTCACTTAGATGAAGGGGAGAGATGATTGCTCCAGCTAACATCATGGGAATTGCAGAATACTGAACAAGCATGAAGCTATTTGAAGGAGAGTAGGGCTCTGTGAGCAAAGATGGGGAGAATTCGTCTGGTGAATTTTTCAATACTCTACTTTGTGCAAGCAACTTCTTGTGGCTTTGTTGCAGGAAAATATACTACATTAATAGCAAGAAAATACATTCCTATATCTCTGTTTACATAGTATTAAACTTGTTTACACCATTCATAGCTTTTGTTTAAATAGAAATTATGTCTGCTTTCTCTAGATTGCATGCATTTTATAGCAACCTAATAGGATGAAAGAGCTGAATTCATTCAGAATAGTTGAATAGGCAGAAATTTCAAGGTCAGAATGAATATAGTAAACAAGGATGAAATATATAGCTAAAGAAGAAAGGCTGTCTGTTCAGTTTGAATGACGTATATAGGTAAGGTTTTAGCTGAGTAAGCTTCTAGAAAATGATGCATATGCAAAAGGCAGTTTGAAGGCTTGACATGTTACTTTTTTAAAAAATAAAACTTTCACCATGCACGTCTTTAGTATTTTCTTTCTTCTTTGAGATTAGAAATCTTTCATAGGGTAATTTTTTTGTTTTGTTCAGTACTATTTCTTCAATTTAATCTAGGAAAAACAATGAAGCAATCCCAGTCTAAGCAATATTATATATACTCTGTTAATTTATAGAAAGGAGGGGGTGGGTTGCATAATTGCAAGAGAATGTAAGCAATATTTATCTTTCATTTTGTTCTCTAGTACATATGTCAGAGTCTGCTAGACATTCTGCTTTATAGAGGAAATGGAAGTCTAATGTTCCAGTGTGTTTATATGATTTTGTTTCATCATGGTAATAATTATTGTGGCTTTCATGTCCATTTCTTACTAGAGAGAAAACGTGCTTTGAGTTTAGGTGTATGTCAGCCATACTTTATGTTTAACAGACTGTGACCTTGAAATGGTGGTAATTATTAGATGTGGGCAGATTTTTTTCATAAGCTGCAGCCTGAACACCATTAATACAATGCTAGAGTTGTTCTACTGAAATTTATCTTTTGTATGCACGCTTGCACATGCACACCAATCAAAGCAGCAAAGGTTTCTGTTCAAGAAAGATTTACAATAAAAAACATAGTATTAAAAAATGTGTAATAGTGCCATCTGCTGACCCCTGTCGTAGCATAACTAAGTTGTGTGAGTGGGCACTGGAAATGTTCCTGCAGAGGGTTGACCTAAACTGAGAAATGAGCCAAATTTGGTGAGAAAAGTTGATAAAATTTGAGCTTCTGCTAATGTAATGAAAATGAAAGCTGAATAAAACTGGAAGTGAACATTGATCACAATGAGAATTTTCTTGGGAATTTTTCGTGTTTGTGTTGAGAAATGATGAAATTTCACAATAATTAAGGTCAATCTCATGCTTTCTTGCTGTTCAGAATTTTTTGAATTTGTTTTGGCAGTCAACGTAAAGAGTTTTGCTGTCATTTGATGACAGCAGTCTAGAAAATTCATCCAGCATGGCAGCATATGGAAATTTATGGCTAGAAGAGAAGAAGCTGATAAGACTTTTTTTCAGTGGCAGTGCATTCTTTGGCTGTCTCAAGTTGGTCACATGGCCACCTTTACTAAAGACTCCTTTGAATCATTTGAAGATCATAAGAAAGATGTTGGAGTGGGTCCAGAAAAGGGTCATAATAATGATCAGAGGGCTGGAGCACCTCTCCTCTGAAGACAGGCTAAGAGTTGAGGTTGTTCAGCCTAGATGAGAAAAGGCACAAGGAGACCTGGAGCAGCCTTCCAATACATCAAGGGGCCTAAAAGAGAGCTGGAGAGGAACTTTTTACAAATGTGTGCAGTGATAGGACATCTCTACTTAAAGAGGGTAGGTTTTAGATTAGATATTAGAAAGAAGATCTTTACTGTGAGGGTGATGAGACACTGGTGCAGGTTACCCAGAGAGTTATGCCACCCTTGGAAGTGTTCAAGGCCAGGTAGGATGGGACTTTGAGCAATGTGGTCTTGTGGAAGGTGTCCCTGCCCATGGCAGGGTATTGGGACACTTAGAGACTAGCTGGTCTTTAAGGTCCCCTTCAACCCAAACCATTCTATGATTCTATGCTCATCAGCATCTTGCAGCCATATTACCTCTGTCCTGCTTCTATCCTGAGCACCTTTCCTGAGGTTTTCATTGTAGCATGCCTGCTCTTAGAGGAACTTCATGTAAGGATTGCTCTCACAGTTATATAGAAATGTATTTATCACTTGGGTTGAGTTGAGGAATAAACTGGAGGGGGATTCTTAAAAGTATTTGGGTACAATATCTGAAAGAGCAAGGATCTTGGCATTGAAGTTGACATCAGAAGATTTTTTTCATGGTCCTAGAAACTGACTAGAAGCCTGGATTGTTAAGATTACTGCAGGTCTTTTTGTGCTTGTTTGGAAAGATGTAATATTCAGTATTAGGTTAAGCATTTGTATTGGCATTGTTTTTTTTCCTCAACATGTTACAATAAATGGTTATAGTTGCAATCTTTCATGTAATTAGAAAAGCTTTTGAGAGACAATTATACTAGCCAAAGTTGATCTTCCTTTATATTACACCATAGTAAAACCAGTAGAGTGCTATAGTACTCTAAAAAATGAGCAAAGTAGCTGACAACCTTCTTGATTTTTAAAATTACTTCTAAAAATTAATTGCTTATATCACTTTTACTTCAACATATGACAAGAATTTCCACAAAATCATTTTGGATAAGAAAACCTGAATCTGTAATATACCAAGTTCTTCAAACTTCACTGCTTTGTCCAAATTTGTTCCACTTATTCTGGTCATATTTTACACTATTTTATGTCCATTTAGTGACTTTATTTTGATTTTTATCTTTGAATGTAAACTCAGTTCAATAAGAAATCAATTGGTGATGAGCCCCCTTGTTCATTGGCTGTCTGCCTGGCATGCTGCTATTAATACAACTGGCCTTTAATTCTTATTGGCCCCTTCTGGTTTTTTACAATACTATGTTATTTTCTTCCCAGTGTTGTAAAAGCAGTACTGACTTCTTTTCAAAGGATACTATTGATGTCTGGCTTGCAGAACACTTCATAGGGGATCTTGAGGTCTGTCCTTTAATCTAAACTATATTTTAAGATTTTAAAAGAATTTTATGTTTTCATACAATTAAAAAAAAAAAAAAAAAACAAAAACTAAACAACAAAATCCCAGCATATATTTGATTGTCATGGAGGTTTTGTGGTAAAGGCCTCAGCTATTAGATAAAGGCTAGTTAGATTAATTGTAGGTAATAATAAAGAAATTTGCCTATCTCTACTGATACCTATCTGAAAGGGCAGACTGATGGGAGTTTTAAAAATGCCTGCCCTGCCTGCCTCCCGTGCCACTTTTTCTCTTATTTTTGACAGCAGTAAGCTCAGTCTCCTGGAGCCAAGGTTGTGTTGACTTTGGGCCCCAATACATGTGTTAGAGAAAAGACTTTAAGACAGTTAAAGACTTTAAAGACAGTTTTGGGAGGTAGATGGGTAGGATTTGAGGGGCTTCTTTTTGTTGTGCTTTCAGTAATGGCAATTGTTTGATACTTGCTTTGTAATTTGTGTTTTGCTTTGGCCTGTGGCTCTGGCATCACTGCTTTTTGCTTTCAGGTTTGCCTTTCTCTGCACTTTATTTTCAGTTATAATTCTTTGTTGTTGCTGGGGGAATCTGGGACTGTGGTAGCTCTTGGTATTTTACTGTCTTACAATGGGTGTAAGTGCTTGCAACACAGTAGGTTTTCTAAGTTATTTACTTTTGCTCTCCACTTAATTTTTGGTGTTATAACTTAATTTATCCATCTTCTAAAATTCAATAGCTATCTAGAACTGTAAAATTTCCATGAATTATTACATTTTATTGCTCATTTTAAAAGATATTGATTTTTGGAACACAGCCTTAAAGATTATGAATGTATTTTATTTATAAATATGGAAGTTATTTTTTTCAAGGAATTTTGACACATGGTAATTGCTCTTTGAGTTTTTTAATGTTAACTGAGGTCAGATGCCTTGAGGGAATTGCATCAGAGTGCCAAGGTATTTCACACTTAAAGAATAGTGTAAACCTTGTTGCTTCCAAATTTTTAAAATATTTATTTTTGTGTTTCTTATTCCATTAGGTATCACTGAATTCTATACTGTTACTTGTATTGCTAGAGAGAAAGAAAAGCACCATAAAAATAAAAAAAAAAATAGGATTGGACCTCTTTTACAGACTTTTTTTTTTTTTTTCTTGTCTCTTACATATTTTCTAGGCACTTCACTAAATCTAGCAAAAGAGCTTTAGGCCTAAATAGTTTTGTCACTGCCTAGTATGCCAGAAATATGAGTAGAGGGCAGGTTATGCATAGTGGAATGTGAAAATAAATAGGGTTAACTACCAGTGGCCAGCCATTGCCTAATGTCTTCACTACTGTCAAGCCAACTACTGGTTGGATGGTCTTGCCTACTCATGGAAGTGCCTTTTCCAATTCTCTCTCTTTTTTTTTTTTTTTTTTTTGATAATACTAAAAATGAAAGATAATCTCTATATGTTTTTTTCAATGCACTTATATTTGACAAGTGTTTATGAGCATTTGTGTAGACCTTCCAAAGGACTCAGACTAACAAGTCCTGACTGATGAATTTGCACTCCTATTCCATGGTCTGTGTAGAATAGTAAACATTTTATTGGAGCAGGGACTTCTTAAGGCACTACTGTAAGAATATAGATTCAGAAATTTTCATGTGCATGGTTGCCAGATGGATAGTTTTTATAGAAGAAAATGACAAAATTTCAAACACCTTATGAAGTGTGTTCTTTGAGGGAATCCTCTTTCTTTAGGCAATTTCTTTGAATAAATGCCTGGTTCCTCACTAACATGGTAGGCTAAGAAGAGGCTTTTTTCAGTATATTTGGAATCTCAAAAAAGACAGTATTAGTATTACTTTTTCTTTTTTTAATGCAGAAAATGTACTGAAGTTAAATTAAATTCAGAGTTGAGTCAAAAATCTGTTTGATGCAAATATTTGGAAAATAATATTTCTAATATAAAGCTACAGTAATAGATTTTCATTATGGAATCAAAATGATTGATGGTTTGACATTAAAAATTCTTTCATCCTTGAAGTGTTTCTCTTTCCAGATCTGTTAAAAGTTATTACAAAGGCGATATTTGTAATTATTTTGTTTAGTACTGCATGACAGTCTCTATGTAAATAGTTTTCTTACCTATGAAAATTTATTGAGTGCATAAAAACTTTCATTTTTTCAGCATTGTGTGTGCACAAAGAAGGGAGTCAAAAGGAAACCAGCTGGGCCTAGGCAAAAGGCACATTGTGTATCTCTGATTGCATTACAGCAAGGTCATTTGGAATGGGCACAGAGCAATGAGACACAAAAGCCTGTGGGATACTAGAGGGTCTTTTGTTAATGCTTAATAAGCGTAATGTAAGGGCAACTGACAGTGGAAGCAGGTGGAAATGCTGAATGTAATTACAAACACAGATCTGAGAACTGCCATTGGTAAAAGTGAGTGAATAAACTGAGAACATGAATATTTTACTTTATAGGTTTTACCATGAGATTTTTAAAGTCTACTTTGGAGAAAATAGAGGGAATGTTAAAACAACAAATCTTTATGCCCTTCAGCTGAAATCTCTTAGTGTCTAGCATCTGTGTATGCAATGTTGAGTGTGCTTTGCAGTTCTATATGATATGAGTACAGCTTTACTATATTTGAATTTACAAATTGCTAGCAAATACTTGATGAATAAGGCACATGTTATTATAACAGCACATACTGGTTTTGTGTCTGAAATATCTACCATTAACTACTTAAATAATCTCAAGAAATCAGGCTCAATAGTTAAATCCTTTTGCCAGCAGTTTTGGCCATCAGCGATTTAAAATGTCTTTCACTGAAAAAAAACCAGTTTACTTTGATATGTGATCATACTGAAAATAGTTTTAGATAAGGTTATGGGGTTATCTCTAATTTTTGAAGACAAAAATTAACCATCTCAGTTCTGGTTCTCTGGATGTGTCTCTGCAAATAGTCATAGTACTTTTTCCATCTCTTTTCCTTAACTTGTATATTAGCTTCAGCTAGTGTTCTCACTTTGTACCTTTATTTGATTACCTTTTTCCTCCAAGTATTATATCTCTAATGCAGAAAAGTATTTGAGGTGACGTGAGCCAGCTTGCATAGAGGGATTGGCTCAAGTCCTTGTCCCATTAATCAACCACACCTTCAAATCTGTTACTGCATACTGATTTACAGTTAGTATGAAAATGGGTTATGCACTACTGAGATTTAAAGGTGGCTATTTTCTCCATTGCTAATCCAATTTTCCTTATAGTTAACAAGTCAAAGCCTTAGGTGCCCTTGTATGTTGCACCTTCTGATCTGGAGGGTTTTTCCTTACAGAAGCCTGGGTAAATGACATTGCTCTCCTTGTCTAATTAGGTGTTGTAAGCAAAACAGTCTTTATTTGGGTGTTTTTTACTTAATTCACTGCCAGTTAACACAACCTTTGATCACTGATTTGAGTACTGGGGAGAACTAAATAATCAAACACTTAGCCAAGCACTTTCTTCCATCTGCCCCAGGTTGGAGGCCAGCAGAATGCCTCTCCTCCCTCCAGCCCCAGCTTGCCTTATTGTCCCTGTGCATGACTCTGGGTTCACCCCAGCTCCTCCAGCAGTCACTGGAGCACAGCTGGGGCCATTTGCATTGCAGTACCTGTCACTACCCATTGCATTACCCATCTGATGTTTCTTGCTTCTCAGGTGTGTCCGTCCTCCACTGTGCTTCACTTGCTCATTTTTTCCTGCAGTTCTTTGCTTATTTATAGTTTCCCCCTGCCACATAGGGCTTCTTCAGGCTTTTCCTCAGTGGCAGTGGCTTGGGGTGCTGCTGATCTGGTGGGACTCACCTGCAGCTGCTGTCCCTGGAGTGGGATGTTCCTCACCCCAAGAGCATGTTGGTGTGCCCTGCCCCTGTGGCTGCTGCCTGAGGCATACAGACAGCTGAGCAGAGGATCAGCATCCTCCTCAGGAGGTGTCTGTCTGGCGTGCTGCAGGTTGGTCACAGCAGTTTGGGGGCTGGCTGGAAATGGCAGTGATCAGACCAGGGCAGCTCACATCCACTCCCACCTTTCGATACCAAAACCTGGAGAACCTGTAGTGAATATATAGGAAAAATTGCTTCCTGTAAAGTAGCAATGCTTCCTTTAGGTCTTAAATTTCTGTACTAGAAGACTTTAAGTGATGGACTGAAAGACATGTATTGTGTTTTCATTCAAAATTCTAATAATTATTTTGTGGTAAATTTTGATATAGACATTATAGACCAGAAGCAAGATTTTGACTAATCTAAATTTATTTATAAAAAGGTAATAATAATAATGATAATTTTAAAAAAGCTAACAGAAAAAAAAAAAAAAAGTGCTGAAGGAATAGCCTAGACATAACCATTTCTCAGATAAGAGCCTGAAGATTTCTTTTGTATTAGGAATAAAAAGTAAGTTCATGAACAAGGGATAGCTAATGAAGGAGCACTTAGAAACCAATATATGGGTAAAACCTAGCATTAATATATACGACAGTCCATATAAACGTCCATATTTCTTACTTGCATTTCCATGCATATTTTTATACACTGCTTTTACATATATTAGCTCTGTTCAATAATTAAGAGTGATTTCAGTGATTATTCTTCTGATGCATCTTTAGAAAAACTCTTCCTAGTTCAACAAGTGAATACAAAAAGAAAGCTATTTTAGCATGCATTCAGAAAATAATAGAACTTAAAACATTATATTTGGGTTTATAAACAAATTTTGAATACTATCATTTAGCTGCATTCACAGAACAAAAAGAACTTGCATAATTAAAAATGGGAGGAAAATATGAAGAAGAAAGAACAGTGAATTAGGAAGGAAGAAGATAAGGACATTTTTAAGTATGAGCAAGGGGAGGAGAGACTAAAAAGAAGATCTCCTTTATGGCTTTGTTAATATTACATGAAAGAAAAGTACTTGGCAATTAACAATTTGGCAAAAATAGATGGAATTAAGCCTTTGTATTTGCTGGGCTCAAATGAGTGAGGAATTCTGGCACACAATTGTTTTTCTAAAGACTTAAACAAAAAAGAGTGAGAGGGTTTTTTCCATGTTTATTTTCTTGGAAGGTAGCTTGAGTGCTGCTTAGGAGAAAAAGTTTTTTCAATATGCATTTGTTTAGCTTTATTTGTTGTTAAAAGAATGATAAAATTCTAAAAAGAAGTGGTTGTTAAGTTTTTCCCAAGTCTTCCTTTCTTTTACACCTCATTCTATTTTCTAATGTTTTTGCCTCAATTATTTTAAAATGTATGCACATGTAAGTTTATCTCTAACAGTGCATATATTGCACATTTTAAACTTTAATTTTAGTTTTATTACCTGGTATGAGTAAAGCTTCTTTTTCCTTTTTTCTGCTGCCTACTTGCCTTCAAAAGTAATTTGTTTTATATCTGTGAGAGACCATCTTGCAGAAAATGACATAAAGCTCAGTCAAATGAACTTATCAAAAGAGATGAGGTGTGACTTGATCTGAAGTGTGTAGGGACTTCTTTGTGGTAAGATTTTCTGCAATAAAAGTCTTATTAATTTAGAAAAAAACATCAGAAGAACAAATGACTAAAAGCTGCATGGGCAAATTAAAAATATGTACATTTTTAATAGAATGAAAATCACTGCAAGACTTTACCCAAGAGTTAGAAAAATATCCATGTCTTCTTGTTACACATTTTTAAATAAAGATTTTATATCTGTTTATATGGTCTTTTGCAGATCTAAGCATAGGCAATATCATGTTTCTTTTTTTAGAAGAAATTTATAATTTGCTTAAATTTGAGTACAATATCAAAAATATATTCTGACAACTACTGCATTTTGGAACACCATTCAGAGATGAGCAGGCTAGCATTTTGCAAGGAAGTAGCTTCAGGGATGCAAACATTTTTCTCCATTGTCCTTTTCTCACAGATAATATCACAGATAAATATCTGTGATATATCACAGATATTTATTGGTGAAATAATTGTATTTAATACCAGCATCAGGTCCTTAACCTGCAGGAGCCCCTGGGCAGGTGCTGTTGGGGTGACTGCCTTCCCGAGAGCGATCCCCTCCCGGTCCGGATGACCAGCTCCCCCAGACCACCTTACGCTCAGGCCTGAATGTGGTAAAGATGTGCTCAACCAGTGAATGAAGGAGGGCTCTTGACTGGAGGAATCCTACTGGGTTTTATTCTAGGAACAGCAGAGGGTCTGGGAAGGCAAGATACAGGTGAGGTGGAGCGTAGGACAGGCAGGAAGGTTCACAACCGCAGTTGAAGGGTGTCGGTATCAAGGAGCCAGAGAGAGAGGGTGCAGATCTCTCTCACAGAAGCACAAGGGACTCAGGCACAAGGCACCAAGAGCCAGGCTCCCCCTGCAGGGCAGGGACAGGGTATATAACTGGGGAAGGGTAGGAGGGGTTAAGGTACAAACAAACCAATGGGGTTAGGGAAGAAGGGAGGAGCTGGGATGGGGTGACACAGCCACAACCACTGGGGAGCGGAGAGAGGAGTGTTTCCAGACAGAGGCCAATGGGTAGACAAAAGATACAGAGTTTTCCAGAACAGGGGAGTGAGCACTGTTTGAGTGACAAAGCCAGATTTACATGAGGGAATGGGGAACCCTGGGAAAAAAGGTTCAGTTTCTCACTCTGAACTAGAAGGGAGTTTCCTCCCAGGGCATTCCCACTCCAATGCCCAACCCATGGCCTCCCACATTAACCCAGGATCCAGAATCCCATTTGAACAGGAGTTTTCTGAGCATTACAGTCTAACCGTCATGTAATGGAGGTCTGAGTATGTTTGTAATCAAGCTCTCACATGGAAGTAAACATAACATTACACTAATTACTTTTGTTAGGTGTGTGCATCTGACTATGTAAACTTTTACTCACTGCCTCTGTTTTTGTTCTTAAGGTCTTTGTTGTAGAGTAGTAGAACTTATGTCTTGTATTTCCTTCTATTGTGGATATTTATGAACCATATTGTCATGGTGACATAAGGTGTTTTTTGCTTGTGTCCTGCCATCTGATAAAGCCATGACCTCGGTGAGCAATTTTATATGATAAACCGCCATGGTGTTCACTCTTCTGTATGGGAATCGGAGGAAACAATTTTTTACTGTGGATGGTCTTTTTAATCACCTGTCCTTCTAGTCAGAAATCTCTTTCATGTCAAAAGGGCATAAATCAAAATAATGGGATAAAAGAACATAATCTTTCAAGGTGGAAGACACGTAACAAAAAGTGCTTGTATGAATGCTCTTGATATGGAGTGGCATTAGTTATATTTAGATAAAGTTTCATCAGTAAGAAAGCTTTAATGTATTTTTCTTACAAACATTGCAAAAAAACCCCTGATTATTAATAATTTCTACCAATTTTGTGAAGTCATCTTATAGTTTAAGAATTTAATTACCAAATTTGTGATTAAATAAAGTGAATCAAATGTATTCAGATATATGTTTCTATTTGAGTGTTTCTTCAGTGTGATGATTGACATACCAAATAGCCTAAACATTTAAAAGATAACTGGACTTCTTAATTGGACCCAGTTTGCTAAGCTTCATCAGAATTGATTTTTTTACAGTAGTGGTAGCATTGATTGAATCTGTACACCAGTCTCTGAAGCTTGCATTAAAGTACAGAAAATAACCTAGTTTCTCCTCTCCCTCTCATAATGAAAACACAAAGTAAAGGCCTTTTATAAGTGTATTTTGTAATGGAAATTTTAGCAGCCTTTTGAATGAACAATTATGTCTTTGTTTCCATGGAGCTAACACTAAAATAGCTCAAAATCAGTGTGGTGGTATTAAGAATCTTATGTTAGGCTTCTTTCAGGAACTTTCCACTTGTCCTGGTCAAGATAATTTCAATTAAAGAAATTGTCAGAAAAATGTTAGCTGATCAAAAGTAAAATTCTGGAGTGTATTTGTTTTATTGAAGCTTTATTTTGTAAATGTTTTCTGTGCTCCTCCTTTCCTTGAAGCCTTCCCATCAGCAATAGGAAATGTTTCACTTTTGTGTTTAAACACTACAGTGGTAATTTCACTCACAGTCTCTTACCTACAGGAGGTATGTGATGAAACCCAAAAGTTTGGGCAAGTATATATCTGTTTATTAAGAATTGTACTTGAACTCTGAAAAATTTTGATTTCACCTTGTGAAATTGGAGTGGGATGGTGGTGTGGTGAGTTTATTTTTTTAAAGTTTGGGATTATTAAACTGGGGGTGTTTTAGCTCTCTATATGACGGTTTAGGATGTCTCTACATTTAGAATCACAGAATCATTTAGATTGGAAAAGACCTCTAAGATTATTGAGTCAAAACATTAACCCAGCACTGCCAAGTTCACCACTAAACCATGTCCTTCACTTCCACATGTACAAGTCTTTTAAATATCTTTAATAGTCTTTTAATACCTTAAATAGTCTTTTAAAGGTGGGGACTCAACTACATCCCTGAGCAGCCTGTTCCAATGCTCAATAACATTTCTATGAAGAATTTTTTCTAAAGAGTTTAGTGCGTCAAATCACCTAGTTTTTCAGGTGGTAGAGCCTGAAACTGAAATCCTGAACCTGATGATTATTTTAGGATAGGTTTGTAGTTGTTGTTTCTCAGCATAAGGAGAGTATTTGCAAGTGACAAGTTGATATAGAAAGTGTTTCATGTTTTCACGTGTGGGAGTCAGTTCAAGGATTTGAAATATCATCTGTTGTTTGTGGTCACTAATGATTGTGAAGGTATGTATTTCTCTCATGGGACCTCTTGTTTGCTAAGAAAGAAGTTTCTTACTCTCTCTCTCTTCCCACCCTGTTAAAACTTTTCCCCAGCACCAGCCCAAGTGTTGCTGCATTTTTTTTCTGTAACGGAAAGAGAGCCCTTAGCACAGATGTCACGCCTTATTACCAGATTCTGATCTGTTTTTAGGAAAGTGTGAAGTTTGTATCACAGCAGGGGATTTCAGAAGAAAACAAAAAGGAATTTGCTTTTTTTGTCCTATTCCATTTTAACCACAGATTGGTAGCCCTAACCCATCATGTTAGAAAATGTAATCATATTATTAAGCACTCTAGCAGTTAAAAAAAAAACCCATCAAAACAAAAAGCAAAACAAAACTTCAGGAAATCTGAGAAAATAACAGATGGATCCCAGACACATCCATTATAACTTGCAAAATAAAAGCAATACATGTGTAGTGCCAGATGTTTAACTAATTATTTCAAAGGACTTAAAAAAATGTTACAGAGTAAGTATCCGAAACACTAGGTAATAGCTGATTTTTTTTCTAGCTGAGTCACTGTAGACTATTTAATCTGGCCAGCCTGTAGTTCCTTTGTTTTCAGACAGTCTGGTACATATGGATTTGGGAGATACCTGGGCTTCAGCAGCTGTGGCTCTTGAAAAGCTGTTCTAAGATTCCTGTTCTGTGGATGAGTTAAGGCAGACTTGTGCACTTTGATTACTTACTAAAGCACCTGGTTCTCTGACCTTCATCCCTTTTTTTTTTTTTTTTTTTTTTTTTTTTGTCCTACTTTTTTGGTGCAACCAAACTCTTCTCACTACCCAACATTCAGCTCAAACCTTGGCTGTGTTCCTACCTTGCTCTCTGAATCACGGTCATCTGACTAGTGACTTCAACTGTTTATTTGGACTGTGTTACATTAAACTTCTGTAGCTGAAGAAACTTTGTTTAGCAAATAGTGAGAAGAGGATAGTTTCAAGTATCATGTATTTATCAAATATTTATTCATAGCAGTAGTCAAAATCCTTAGGAATCAGATGGGTAAGCCTGTATGAGTCAAACAATTTTACCTACCCAAAAACATCTTGAGGAGTGTACTTCCATAACTTTCCTAGCATCTTTCCTGTCTCTGAACTGGCAATATGCCTCCCTTTTGTGTACCGTCTTCAGTTAGCAAGTGTTGACTGTATTCCCATTTTCAATGTGATTAATTCTAGACATCTTCAGAAGATAAGTATTTGTGGAAAGAAAATAAATTAGTGTGTTTAGTATCTGCAGTTGAGGTCATTCCTGCATATTATAAATCACTGTTTAATGAAGAGCTGAGAGGTTCATGTAGCTTATACTTCTAGTAGAACAGTACAAAAGTTTGTCAGCATGTTCAGCTTTGACCACGTACTTTCAGAATTTTCTCAGATTGGATCTTGTCTTTCACAAGACTACTTTCTTGGACTTCTTTCTTTGCTAATAATATCTGGACAGCACTTTTGTAGAGACATCTTAATAGCTTTACTTAGTAACTATGTGGAATATTCTGCTTTCTGTAATTTGAAGCTCCCTGAGTTGTTGTTGATTTTGCCCTTTGAGAGGACGGAAATTACTCTACTTATTAGTTTTGTTTCCAGATTTGACAATTTCAAGTTAAAAAGAAGGAAAAATACCCTGTGATACTCCGGTGACCTAGGCTTGTGTGTGAAATTGTGAGCATCTGACCATAGTGGCTTTTGTTATAAAATGTGATAGATAATAGTCATTTGATCATTCATGTCTTTTGTCACATGATTTCTTTGTGTTTTCATATATCATGGGTGTTAAGTCTAGTTTGGCTGTGACCACATACATCTTAAAATGCTTTTTCTAAAGACCATCATATTTTCATTGTTTTCACAGCAACTTTTAACCTTGGACATTTGAATATTTATTTTATTAAACATGATTACAAATTGACATTGTCTTGTGATTCTGGTTGCTATTGATATAACAGTAAATGCTTTGTGCTGCATGAAAGAATAAATAGCATTTAATATATGAAGTACGTTTAAGTGCTCAGACTGTGAAAAGACTTAAACAGCTTTTGCTAATGTCCAGTCTGAGCTTCCCCTGATGCAACTTCATTCTATTTCCTCATAGAAATCCCATCACCACAGAGAAAGATCAACTCCCCACTCTGCTGCCTGCCTTTAGGAAGGTGTATAATGCGATGAGGTCACCCCTCAGCCTTCTGTCCTCCAAGCTGAACAAACCCAGTGACTTCAACCACTCCTCCTAAGTCTTTGCCCTCAAGACCTTTCACTGTCTTTGTTGCCCTCCACTGGACACACTCTAATAGTTTGATGTCCTTACATTGTGGTGCCTAAAGCTGCATTCTTGAGGTGAGGCTGCCCCAGTGCAGAGCAGGACAATCCCCTCCCTTGCCTGGCTAGCAGTGCTGTGCCTGATGGATGGCCATGCTGGCCCTTTTGGCTGCCAGGGCACTCTGTTGACTTCAAATTGCCATTGCCATCAACCCTGAATTCCTTTCTGCAGGGCAGTTTTCCAGCCTCTTGTCCCCTGGTTTGTACATATAACCAGGATTACGCCCATCTCAGGTGGAGAATCCAGTACTTGGTCTTGTGGCATTTCATGCCGTTGTTCACTGACAGCTCTCTAGTCTATCCATACCTCTCTGTAATGCCTCTCTACCCACAAAGAAGTCTATAACTCCTCCTAATTTAATATTACCACCAACGTAACTTACTGTACATTAAATTCCTGAATCAAGATCATTTATAAAAACATGGCAGAGCACTGATCCTAAAATTGAACCTCAGAGAACCCTACTAATTGCTGGCCACTAGCCTGATATAACCTGATTAACTACAAACCTTTGAGCCCAACCTGTCAGCCAATTGCTCATCCAGCTTATTATGGACTTGTCTAGCTGTGTCCTGAAGGGGCATTTAGTCCAGAAGGGGACTGTAAGAGATAGTACCAAAAACTTTGCTAAAAAAAAAAAAAAAAAAGCCACATCGACTGACTTCCCTTGGTCAGCTAGTTGGGTGACCTTGTCATAAAAGGAAACTAAGTTTGTAAAACAGGAACACATAATTAATGAACTGCCATGTAATGAAGTATTAGAAAATGCACTAAGCATGAAACACCTGTACTGCAGCTGGTGGCACACCTTTTGAAATAGAAAATACTCATTCTGCTAATTCACACTAACAGTCAGTCTTCTTATGTCTATGTTCCTAGCTTTTATGGTTTGAGATAAAATTTGGGTTATTTATTTCAGGGAAAATATGGTTTATGTCATTGATTAAATAACTTTATTAGTGGGTTAATAAATAGTAATTAATTTTCAAAGGCAGATTATTAAATATATATGCTTAAAGGGAACTGTTGTGTAGCATAAATAGTAAGACATTTGTTTTAAAAAGATGGGCACCATAAAATAATAAAAGATAAATTGGGGAAAAAATCAACTTTCTTGTAACATCTTGCAGGATTTTAAAAATTGCATTCTACCAGTGATCTGAGATAAACTTCAAATATTACCTAGGATATTTAATTATTTAATTATACACTAAATGCATGTAGTCAAAAATACAAAGTATTGTATTACAGTGTTTTTATACTGCTAGTCAGAACTATCACTGTTAAGGCTGAGCATGATAAATCTTCTTTATAAAATATGTTTTGAAGTATTTTTAAGAATCCTGTAAGTTCATCTTTCTTAAGAAATTGATGCAATTTGAAAATAATTAACAATGAAGTAATATCTAAAAGGATCTATAAAATGTCTTTTGAAAATTGTGTTGTAAATGTGATTTGGTCAGGAATCTGGACTATCAAGAAATTTAATTAAATGAGAGAGCTTTGTGGAAATTACTATTTAGTCATCTAAGATATTTTAAATGTCCTGAGCTGAGAGGGCAAGGATTATGGGAATTTTGATATTAGGGTACTTTACATTAACTTGATTTGCTTTTGTATACTTCCCATGTTGTCATATATTGCGAAAGATAGTTTGGATAACTGTTGTTTTTTGGGGTTTTTTTCACCTATGAGCACAAATGGAGTGGTTGACATGGCCCTTCAATTAGAGTAAAACTGGACAAAGAAGTATTTATCCCTCTCTCCCACCTCATGAGTTCTCCCTGTGTTGCATGTGGCTGTCTGTGGTTGGACTGACGGCTGGCATGGCCTCTGCCACCAAAATCCTGGGGGGAAATTGTGCATATGTCAAGATGCTCTTGTGTTGCAGTAACTATTTAACTTGGATCAACAATCCAGTTAGGAGGGAGACTAGTAAAAAAGCATCTTTATTAATGAGGGAAAAATCAAATTTAAGTTTCTCAGTGTCAATCAAAACTACAGTATGTTAGCAAAACAGGGATCTGAGTCATCAGCAAGGGGAGGGGGAAGTAGCTAGGCTGAAAACTGCATCAGTATCGCCACTAGTATTGAAAATTGTATTAATTACAGTACTAGAGATTACTTTTCAACACAGAAGAGGCATTTGGAAGTTGTGTGACAGTGGATGATTCTTTCCACATAGAACTCCATAGGAGAAGCATTCAAAAGTGAACCCTCATCTCCGTAGGACTGAGGAAGGGTGACATATGCTGCTTAAGGTTAAATTACAGTCAAATTTGACACCAGAAGTCTCACTGACGCTTCTTGGAGGACAAATTGATACACATTCATGTGGTTTCAAGTGCTAAATGTTTTTGAAGCTGCCATACTTAATTTGCAAATATTTTGGAGTAGGTGTAATAACGTTGTTACAAAAAAGTTAGGTCATGCCCTGTTTTTCTTTGGGAGTGATGCCCACTTTATGATTGAGCTTTCAATTGTTTTCTGGTCGTGCTTTAATTTCATGTGCTTTAATTCTATTAGCTAGGTATGTCTAGTTACATGTTTTTGTGGATTTCCCTGCTGCCTAGACAAACAAAAAATGTACAGGAAATACAGAAATGAAGAGTAATTGATAAATTACATAGATGTTCAGAATCAAATCAAAGCTATCTTTTTTTTTAAAGATATAAAAAGTAGAAGAACTTAATCTGGCATTCAAAGTCCTGGTAGTGCTATGGTTGGAAAAAGGTGGGTTTTCTCCTCCCTTATGTATTGCTGTAACTTCTCCTATGGAGAGGATTTAAATGTGGCATTTTTTTTGTGGAGGTAAACCCCAACTATATCTTAAATGAAGGTGTCCCAAGAAGAACTAATGGAGTAAGTAGTTGCTTTTTTAACTGAAACAACTGAAAGTGAAGTAGTTTGGAGAACACAATTATGGTTATTCCCTGTATTCACTAAGTTAAGAATATCATTAGACTTTCCATGAAATAAAAGTTGGGAGAAGTACTGGAAGGAGACATGCTTGAACTTTTGATCAAGATTTTGCAGTCATTGTGCTGACAATGTTCTTGCAAAGTTGCTCTCTTCTGTTTACACACAGGATGAATTGGCATACTGCTTCTGATTATCATATATTTGATTAAAGAGCACTGGAATAAATTTTCTATTTTGCCAGTTCATAATTGTTTCTGAAGACCTCACTTATGAAAGCGCTTTTATGGATTATGATTATTTAAACAGCTGTGCTTTTCCCATTTATATAACTGTTCCATTTCCTCTCAAGTAACATTTTCACCTAAATTAAGCACTAATTCTGTTTTACATCAGACAAAAGGGCAAAAACACACTCTTCATGTTAATCATTATGAATACATAGGCCTCTGGATATGTTTGTAAAAGTTCTAATATAAAATAAAGTTTCTATGCTTTATTAATTAGTTATAAATAATATAATTTGATGTTAAATATTCATTGAAATAAGATAATGCATTTCATAATGTAAAATACAGAAGAGCAAAATAATATTGCCTTTCTCAAAGAATCTTTGTTGCTCTTCAACATTCTCATATGCATATTTCAATTTGAGTGTTTTAAATGAGATCTGAAAAGTCCTTCTGATAGGTTCTACTGGATTTATGGCATTGGATATGTTTAAAGGGTGAACTGTAACTATAGTTCCTTCTTGTGTTTTATTCTCCTTTCTAAACTGTGTAAGAAGTTGAAAATAACTGAATTCAGCCATTTGAGAAGACCTTGTTTAGAATTTTTTTCCTTTTATTTACTGATTAGTATTTTATACCTTTCCCTAGAACAAAAATGTGTTGAATTTCTTTTGAGCTAATGCAAAAACAGTCAAATATGAAGTTTGACTGGTGTCTCATGTGAATGACTTCTAATCTGATTTTTTTTTTCTCCTACTTTCTCATTTATGTGTAACTAGAATGCTGTTTTTTGGAGGATTTTTTTTTTTGCATTTTTTAATAAGTTAGGTGCATTAAGTCCTTCGTGTTCTAATTTCTTTTTTAAAATATGATTGAAGAATATGTAAGGCATCACCAAACATAATTACTTCAAATGGCAGCTGATATTTTTAGAACCAAAATATTCGTTAATAAAACATGGCTCCATAGGACTGTGATTGAAAATGTGTTCTAATGTAAGTAAAGCCCTCTTTTGTTAAAGGCCCCTCCTTCTATTTTTTTTAGATTCTTCTTGCTAATAAGTTAATATTTGCATCTGATGAGTAGAGGTAAATCTTATTTATGTACTGAGAAAAGAATTGTCATAAATTTTTTTGTACTTTGGCAACTTTTGAGGATTTTTAACTGAGCAGAGTATGAATTTCTCTTTTAATGCAATTAAGAACACTTTAATTTCCTCCACTACGTAAGACCTAACCCTGTCATTATTGACACTTCATCTGTAGTTGTCTTGTTATTAACCCAAATGATATGTGATTTCAGTTTTACCCAGTTACATGATGCCTTGAAAGGAATTCTTAGTACAGATGGAGCTCTGTAATTAGATTTGGAGATGGAGGTTTTGAAACTCAGTCCACAGTGATATTGTTTTCAAATTCTGGGTCTGAGTCTTAGAGAGAAGATAAAAGTGTTTCCTCCAAGCTTAATTATAATGAGTGAATGATTAATAAGACTAGTATAAAAACATGGAAGAAATGTTAAAGTGTGATGGAGTATTTTGCTGAAAAATATTGTTGGCTCTTTGCCATATTTTTGTAAGCACTTCTCTAGGTTGATTTTTTTTTTAAGGTGAATTAGCTAAGAGCTAATGTGCTGATGAGAGGCTACCTTTTCTTTTTGAGTGATAAGAGTTTATTATCCTAATTCTTTATCAGTAGAACTATCCTTTCATTTGAAATTTTGTTTAGCAATTATGTATAAATGGAGCTTATGATGGGAATCATGAAGGGGAAAGGTTTATTGTTGTTTACAGTGATGTATGGTGCTTATGTAACTTCATTTATTTTGTGTAGGTATTTATTAGAAGGTTTTTCAGAAGTCTATTTTCTCCTTATCTTATAGGGAGTAATAGAAATTCTAACTTCATTTCACATCTGCTACCCTATATTAACTGTGCACTCTCACAGACATTATTGTAAATGGCTTCACAGTGATGTTAGCTTTGTGGAAAATGTTTTGGTTCTTAGTAGCAATCAGAAAAGGAAATTAAATATAAGGAAGCATTAATAAGGAAAAATGAGCAATACAAGAGTCATTTATTTGAAACTCTATAAATTAATGATATGTCTGTATTTTGAATGTTGTATGAAGTTCTGCTGATTTCCAGTCTCAAATTAATATATTAGGACTAGCAAAAAATGTGAAGGGTAAGAAGTGTGATTAAATACAGATTTCAGATGAGGAGTGACTTAAAGTACAATTGTTCAGCTTGGAAAAGAGCTGACTAAGTGTAATTGAAATATAAGTAAATAAGGGAGAGAATGTGATAGAAAACATCTGATTTCTGCTTTTCAAAATGCAAGTAGCACAAGGCTGAAATTAAATATACCTATGGCAGATGTATAGCAAGATATTTTTACACAAATCATGGGCAAAATGTAGGACTCATTACCATGGGCTGAGAAGGCTCTAAGAATTTGAGGGTTCAGAAACTAATCAGAGGAATTATTGGAAGAAAATCTATTGGCCTATCGAAACAATGATGTTATTTCTGGGGCAAGAGATTGCTGTGTCACAAATAACGTGAGGTTGGGACACTATAATAGAGAAAATTCTGTATATGCCCAGTCTATACTGTTACACGTTTTGTAGATACTTGGCCTCTTGTCACTGAGTTTCAAGTGTTGAGATGTAATGAAGATCCAACAAGCTTCTTACATAAGGGAAACTCTGGCCACTAATAAATTGTTTCTTACTCTTGTTTATCTGCCTTCCAGTTTCCTTCTCATAAATAAGCCTTTGTCATTAGAGTTGCACCTCCTAAATGACAGTATAATTCTGGCCTTTGTTCTTTCTTAACTGTTATCATCTAGAAGTTAAAGAAAGTATTTCACTGCATGAAGAGCTACATAATAAATTAAGAAGAAGCTTGGAGGAAGGCAAATAGGATGCACTTAAATGTTTGTAAAACAATTCATTATGGTCTGTGGTGCCATAGGAGGTGGTGCCTCCTTTAGCAATTGAGGTTTTGGGTTTTATCATTGCACAAAAAAAAGATCTTAAATCATTAATGACAGCTAAAACCCTGTGGGAGTCCAGTCACAAACCAGAAAAAAATTCTTACACTATTTGAGAGTTATTTAGAGAAACAAAGGAGACACATATTGACATATCTGGTTAAAAATCCTAGCCTTACAAATCTTGGTATCAGAAATTGCCCTTATAATCAAGGGCAGCTTCTTCTTGTAAGGACTTGAAAAAAATAAATTGGATTAGAAAATTTTTAAGAGGTTTTAAAGGACAATACCTGTCTTTTATCTTGAGCACTTTTGAGGACAAGAAAAATGTAACAAATAGTGTAACTTGTATTGATTTTCTTAAAGAAATACAGAACCTTAAAGAATGTATGGACTGTCTTTGCTTGAAAATTTAACAAACTTCAGGCAACCAAAACTGAAAAGGAACAGGAGTTATATGGCTATTGTTAAGGTGTCTGGCTATTGATTTCTCCAGCCCTGACATCTTAAATTCATGTATACGTATTCTGCATTTTTTTGCCTACTAAGCAATATTATGCTGTTTCAAATTATGGCGTTTCCTGAGAAATTATTGGGTTTTGTAATAATTGAAGGGTTTTGCTAGTTATAAATTAAAATTTATATGGAAAAATGGGGACAAAGTAATGTTTGAGGTAAAACCATAACTGTTCATATATTTGACTGTGCTTATTTTTAAAATATAGTCAATGGGCATTTCAGTCTTAACAAGAATTAGGTAGATTCTACAGGAAGCATTTGCTCAAGCTCCATAAAGAAATCTAACTCTGTAATAGATATTATTCTGTTATTATTTCCTGGATTCTACATATCTTTTTTAAAGGAAAAATTCTGCTTGGCACTTCTGCCTTTACTGTTGGCTTTAGCCTAATTATGTTGTATGCAGAGAATTAAATAGAACTATAGCCCATGCCCAGTATTACTTCTATAATCATTAAAGAGTCACTAAAGAGTCACTGTTCAGAAGTGAGTGAGGGCTTTTCACTGTGCCAAACACTGGGTTCTTTTCTCCCACATTAACTTTTTGGAGCAGAGGACTGCATGGTAAATAGTTAATTAAAAATGAAAGATTGATGAAAATGAGCATGTTGAAATTGAATGTAGAGCTTCTATAGTTGGTGATGAACATAGCCACTGGAAATTTCAGCATTTCAGAATGCTGACAACAACCAAAAAATATTATTACATATTTTAAAATTATTGATGTAAGCAGGCAGCAGGATGTTGAGAATTAAGGACCTTCCCACTAAACTCCTGCTTTTCAGCAAAAGACCAGTGCTGTGCACATCTCACTCCAGTGTTGTTTAAGATCATTTATACCTGGCATTGTGGTTTGCCTGGGCTATCCCTCTGCCATTAATCTTTAAAGTACATCTATACGTATCAGTTGGAAAATGGCACTCTCATAACTAAATTAATTGGAATTGTTTTGGTTTTAAATATTGCATAGCCATGATTTATAGTTTCTGGGCTTTTAAGAGTTGTCAAGTGTTGTGTGACAAGAAGGAAATGAAACATTTCAAAATGAAAGCAGTAAAAGACCCTAAAGAACACTAAAACTTAAGAAGAAGGTGGACATGAGAATAGGACACTATAAAAATTCATTATTTATTTTAGAAATAAAAGTAGGTAATAGATAGCTTAATCTTAATAGAGAAATGTAAGAAATTCCTTTTCTTACCAAACAACAATGCAGTGGTATGAAAAAAGCAAGCTGGGTTTATGTCAAGTGGTATTTAGCAAGGTAAGTGGCACATAAGAGAGCTCCTGAATAGTGAGGAAAAACAGGTAATGCCCTCTGAGAGCAACCACTTTGCCTTCCTGATTGTACCTCTCTCAGTCAGAGAGCCTGCAGATTATTTTGAGTTTACAGACTAAGGGGGAATATATGATGGCTGCTTAGAAGAAGATAGTGGCCTAGTACTTGGGGCCAGTGGGCTTTGTCCTGATGGTATGTGGCTATTTTTTGATCTTAGCCAAAGTGTGTAGATAGCACATACACCACGATCCTCACAAATCAGCATTCTTTCTTCTTTAATTGTTATGTGTCCTTGATGTACCAGGGAACAATCCCACAGACTATTTTGAAATAAACCCTATCATTTTCCAAGACTAAAATTCCATTAATTGTATTGTTGCAATTTGTTTTAGTCACAGACTACATCTGTGAGTTAACATACAAAAGAGAAATTGCTTTGACAAGTATGTTAGAATAATAAAAAATGAATAAAATAAACAAAGAAATTTATAAAACAATTCTTCTGAGTTACTGGCAACTTCTGTTGACTAAAATTTTCTATTAGTGTTTATTGCAAATACATTCTCCTTGCTTCTGTATGTGAAGTTTGGGAAACTGGTGTGCATGCATTGAATGTTTTTCCAGTTGTCTTCTTTTAAAAACAGACATTGCGGTTTGCACAAACATAATGTGTGATAGTGTTTGCTGTGCAATACAAATTAGATTTAAATCAATGTGTAATTGTTGACAGCTTAATGTTTCTTAGAATTTCAATTTTTTGGTGATGTTCTCTGATAACTATGTTAGATCTCAGCAAGGTTTGCTTTACAGAGATAATATATCATTCAAATTATCTAAAGCACCCCAAAAAGCTTCATATAGTTTGTGACTGTTGAAAAATAAATAACGAATGCTGCTGACCTATTAGATTTGGCTGTGTAATTTTCAGCAGTGCAAGTGCTTAGTCTTACTAGTAGAAGAGACTACAAAAGTAGTTGCAAAAAACATTTATCTTTTTGAAGTACATTTTGTGACTTTTGTAACCTTCAGTTATTTCCATTTATTTTGCTTCTTTTTTGGCTTGGAAACAAAGAAAATACCTTAAAGAAAAAACAACCCCCCAAAACCAAAAAAAACCCACAATTCCAAACCACTACCAAGTAACTAATTTTAAAATACACCTGGTTATTGAAAACAGGCAGTTAGAAGCATGAGCTTATACTGTACTAGCATTCGTACCTTGATCTTAAAGTTATTATTGAAAGTGAGAGAAGACAGGCAAGGATGGGCTATGAAGTATTAAAAGCAAAATGAACTGGTAATATCTGTTTAGTAATACTATTTTTCGTGCTCTTTAAGCTGTGCTCATTTATCAACTTCTTTATAGTCCATAAAAATAAATTTTGAATTTTTGCTTTCAGACATGTGGCAAACCTAAGTTGCTTGATTTTATTTATTAAAATAAATTATCAGTATCTGTTCCCTTTTTTGATGTAAGAAAGTCCCTTATTTAATTGGCTGATCTCTTTTGTGATTAAGTCAAGGTCAGAAGTAATTTATAAGCAAAACTGAACTAGATAAACTGAAAACAAATTCGCTAAAAGTTTGAGAATGGTTTTAATTTTACTTCACTGAAAATAAACCTGCAATTTTTATTTCTTAGTCTTTAATTTTTCAGGTTCAACATCTTGAAGTAAAAGCTCATATACTGCTTTGGCCAAAAATGCTTTTGTGAAGATCAAAATAATAAATAGTAGAAGTGTCCTTCTAGTGGCTCAGGAGCAATAGACCATGAGGAGGACTTTTGGGTTTGTGTTTTGGATTAGGTACTTTTACGTAAAATACTTTTATCAGTCTTTCTGTCAGATGTGTTTGGATTACTTTATAAATTCTTCTAAGTAGGTAAGATTTGTCCTGTGTCACACTTTAAAACTTTTTTTTTTGCATTCCTTCTAGAAGTAGGACTTTTTATTTCAAAGAATCTGACTCTTGTGCTAAAGAAGCTTTTATGAAGGCAGGTATTTGAACTTCATCAAACTAATTCCTGTCCTACCCCAAAAGTGTTTTTTTGCAGTAGGTAAAGAACAGCTTAGGAAATTTGTGGCGAATAGCCCATTTTGATTTTGTGTTTGGGTTTCTATTTCTTTTTCCTCTTTAAGCCTCCACAAGACTTAGGAAAGGTCTGACATGGTCAAGGATGTTATACAGCCCTGTGATCTATGTGAGTGTCATTGATAGTTGTCTCAGTAAATCATATGTATATGCAGTTGATCTACTACTGGAGTTGATCTGCCTACAGGAGTATCCTCCTCCCTCAAAGAAAAATGTAAGAAAATAAAGGTAAATTCATGGGATATTTTTAAGCTTGCATAATTACAAGCATATTCTTTTAAGTACTAAAAGCTTACCATGTTACTTCATTCATATTGTCTCAGCAAGTATAAAAAAACCCATTTAAATTCATTTCTCAGATTACTTTAAAATTGTTAATAAACTTACTAGGTAACATTCCCTTAGTGACAAACTACCGAGTATGTGCAATATATTATTCAGAGTAAAAATGGTTTTGAAGGAAGGCTTGTTGAAAAGATGTTGTTGTATGTTAATGTGCAGAATTGTATCCTGTTGTAATGATTCACATGAGAATAAGTCTTTTAGTGCTGTCATTTGGTTGTAAACCATATTGTGAGCGCATTGGTTAAGATTTATCTGACATAACTTTAGAAGTGCCTGTCTGAACTTGTTGTCTGTTTATAGTCAGTAAAAAGTACTACATTCCCTGAAAAAGATTTATTTCATTCTGATGTTGCAGCTAAAACCACTGAGATAATCACTTCCCTGAAGCATCTTTTACCTTCCCATAATGGTAAAGAGAATTGTGAAAATTAGCCCAGATACACATAGCTGTAATTCAAATCTCTAAGGACTGCCTTTTTTTTAATTTAAAAATAAATATGTGCCAGTTATGAAACATACCTTCTTAAGTTTTTTTTTAGCTGTGATTTTCTCTGTAGTTATATTGATATATTTAGGTTAACAAGTGCATATGATCAGCACACATTTGTCATTGAACAATTTAATTTATTCCATTTAGCATTCTAAATGGTTTTGCCTAAAGAAATCTTCTTTCATGCAGTTGAAGAAGAATCTTCCTAAAAATCTGAATTAATTGTTTAGAAGTTTAAGGTTTTAGTTAAGGACCATAAAATAGTAACCTGTTTTTCTCCTGCCCAAGTCCGCTACTGCTTTTCTCAGACAACTCTGTTTTAATGCTTATACTGTTGCCTGTCTTTATATAAGAAACAGTAGCAGTCTGATTCCACATATTTGGAATTCTCACTGGTGATTATGAAATCTGTTCAGTGTTGTTTTGTAGAAAAGATGTTCCAGTTTTGACAAAAATTATCTTTCCATGCTATATAATGGCTTTAGTTATCATATTTAGTTAAATATGATTACTTTAGTTATCATATTCAGTTAAAGGTTTACTAATTTTCAAAAGAACTAATTGATTTAGGATTTTAAGAGATTTTCAATCTCATTTGAGTGGGTTATTCTCAGCTCTTTTTCTGTGGAAACTTGTGCCATATGCTGAGTCAGCTGTTTTATAATGCTGAAAATGAGAGATGAGCATTAGGGAGAGGAAGAGAATTAATAATTTTGTTTCCAAACTGTTTACCTCCTATACCTCCTATATAGCTACAAGGAAAGAGGTGTTTTTTTTTTTTTGTTTTGTTTTGTTTTTTTTTTTTGTTTTTTTTTTTTTTTGTTGTTGTTTTTTTTTTTTTTTTGTTGTTTTTTTTTTGTTGTTTTGTTTGTTTTGTTTTGTTTTTTTTATTATTTTATTCTGGTTGTATATGTATATACTTGAACTTAACATGCTTCTGTTTAAAACAGATGAGGTTGTCATGCTGACTGTGTTATGCCTTCATTTATTTTTGCCTTTAGAAAAAGGAGAGCAAATGTGATATTACTTAATTAGGAGACTATAGGAGTGACCTGGTGGAGATTAGGCCTGGATGTACTTAGGGGTTTAGTAATTATAGTATTGTGATACTTGAATTTTTCAGTGGCACTGTCTGTCTAGTATTGGAATTCATATTCTTGATTTTTTTTTAAATAAATGCAGATAGGACTCCAACTTGAAGGAAGCTAGAAAATGCTTCTTTGACAGCAATGAACTGCAAACTTAGAGATGTAAATGCTTTAAGACTTTGGTTTATATATCTCTAATATGCTGTCTTTAATCACTGCTGTCTACAGTTTCATGAGGAAAGGAAGTGGAGAGGGAAGTTTTTGAGCTCTTATCCCTGGTATCCAGTGCCAGGATGCATGGGAATAGTTCAAAGCTGTACCAGGGGAGATTTAAATTGAATGTTAGGAAGCACTTCTTTGTAAAGAAGATAGTCAAACACTGGAACAGACTTTCTGAAAGTTGTTTGATGCCCCAAGCCTGTCAGCGTTTAAGAGGCATTCAGATAATGCTTTTATCAACATGCTTGAACTTTCCGACAGCCTTGGAATGGTCAGACACTTGGACTGGGTGATTCTTCTAGGTCACATCCAGCTGAAATATTCTATTTACTTTTAATTTCAATGCATTCTTTCAAACTTGATTTGAAGAATCTGATACTAAAAAAATCCAATTTTCAGAAGTAACAATTTAATTCTAGATGTTCAGCAGCACGTATTTTATTGCATTTCAAGAACTGGTATGAATATGCTTTCTGAGATATGTAGACAAGTTGTGTTTGGGGGAGTATTTCTTCTCTGTTCTAGATCAAAAGGGTGTAAAAGACCAGCCTAAGTTCTGCAGAGATGTGGCAATTTAGGAAGAAACCCTTTTATTGCATAGCATGATGAATGGTAGAAACTTACTGAGGAGTGGCCACAATACTCAGAAGAATGGAGATTCCAAGGAAAGCAGCTGCATTTGAGAATGGTGGTGTAGGTAAAGGAAGGTTCTTGGAAAAATTTGCAAGGACTGTCAACCTGTTATAAGCAATCTCAGCATGGGGAATCCAGTTTAACTTGCTTATTACTGGCAGTTCAGTACCACTTTGGAGGACTTGTTTGTTGACCACAGTTAACACACCTGTAACCATTATCTCAACACTAGATTGGTGCTTCATTTCTTACAGCTGAGCTGTGAAAAATGCAGAATATGAGAAAGTACAAGCAATACTTCAGGATACTTAATCACAGTGAAAGCATAGTCTTTACTAAATATTAAATATTCCCTTGAAAAATGTGAAGACTTTGTGTTTGACATAAAAAAAGATTGCATTTGAGATGTATGATATGGAAAGAGCACTAATTTATGGTATGGCATACTGCCTTCTGTGAGGATTTCTGTCGAAGAGTTCATGTTGTACTCTAGCTGAAATCTGTCTTATTACAGAAGTCTATTACAGGAGCTATATTAAAAATATGTTAATTTTTGAAAGTATGATTTAACTTTTTGGTATATGGTGTTGCATCCACAGTTTTACCCAACTTAGAAAGCTGTAAATTCATTATGAATATTTAGTTGTTTATTGGCAGTTTTTAATATGGCAGAGTTTTTAGAAGCAGCACCCTCACCAGATCCAAGATCTCTTTTCTGGATGATAATATCGGACTTTTGGAGCCTGTTGTCTTGTACACATGAGGAAAACTATAATAATGTTAAATTAGTTTGCATTTACTAATTTTGATTTTTTAAGCATTGTTTCCTGGACAGTTGATATCAGAAAAATCTTTATAGATTTCAGCAGTTGGTTTTTAACTGGATTTAATGAATTTTTGGCTACTCAGCAAAGTTGGTCCTTTCATTGGTGTCAGCATATTACCAGCTTATTGTCACTGTGCTTCTCTGCTGGTTACCTCCCCCTGTTGTGGTGGAGACTGGTTATTCCTCTTTACCTACAGTCCTCCTTGGGAAATCCACCTGCAGAAATGTTGTTAGAGGATACTTTTTTTGTAGTGAATGTTCTACTTCTTTTATTTGCTGAATTCCATTTGATTGTGCACATTTTAAAGCAGAGATGCCTGGTCTATTTTTCGAACACAAATTAACCATGTTCATTTATTTCTGTATACTTGCTTCACTTTTGTTTAGCTTTTCCTTGTCATCTTAGACTTCTTTTTATCAAAGCTGTTAATATTTTTAATTCATCATGAATTTAGGATGACTACTTTAAAGAAGTCACCTCCCCCTACCTTCCTGAATTGCTGCTATCATTGTCAATTAGTTCATTAATTTGTTCCCTTTACTAAGGAAGTTGATTTTAATGATAATTATGAAAATTTTTGCTGTCTAAAATATGCTTAAACTGAAGATAAGGGCAAATAGGAGCATTTTCATGTTTTCTTTGGTGAAATAAGCAGTCAGGCTGATGGGCTATAAATTTCTTATAGCCAATTGTGCAAGCGGAATAATTGTAGCACCTGCTGGATAGTCTGTAGCCCAGGAGAAGATTCTCCATAGAACCAATTTTATGAGCATTCAGTGTATTTTTGTTGCAGATTTTCTGAGATGCTTTATAGAATAAGATGTCTTGGTTTTAATAGTACAGAAATATCCTGTCACTTCAGACTGATACAGGGGCTTCATTTCAGTCTCTTAATTGTTACATATTAGTATATTGATTTACATTAGAAAGCAAATACAGTTTGAATTATTTTAGTCTGTAGTGAATTATTTCCATCTGCTTTACTTATTCTATATTAGTTTATTAATTTAAATTAACTAGAAGTTTACAGTGGGTAGTGTTGGAGGAAAGGGGATCAATCTGCATTGCACATCTTCATTCCAACTGAGGCATAACTGAATTTTTTCCTTGTTTTTAAGTCAAACTTATCAAAACCAAATGATGGGTAGCATATCTAGTCTGAAGGTAGCCTGTCAAAATATTATCACAGAATTTGTGAGGTTGAAACAGAAGTCTGGAGGTTCTCTGATCCAACCTTCTTGCAAAAGCGAGGCCAACTAAGCCCAGTGGTCCTGATCTGTGACCACATGGCTTTTGAATGTATCCAGTGATGAAGACTCAGCAGATACAATTTTTCATCCTAGATTTCCTCTGTGGAAAGAAATGGAGGAAAGTAAACACTTCCAGGAGGTGTTTAATTTCATCTTTGGATAGTCATCTGAGAGAGCTCAATTGGTTGTCTTCTACAGGTGGCTGTTTTACCTCTGTGTGTTTTTGACATAATCTCAGGCACATCCTGGTGAAGAGATATCTGAAAACACAACAACGCAGATTGCTGATGAAGTATGGACAGGTTGCTGCTGTTTCAGAAATAAAAATTCTGCCTGGATTTCTTAAAAAAAGAGTAAAAACTCTATGAAACTGTTTCATCATTCTAAAGAATGACCACAGAAATAGTGTGCTTCTAATCTTGATATTTTTTTGGCTTCCTTTGGTACACATTATGTGTTTACCAAATATGCAAATATATGATATACAGTCACAAGTTTTAAATTAAAGTACCAATTATAATTAGGATAATAGTTTTTATTTGAGTGTAATTAAATGTCTCAGGAGAACTAAGGAGGTAGTCAGTTTATATATTTAGCATATTAGAAGCTTTTATGTTACAAAATTATAATTAATATTAGCAACCAATTGATAGAGGAAAAAGTAATTTGAAAGGGAATGCAAAGTATAAATTAGGGTGGAAGCCAAAGCTAGTCCTTGCTTACTTGTATTATTTGTCTGAAGATGGGATATGAAAGAAGTCTTTGAATATTTGGGTAGGCTTAGCCACCAAAAAAGTTTGCATAGTTTCCACTTGCTTATTTTTTTTGAGTTTAATTTGAAGTCAATACCAACTGCTTTTAAATAGGCCATAGCTTTGCCTTCTATTAAAATTGACTGTTGAAATTATGCACTTATAAGAGATAATTCTTTGAATAGCTTTAATTTAAAACTTGTTATTGAAATTTTAATTACATAACTCCATTAAACAAATAGAACAAAAAATATTAGAATTATTTTAATATAAATTTATTCCATTATTTTGTGTAATATATTTACAGTTACTGAAATTAGTGTTGCTGACAGGCTGAGAGAGTTGGTTTGTTCAGCCTGAAGAGGAGAAGGCTCCAGGGAGACCTTATAGCACTTAAAGAGAGCCTAAAAAAGAACTGGACAGGGATTTTTTACAAGGGCATGTACTGATAAGGTTTGTGGGGGAAGGCCTTAAACTGAAGGAGGGAAGGTTTAGATTAGATAGTAGGAAGAAATTCTTTACTGTGAGAGTGATGAAGCACTCAAACAGGTTGCCCAGAGAGATTGACCAAGGCTGGAGGGGACTCTGAGTAACTTGGTCAAGTGGAAGGTTTCTGTCCATGGCAGTGTGGTTGGAACAAGATGATCTTTAAGTTCCCTTCCAACCCAAGCCATGCTCTGATTCCATGACTCTGTGAAATTTCACACTGGTACTTTCAAAATTCTTCAAAGTTACTAGGATAAAGTAGGATACATGAGAGTCAGGCTGTGTTTCCTTCAGAACTGAAAGATGTTTATGTCATTAAAAGGGGTTTGTTTTCTTTAAGCTAAATTTCGTATTTGGTTTAGTAGATTGTCTTGAGTTCAGCTTTTTTAAGTTACACAAATAACTGATCAAAAATGTTGAATTCCATTCCTGAAGATAGAATTTGGTCTTGACTGCATCTTCTTTTACTGGTTTGCTTTTCTCTCACTCCTAATACATGCCTGGTATTTGTGCTATTTAATTGGAGCTTAAGACTTTGGGGGCAGTGTTTTACCAGTACCTGGATTGATAGGAGTCAGGCTGTCATTTCATCAGTGCTGCTGTTAACTCACTTCTTATCTGAGTGCTTGCTCCTTTCCTGGGTGCAGTCTGTCCCTTGCACCAATCAGCAGGTTTCCTTGACCACACAATGAGCTGGTGTGTGGTATAATAATGTAAATTTTTTATGTCTGTGTTACTCCAGAGCAGATGAGTGGTTATTTTTCGGGGCATGACTGTTTGGATGGGACAATGGAAAAGGCAGTAAGGTCTTCCAAACACATAACTAAGGGAAAATGTTGGCTTATATCAGGACAAAAAGCTAAGTTAATTTCAGTGTCTTTTTTTTAATTGAGTAAGCAAATTTCTGAGAATGGTGGAAAAGCCTCTATTGCTTCTTGAGCTTTTCAGGTTCTGCACTACATCTATCTGTCTGGGCCATGCTACCATTTCAATTACTACATAGGAAGGAATGCTTCAAATATATTTTGATTTTATTTTATTGAGATGCTATATTCAACACAGTGACAAAACTGAAGGAAGTGTTTCATGATACTAATGTGTATATTTTTTACAAGCTTTGTTTTGCATAGCATGATTGTTAATTTACTCTTAGAAAGCATAACTGTAACTTTCTCTTATCAAAGTTGCTTCTCTAACCATGTAAAACATTTTCTGTATTGGTCACAATGGAGGTATGAGAGACACTAAACTATGTATTTCACACTTTAATGCTGTTCTTGTTTTCTTTTTTAGCTGGTTGGTGGTGAATTTGATCTAGAGATGAACTTTATAATCCAGGATGCAGAGAGCATTACATGCATGTCAGAGCTTTTGGAGCACTGTGATGTAACGTGCCAAGCAGAAATCTGGAGTATGTTCACTGCAATTCTGCGTAAAAGTGTCCGTAATTTACAGACTAGCACAGAAGTTGGCTTAATTGAACAGGTACTGCTGAAGATGAGTACTGTGGACGACATGATTGCAGGTATAAATTGCCGACTGATAAAATAATTATTGCATTCTTGACTTGCCAATGCTTTGTGATTATGGAAGGGCATGGGATGTTTTGGTTTTTACTTAAAGTGATGTTTTTATTAGTACTGCTATTGAGTCAGAAGTACTTATTTATTAATTTCAGGAAAATGACAAAAATATATTCTTAGTTTGAAATCTCTGTAGATTCATTGTATAAAATAACTGGTTGTTAATTCATATGAGAAGATATTGTTATCTTAATGATAAAAAAAATTAAAATAATTAGAAACAATGTTAGACTTTTTAACTACAAGGCAATATTTTAGTTTTTATATATATTAGTGATTTTTAATCATGATGTCAAAATTGCTAAATCCATTTTAAACATAACCTCATATGACAGCATAACAGATATTATTTACAGGTTTTCATGCTGGACATATGGATTACATTAAACAATCATTCCATAATGTATTCCTGTGGTCCCTATAATGCTTTTTAATTTTTTACATTTGTGAATATTAACATGCTATAGCATTTTGCAGCATTAAAAAAATAGCATGCTTGCTTTGTTTGCTGAAAATAAGTGATGAATTTATTGCCCAGTTAAGGCTTTCATGGTATGTTTGTGGGAGTTCAGGATATTCCACACTACGTCCTCTCCATAGCAGGGTACAGATTATAATCCTGATTAATTGGATAAAGAACATGTTTGCTCATCACATTTAAATATGGCACCTGAAGAGATTTATATGATTACTATTTATTTTCCCTGGGGGAGCTTAGGCAGTTTCTTTCAATACAGTGTGAAAGCAAAGTTCTTAATTATTATATAATATCTGACTGATGGTAGAATACTTATATTGTGAGGCATTTTTGAAAGATTTCATAGCTTTACCTTCTGTAATTCTAATATTTCAGTTGATGATCTGATTCTTGACACATATACAGGTTTTGTGGAACAGTAAACTAGCAAGGATTTCAGACAAAAAGCAAGAAGATGATAACTATAGAATGAAAACTAGATTACTGAGGAATTATTTTTTTCATTGTCCTTTTTTCTTTTATGTTCAGTATAAATTTGTTTGCTATATTAAGTATTTGGAAAAGCTGCCTTCTGTGTTTCAAAACAAGACATCATCAACATCTTGTTTAGGAATGTATCTCTAAATGCTAAAATCATTTTAAAGTGTTTTGCTAAATACTGTACAGTGAAATTCAGACTGAAGTATAACAGACCAATAGATTCATAAATAATGATTTTCACCAACTATGTTTTGTTTACAATATTTGTAAGTATGGTATGTCAGAATAGTGTAAAGGTAAAGATACTCTCATATTCCATGGTAAATATAACACATTATATGATGAGAACAAAAATTTCTATCCTAAAATCTTTCAGGGTTTAACTCATGGAGATAATGTTCTTACATGAGTAATCACACCAACAAAATTTGTCCAATTTAAGCTCCTGTAAGTTGTATATGTGGCATACAAGACTGTAATGGTGCCTCCATTAGAGAGTTGTTTTTTTTTTTTTTTTTTTAACTGCCTAGTTAATTGTAGAAGTCAGAAATCAAGAGCATATGATCTGGATTTTAGGAGCATTTGGGAATTTAAAAATCACTCTGAATTTACAGATATTAATATAAACCAGGTATAGTAAATTTACAAAAAACAACCTAATGGATCATCTACTTCAGTGATCTTATTTCTGAGAGTGGTCACACAATGCTTCAGAAGGAGACCACCTGCACAAAAAACTTCAGTAAGCTTGTTCTTTGGTATACTTACATGGATAGAATATATATTTAATTTAAAATCAAAAGTGAAAATTGGAATTCTGATGACATTTTAGCTTTGCAGTGTGTTTCAAATTATCTAAGTATCATGAATATAAGTATATCATGATCAGGGATTGAACAGAATCATGATTCCTAGGGTTTTCCTCTGATAACTGTAAATAGATGATTTTTTGAGAGGTTTTTTTGAATAAGACATGGAAGCAACCAAATTGATCATTTTACTTTTATCTCTTGATTTCTGTAGGCATCTTAGTGTCCTTTTCTAAGTGCTAATAATATTGGTAATAAGTCAGAAGTAACAGAAAAGGTCATGTAATAACTATTTCGATATTAAGCAAAATCAGTGACAACTAATGCAGTATCTGTGTTCCCTAATGTCCTATGCAAATATTGACGTCATAATTGTAGACTAGTTTTACCTCAAATATTTCTATGAGCATCCCAAAGCCAGGGAATAAAATAAGAAATTTTGTGTTAAAATGATTTTTAACATTAAAGGGAGGATACTTTGAACAAGAGCTGTGTTCATTTTTACTTCTAGGAAGTCAGTACCACTTTTTTCCCAAAACAGTTGCTAGTACTCTGTCAACCCAAGGTTTTGAATCATCATCTGTAAAGGGTACAGGTTTTCTGGTTTTTTTTGGTTGGTGGGTTGTTTTTTTTTGGGTTTTTTTTTTTGTTTGGTTTTTTTTTGTTTGGTTTTTTTTTTTTTTTTTTTGTTTGTTTTTTTGGGTTTTTTTGGGTTTTTTTTGTTGGGGTGGTTTTTTTTGGGGTTTTTTTTTTTTTTTTTTTTTGGTAATTTGCTTCTCTGGGAGTTGCCCATTTGTTTTTAGGTCATCTCACTTGTTCCTTTGTGAAACATTTTGATTGGACCTAGATAAGGTTTAAATAGACAAGACAGGCAATAATATCTGTTTTATGTTCTCATAGCTCACTTTCAGGACCAGTCTAAATCTGAAGCCACTCTTCTATGATTTTATGATAGTAAGAGAGCAGCAAATAAACATGTACCCAAATTTTTGCAACGAGAAGAATTTTTCTGTCTGTTTAGATGGAGACTCTCAGATTCATGAGGTTCTGAGTACTTTAAATATCTAACTTCATGCAGTTTTACAGATTCTGTGGTGAGGAATAAAAGCTTAATCTTTTTGAAAGTCTCAATGGCAACCCAAATGGGCTCAAATTGTTTTCCAGAAGCACCACCTTTCAAAAAAATCTTTGTACTGTGACAATCTGTTATACTAATATAGGGAATGGTCAGCCATGTTATCAATAGTTAAGGAGAAAATATTTTCATAGAAGATTAGTGCTTTTTTTTAAACACTTGCACAGAATCTTCCTTGAGGGACTCACTTCTTGCGGTTCTCTGTTTCCAGGTGATGAGTAGTGAAGCAGATCACCTGCTTTGAGGGACTCTTTGGGATAGTGTGTCTGTAGTCCCATCTCAGAGGTCTGAACGATGGATGAGAGAGTAACCTGAACTCATAGAGAGTGGATATGTCTCACCTAAGTCCCATCTTTTTCCTCACAGT
The DNA here is from genome assembly GCF_026979565.1 of Vidua chalybeata. Classification (NCBI taxonomy): domain Eukaryota; kingdom Metazoa; phylum Chordata; class Aves; order Passeriformes; family Viduidae; genus Vidua; species Vidua chalybeata. The sequence goes on from NC_071531.1 coordinate 94,561,851, forward strand.
TATGTTGTGATGATGTAGGTAATTGTTCTAAAACTTCTGGGACTGAATTCTTAAGCACTGAAACAGTTCCTAGTTTTCAAGCCACAATGTTGGGTTTTGACTGTTCTGTCATTAATGGGCTGTTAACAAGCTTTCCTCTTTCAACCCATTCCGTAAGAAAAACTGCAGAATTATCACATTCTTGATTGCAACCTGTAAAAATTAATTTACATCACCAACAGGGGTTAAAATTCACAATTTCATGGCCTTGTAATATTAAGAGGTTAAGGAGGCATGAGGGTAGTTTCCTGAAGTTTTCTTTAGAATGCTGTTTAATATGTCTTCCAAAGTTAATGCCAGACCCTTCATTTTGATATATGTGCATTGTTACTTGAAAGACAGGCAGGCATTTTTCTACTGCATTTTCATATTAAGTGACTGAATAAAGCATTCTTTAAAGGTTAATTTATAGATCATATGAAAACTGCTTAATGTGAAAGTATTCAGAAGGTGCCATTAATATAAATTAGAAATACATTAAAAATGACAAACTGCCTGTTTTCTCCTTCTGGACTTAATTTTGTAATATACAATCTTGTTTCTGAAATGAGATCATGGATTTCAGTTATATATGTAATCTTATTTAATATTAAAAAAAAGTAGACATTTAGAAAGTCCAGATGTAGTATGCTTTCTGACCTTTGTCCATTTATAGATGAGTGGATTACTAGGATTTATAAACCAGATGGGACTGACTCTTTTATGAGATTTCTAATAAGCATGAATAAAGTTATGTAATAGTTAAGTTTTTATGTTGAAACAGAAACCTTTAAATATCCTTAAGTGCTTCAACTTCTACAGATGTTGTTTGCTTTATCTTTTCTTGTTACCTACTGGGCTTCAATCTTCCAGGTCATTGTTTTACCCAGTTACATAATTAGGGAGCTTATTTTGTTTCTCTCCATCAATGTTTAATTCATTATTTATAAATATGTATTTCTAATGCCTGTAGGTTACCCACACCTTCAGTCAAAATAAGAATTTTTCTGTGCCATAAGGTAGTACAGGGCAATAACAATGAAATAAAGCAGCACATGTTCAGTGATTTTGAAAACTTGCCAATTATTTCTGTGTTTGACTGTATTTGTTTGCAATTTTTTCTCTATATTACAAGATATTTTTTTAGTAGTGTTCCGATTTTCATCAGACAACTTTGCTTCTGCACAACATTTTTTCTCTGTAAAGGAAGCAAAATTTGCAGTCCCTTGATCTGAAAAGAAAGCTGAAACTACAAAATAGGAATTGGGAAATTCTCAGCCAAAGATTAGTATTCACGTGTGTTTATTTCCTTTTCTGAGTGTTAACTGTGTCTGTTCCCAGTTTCTGATCATGCACAGGATGTGCCAGCTTTACATCGCAGGCTGGATACCACAGTGAAGGGGGCAGGTACTAGGGGAGCTGAGTCATAGAATTCACCACCATGAAAGAAAATGCATTTATTTTTCTTAGGTGTATTTTGTTTTCCCTAATTCTCTCACAAATTTATGTGGCACTCTTTTTGAAGGGAAGATTAAAGAAATGAGAGAGGGGAAAAAATCTATACTTGGAGATTAGGACTATATTCAGAATTTATGGTCAGAATGTCTGCTAAGTTGCAAATGCTTTTCTTTTGTCTTTCCTGATATGCAATTTCACTCACTAAACAATTTACTATGTCTTCTGTAAATTCAATTATGTGTCATTTTTTCACACATGCCTTTTGCTTGCTAAGGATTAGAAGGTAGTTTAATTGTGGAAAAAGCTAAATAAATATTAATGCTTTTGCTCAAAACCATATATGTATGAGAATAATATATATGCAATGAGAAAATTTGTTTTAAAACAAAATATGAATGTGAAATGTCTTTGGAAAGAATTGTTTCTCCTGAAAACTACTCTTTGTCAGCACCTGTAAGAGTCATCCTTTCACTAATGACCAAGGATAACATGCAGTCCTACAGTAAAATGTAAACTTATCTGTAGAAAGTTATGTCTTCTACAAGTTTTAGCAAGGAGGCAGGAGGGGGTGGAGGAATTCCATGATTGTTGAACAGATGAGGACAATGTGTCAATGCTGATTCTGTCTTGTCATAGCTCTTTTGTTTTGAAAACTCTGGACTTCATTGCTTGATCTTTGAATTACATTCTTATGCCTCATCTGTGAATATGAGCAAATTGGTTTACCTCCTGCCAGAGCAAGTTCTAATTCTTATTAGTCCATTTTATTTCAGAAAAAAAGTGTGGAGTATAAGAAAAGGTTCAGCATCCCACAAGCTAACAAATTCTTAAAATGAAATTCTGGGGTTTTAAATAAGTATTTTTAAACCTAATAGTCTCTGAAAGGAAGACTCTGTTTAATGTTCTTACTGTAAAAGCTTATGGGTTTTGAGATACTGTAATGAAAGCTGTATTCCATAATCCTGTTAGCAATTTTGATCCCTTCTTTTTATTGTGCTCTTTAATTATTTTCTTGCTATGATTTCTGTTTGTTTGTTTGATTTCCTTTTTTTGTTTGTTTGTGTTTTTTGTTTGTTTGGTTGGTTGGTTTTTTGTTTTGTTTTGCTCTTGTTTGGTTTGTTTGTTGAATTTTTGTTTGATTGATTTTGTGGGGTTTTTGTTGGTTTAGGTTTTTTAGCAGGGGCCAGCGGCAGGTGTTGTTTTACTTTTATTTTCCCCTGGCCTTTCATTACAGTAAAGGTCAGAAGCATTATCACTGTAGCAAAAATGGGGGAATGATACAAATTATAGTATAAAATGCTAGGTTTAGGTTAATGTAAAGCATCTTTTAGGTCAAAATTTTTGGAAAAATGCTAACCTCAGAGGAAAGAAGGAGCTCTTATCCTAAAAATATATAGCAGGAATTTTATAATATGTGATGCATGTTGTGAAATGGGAAGAATTAATGCTCCATAACTGTAATGCTTTTTTGAAAGTGTGATGCAAAATTTAACATGAAATCCTTTGTAAAATATTCAATATAAGTAACTTGGATTTTTAGAATATGTGGATACACTTACTTTTAAAGGTATTAATTTTTTCAGCTTTTTTTTTTTTTTGTGTTTATCAAAACAATGAAATTCAGAGTTCAGAATAACTTTATTTTCCTTTGAAGATCTCCTAGTTGATATGTTGGGGGTTCTTGCCAGCTACAGCATCACTGTCAAGGAGTTGAAGCTTTTGTTCAGCATGCTTCGAGGGGAAAATGGAATCTGGGTAAGCTGTGATCAGATAAAGCATTAAGTATCATTCCATTAGAGACTGAAGTTAACATAAACTGTCTCCTGGGACATATGAACTTGAATTTGTTTTCTCAAGTTGACTGAACATATGTTCAAGAAGTATTTTTGCTAACTATTTTAAAATTAATTTGTTCTGTTGTTTGAAAACTGTCCACTTTCCATTGTAGCCTAGAGAGTACAAAAATGGTTGTATTGACTTTTGTGCAATTTTCTTTTTTTCACAGCCAAGACATGCAGTTAAATTATTATCAGTCCTTAATCAGATGCCACAGAGACATGGGCCTGATACCTTTTTCAACTTCCCAGGCTGTAGTGCTGCAGTAAGTTCTCAACCAAAATTCTACAATTTCAGGAACAAATAAATAGCTAACTCCTCATTTGCATTTCCCTTCATTTGGTTTCAGAAATTCTTGAAAAGGAAATGAGAGGGGAAATACATGTTTGAGTACTGTAGACATTGCCTTTCACAGACTTACAAGGTAGCTGTGTTGTTGAGAAGTTACTCTTGTGAGGATGGAATATCAAGCAGCAGATTTTGGTCTAAGGAAGTTACTGTGAAAGAGAAACCTGAAAATTCCAAAGAACAGAGCTATTTCATTAGAATAATGTAATCCATATTATATAAAGGAGAGAGTTGAGAAAAATCAAGAATTGAACTTGTCCATATCATCACAGTTTACAGTGCCTGCTTAGTCATAAATTTTATTATAAAGGTTTCATTTTCTCTGAATTCCATCAACTGTTTCTTTTCCATGAAGGCAGTGGAGATAATTTACAATGGTGAAATGATAATCCTTTCCAAACCTTCCCAAGTAGATATTCTCTCTTCCATTCACTGCATGGATTATTTTTTTACTTTCAAAAAATAACCCAAAACAAAACAAAACAAAAACAAAAAAAAAAAAAAAAAAAAACAAAAAAAAAAAACAAACCCTACAAATAAATTAAAGTATTGTGTAGAGATTTATAGATTATTGTGAGAGTAAATACAAATGGTTAACATGGGGAATACATAAATCTGAGGTACAGTTCCATTCTGGTATGGAATGGTAGGTATATGCTCAGGTAGAACGTGCAATCTTCTAACAGAAAATAATCCTGAGACTCCTGTTTTCTCATGCTAGTGCATGAAGGCTGCTCTACCTGCGCTTCATCTGCCAATGGCACTGATAATTTTCTTTAAGCACAAACTGCTACATCCATTCCTTGTGAACAGACTTGTCAGAGTAGCAGATTGCATCTGGGAAGTAAACTGGCTGATAATCACTGTTTTACACCTGGGTTATTTTTTGCTAGATTAGGTCTTTGATCTTGTTTGATATCCAGCCTTTTAAACAGATGTGTCAGCAAAATGCATAGGGTGGATTGTGTAAAGAATTAATTTATAAGTTTTGAAAGAGAAAGTTTCATTATCTCCTGCTAAATTAAAAGCACATTAAAATTAACATCTCTTACAAATACATGCACCAGCAAGACAGGTGTTGCAGAATATGAATGTCTACAGTGACATATACTGCTTTGACATTTCCGAGCTTCAGAGGCAAACCCTGATGAAATTTCTTTCTTAAATTTAATTTTTTATCAGAGGTTGAAAAAAAAGGTTTTAGAGAAGAATTTCAAATATTCCTTCTTGTCCAAAGATGTGCATCAATAACAGGAGTTCTTGATTGAAATGCAGTCTCTTTCCTTTGATTCTTCCAGGATCTTATTTCACATACTACTCATGATGAACTGCACACCTGTAAATAAAGAAATATAAGTTTCAAATTTACACTTATTTTTTAATGCATTTTGGATTGCACTATGAAGGTCTGGAGAGGATACATCCTCTGAAGTGGACCATGGGCAGAAATTTAAAAAATTACCCAAAAGCCAAAGGACTTCTTTAGAAGAAAGAGACTGGACAGGACCTAGTTCACTAGCACTGAGTTTATATTCAGGTGTGATCCACAAAGTTGACATCAGACAGAGAAACAGCTTAACTTTTAATCAGCATGATAAATTTCAGGTTGGCTCTCTTTAAAGTTAAGTGCATGCTTCTTGTATATCCAGGACTTCAGTGGCAGTATGAAGGAGCCGAGTCTACAGATATGCTGCTGAGAGCTGCTTCATTTTCCCAGCTGCAGGGCTCTTCCCAGTACTGTATTACATCTCTACCAGTCTGTGCAGGTGGCATGTTAGTCACTACAATTGTGACTGAAGTCCAGGACACTTTGTGCTTGGTGATAGTACCACTCCCAGGTGTTGTTCCCATTCGTCATCAAGCAGCTCTTCTGCTTCAGGCAGGAAACTGCCTCTCAGGAGGCAGAAGCCATATCCCAAAGGTGTTCCTTGAAATGATTAGTTTTATTTTTAATAATGAATCTCTACTTTATGATGTGTTGATTAATTTGGTTTTATATGTAAGTTTTTTGATGAGATTAATAACTGTTAGAAGCTGAATTTATAGTTTAATTTCTGAAGAAGTAATTTTTCTTTTTGTTCTCTTAATATTGCCCATTCACAAATTTAATTTTGTCCTCTATTAATAGAATTTATCTAGTTAAAAGTTAAATTATTTTAAAATAGATAGAAAAGTAATGCATTAATTCAAAAGCACTATTTTTTCTGTATTTCATATTTGAAAGTTAAAGCAGATCTACAGATCTAGAATGATACAGGATTTTAGAAAGGTATTACTTTTAACAGTATTTCTCAAAAAACTAATAATTTGTTTCTTTTTTTTCTTCCCTCCTTCCAGGCAATTGCATTGCCTCCTATTGCTAAGTGGCCTTATCAAAATGGGTTTACTCTTAATACCTGGTTTCGTATGGATCCACTAAACAATATCAATGTAGATAAGGATAAACCCTATCTCTATTGGTAAGTAGCTTATAATACTGCAGTTATGGTTTGTTCTGGCTTCCTAACTAACAGTTAATCTTTCTCATTATTTTTAGTCCCTGACATGCTTTCCCCCTGCCCCTGCCAAATATCTGAAGATTTTAATGGCTGCTCACTGTATACAAATTCTTAGAAAACCATCTGTCCTTTTTGCCTTGTGATTCAGAAATCCATGGATTCAAGACATGTGCCTCATAGATAAACCATAAAATCTAGTGTTGTAGTTTCTTTAGGAATTCTAAAATATATTATTTCTTAGAGCTTTAAATGGAGAATGTTGTCATATTATCTGGTCAGTGGTAAGGATTCTCAGCTGAGGTCAGTACTACAAAATAAATCTGTTAAACTCATAGTGCACAGTTTGCACATTAGCTAAAGGTAGTAGAAAGTAGATCTATGGATATAAAAATGGCTAACTGATGACTGGTTCCCCAAAAATATGAAAATTTAATGTCAATGTAACACTTATGAAAGAAATTGAATATACCAATCTCAGAAGGAAATCGCAGAATGTGTCGAGTTGGAAGGGACCCATCAGGATCATTGAGTCCAACTCAGCCCTGCACAGGACCACGCCATCACGCCATGTGCCTCTGAGCATTGTCCAAACACTTCTTGCACTCAGTCAGGCTTGGTGCTGTGACCACTTCCCTGGGGAGTCTGTTCCAGTGCCCAACAACCCCCTGGGTGCGGCGTTCTCTCTTTCTCCCCAGTCTGGGGCAGCTCTGATGCCCACCGGCGCCGCCTCCCCCCGGACTTCCGGGTTTGCCACTTCTCTCCCACGTGCCGCTGGCACCGGCACGCGGGTCAGGGTCTGCCGGGTTCTGTCACCCGCGCTACGGGATCCGAGACAAAGAGGGAAGGAATGTCCAGATCACCCATAAGGAGGGCAGGAAAGCTTTATTGTCGCTGAGAGCTGCAGTGGGGGGGTAGCGACCCACGCTTCCCACTCCATGTCGGGGGAATGGCGGCGGGACCCGGGAGTGAGCGGGATGATATAGGGGATGTGATAGGGAGGGCAGACGCCGTCCCCCAATCCATGCAAGTGACGCGATGATGACGTAGGACAGCGACCAACCAGAGAACTCCGCAGGGGCAGACACTGAGCCTCAGGCTGAGTGGGATCGTGGGGATGGGGCGGCAGACATGGGGTTTCCCGAGGCCGGACTGGGGAGTGGTCACAGGAGCAGCAAAGGGGAAAGCCCAACGGCAGGCAGCATGGGGCCGGAAACTGCGAGGGGCAGGGGGGGAACAACATGGGGGAAGCATGGGGGTACACAGGACTTGGCTAGCTAACACAAATAAGAACTCCTAAAACCCAATCCCAGGATGCAACACCTGGGTGATAAACATTTTCCTAATATCCAACCTAAACCTTCCCCAACACAACTTCAGGCCGTTCCCTTGGGTCCTGACACTGGTGACCAGAGAGTTTAAATCAGTGCCTGCCCCTCCTGTTCTCCTCACAAGGAAGTTGTCACTTCAATGAGCTCTCCTCCAGGCTGAACAGACCAAGTGACCTCAGCTGCTTCTCATACAACTTCGCCCCCAGGCCCTTCACCATTCTTATGGTCCTCCTTCAGCCACTCTCCAATAGTTTAATGTCTTTTTAATATTTTGGTGCCTAAAACTGCCCCCAGCACTCAAGGTGAGGCCACCCCAGCTCAGAGCAGAGTGGGACAATCCGCTCCCTTGCCCAGCTGGCGATGCTGTGCCTGGTGCACTTCAAGGCACGCCTGGACCTCCTGGCTGCCAGGGCACTGCTGACTCATACTTGATTTGCCACCAACCAGGACACCCAGGGCCCTTTCCATGGCACTGCTTTCTAACATTTCATTTCCCAGTCTGTTTTTCCATCCAGGGTTTCCTCATCCTAGGTGCAGAATCCAGCACTTAACCTGGATCTATTCTTAAAAATGGAGAAGGGAAGCAAAGAAATGCTTTCACATTTGCCAGATATGAGGGAAATTTGCCGCTGTTCTGTTATTAGTGACATGCTTCAAGAACTGTATGCCAGCTTGTTTTTTTCTAAAAAAAGTAATTTTAAATATCTCGGAGTATGGTGTTGGGCAGCTGCTGACAGTCTATTAACACTTGTATATTGGAACAGTATTGTAGCTATCTTACCAATTATAAATGAGTGTGACAATCCTGGAAGAAAATTAGAAGTGTGACACTTGCATGAACAATAAATAACAACAAGGCAGAGCAGTCAAATTCAAAGGGTAAGGTTAAGAATTCTGTGGCAGAAATTTCAGTATAAGCCAGCCGACATCATATATCTAGCAGTGAGTGGATAATGGGTGCCATGCTTATGGAATGAATAGCTATATGTTAGAAAGCAGGAATTACAGCAGGATGTTAAGGATTGTTGTAGGTTACCAACTGACTATAAAATCCATTTTCATTGCCCTAGCTGAAAGAGCTAATGTGATCTTTTTAAGGATAGTCTGAACAAACAGAGATGATAATAATTGCCAAAAGCATTATTGGAATGTAATTTACAATTATGACTTTCTACTTCTTTTAAGAGACCATGGGAAAAACTGGTACTATTCGGAAAATACTTGGGAGTGAACTGTCCCTTGGAAAACACATTTTAGAATGAATTAATTTTTTTTTTAATCTGAGACTGCAAAATCAGAAAATTCAGACTTTTAGATTCACAGTACTATGGTTATTATCAAATTTATAAGAAATAATAAAGTAATAATAATAATAGTAATAATAATATTCCTTATCATACTTTAAAAGATTGTTGGAAATGTTTCTTTAAAAATAAGGTATAGGTTCTTTGTCATAAAGACCCTGCAAATTTAGATATTTAGGGCTAACCTTAAGCACACTAAACTGGGAATCCTCTATCCCCTAAATCACTTTACTTGTTCCTGCTAAAAAAACAGATGGGTGACATAATTAAGGCCTGGAATTACATGTGAGCAATCCAGATACTAAGAGATATTTCTCGAGGTGGTGTTTTTTGGGGGGTTTTGTTTTTTTTTTTTTTGTTTTTTTTTTTTTTTTTTTTTGTTTTTTTTTTTTTAAAGAATTAGAAGGTGAACTGAGGCTGGTATGTTATCATTCCTTTTTGTCCCTAAAAAGTCCAAATGCTTCCACAACCATTAAATGGAAGAATGGCTAAAATTTCTGAAACTGTTCTACATTTTAGTTTTACAGATGTAGAGACAGGGAAATCTAGCTGTCTAGTATTTTCGGACCTTCTCTAGGGCTTATAGTAAAAAACATAATGCAGAACAGTTGCAAAAGCCTATAGTGGAATTCTAAAATTAGTAGAAAGCAAATTTCACACACACCTTTTAGGCAAGAATCAATTCATATCTTCTCAATATCGGTACTATGATCATATGTTAAATTGCTCATAATATCCTAAGCTAAAGAAAATGGAATCACTAAACAGTTCCACTGGTGGAAGGAAGAATACTCTTGGTATGGAAGTGTAATAACATTCAATAGCTGCTTGGAGAAACTGGCTGAAATGAAACATAATTGTAAAGGTTATATGAACAAACTGTAGTAAAATTGTGTTCCAGCTGCTATGGGAGGTTATTTAAGGCTCATAAAACCATATGGCTGTTGATGGTACTGCTCTTGTTGTCTCCATGCTTGCCATCTTTGGATGTGGCTAGTTCTGCACATGTAGGTAATTGGTAAGAGAACTTTGGAGTATCCTAGAGACCAGTCTTAGTCTACATTACCTTTGGCGAGAAAGAATATGTCAAGATTAAAATTATATAGTATAATGTTGAGGTAAACAGAACACATTTGAATACTCATTTTCTTAACTACTCTTGTATTAAAAATCTAATTAATTTGGAGGAAAAAAAGTAAAATCTTGGCTAAGTTTCATGTTTATAAAATCATTCATTATATTGCAAGGGAAAGAGCCTTGTTAAGAAATGAGCAGTTTTCATTATTTCATTGTTTCTCATGTTCGTGTGCTGAACTCCAGGAAGTTACACGCTTAAGGACAACTCAATGTTTAAAATATCAGGAACAGTCAGATTTGAACATAATGGAGATAAAATCAGCCCAGTAACCAATAAGGATAGAAAAGGAGAAAATTTGAAAGATTTAGACATTTCTTCGAGAGATATTCTTTATTTCATAATGCTTTCTAGCTCTTGTTCAAAGTATTAGGATGCATTTTATACAGTGGTAATAATGTTTTATCGTGTAAAAACGTTGATGTTTACAACGGTTGGCTGTTCGTAATTTAAAAAAAACTATTATATTTGACATCTCTAATCAAATACAACACTGTCAGAACGTGGTGAATTTCTGTCTTCTTCAGAATGGGATTCTGTTAAACGAAACCATTTTAGACCATTTTAGAGATGACTTGCATTGCTGAGAAACAGATTTGGCATTGTGAGTGTTGCAGTTACCTGCAGAAAAGTTATTTGAATGGCATAAGGTCCTAAGGAGATAAATCAAAGTCTGAAACTATCTCACAACACATTCAGTAGCTCTTATTGTGAAAGCTGTATTTTAAGTTTTTTAACCTTCATTTTATTGCACTAAATTCAATGCTGTGGTTGTGCAGGTTTTGTATATGGGTAATGCAGATTATGTGTGTGAGTGTTATTCTTCCATGAGGCTGTTCACTGCTCCTTTTGTTGAGGGGTAGAGCTGCCTGTAGGGTTATTGTGGAAGCCGGATCATTGGAATGATCCAGGTTAAAAATAGTCTTCAAAAGATGCAAAGGAATGGCAGTGTTATAAATTGTTTTCAATTTTGCGGTCAGTGATAATGGACTACGTGTAATATTTCTCTTCATTCTTGGGTTATATCTTAGGTTTATTTAGAGAGGACATTTTACATTTATTAAAGAAGTGGGGTTTTTTTTGGTTTTTTTTTTCTGCAAAGAGGGTTCTCTGGAAGTCCTTATTAAAGGCTGTGCAAGGGAATAATGCTCCTTTTCAGCACAGCAGCTTGGGGGGAGAGAAAACTGTGTACAATGTAGAGAAGCAGATGAATGAATGAGGAAGACACAGTCTGAATTTGGAAAAAAAATATATACTACTGGAAGTAGGAACTGCTGTGCAAGGATTCATTAGGGTGCGGAAAAATCATCTATAGGTGTTATTACACCTATTCTGTTTACTCTCTTTTTAAAATTAAATAAAAGTATCCTAATTCAATACAACAAAAGTGGCTTTCTATAATCTGAGAATTTGAATGTGTTTTTTTTACCTCCTTTACAAATGCCTTCATGGGAGTTGAGTGTCTAAGCCCTGATCACCTCAGGGTATAATCACAACACCTACAATGTAAAGAGTTTATTTTTTTAAAAGGTCATGGTTTATCAACTATTTTTTTGACAATGAGCAAAGATAAAAATCTGATTTCTCCTTAAGTAATGCACATTGATTTAACTGTAGGTTTCTGAAGATTGAATAAGTTCCACAAATGTGAAAATTTTTCCATGTAAAAATCTATACCAAATATTTGTAGGGTAGACTAAAAATATACTTTTCAGCAGCTGTTAAGGAAGATAAAATTTGAACTTAGTGTTTGCATGTACCTTTCATTTCTTAATATTTCTAGGAAAAAAATAGTAAAAGTGTTTGAAGAAAATGTTGCAACAAGGAAACCATTTAAAGTATTATTTCACTAACATAAAATTATTTCATAAGTTAGCTACATTAAGAGAATGAGAAGGTATTAATTAGCAGGCTACAGGACTGTACAAATACTCAAAATTAGTAGGTTTTTTCTCATATTTTCAAAGCTTCATTTCAGAAGTCATAGATGAAATTCACCATCTAGACCTTGTATTTCAGCCACTGGTTATTTATTATAGTCTAGAAGTGTTATACAGTGTGCTCCATATTATTGATAGCAAACTGCTCTTCATTGTACTTACCTTTTCAGAAGTGATTCAGCAGCATAGCTGTAGGTATGGACTTGCCTTTTTTAGACTGTAGATATGGACTTGCATTTTTTAGACTGTTCAGTGAATGTCATTCATGAACTTTCACCACTTTTGCAAAGTGTTTTTTAATAAATCCAGAACTGCTCTTTTAAATGCTTTTGATTTCAAATATGAAATGTATGAGCTTTCTGCATTATCTGTCTTTATGATATTTGTCACAAGAAACCTTGGAAATCCTTGTTAAACTTACTTTCCTAAAATTGCAGTCCTTTATCCATTTGACAAATGAAAATAAATCTACAACTCATATGATTAAAACTTCATATATCCTTAGCATAATTTATTCATGTCTTGAAAAATAATTCTTGTGCGTGATAATTATCTTGAACCCAAATTTATATGTCATGTCAGCTGCATTGTTCTCTGAACCCCTCAAAACTGCAAAGCATCTCATAGTTGTTCTGTAATGGATATTTCTTCACAACTATAATCAGATGTGTATTTTAAATGATTAATTAAGAAGCTGAGGGTGAAACGTGATAGACGTAATATTGACTATCTTGTATTCTAGGAAAAAAAAAAACTACTATTTTTTAAAATGTAGCCTGGATTCAATTAAGTGCTGAAGGTGAGTAGCTCCCAAAAAATGGTGGAAGAAAATTAGATTCACCATTCTGGGTACAAATTTATTTTCTTTTTCATGACAGTTTATAGTAGTATTTGGACCTTTTTATTATAAAATAATACTGCTTTTCCCAATTTAATTCATAATTCTTTCTTTTCAGTTTCCGCACTAGCAAAGGTGTTGGGTATTCTGCTCATTTTGTTGGCAACTGCTTAATAGTTACATCGTTGAAGTCAAAAGGCAAAGGTTTCCAGCACTGTGTGAAGTACGACTTTCAGCCACGCAAGGTAAGCAAAATGGTGTTTACAGTAAAGAGTAACACTGAATATGTGCAGACAATGTGATTCTGGGAGGAGGGCTAAAATCCCTTTAGTGCTGTAATGTTAATCATAGTTCCTCATTTATAAATAACTGCTCTGGTGTTCATTCAGAGTTACAGTTCAGAATCAACTCAACAGAAATGTAATAATTTAAAGTGTAACACTTTATAAAGTCAGCTTGTTTTTCAAAACTACTGCTTAATTGGCTTCAAATAGAGAAGAATTGTGAGTATTTGTAAAATGGCTACATTTAATTACTTAAATATCTTCATTGTGTTTCTGAAAATTCTGTACTTGGTAACAGTTGCCAAGGTCTTGAAAAATTTTGCTGGCAATGCTAGAGTTTCATTATCTGATGCTGTATGATATAGTGCTCTGAACTTTCTTCCGTTTCAGTGCTGTTTTAGGATTTCTCATTTTTCGTAGTAAAACTTGATTACATCTCTAGATCATTTTAGTGTTTATTTCTACTGTATGCCTAGTAGTCCTAGAGGAACGATGATTTTGTGGCCTTCAGTGTTGCAGTTAGTTGACTGAAGCATTGACTTTTCTGTATAGCAAGCATTATGTATTTGTCACTGATGTCACTCTTGTGTATATTTTGCTATGAAGCCCATTTTTTTAATGGGCTTAGAATTTGTATATTGATTTTTTTTTTTTTTTTTTTTTTGAGAAACCAATCTCTTAGGGAAGGAATGCCATTGCTCACACATCAACTTAATGTTCCTCTATTTCTCTTGGTGTGTATTTGTGGTTCAAAATCACCAATTCTAATTTTGTCATGTAGCTCTCAGGTCACTTGTGGTTTTTTTAAAATAAAGTAATGTATTTTTCTAGCCTATCACTCGGGGTTGTATAAAGCCGTACAAACACATATCTGCTGAGTCTAGTGGACTGCATCAATTCTGTTTTTCACATTTTTCCAATTTTATAGCCAGAAATGTATTTTGATGACTGTTCAGTTTTCATTTAAAGTATCATCTGATTCTAGTAACAAATGTAATTGTTAACTTTTGTATTATGTTATTGTTGATCACCTCTTGGGATCTAGCCAATCTTTACTTGTTGGTGAAGAAGTAGTCTTTCATATTTTAGCAAGAAATGCTTTTGGTAATTTTTAATGCGAATGACTAGTTTTCTTTTTGCCAACTCTGGAAAATTTTATGTTTTGCTGTTGCTACTCGAAATAATTAATTCTGAAATACTGGTACCTGTGTATCTCATTATATGAATACCAGTTTCAAATCAAAATCTGCTGAAGTAGATAAAAATGTAACTCCCATGTTAGTTTTACATATCCCAAAGTTCATGCTTCATACACTTTGGGTCATATGTTAGCTTTAGAAAGTATTCAAAATAAATATTGTAGAATATATTTTTGAGTTGTTTAATATGTATTTTTCCATCATTAACTTGTGTTCGTATGCATGTGTTAAAGTACATAATGCATATTGGAGGAAACAAAACCTATCAAATATAATTCCTGGCCCTAAGAAGTCAAAATTTATCCTGTTTAACATGTAAATTGATTTTCTTCATGTTGTTTAGGTATGACATTGATTTCGCTGTACAAGATTTGGATGTGTAGATATATATTCAAAAAATGTGTACTCATTTATAAAGCAGCTAACTGTCCTAATGTTAATGAGAAGTATGATATTTTTTGCTATCATATGTATCATGTTCCCTAGACATTTGCTTACAGACACAGGCATTTCAGCAATAGAATTTGTCAGAATAATGTGGTATGAAGGTTTTTAAAATTTTTTTGGTGAATCACAGTAAAGTAATAAATTCAAGTCATCTGGTCAAAAGCTTTATGTAGGCAGATCAGAGTTGCTCTGTTCATGTGAAGATCTTCCTGCTATGTCATATGATGCCATTCACAGTATAATATGTAATATTAATTTATAACTTTAGGTCTCAACTGGTGTATTTTATAATATTGTAAAAGCAAGCATTTATAAAAATATATGGAGAAATTTGGTTTTCACATACCCCAATAGAAAATGTGGGTGTGGTATAATAGCCTGACATCTTAACAGAGCTAAACTACCTTTGGCAATGTTATGTTTAATATGTCTATACTGCTTTTTTGGGACTCCAAATTTATATTTTTGTGTAAGTAACCCCCAGTGGTTTTGCTCCCTTGAGTTTCAGCCTCAGCATCAATTCTTGTAAAACTGTAGCAGGAAAGCAGTGTAGTCAAGAGCAAACAGCTTTATTTTGTTTGTGTTTCTAATCCTGAACACCTTTACTAACTGTAGCAGAGACAGAAATAAGTTCCACATCCTGGAAATATTTAGTGTGTGATGCCTTATCTCTCTGTGCTGTCCTATGGAGTAGAAATATAACTTAGTGACTTAGCAGTTGGTGACTAAGCTTGACAGGTTTCAGCAGTAAACAAAAAATGAATAGTAGTGAAGGGTCTTTTAGTACAACCTAAAAAAGCTCTTGTTACAGCAGAGGGAGGCATGGCCTCTGTGCATTTTTGAGAAAATAATATGGGGAAGGAAACTGCAGGATGAATATGAAAGAAATTTGTATTGCTGACTTTGAATATTAGGCGAAAAAAGAGGATTTTTTCAACTAAAAGTTGAAGAAAAATTGTGTGTGAGATCATACAACTTGGGTTGATTCATTGTGTAGTAGGAAAGTGCTGCCTTTCCTTCTTAAAAAAAAGTGTTTGCTAGTGCTAGAGAAATTGCCTGAATGCAGAAATACAAAAGACTATGAGCAAATACACCATTAATCACAAAATCCAATAGACTGTTTCAAAGCTCCTTACAATGTACCTGAGCACAGATTAATAGCAATGTACAGACCACTGCAACTAAAATGAAATTCTTTAGGAAGCTGAGGTTGAATCCAAATTGGTATGTTTTCAGAAACAGTTTTAAAGCCTTTTGAAAGAAAAATCGCAGACAGAAGAGTTACGTGTTTTGGGGGAGGCAGATTGAGGTTGACAGTGACTCACAAAAATTACTTTGTTCATGGTTCCTTGAAAATCAAGAGTTTCCATACATGACTTCAGAAGCCAAAGCTGGAGCAGTGCTTCTTTATTCCAGCATTGCCCAATAATTTTTTGCTTGAAAACACAAGCAATGAAATACTCTGAAGTATCATTGTATGATCAGCAGCATTTTTCTACCTTCTGCTAGTTGTATATTTAAGGGAGGGGAAAAATGAAAAAATATTTTTTAATACCTGGAAACAGATGTGTAAAATGTGTTCTCATATCTATAGCTATTATAGACTTGTAACAGAATACAGCTTAATTTGATGACTACTGTAATGCTGATTGTCAAAATGTGTTTTGCTGCATGCTGCTTTGTTTGTAATTCTGTGCTTTGTCTAATTTTAAAATCAACAAGTGAAAACATGTACTTTTATTTTCTCTGACAGAGAGACAGAATTTTATATTAGTAGGCCCTGTATCTACTTATCCCAGCTCAGGAAGAGAGTCAAAAAGCCCCAAGGGTTGCAGAAGTTCTCTACTTTGGAAAAAAGGGACTTATCTAAACATGGAAATCAAAATATAATAATTGAAAAAAGATACCAAGAAATGGATGATGATGAAAATATCAATTATTATTCCAAATTATTAGAATACAAAGGGCTATTTTTAAGACAAGCTGACATTTTCACAAAGTCAATTAGATTGGAAGGGGATGTGTTGAGACCGTCTGGTCTCTCCCCCTGCTTGCAAAAGGGACTCCTAGATCAACTTGCTTTGGATTTTGTCCAGTTGTGTTTCAAATGTCTCTAAGCAAGAAGACTCCAGAGTTGTTCTTGAATTTATTTGTCATGGACATAATGATTCCTGTTAAACAAACTATGGGAAAGATCACCATAGTAGTTACTACCTGGAAACACTAAATTGTGATGCCTTCTCTGATTATTTAATGCATTTTTAATGATATGACAGTTGTCCAAAAATTGGTGGAATGGTAAAGAACAGAGGAAAAATATCAGAGCAAGCAATCTGGATGACATCTTAACCTTGGCTGTAAAACTTGCTATTGTGGTTTTTTCTGATTATTTAATAATTTCTGGTAGACAGCTGTGATGCAAAGACAGAGTTTGTGTGATATGAATTTGTTAAGGTAAGAGCACATAGCTCTGGATTTCCTATCAAAACTTAGCTGTGTTTTTTTACAGAATAGGGTTGAAATTAAATTGCACTCTTAAATTGTATGTATACATTTTTGCCTCTAATCCCATAAAGGAATGAAGGTAGGTACATCATTACATTTAGGCACAGTTCTATTGACTGGACATGAAGTCCCAATGACTTGAATTTTTAATTTTATATGTTTGCAAGGACTCATGTTTTTGTGTAAGTTTATGAGATTGGTCACTCATTTTTTATGCCATTCATTGGCTTTGCTTTATAGCATGAAATCTGCCCCTGTGTACTGATTTTTCATGTCTTTCCAGTGGTACATGATAAGCATTGTACACATCTACAACCGGTGGAGAAACAGTGAAATACGCTGTTACGTCAATGGTCAGCTGGTATCCTATGGTGACATGGCCTGGCATGTTAACACAAATGATGTAAGATTTTATTGGTTTTCCTTTCTCATCACTTTTCGTTTTAAGGTTAATTCAAAAAGAAAAAAAGTGTTACATTTTTTTCCCAAGATCCTTGTGAATTTTCTCTTTAAAATGTTTCTTTTATTCATTCTTATTCATCTACTTAATAAAATGTAATATTATTGACTTTTTGAGTTTGTGTATACGTGTTCTCTCTTTCTGTACCTTTGACTTTGGGAAGTTTGAGAGCCTGGACCTAATGAAGCAGCACCCATTGCTCTTTCTGGCTCAAAGTTCTGGCTGTGGAAGGCAGACAAAATTATGTTCTTGTGCTTTGCCTTCAGCTAAATCTGTGATAGAATTTCAGAGATTCTTGATTCATCAACTTACTAAGCTTTTGTTATTTTTTATTTATAATATGGTTCTCATTTCATTCTGACTACTATTAGGGATAAAGAAGCCTTAGGGAAATGAACTGTCTTTTACTAAATTCCAGAGGCAAAATAGGATTTGAAAAGGGAGAGCTTAAATATTACATGTTAATTAAAGTAAGAGTGCTCTGCCTTCCAAAGGTTCTGATTTCCATTCTTTGGGGTTTTTTTTTGGTAGCATTTTGACTTGCAAGAAAAGACAAGCCTTTTTGCAGAGCATGGTTTCTCCTTGCTAATGTCAATATTTTCATGATAGGTGAAATGCGATGACTGAAAAGCCAGCTGAGGTCTCAGAGGATCTGGTCTGGATTTTTTGTTATTGTGTGGGGATCAGTAATCCTTAATGACAAATGCTTAGCAGGAGGAGTTGCTCCTTTTGTTTGTATTTTCTTCACTGTATTTTCCACTTTCTCATGCAACAAAAGTACAATCTTTTCTTAAGGTGAAATTGGTTTGCCAAGCTTTAGATATTTTGATTTAAGTCTTAAATATGTGCTAAGGTTTTTATTTTGTCCACTGGATAATGGTCTAAGCTATGAAAGACACTAGTTATCATTAGATCTCCATTTTTTAACAAAAATCTGTTCTGTCAATAGTAGGAAGTAGAATAGAAAAATAAGAAATTCAGAAAATCTGTATGAATGTAAATGTATAAAATACATAAAAGGAGAGTACATAGGGGAGTGTGTACATAAGCTTCTTACTATTTTGCATTACCTAGGAAGAGAAGGTCTTGTTTTAACTTTCTTGTTTCATATAAAGTTTGACTTGTTAGAAGTATTCCCATGAAAAGTCTTGAGCAATTATCCAGCTCATTTCTGAACATCTACCTTCATACCCTTACACTTGGATATAACTTTAGTCTCCTGAAAGATGTCAATAAAATACCTTACCATAATAATTTTGCGGGGAAAGAAAACACTATGTAAGTCAGGCAATCATTCTTCTTTCTTTACATCCTATGTTGTATAAGCATAAATATTTATGTAGTTTACACTGATTTAACAAGTACAAGTTGTGAAAACAGAAAGTGTCAGGTGCTGCATATTGTTGACTAAGTGCATCAGTCTTTTTTATGGATGAATATTGTAAGATAATCAAGATGTAATGTTAAAATTGCTAAATGTACTGATGACAAGATTTTTCATTTGCTCACTGTGTCAAATCTACCACTGAACAATATGCATTATGATTAAACATATTTTTAGACTAGTAAAACATTCATTACATTTACATTATTGAGTTTAACATTAAGGAACTGAATTGAATATAATTTTTTTAAGCATAGGTTTTGTCTTGGTAGAGATTGTGAATTTATTTTATTTTTTTTCCCAGACTTATTTTGCATTGCCATTCTCTAATATTTTTGTGAGGGCTTTTTCAGTATCTGAAATTTACCTCTTGTATCCAAGCAAGAGCTGTAGAAAACTTTAGTCTACCATTTTCATATGTAGCTTGGGAGACGCGAACGTAAAGATAGAGGGGGGAAAACAGTGAAACTCTAAAAAACTGCTTATTTATTAATTTAATTTGAATTATTTTTCTTGTATTTCTTAGAATTCATTCTTATTTATACAAGGCCATGAATTTACTGGGTTCTTAACTATTTCTGTAATGTGGCCAGGCAGATATAGGATATTACATGATGTACTCATAATGGGTTCAGATCTGCATTCTTCACAAATATATGTTGAATTAAGAGATATGTTTTCATTTTATTGAGCCTCCATGTATTAAATATTTGCAGTGTGTTTCACCCAAATGTTAGAGGGAAGATACAAATTTATATGAAAAAGGGGAAGACATTATAAACATCTTTATATTAGCTGTTTCTGTTTTGAATGCTGCTGATACTCTGTTTTCATAGAGCCATTTTGGGCTCCAAATTCATTACTACTTTTTAATGATATATAAAACCATAGCAGGGCCAATATTGATTGTTTTCATGTCCTATACAACATACCATGGCTAGTGATAAAGGACTCATTGAGCTTGTGTTCCAAGGGGTAAATATAGCTGGGAATAATGGCAAAAAGTTGAAGTGACATGCATGGCAAGGTCTAACTTATGTTTACAGATTGCTTGGCATCTGGAACAGAAGTGGATAAAATTACCAGGAAGTCACGAGTTAGCCCTCCCCTCCAATTAAAATAAGTGGAAACACCTAATCAAGAATGAAGTGCCAGAAATAGGAAAGTGTAAACTGAGAAGAATGAAAAAAGAAAGAAAAGGAAATTACTGGAGGCTAACAAACTTAGAACTTAACTATAATTAGAACTCAGAATCTCTTGAGAGCTACAATAGTTGTTGTACAATTAATGGTCACTAGAGGAATCCAGGAAAATACCCTTATAAGAGGCAGGAATGTAGTCTCAGAATATTTAAGTATCAACTAGGAAAAAGGTGGCATCAGTAGCTCAGACAATTTCCTCAAATAACCATTGAAAAGGGCAATTGCTCAACATTAATTGATGTAACACTTTCTGACAGTAATGGCACACTGTCAAGAAAGCCTTCAAGGCTAAGCAAGACTTGAATAAAGTAACTGAAAATTTTTATAAAGTTTTGCCATTAGGTTTACCAGGAGTCAGAGGGGTCCGTTTAACTTGTCCTTTGCACTGTACATCCTGGATATGACTTTGTGAATCATTTTTAATGTAGGTTTTTTTTGCCAGAAGTTTTAAAGTTTTTTCAAAATTACTTAAAAGAATAGAAATTCCAAGGGGAAAAAATTAAAAGAAGTAAATCAAAGGAGGATAAGTAATAGACTAAATCCTGGATACTTCTTCCCTCACCTCTTCTTAAAGCTGAGCTCCAGATCTTTGTCTGTCCTTACATCTGAGTCCCCTTTTCCTTGTTAACAGCCTATCCACCTAGACCAGTTGCTGTAACAGTTCACTATATTTTATTTCATTCTCTAGACTGACAAAAGTTTTCCTTAAGGTAAAACTCAGCAGTTAAGCCAGATGAAAAAGCAAGTTTCCTAATGCCGGTTCTATTGGCGCAGCTCAAAAAGTGATGTCAGATCATTGTTTCCATTCAATAAAGCAGCTATGACTCAAGGAAGCTGAGAGAATAACCTTTAAAGAGCCTTGAGTTTCTTCCCCTTGTCCTTTTGTGCTGCATCATGTTTTCTGGTTTCTTGGGTCTTTGTTCTAGGTAGGTTTTTTGGAAGTGCCTGAAAAACTTTACCAAATCCTTGCAAAATAGCCACAAAAAATCACTTCTAATCTGAAATAATATGATGTGGACAGACAGAAGGGCAGGGATAGTTAACAGCAGAAGGGAGGGATAGTTTTTGTAAGAAAGAATGGAAAATAACAACTCTCGTGTGTACTCTTATGTCTCTTCTGGAAGGCAGAAGAGGATTTAAGGTCAAATCAAATCATTATAGGCTGCAATCAGAGAGGGAAAATATGCAACACCTGCAAATTAGAAAAATCTGTATTTGTTTCCTTTTTTTCTTCTAGAGGTGTTCAGCTCTATTGGCACAGCAGTCAAAGAAGAAGGCATTTCAGCATGTGTTCTTGTGTATTAGCAGTAGGAGTTCTGAGTACAATTACAAGAAGGTTCAAGCACGTCATGTTCCTAGAAGGCAATAGGAGAGATTATTTTGTACTTGAATGGACTATTCTCATTTTCTCTGTTGTATGTTGACCAATTAATAGAAAACAAATCCTAGCACCCAGTCGTATGGACCTCTAAAACAATTACTGCTACAAAATTCAAAATTAAGATATTCACCAGAGGCTAGTAATAAAGGATTGATAATATTTTGTTTATGTCTCAATTTGTGGCTTTAGTAGCTGTGCATTAATATTATTTCATTATTGACTGCCTCTTTCTGATACAGAGCTACGATAAATGTTTTCTTGGATCTTCGGAGACTGCTGATGCAAATAGAGTGTTCTGTGGCCAACTTGGAGCAGTATATGTATTCACTGAAGCACTCAACCCAGCGCAGATTTTTGCAATACATCAGTTAGGACCTGGATATAAGGTAATACCAGATTTTAAGAAGCATAAATCTGCAAAAATAAAATTATTGAGAGATATAGTTGGAAGAAATGTGAAGCATGTGAATATTCCTCCTAGAATCATGTAGATTTTTTTCATGTGATTTACTTTCAGCAACATGACTACCTTAATTTTCTACCATTTTTGAAAGATGAAAGTTTTGTTTAAAACATAGCTGAAATATATTTGTATGGGAAATTAATTACTTTGGGTCATAATCAGATTAGAGAAATTTTGTATTTGGTGCACTGAATACCAGAGAAATAACTTTCTTCTCTACTGTTTGTATTTAAAAACGTGAATTAAGGCAGATTAAATTCAACAAGGCATAATAAAACAATTCTGTTCAAATGCATGGTTTCAGACAGTCTTGTTAAGGTAAAAGTTGAGCTTTTTACTCATGCTTTGTCACTGATATTAAGGGGAGAGATTGGATAAATTAATGGCACATGCGTAAACTTAGATCTCTACTCTTGGAATGGGTGTGTATTGTATTATTTCATTGAGAAAAACAACACAGAAACTTCACAGAAATCTGCAGAAACTCCTTTGTATATAATATTTGAAAATTAATCTAACACTAGGTAAAGAATAATGAATTTCAGTTTATACTATCAGATATTTCCAAGTTTTATTTTTTCTAATTTTTGGTTTCATCCAAAGAAGACTTTCAGTTTTTCAATACATATCACATACTCTGAAAAAAAAACTTGTAAAGGTCATAAGTAAAAATCAACATTTAGATTCTAATAGTATTAATTTTGTGTATAGAAAATGCATACTCTTAATAACTTGATTTTAGCTAGCACTTGAATGACAGAGGCAGTTGGAAATATCTTTTGTGGTTTGTAACTATGTAGTGTAAATAACCATATATATATCAGGATTACTTGGAGAAGAAGAAGTCTATTGCATATAGGTGATGGTTAAAATCCTGCCTTGAAACTAAAAATATTAAGTCAGTTAAGAAAAGTCCGTCGCCTGTGCAAACAAGGAGTATTTTATTCCAAACTTTTTACGGTATTTTGTTTAGACAAATATTTCTGCAAATATTATTTAGTCACACGAAATAAATTAATGTAGCCTTATATTTCTTAATAATAAATGTAGTAAACATTTATGAATTTATTAAATTACTGAATTCCAGTATGCAGAAATATACTGGAGTGATATCAAACAGGAATAAGGCTGTCATGTGTTTCAAGAAGTGCAAATTATTATGTAATGTTTTTTGATTGTTGAAGGGGTGGATAAGGATATGAGCTTTCATGTTAAGTGACATTGCCAATAGTTACTGCACTAACCTTATTACAGTTGTCAAATTGCCCCACTTGATTCATAGGCTTCCCTTAAATTACATTTCTGCACACCTGTAGCTTCTTAGTGATTTTTTTTTTTAAATGTCATATATATTTAATATTTTGGGGAAATTCTTCTTTCGTGTGTCATGGTTTTGAATTTGGGTTGTGTACACATAACAGTTAATGCCCTCTTGCTCTCTGAAGGAATTTTCTTCCTTGTCTAAATATCTTGAAGTATATTTTACTATTAAATGCCAGATAAAAAGAACAGGCTCCCAGAGCAGTACCCTAGAAATAACATTCATTTCTTTGACTTTCTTTTTCCCCTGAAAAATAAGACAAAACATAAGACTTTTTTTGACCTTTTTCCAGCACAAGATCTTCTCACAACCAAAAAAGGAACCCTGTCTTGTAGTTTAGAGATTTCAGGACACCAACTATAGCTTTCACTCAAAGCCTGTCTGTTTCATATCTCATTTAAGGTTATTTCTGTAAATACTTTCAAATTCTGTGCTGGTGCAAAGGTCCACCAGTTCAGAATACTTCAGTATGGGATTCAATAGTCTAAGGGAACCTCAACTGACATAGAGCTTGTGTTCCTGAACATTAGAGATCATGTTCTCACTCTTACACAACTTGCTGATGCAAACTGGCCTTTCAGAAACTTTTCTTAAGTAGTTCACTACATTTCTTGTTCATTCCAATTGTTAGTACTGTTAGCCAATGGGGAGAGTCAACAGTTCAACTCCTCCTAAAAAGACCCTAGATGAATTGTGCCAAACTTTTCTGCCAAAGAAGGATTATTCAAATAAATCAAAATAAATAAATTCATTCAAAATAGTTGAGATTTTTTTGAAAATGTCTTCATACAGATATTTTTTTCCTTCTTATGACAGTATATGGTGGTTCCTTTGATTTAAAATTCATACTTTGGTCCATTATATCTGAGAATCTGATTCTTTAGGAGAAGTGACCATTCCTCTGCCTACTTTGCTCATGAGAGACTGATTTTGCTTCTCATTCAGCTGCCCTCACAATCACTCGTAATGCCTCTAGTCTACCATGACTGCCATTAAAACCATCTGGAAAACAGAGAAATCTGCATAATATACCAGCATACAGGACAGTTCACACATATCTGTTCATATACATAGTAAATAATGTTGTGAATGACACGAAAGCCACAAAATTCAGGACAAGTGAGAGCTTGATCTACAGATAAAAATGCATCTGTTGCACCTTGTCCCAGTCCTGTTCTGTGGTGCAGGTAGAAGCAACAGATTTTAGGATTGACTGGAGAAGTCATTAAAATAAGTCTTACTTACATGTGTATCAAATAGTTGCATATTTGTGTATAATGTTCATATTATTCATTGCACATGACATTCTTGTACAGAGTGTAATAACATAGAAACAGTTCATAGTCCTTCCATGCTGATCTTGCTCAGCATGCTCTTATTGAGTGCATGTGGTTATAACCAGCGTGCCCTAATAATAAAATTTGTTAAGCAAATGGATTTTTTAGTTTGAAATACTACATTTTCACTTGTAGCAAATGGCTTCTTTTAAAAAGAAGAGGTTACATTGTGTGAGTAGCAATAATGAGAAACTGACACTCTTAGTAGATATTGCAAAGAAATTACTCATAATCAAATTTTTAAGGGGAAGAGCGTCAAATACACTGGCAATAGAACCATGTGATTTGTCTCTTCCCCATTAAGTCTTCCCAAATTAATCCATAATGTATCTTGAAATTTGAAACTATGTTTAGTAGAAATATATTACGATTCAATATTTGCATTCCCAGGTTTTATCTGTAATAAGGCACACTCATTTTGAGCCTTGCCATTGCTGAACAGGACTATTACCTAGTCTGTGGACCCTTTCGGTTGTTGGAGATTGAAGAAAGAAAAAGGAAATGAGAGCAGCATCCTTGTTCTCACTGTGCTTTCCCTGCTGCCCATCCTTGTTCCCAGGCAGCAAAGAGAGGAGAGCCTGTCTGTGCTGGGATCCCGAGGGGCTGATAAACAGTGGAGGGACAGGGGAGGTAATGTGAGAGGAAGAGATGCATCTGATACCAGTGTTTGGTGCTGTTTATAAAAAGATGTTTCTCAAAGCTCTGTTCTAATCTGTGCCACTCCTCCTAACCCTCCCACAGGCATTTCAAAGCAAGTTATCAGATTATTCCATATGCTGCTTCTGAGTTTGTTTTTGATCAGTGCTGCAATACCAATCATTTTGTCACATAAGGTTGGAGTAAGAATATACTCCTTCATGAATACAGACACAAAATAGTACCAAAAGTTCAAATTTGCTTAAACCAATTATATAGGACAAGAAAATATTTTATGTATGATTGCTGAACCTACAGGGACAAAATGTAGTGAATAGTAAATCAAAGAGCTGCAGTCTTGCTACCAAAGGAAGTGGGAGAGCTGCTGGTGATCAAGCAGAGATTCTTTTATTGGAGAATTCAGTACTGAAGTAATTCTCATTCTCTCTGTTTCTTCCTATTCCTGTAGGAGCAACAAGCATACTTTATATGGATCCTCTATATGTATTTGTACCTTATATAGAATATGTTAAATCCATGGCTCTTTGTTTTGGTCTTGATGACCTCACACTGCTTGTGCCAGACCTCAGAGTTGCATATACACAACAGCCTCTACTACCCTCCTGTGGATGCATTTTCCCATGTCCCCAGTACAGTATGCATATCCTGAATTTCTTTTTTCTTTTTGTGGATCAATGCTAGTAATAAAGAAATAGCATATATCAGATTTTTTAGCTTCTCTTTACATTCTGTTACAATAATCTTTTAGATTAGGAGACCAGAATTTCCATTTTATGATCACTTTTGTTAGGCTTTGATGGCAGAATATTCCTTTAATTCTCGTTTTTTCTGAAAAAAAAGTGTGAGGCAGTATTATGCTGATTCATAACTTATTTGTGTCTGACTTTCAAATAGTGATGTCAAATTATTGTAGCATATTAAACACTGACAAGGAAGAGGTAAAATAATGTCAAAATCTGTGTATAAAATTTATTTAACTTAAGCAGTTTAGAACATTGCAAAATTTCATGGTAATGGAATGGTAAGATTTTGTGTTGAAACACTTCAACTTATTTAAACAGCAAAGTTATGAAAAACTGTATAGTGGAAAAACCTTATGAGTTTTGGAGTCTGAAAAAAGCTGAGAGGCATGAAACATTTTCAGGGTAATAAGTGTTTTCATGTGGTAAAACATTAAAATACAGTACAAGCATCATGTAGATGTCTTTGGAAATCAGTGAAATTGTTAAATTGTTTTTCCTCTGCAGAAAGTGTGCACATATTTCTATGTATAGTTAAAATGCCCTCTGGGGTGAAATACATGTCACCTTCCTCAGGACAAATCTGTAGCAGCCATTTCCTGATAAGTGAAATGTAGGCAGCCATATCAACAGAGAGCCAGCTCTCAAGTTCTAAGCATAATATTCTTTCTTTGGGAATTTCTACTTCAGTTAGTAGTGTAGCAAAATAGGAACACATTTTTATATTAAAACATTTAGTCCTGAGCACTGAATACTCACAGCGTATTATATTGGTGTTTTTTACTTCAGATTTGTTGTAGTCTGATCCTTTGGGCTGAATGAATATCACCTATTGCAGGATATTTGAGTTTTAGCCTGAAAGTCTCTTTGGCTCTGAACAGCTTTGCAGTATGAACAGAGTAATAAGTGGGGACTGCTGGGAGTTTCCCTACAGAACAGACTCCCAACCCAAGTGCAAATCACAGAATCACAGAGTGGTTGAAGATGTAGGACGCAACTGGAAGCTGGAGGTCCTCTGGTCCTCCCTGCTCCAAACGAGTCACCTAGATCCAGTTGCCCAGGACTGTCTCCTGACAGTTTTTTAATAAGTCCTAATACAGAGACTCTATCACCTTGCTGGGCAGCTTCACAGTGAAAAAGTGTTTTCTGATGTTCAGAGGGAGCCATCTTTGTTCCAGTTTGTCTCGTATGTTTTCAGCATTGCAACCTCCCTTCTGCCAGACATCACCAAGGTTGGGACAGATGTGCTCCAAGGGTTCTCCAGCAGCTCCAGTCAGGTGGCCAGTTTTCTCAGCTTCTGGCCCACATACAAAGGGGTACTAGTCAGCAGACCTTATATCACTGTGTCAGTCACTTGAGTAGATGTGCTTTCCCATTGTTTGGCTGTAATCAAAATAATTTTTTTCAGGGTTTCCAGCAGCCCTGAGAACTCTGGGGTTTATGGGGTTACATCAACGGTAGGAACCTATAATTTGTTTGGAAAGAGAAGCTGATAGCTTATAACTTGCCTGTTTTAACATGGATAACAAAAACCCCAGTGCTGGTACTTTCAATAGTTTCATTGACAGAGGATTTCACAATGCGGGGGAAAGGGGATATTTGATAGGACCAAAGGGTGATCACTATATGCAGTGAAAGCAAGGGAAATGATTCATGTATAATCTCAGAAATAAATTATTTTAAACTCAGTAAATATTTTAGTAATAACATTATATATATATATATATACACACATACACACGTATATTTGTATCTTCATTTACAATAAAATGGTGGTAATTTCTACCAAATTTGCTTTCCTTGTATCAGTACAGCACTGTACTGTGTTACTGCTAGTTGTCTTTTTGCCACTGTTAAATGATTGTTATATGCCAAGTAAATCTGACAATGCTTTGCAGAAAGAAATCTATCTTCTTGTGCTTTATTGATATATCAGTGTTGCCAAAAAACTTCATTTTAGATCAGATATGAATCATGATATGTTTAAAAATAACAAAATTATTTAGTCTTCCTTGGAAAAGCTCTGAATTTGATAATAATTAATGTGAAATGTGGCATTTATGATTTATTTTGGATTTTATTGTAAGTGGCTTGTTTGTATATACTCCTGACTGTTAATGAAGCATGGTTTTTAATGTTGTTCAAGAATAACTATTCCTTTAATCAACGTGGTATAGCATTTTATATTCTAAGTGAGTTGTATAAACTAAAATGCAACACATTTAATTTTTTCTTTATTTTTAATGTGTTTTATGCTTAAATTTTGTTTAAATATATTTATGCTTGGTTAATGTGTGGTTTTTTAAAGATAATTAATTCTGAAACTTGTAAACACTGATGCTGAAAGGAGAGATAATACATAAAATACCAAATAATGTATTGACACATTGATGTGGTGTAGAGTAGATAGAAGCAAATCTATCTCATTGTTCAGTAGCATTAGGCTACTAGTAAATGCAAGCAAAGTTTAGTAGTTTATTTATTCCCTCTCAACTCTAATGTAGTTTTTTGCACATTTTGTGGCAAGGAATTTGTCTAAATTCATTACTTTGTAAAACTTTTGGTTTTTTTTCAGAGCACATTCAAATTCAAATCCGAGAGTGACATTCATCTGGCTGAGCACCATAAACAAGTGCTGTATGATGGGAAACTTGCGAGCAGCATCGCTTTTACCTATAACGCGAAGGCCACTGATGCTCAGCTATGCCTTGAATCCTCACCAAAGGAGAATCCTTCAATTTTTGTACACTCCCCCCATGCTCTCATGCTTCAGGTTGGTGCTGCTAAGTTGATGTTCTGCGGTTATTGTTGGCTGAACATCATACAAGTTAAATTGTCTGTAATTAATAATGAGTTTGTTTGCTAGTGAACAGAGATTGCTCTTTTGTGCTCTGTCAGCTCTTAATACAACTTTCACTTGAACTGTTCTTCCTTTGAAGTACTGTTAAAGTACTTCAAAATTATATTTTTAACTGTCCTTTAAAATTGAGATTAATTGTGGTTTTTCCTTTATTTTATGTCTTTAGGATGTGAAAGCTATTGTAACCCACTCCATTCACAGTGCAATTCATTCCATTGGAGGGATCCAGGTTCTTTTTCCTCTCTTTGCCCAGTTAGACAATCGACAGCTGCACGACAGTCAGGTGGAAACAACAGTTTGGTAAGCATCTTTTAACCAAGATTGAAACTAAATTAAGCTTACAAAATTTTTCCTCTTTTTTGTGGGCATATTCTCTATTTTTTTCTACATTTTACCCTTGTTTCTTTTAAAAAATTATTATTTTTTTAAAAAGTAGTTTACTGTACAAAACTCATATGATTAAATAATGAATTCAAATCACTCTAGAGTCTTTAAGAGTAGTTTTATGACAGTTCATCCAGCTTCTGAAAGAACTCAAAATGTTTTAACTTGAGAGTGCAATGTTGTTTACGTTCTCAAAGTCTGTGTCATTTGAATTCATGTTTCATAGCATTCAAAAATTAACATGTGGTCAGAAAGTCATAGAGGTGTGACCAGGCATTTTGTGACCATATTACAATTGCAATAGTGACTGGGGACGTGCCAAGAGAACTTTAAACTAGGACCCATTAAGTTTCTCCTCTGATACTATGGAAGACACCTCTAAGTTCAAAAGTCTTCACAGATGTTAAAAACCAGACGTTGAAAAGTGCTACCTAGGAGTCTGTTAATACACATGCTGACTTAGAATCATAGACTCCTTTAGGAAAAGACCTCTAAGATCATGGAGTCCAACCATTAACCTAGGACTGCAAAGTCCATCACTAAACCTCATACCTAAATGCCACATCTGCATGTCTTCTAAATATGTCCAGGCATGGTGACTTCTTTCTCAGAATTAGCTCAGCTATGATTGTTTTTGAAAAGATCTCTTGCCATGTGCTTGTTACGGCAGGCGTCTGTCAGGCAGCACAGGATAGCTAAACTTCTCCAGAAAAATGTTTGGCCTAAATCTTTGAGGGTAACAAATCTGAAAGGATAATGCTGAACAACTGTGGTATGGTGTTTCCCTGGAGGATTATTTGTAACCAAAGCCTGCTAGAAAACAGTGTTTAGGGACAAGATAAGCTGGCTTTTCTATTTGAATTAGGTGACAAAACAGGTACATAATTCCAAGCACATGGCTTATTTTCCTGCTTATAATACTCTTCTATTAATTATTCTGGATGTTTCTTATTGCATTTGTTAGTTCAGTTAAAAAATAGTTAACTGAAAAAACAATTAGTACTAAAATTGCCAACAAATTTGGAAGACAGAAAAGCAGATTGTGTATTGGTTACTGTGGAATATTTATTTTTTTAAGTCTCTTTTGCAGGATGCACTTTGTATTGAAGCATTGTAAAGTATGGGAAATAGAAAAAGAAATGCTTGGTTTGACAAAATCTTGGAAAAAAAAAATCACTGTATTTTTTTTATTTACTGGCAAAGCAGAAGACTGAAATGCTTTATTCTAGTTTAAGGAAGGTTATGTGTGTATGTGTCCCCGCGTAGGAAAAAAATATATGTTAAATTCATTAATGAGCTGAATCTGTAATAGATGACAAACCAATAACTAGATCTGTTTAAAAATGAAGAAGTAATGTAATGTAAGTTTTAGAAGTTGAGATAAAGACTAATTCTTCCCAAGTGTGTGGTCTACCCAGCGAGTGAAAACATTCATAATGTTTAATTGAAAATGAACAGAACATTTCTGGAGTTAGTTGAACTGTGAGTAGAAAAAATTTGTTCTTGAATAAATCAATGCATTTCTTCTATAATTAGATTATATTCTGAAAAGAGATCTGCAATTCATTGTGCTATATGATTGTACAAATGCATAATACAAGAGGATGTGATCCTAACTCAAGAACATATTGAAGAAGTGTTTAAGCAAATGGCTGCTTGATGAGATGTAATTTATATGTTTATAGGTTTTGGTGACTGTGCATTATTTTCTTATATGTTATGTAGTAGGATATAAGTTTCAAGAAAAATAATGCTGGAAATGAACAAGGAAGTAGGCAAGTAAAAGAATAAAATATTTTTTGGGATCAAAGAAAGGCACTAATGGGGAAAGAATGCTAAACATGAAAAGGATCATTTGAGGAGTGGAATAAGGGAAGTGGTGCATTTAATGAGTCCTTTCCTTGTTCTCTCTTATTTATTAGATTGTCTCTCTTTATGTATCTGATGCTGAGTTATACCTGTCTTACCTATAAAAGCAACAGAGGACTTTCCCAGTTCTCTACTGCCTTTCTGACTCCTTCTCACCTCTTTCTCTCCTGCAAATATCAAACTCTGTTTAAAAAGCTCAGAGTTTTCAATTATTTGATTTTTTGTTCGGATTTTTTTAACATTAGAAGGGCTTTATTAACAGAACCCAAAACCTTATCATCTAAACATAAAAAAAAAATTATTAAAATTTTCTATATTTCATAAGTAAGATAGGTATAACGAAGCATCTATTTTAAAGATTTATAGTTTGATAAGAAATAGGCAGGTTTCCTATCAATTTCTACAGAAACAACCCAGCTTGACTGGAGTTAGTTTGATGTATTGACTTTATTTTTTAGCTTAATATGAAAAATCTGTGAGTTTCCAATAATATTTATTAATGTCTTCAGTTTAATTGAATTTATCTAAAAGATCATGGCAGCAAATAAGATGAATGCTGTGTGGTATGCTACCCTCCTAACCTGTCCTCTCATCCTGTCTTTCAATAATTTTCTTGTCATAGCTGGCACAGGTATTTAAATTTGAGAGTAGGTCTGGAAGTAATCCTTCCTGAGCTTTTTGCATTTGCCTTTGTGCCTCTCATGGAAAGCCAAGGTCCCAGTCTATTGCTACCTCCACTGTAAAATTCAGAATTTGCATTGTTGAGTGCTGGTAACCCTCTCCCTTCGGTTTTGAAGGGAAGAATGCTGGATATTGCTCCCAAAATTTCACATCAGTAGTGTGACCTAGCTATGCTCAGATAAAATCAGTTACTTGAATTTTCCCAGACTGTGATAGCCGGAACGTGATTTGCCAAATCTGTCTGCCTAGACAAGGGTTTATAATGAAAATCCAACCACTTCATCATGTTGTAGAAATCTGTTGTAAACTCCTGAACTGCTGTACCTCTGCATACTCCAGAAGATCCAGGGACTATTAAGGGTGGCTAATTCACTACTGGAGTCTGTGTCACAAAATGTTTTGCTGGTAAGAAGAGGTGACTTGCCTCTCTGGTTCTCTCACACAACACCTGACTATTCAGCTGAGTCATGTTTTTGAATGATACCTGATTAGTAGTCTTATTAGCTTCATCACATATTATGAGAAAACAATTGAAAAGGCATAAGAAAGAAATCACTCCCCCTTTCTCTTCAACAAGCTTACAGAAAGAAAAAAGCACATTTAAACTGGAAGCTAAGGAAGCACTTTAGAGAGCTGCCATAGCTGTAGCTCATGGAAACATTAATTGGTAGTATATCATTTTCCTTAATACTACTTTATCTGTTTATGCTATGATTAATTTTCTATAGTTATCATAATAACCACCTGTGATGGAGTTATTCATACAATCTTTTTTTATTACTTTGGAGAAGCTGAAAATACAAATAAAGGATTTTTATCTTTTATAAAGGATTCTTTCCCAAAGAAATTCAGACAAAACAAATTCCTGTATTATTCTCTTTTATATAGACTCTTCAAGTTAAATTGTCTGTAATTAATAATCATACTCAGATCAACAAAGCAACATGCCTACCTTAGTTTGCCTTTTGTAAAGGTAATTTGTAGAGATAACTTTGTAATACATGATCCAAGATGAAACTTATATTAAGACAAATCTGACAGAGATAATTATCATGGGAATGAGGAGTCTAGAGAAACTGATCTGTGTAGTGGTTTAAAAATAAAATTGAATAAAAGAACTGCAACAACAACAAAACAAACAAAAAGCCAAGGCAAATTTCACTTTTATCCTAAGGGTGCAAATTCCTGACTTCTAAGGTACTTCTAAACAGAATAATAACCATTGGAGGTACTGCATCATCATGCTTTGGTCCATAACCTTTTTTTTTCTCCTGCTTCTTAATAACAGAAAACTACTGGATTGTTTTTCCCAGAAATTAGTTATATTTTCAGTAATTATCATAGTTCTCTGATTTAATGTTGGTTGATATTTATAGTTTCATTTTCTATCTGTATCTTGGCTCCACTGCAGACAAACTGATGTGTTCTAGGAAGGGCACCCCTTTATATCTAGGGGTGTTGTAGGAAAGAATGGAGAGCAATTTTATGTCACAGTGCACAGAATTTTGCAAATTTAATGTGTAATGTCAATTACTGTGTAGCAATCTGATGCATGTTAGTTCCTGGTAAGTTTGTTAAATTCTGTTTGTAAAATTGTTCAACTTAGTCTTCTCATCAATGCTATTTTCCCTCTGTCAACAACAACCTTTTTAAAAGAATGATATTGGCAACCTGTTTCTGCTGATAAATATTTTCATATTTCAGATCTTCAAGTTTAATTTGTGTTCAGCTGCCAAGGTGAATAAATAAATTGAGTACCCCTAGAAATTGTTAACAAAGTTCTAAATACAGTCCTCCAAATTAGGCAGATTAAATTAATAGAATGCAATATTGAGGGGAAAAATACATTACTTCAGTATGGATGTTTTATATCTAGATACACATTTCCTTGAGGTCAGTCTGACAATGTGGGGAAAGAGTTTTGAAAAGTCTGGGAAAGTTTATCTGAGAATTCAAGCAGATCAGATGCTCTCTGGCATAATATGTAAGGCAAAAAACATTACATGTGAAACCAGTGTTGTGTGCAACAGCTGTTACTTAGTGTACTTTCATTCCCACCTCCTCCTCCAAAAAGGAATTTTCACCTAAAAGAAGTCTAAGCAACCTCTCTGAGGGAAAAAGTCCACAAAATAAAACCCAAGTCATAAATACCTTACAATTCCTCACCCCCTTCCCAAAAAGAAAACCCCCAAAATAGGCCCTAACCCCACAGAGAGCATGTAGTCTGTTTTCTGCCTATCTCTGATCATCTTCAGGTAGTAATACCTTCCGTTCTGTACATGCAGTGAGAATTTTAAAAACTTCTGGTTTGATTTTATAGTTCTTCTATGAGTTAAAATATTACAGATCTTTTACTTACTTAATTTCCTGCATAATAATGGTGGCAAAGTGCTAGTTGTATTCAATTATTATGTTAATTTTTATCAATACCGTGATTCTGGACAGTATTAATCTCAAATGTCATTGCACCTCTATGTGCCTGCCAGATGGTTCTCCTTAACTGCTGCATTTTCTGGTACTTGGATTTTTTTTAATGTGCTTGAAGGTGTAATGTTGCATTCATGTGTGCTGTCCCAAGATTTGAATTACTATATACTGCAGTCAACTCTATTATTTATGGTGGCAATCTTGGATAATGCAGAAGGATTAGAAGTTAGAGTTACTGCCTGCAGACCTGCGCTGACTCTGCAGAGCTGGATTGAGGTATCTTTATGTGTCTGGATCAATAGATGTTAAAAGCCATTTTGGAATTAGGTGAAAGTTTAGCTCATTCACAAAGGCATTGGCTAAATTAATACATTTTCCTTAAACTAGAGACACTGGCATCACTGCAGTAACAGCTAAGGTAGCACTGTGCAGAGATAATGTGGACAGGCAGGATTAATTAGTTCAGCCATAGCCACCATAAAGATGGTTGATATCTAAAAAGTGATATTTAGGCACTGGCTACATGTGAATTACTACACATTTTTTAGTCAGTCTTTCTTACATAGAACCAGCTTGTCTGTTTCTATGTCTGTGGCATGGTTAGGTATAAAGTGGTCACTTCTATTTTCTGAGTTGACACAGTTTATGTGTGCTTAAATAGAGGGAGAGAGGGAAAAACCTTTATTGTTGTGGTTGTCAGTGTGTCTTACAACTTAGATTCAGAGTCTATCAGAATTTCTAACAGTTGTATAGAGATTGCATTGATATGAGATAAGAATAACTTTAGCCCACGAGTTTACATCTAAATTCATAGAATGAACAAGTAAACTGATATAAATTGAAAGGCTTTTGGCAAAGTACTTCTGAGAATAGAAAATGAACTTAAGTCTGTATATGGTACAAAAATCTTTAAAATCCATTTTAAGAATATTTTTAACATTTCAATATATTAACAGTATTTGCTATTATAATTTGAATTCTAATTCTGCAAAGATGTATGCTGTTTCTTGACTTTATGCATAATGGCTTATTGTCTTAAGTCATGAGAGGATATTAAGTCATAAGAGGATGAGGAGTTTCTCAGGGGATGATGACAATCTATCTAAATGGAATTTTCTTTCACCTCTTCAATTTTTTAAAAAAATCTAAATTTAAATCTTCTACACTTTATGTGCTTATGGATTTTCATGTAGTAAAAATGATTAGATTCTTATTTTAGATGACAAATACAGTAGAAACTTTTGGTTGGGGTAAGAAAAAATTGATGCATGTAATCTGGTTTGAAGTTGATGTTACAGCTTGAAAGGCTGTTTTGATAAAAGCTTTGGAGTACTGTAAATGGATATTATCTGTGTTCTTTTATTGCTGACACTCTGTGGAGCAGTCTCTATGTGATTTTAGATGGATTATTATGACCATTCAACAATGAAGAGAGACAAGGCAGTATTTCATGTTCCTAGCATGTACTTTGGCTACTCTGTTCTTTTGCATGGCGGCCTTACTCAACAAATAGAATAAATCTTGTCTTCCTCAGCACTTTGATTATTTTTTGGTGCTGTCATGGATTAACCAATCTTATCGTTTATTTCAAAGTAAGAGATTCTATTTGAAGAGCAAGTGAACCTTTAGATGACTAGATACTGTAAGTAAAGTTGAAATGTATCAAATGCAGGTTGGATATTTTAAGTCCCTTTTTCATATCTGGAAAACCCACAGTTTTCACTTTTGCCTGTGCCTACTACCTATGTGAGAACTTCCGTGGCTGCAGACATTTGTCGGTACAGTTAGGAACTGTTACATCTCTTTAATTTTTAGAAAAGGCATAATGATCTTATGTATGCATTGTATATGCACTACAATACATTCTGTCATCTACCTTTTTGAGATATTTGAAAAGTAATTTTAAATGCTTCCTTCCTGTCACTTTTTTTTTTTCTTTCTCCCTTTCTTCTTGGTTTTTAAGCAAGAGATGAATGTATTTTTGTTTTATTCTCATCACCCAAGAGTCAATTATGATTTATTTTCCCTGTGGTGGATTGATCTGACATATGTTTCCACTGCTGGTTTTCATAACGTAATTTCCCTTGCTTGCCAGTTCCATCCCCTGAAGTACATATCTCTTATGTTTCTATACTGTAACCTTTTCTGAACATTTTACTTCCCTGTACTTTCTGAACACTTCACTTAAAGATACTGCTGGGATGGACAGTTGCGTGATTTCCTTGTAGCCTCTGGAGTCCCACTCCTACCATCATGATATGTGAAAAATCACTGGAGAAATTTTCCAACAGGAAAAATAAGATTTGTATTCTTTGGATGAATTTTTCACCACCTTAAGCCTATTTCTATTCACTTAATAGCTGATGATTATTGAGAAAGCAACATTTTTAATCTGAAAAAAATCTTGTTCTTTATATACAGTGCTACCCTATTGGCTTTCTTGGTTGATCTTCTTAAGAGTTCAGTAGCCATGCAAGAACAAATGCTTGGTGGAAAAGGCTTTCTAGTCATTGGCTATCTCCTTGAAAAGGTACGTTTGGAGGATTTTTATCTTTGTTCTTAGTATTTCTGCTGTCATTGTGGTACTTTCAATCACTTGGCTCAAATGTCTGGTAGAATAAAATATATTTGTCACATATATATTGCAAATGAAAAATATTTTATAAGTTGTCTACAGAAGTCTCTTTATCTTCCTCATCCTCTTATATACCAGTATTCAAAGAATCAATTTTCTTGAAGTGGTTATGTTCCCTCATTTATGTTCTTACTTTAGTTCTGTTTGTAAATCACTTTAAAGTATTTATATTTCTGCACTTTCTGTCCCCCAAACTTGCTTAGGAAAGTTCTCTTGTTTCTAGTTTGTACAAACAGCAGAAATGTCATAACTGAGATTATTTTGTGTGTGCGTAGGTTAATAAAATTTAAATTAATCTTCTGTGACAATTCTGAAATTGTCAAAATAGTTGCCCAGTGTTTTGAAGAAGAAAAACTGTAACAAAATTTAATTTCTGAAAGAAATCGTTGCAAGGGGCATTCCTTGTACTTGCTTGTTTTCAGGCATGATGAGCAGTTATCTCAAAACTGAGATTCAGTTGTCTGAGGAGCATCACCTGCCTCGTGACACCCTGTTACTGGGGTTTAGTAATCTAAATAATCTGAAAGCAAACTACTGTCAGCTATACTAAAATAGTGATGGTCCTAGGATTGATGCTCATGGCTCTGACATTCTCAAATGTCTGCTAGGGGGCTTTTACTACCATGAGGTCAGCATAGCAATCTTTTAAGCAGAAGATAAGAATCATAGTATCACCTTTCAAAAATTGTCTGAATTTTTAAGGATAAGTAGTTTCTCTCATTCTGTTCCCTTTGTTCTTTGCGCTAGGGAAACACCTTCATTCAATGCCTAAAAGCAGATTTTCTGTGCTTCTGTTTTCAGGGCTAAGCAAGTGTGATTTAGAATTTCAAAGAACTAGCCTAAGGTGTTCTTTTATTTGGTTTGGGTTTTTTTTTTTTTTTTTTTTTTTTTTTGTGTGTTTTTTTTTTTTTTTTTTTTTGTTTTTGGTTTTTTTTTTTTTCTTTTCAAGGGTAGGTTTTCTTGTACCATAACGAGAATGAATTTACAAAGCTGTTAGCTTTGGTCTGGTGAGTTACACACAGGCAGACTGGTGAGCCCTCGTGGAGGGGTTTCTCCTGAGCGGAGTTTATACACATGGAATACATCAATTTAAAATGTTGTACACAACTCTTTTTAAAAAAAGTTTGCATTCTCTTCTAATTAACACCTGCTATGTTCATTAGATTTTCACATGTGAATATTTAAAGGATTTCAATTCATCATAGCATAATTCTTAAAACAGATGTTGTTTTCTGGGTGTTTTTTTACATTATATTTACTTAGCTGCAGTTTTTTGAAAGTATTTATTCTGTTTTTTTCAATATACTCTTATATTCAGTTGGCACACATGGTGGGAAAAAATCCTTTCGTTTCATAGTCTCAATTTTATTATTTGTAAATTATCTGTTGTATCTGTTGTTCATTTGCATGTAATCAAATACTTCAGAGAAGACAGAGAGCTTTTTTTTTTCACTTGAACTTCCAAACAGCATTTTTGTTCTTATTAGTTGCAGATTATTGTGAATTTCAATGTACAAGCCAAAGGAAATTCAGTATTCAGGCTGAATTTGTATTACTGGCAGTAGACTTCAGTTATAAAAATAATAAATCTCCATCTTCCTAGACTGTACTTACAGCATTAAAAATCATTGAAAAATAGAATCACAGAATTGTTTAGATTAGAGAAGACCTTTAAGATCGAGTCCAAGCATTAACCCAGCACTGGCAAGGCTACCACTAAACC
This sequence comes from Vidua chalybeata, assembly GCF_026979565.1. Lineage (NCBI taxonomy): Eukaryota > Metazoa > Chordata > Aves > Passeriformes > Viduidae > Vidua > Vidua chalybeata. The sequence goes on from NC_071531.1 coordinate 94,600,513, forward strand.
TTGTCCCCCAGTGCCACAGCTACACATCTTTTAAATACCCAGTCAGGGAGTCAGGGATAGTGACTCCACCACTTCCCTGAGCAGCCTGTTCCAGTGGAGAACATTTTGTGGAGAAGGCAAGGAGAAGGTTCTTTAGAGTTTTTTACTATTTATTCATCTGTTAATTTATTATACAAAGAAGTTTGTCAAGGTCCTCATGCAATTTTACTACATAGGAGCAGGTCTCAACAGTGATTTCATGGCATATGCTATGAAACTGAAAGAGTCCTGAAATTTGAGGAAACCATGAACCCAACTCTTTCAAATACCTACTTCAGTTTAAGAAACAAAACCAAGTCTCCCAAAAATGTGTGTTCACACACTTTCAGTAAGACACTTCTTTATTTTAAGAGGAAATAAGGACTTCAGATGAAGTTCTCAAGAATTGTGCTGTAAAATGTAGGATCCTTGCTGGATTCTAATAAAATGAAAAGAAACCCAACTAAGCAAAATACCAAAAAAAAAAAAAAAAAAGTTATTGATGAATATTTTAACCTGTTAAATATAGCCACTAGAAATACCATCCATATTGTTAGAAAGTATAAACTGCCTTCATATTCAATGACATCAAAACATGCAAGCTGCACGTATTTAGTAATGATGAGCCAGGTGAAAATACTGCTTCATAGTTCTGCTGTAATTATATTAAAGAAAAATATTTTTTCTTTATCTTTTTACTTTCTGATTATTTTCCCCCAGTCATCTAGAGTTCATATAACCAGAGCAGTTCTGGAACAATTTTTGTCATTTGCTAAATATTTGGATGGATTATCTCATGGAGCACCTCTACTAAAGCAGTTATGTGATCATATCCTTTTTAATCCTGCTATCTGGATACATACCCCTGCAAAGGTACACTTCCATGATGTTATGACTCTCCTACAACAAAATTAAATGCCTGTATTCTTTTACAACATTCTACTTAGGTTTCTGGTTTTTCTCTTTTGGATTTTTTTTATAAGCATGGTAATTGAAATTATTTTAGGTCATGAAATCTGTACACTGCTTAACTATATAGTCCAATGTCTTTTATAAATTCCTAAAAGCAGTTAAATTATTGCCTGAGGTTCTGTCTGATTCTATGAAAAGACTGTTTCAAGAAACCAAGTTCTTTTTTCAGTGATTGATTTCATTACATTATTTTCCTACAGATTAAGCATAAAATTTTGTATTTTTAATTGCAGGCAAAATGTGTTTTGTTACACATTAATGTAAGCTCTCATTTTAATTCTATGTAAAATGTATTTTAAACTATATATTCCAATTTGATAAAATCTCTAACATGTTATCATTCATCTCTGGTAATAATGAATTCTTTATTTTCCTAAGTAATCATAGTTGAGATATGTGAGCTAAAGTGAAAAGTGGCATTGTCCTAAAAACTGAAAATATATACTTTTTTGTATAAAATGTCAGAATAGAAAGCAAGCCAATATGTTTATTGTTACTTAAATCATTCCTAGGTACCAGTGCAGCCCCTGTACTAGGCAGAGTTGTAATTAGTTTTTCCATTTTTTATATCATATCCAAAGTGTATTCTAGAAAGACCCCTACAATTTAAGGTTCCTAATACAGAGTTTACATTTATGTGGATAACTGTTTCATTCCCCAGGTGCAGCTATCTTTGTACACCTACCTGTCAGCTGAATTCATTGGGACTGCTACGATCTATAACACCATACGCCGAGTGGGCACGGTGCTGCAGTTAATGCACACGCTGAAATACTACTACTGGGTGGTCAATCCTGCTGACAGCAGTGGCATTACTCCTAAAGGGCTGGGTAAGTACAACACACAAGGAAGAAAGTGATGTAAATGTCTGAAAGCTCCTTGGATCTGTAGACAAGGAGATAAATAAATGGCAGTAGTTGATACCAGTAGTCTTCAGTAGAAAAGACTATGGAAGTACTTTTTGGTGTATCATAAACCCATGCTGATAATTTATGTTTACATGTATTCCTAGAAGATTCAAACTCTGGTCTCTACTCATGTAGCGTATACTTATGTGGGCATACTTTAGGAAAGATATTAAAAAGATTGATTTTTCTTCTTCTGTAATAAAGAGGAAATATTAAATGTATTTCATATGCCAAAGAAAGCTTTCTGTGGTTTGAATGATTAGTAGTATTAAGTGACCTTGAAAACATAGTGGAAACTTCCAGTTCTCACTGCAGAGATCTCTGAAGCCATATTTCCAGTTCAATAATATTTTTCTCTGTCCTTATAAAATAGAGATTTATTTAATTTTGCTTAAAGTGATGCATTTAGCTTAGCACAGGAGGTACTGAATGACAGAACCAACAAAATGTAATAATGAATACTGCTTGAATGCTGCATGTTACAGATGTGTATTAACCAGAGCAAATTATTCTAATCCTATACATTCTGGCTGTAATGCCATTACATTTAGATATACTTATGTAAAGCAGGAAGGATTTGGCTGAAAGTCTCTTAAAAAATACCTGATAAAGGAGAATTAATTAATTATTTTTATTGTGTAACTATTAATGTCATGCTGAGAAATTGAATAATTAGGAAATGTTTTTAGTACTGTCACACCCCAAATATTCAAGAGTATGACATATCTAACATATTAGTTATTGGGTAATTCTTATTTGTAAGTGAGCTGTAGGGGTTTCCCTCATTTTTTTTTTTTAATAAATAAAACTGGAAGTAACAATTTTTTTCCTAGATTAGGTGTCCTAATAGGCAATGAAGGTGTTGAAGGTCACAGAAAGAGCTGCTCTAGGATCTTGGAAGATATTTATAGTTCTTGCATAATATAATATTATATGAAGAGTAGTCTTAAAAATATTAAAATTTATTTTAAAATACTTAACAAAAGCCCACAGTTCTCTGTTCATTTAAATGAAAGGTTTGAAATCCTAGATAATGAAAATTACCTGGATTGGTTACTTAGCTCGAAATCTTTGTCAGTGATAAATTATATTATCCACTTTTGCTGATTCTGGATTCCTGCTGCCAAAAGAGAACAAATTTCTTTTTTTGGTGCCTGCAGTGAAGATGTCTCCTTCTGAGCTAGATGTCTGCTGATTATGCACAGTGGAATGTAGGAGTCAGTTGCTTTAATACAGGTTTCTAGCATCATTGTAGTTTTGATGGGGCATCTCACCTGCCTCTCAGAAGGATGCAGAGTTCCTGTATACCCAACAACAAATCTACTTGTTTTGGGTAGATATTTTGCATACTTTATGGCATGACAACTTGCACTGGTAAGTATGTTTAGGAAACTCTGTCTTACCTCTAATTGACAGGCACTTGAGAAATGCTTTGTTTGAAATGGAGTTGCTTCCTAGACTGTGTTGCCTCTATTGATTAGCTCTCCATAAGCTCGGTGGGAGGTTAGAAGCTGGTCTCCTGTGGGAACTGCACTGTTGATGTATAAAATTAGGGTGAACTGAATCCTACCCTGGGAGTGGCTTTATCCAGATTCAGCCTTTCAGAGATCTACTCTGTTGAGTAGTAACACAGCTGTGCTGCACAGTTACAGTTTTATCATCAGACAAATTAACTATGCCTGAGACCAGTGAGGAATTGGGATAAATTTAGACTCAGATGATCAGTTTATTTACAATATGTTTTTGATTGTTGAATACCCAGATGTTGTGAGGTGAAGTTTTCAGGTGTCAACCATATTTACAGCTAGGTAGAGACTTGGAAAATTCCTCAACTAGCTTGAGAGTAGAAGTTGGATAATGCAGTCTACTTGTTATGGCTGAGATTTTTTTTCCTAGTACATTGGTTTAAATTAAAAAGATTCCTGTGGTTCTGTGTCATGATACTACTTACCTAACAACACTTTGAAAATGTATTGCATATTACAGACTGCTTCCCTCTGGCTAGGTTTGCTCTTTTGTGGAGTCAGTGACATTTCTTTCTGTAAGAAGCATGGATTGTTTTTATCTTGCCCAGATCTGTCTCTTTGCAGTTAGCTGTATTTTTTCAGTATTTTTATGTGCAATGCCAGTTGCATAGCTTCAAAAAATATATAATGTATTCATCAAAATCTGAACAGAAGGCATGAGGTACACAAGGATACAAAATTAGAAATAAAAAGTGAATCAGTCAACTCTAAATTAAGCATAGATATGGCTGGTTTACATCCCTACCTTTTCTTTCATTCAGAGTATAGGACATTCTCCTCTCATTTGTGTCAGTTCCAGACAAGATTTTTTTTTTTTTATCTGGAAGGCAACCAGGTCAGTCCCTGAAAGGTAGTCAGGTAGTGTAAATTAGTGGGTGCCTGCTGCAGCAGTTTGACAACAAAAATCAAAATTTCTAAGGCCTTCATACAGTAGTTGGGAAGGTGTTTTATAAACTGAGGACATGCATATTTTCAAAAAACATGTTATGATCCACGACATGTGAATTTTCTCATTTTGTCTTTAGCTAGATTTATAGATAAACTTGACTTTATGAAAGTTTAATCTTCTTTCTTCCTTGTTCCTTATCCTCTTCCTTCTTCCCTGAAGAAAGCCCTGTGTAATTGATACAACTACAAAGAAGTAGTTTCTGCTCTATCTGTTAGAAAGGCTTTTCTTGTGTTGTGTTGAAGAATGTCAGCCTGTCAGAGAGGAAGATCAATGACTTAGCAAACCCAGCACAGCTATGTAGTTTTCTCCATGCAAATCAGCACTGTGACTTTTTTTGCTTATATTTCATAGATAACTTCTGCTTCTGACTAATAGAGCTGTAATAACTGTGATGATTTGCAAGCAAATGACTGTGAAAAATATAATAATTGCTGAGGTGATGGGTTGCTAAATTTAATTTCATATTAACTTCATTTCATAAAAGATTTCTTATGACATCCACATTAGTTGCTACCAATTGATAAAATATTTTACAATGTTTAATCACCTGGATATTACATCACTTTTCTTTACCAGATAGTTTTTTAACATTAAGTGCAGGTCTGGTTGATTCAGACAGCTTATAGTCTTAGAATGCAGAAGTAGAAGTATCTGTAGTTGTTATGCTTAAGGCTTTTCTATTTTCACCTCTGTTTTCAGCATCTCATAACTCCTCCAAACCCAATGGTTCAAAATAGGTAACTCTTCCAGGATTTTGACTTCATGTTAATTTTTATTAGCCTGCCTGCAGCCACTACTGCCAGAAAGTTTATAATTTGTTGAAATGTAGAATAATGTATAAAAAAATTTGTTAAAGAAAGTTGCAGTGAAAAAATAGAGTTATGTGAAATGTAAAGTTGCTGCATTTTAAGCAGCATTTGAAATCTCCAAATGTAAGACTAGGAACCATTTTCTATAAACATTAATTTAATGTATGAAACAGAAAAATGTCATATGAATAAATTGCATCTGAAATTCTAGGCTGACTTGACAAGAAACTTGTCAGATCTGGAGAACACTACTAGAAATCATGCCAATATCTAAAATTTGACTACATGTGCTAAAGTGCCTTCAAATAATTTGCTGTCATATTAGGAAATAAGCTTATTCATGCAGACATTTTAGTAGTGTGATGTTTTCTTGTCTTCTAGGCATGTCATCTTTTATGTGGAGATACTGAAACAATTGTTAATATTAGTTAAAAATTAGTTTGATTTACTGTTACTTGCAGACAGTTACTCTGCTTCGGGGTTTTATTGCCTTCACCTGCCTTAATAAAGCACAAAGTGGGTGAGTTTTCTGCACTGACAGTTTAGTAGCACTTACTTTATTTAATGCCAAAGGAACTTCATATTGAAGTTTTCCATTTGGCAAATGCTGTTTTCTTTTAGAAGTGAAAGTTTTTCTTTTGCTTCTCCTAGTACTCAGCTTATAAAATGGGAGGTATAAATGTGATTTTTATGTGATTTATGTGATTTTAAATGAATTTTAATAAAATTTTTTAAAGTTTCAGATACTTATTTTAAATTTGGTTTTGTATCTTTCATTATTGGATTCTTGTTTCATACTGGCATTTCTTCTTAGATTCAGAATACTGAATTCATATTTGCATTTCCATTTCCTTCTGAGGTACTGGAAATACTGTTTCAGAGTGTAAAAGTATCAACTTGGTCCATAATTATTCTTAGTAGCTTTTACATTTTACATGTAAATCTGCATAGTGGAGACAAGTTGTGTGTTTAAAATCATGAGTTACGCTTTTCTTCTGGCGTTGTTTGTTTCAAATTGTTTTACAAAGAGCCTAAAAAGTCAAACTAATTTCCAAATAAAAGAATCTAAATTTTATCATTTATTTTTTACACTTAGACTATGGTTATAGCTGTTATCTTGATTTGCCACATGCATGCCTTTAATATTTTGTTAAATCATACAAAATAGGGATAATAGGATCACCCAGCCATTGCAGTATCTAAACACACAACAAAGCAGGCAACTGAGTGAAAATTATTTAAAATATCTTCTTTCTGTAATTATTTGATTTTATGTTGAGTTCATCATCAAGTTGGATCATCAAGTCCAACTGCTGGCCCTCTACAGGACACCCCAAGAGTAACACAGTGTGCCTGAGAGTATTGTTCCAACTCTTGAAGTCAGACAGGCTTGGCGCTGTGACCACTTCCCTGGGGAGCCTGTGTTGTATGACAGACATGTGCATTTAAGTTCCCAACTTAACTGTGTGGTTTAGTTCATTCCTGAACTGAGTGGCCAAACATTTCTCTCTCTGCTGGTGTTCTTCACACCCTAACTCTCAATGAGTGCTGCCTTTATGAGTAGCACCATGTATCCTTATTGAGAATGCATGGTGTTTAAAGTACAAGTTATGTCATGCTAAATAGATTTCAAAAATGTTTTTCACATCCAATATTTTTTAACATGAGCTGTGGAAGCGGGTATTACAAAAATTATTATGAGGAGAAAGTAATTGTAGTTTTTCTCTTTGTAGATAGAAAAAGTTCCACAGAGTTATTTCAAGAGCTGGGTTAGAGTGGAACTCAGTTCTTGTTAGATTTACAGCAGAGAGAAAATCAGCTCCTCTGTGATCCACGTATCATGTGATGTTATTTATGCGTGTGTGGAGATCAGATTCTGCTCTCTGTATCATGTTTTATTAATTTAAGGAGTAGAAAAATCCTGCTTTTTACATACTAAAAAAAAAAAACAAAACAGATGGAAGAATGTCACATTTGGTTATTGGTAGAACTGATAACACAGTTTTATTTCCAGAGGCAGAATTAGAAACCATTATTATTGTTATTCAAAGCTCCCAATCAGTTTGGGTTTTTTTGGCTTTTCCTTGTTTCTTGAGTTTTGGGTTTTTTTTAGTTTTTTTTCACAGTAGTACTGATAATACTTAATTCTCTGAACATGTTTACTTATTTCCTCTTATTTACTTCTGGTTTATGCCCCTATAATTTCTCTATGCTGCAGGGATGAATTGGATAAAATTATAACTTTTTTTCATTTATTTTTGTCTGGGTAAAGCAGGCTAACTCTTATTATGAGTGTATATTTTAAAAAATCTGACGCAAATGATGGGCTCTGTGAAAAATACATGCATAAAGAAATCTAAAAGCAGGAAATGCTTTAATGACTCATCCTCATGTGGGATAAGGGAGGCATCCTTTCTCTTTGCCAATTAAAAAGGATGTTATTATTTTGTATTAGGGATTTATAGTTGCTGTGCCAGATCTTGAAAGGATTAGCTTCATAGTTGATTTAATTTGAGATTGGTTTTAGTCTTTAGCAGTGCTGACTATCAGTGTCTGAGTGATGGTGGCACTGAATTGTCTATATGGAGTGATGGGCACAAAGATTAATAGACAGTAAAAAAAACTACTGAGCAATGTTTGAATTAAAAACAAGATCTACTTGTGTCTTTCTTGGCCTTGGTATATGTGTGGCTAATGTATACTTTTTAAAATTATAGGATAAATTACACCATTGTTTGCTTAAAACTACATTTTTTTAAAATAAATCTTCAACTAGGAATGAAGTAATTTAATTAGTAATGAAGTAAAAAACTGTGATGATATAAAAATTATGGTGGAAAAGCTGCTTTAGGTAGCTTTAGAACATCCTATTTAATTAATTCTGTTCAGTCTGTGTCAGATGATCATTACATCATATTGCTGTAGTTCTTACATTCTTTGTAACTGTCTGGTGGTCACATAGCCTCCAGTTCCTCCATCCTGTCTTATTTTTCCTTGCCAGTTTTGAAACCAATTTTTGAAACTAATGAAGTCTTTTGGGTAGCAGCTGTCCCAGTTTTATGATTCTAGAGCAGTGAAGCTTCCTGACCCAACTAAAATGCAAGGAATAAATAGTACTAGAGAAGGGAAAATGACACTTTACCTGCTTGGCACATAGCCTGCAAGCAGCAACTCCTTTGGTCTCCTTTGCATGTTGAAGAACCCTTTTCAAGGTTGTTGCAAATCTTCAGGGAAATGAGCAGGCAAATGAAGTAGTATAAAACTCATGTGTCTTTGAAGAGGTTCCCAGTTAAATTGGGATCTCTTCTTTTTGACATGTCCTTTCAATTTCTGTTACAGAAATGTTTTGCAGACCTCCCCATTGTCTGTATTCTGTTTCCATAATTACAGTCTTTCAGAAAGGACAAAGTGTCAATTTTTCTTTTTTAGTCCTGATTTTCAGATATTGTCTGATATTGATTCCCAATAAGGTGTAGGAGGGAAGAGGGTGTACAAAGAAACTTCTGTGATGCAGTTAGGGAAATTGAATCCACATTAAATTAGGGGGAAAATAGCTAAATTGCATAAAAATGTAATATTTGTATATTTATTAGATAAAATTGGCTTGTTGATAACAAGCACACCATTGCTAAAAATTCATGCAATATTTAATATAATTGCATCTAGTATTAAAAAAAAATCAACTGATTTCTGTTTTGACAATGGAAAACAGATGTTTTATGGGGCTACTGGAATTAATTAATATAAACTGGTCATATCTTTAAAGCCTATCTGATTGACTTTTTTACTACAGTACCCTTAGTGCTCTTACAAACAGTGAATGGAGACCTTGAGATTTATTTGCTTTTTCTGAAGAGTACACATTCCACTCCTAAACAGAAGAAAACTTGAGTGTATTAGCCATTCTTTTTGTTCCTCCTAGTGAAACAAATATACCTTTCCTTAAGGTTTTTCCTTGTTACAAACTTGAATTACTGTGTGTAAAGCAGTGGCTTCACTTCAAAAGGTGTCACCAAAGACAATTAGAAAATCTTCATTAAGAAGTTGTATTCATCTGGATTGGAAATAATAATGGGACAATAGACTGTTTTTAAACTTTGATCTGTGTTTATCAGTGTAAGATGCAATGGATGATGGAAAAATAATTTAAGTTGCATTTATTTTTACTGTACAAAATTTAGGACAATCTATGCCCTGCATTGTCTGAAAAGCAGGAACTTAACAAAAGAATTTCCAGTTCAATATTTATGAAAAAGGAGAATGGAAAAGACAATAGGAATAGTTGCAAATTGCTACAGTTGCGCAATGTCTGAGGTTTTTAGATATTTCTGTTTTCATAGTATACTTCATCAAGCACAGATGTTTAAAGAGTTATGGGTTGCATTTTTTTCCCCTGGTTTAAATTGAGTATTTTCTTTAGATAGCAGTTTATTTTTGGTTAAATGGCTTTAGTTTCTGCTACAGGTAACGGCTACCACTAGTATTTAATAAATCCTTTCTCTGTTGGTTTTCATTCAGATGGTATTTAACATAGTGATTTAGTCATTCCAAGTTGTCTATCATGTATTTGTCAATTTATTACTATCACCTTATTATTATTTTTCATCTTCCTTTTTCTTTTAAAAAAAGAAGTAAAATATAATATGGATTTCTTTTTTTTTCCAAGTGAAGCATCTTAAATATATAGTGTTGAAAAATGTGATTCTGAAAGTTTAAAAATTATATCATTTGCAAATATGAACTTTTATATAAGAGTAGAGTACTAAATCTGTTGTAGGAACTGTGATTTCCTTAAGAAGCTGCAGTGATTAAAGGAATTAGTTTATATTTAAAAGTGCTATATTTTGTTTCTTCCAGATGGTCCTCGGCCCTCCCAAAAAGAAATCATATCATTAAGGGCGTTTATGCTTCTGTTCTTGAAACAACTTATATTGAAGGTAAAGTGGTCTGTTCCAGAGTGAAAACATTGGCATCTGTTATATACTTGTAATAGTATCTTTCATAGTAGAAAATTGTTAATACCTGTCCAGTATTGTCTTTTTCTGGTTAATTTAATGTTCATACACATCCTTCTAATTAACTGAGAAGTAGTAAATCCATACAAAATTTCTTATTAACCTCTGCCATGTATATTTTATTAAATGTTCAGTATATTTCTATTTTATATATAAAATATGTTTTATGAAATTTACAATTAAATTGTCATGTTTTTTAAATTTTTAATAAAATGGTCAAATGAAAAAGATAATTGCAGTTGTCAAGCTAATTATTGCTTTATCCTTCTTGTTGGTTCTACCACTGGTAGAAATGTTCTCTCTGGTAGAATGCTCTCTGTTACAGCTGAATGCTACTCTTTGAGGGATAATCTGCCACTTAAGACTAGACTGAAAACCAATATTTTCTGTCCTGTCTCACAAACTGGAGGAGTAACAGTAATAGTTTATAGTTTCTGAGGGCCCACACTGAAAGGATCTGACCTCATACTTTTTTGAACTGCCAATGTGCTAAAGAAAAGTGGTAGAATAATAGAGAAAATTTAGTCTTTTAGGTTCAAATAAAAAACCTGTAGAATTATTTGACTAGGTCCAAGGTTTGCTTATACAAACCTGAGGAATGTATTTTCTCTGAATAATGGCCCTTTTTTTTTTCCTTAGGATCGAGGAGTGAAAGAAGATGAACTGCAGAGCATATTAAATTACTTATTAACAATGCATGAGGTACATTTCTGTAATTACCTGCCTTTTATTGTAACTAATTGTACCAGTTCTGTGGGAAGCTTGTTGTTGATGTTAGTTTGTAGAATAACATTGGTGCTTGTCATACAGGATGAAAATATTCATGATGTGCTGCAGCTGCTAGTGGCACTGATGTCCGAACATCCAGCATCCATGATTCCTGCCTTTGATCAGAGAAATGGGATACGGTAAGACAGTGAAGTGAGAAAATACCTTAAAAGTAGTTCCAGTATCATCACTTTCCAGTTTGCTTCTTTTTCACATAAATATCACACTTGCTGATCTTTTAAACTTCAATTTCATTAACTTAGGCTTTATTTTTTGACAAAATGAGTGATTTCAACATGTCGGAGGAAAAAAAGAATTTCCACTTAAGATAATCATTATGATATTTCAAAGAAACTGCACTGTTTTACTTGCTTCTCAATCTCAAATAGAATGTGGAATTAACAGGATGCATCAGATAGCCATGTATCTATCTCAGTATAATTTTAAATATTCTTTCTTTGTATGTTTAACATTCTCTGGGGAGAAGAAGAAGAAAACAAGAAATCATGCCATAACCTCTCAAATTCTGTCTGAAAAAAGTAGAATTAATGTGTTTATCTCTTTGGCTGTAAAATTAATACCTGATAATTCCCAAAGAAGTGTTGTGTTATATTTGGTGGGGTTTTATGCCTAATTTGGTAATATATTTTTTTTCAGGCACTAATAATTTTCATGTTAATAATTTAATATGTACTATGAATTTTATTTTGTGCTGTTCTGAAAATACTTTTGAAAATGCAAGGGGCTTGTAAAAGGGAAAAAGACCCACACCATCTACTACATTATAGATTCAGCTTCATTTTGCCTAAATGCTAAGCTCTATGTACAAAGATATGTACTTAAAACTGTTTGAATGACAATGCTTATTGAAGGGAAGACTCGTGGTTAGGACTTTGCTTTCTGTCTATAGTTTGTATTCAAACAGAATTCTGTTCCTCTCATTTTTCAAAGAAGGGTAAGTCTGATCTGAAGACTGGAGCCGTCTTTATGTAACATTTGTGGTACTGATATTAAAAGTGTTTGAAGGTGCAGTCTTTGTTTGAAAATCTGTGTTGTAGAAGTGGGGAGAATACACCAAATCACAACTTTTAAGAGCTTAGAGAACACCCAAAAGTTTAAAAGCACCCCCAAAGCCTTACATGAAATTAGGGGTTCCTTTGCCTTAGATGTCAGAGGACAAAAACCCCAGGGTTCATTTAGTAATAGCAAAAGTCATTTTAAAAGAGGAAAATACTGTCTGAAAAAGCACTCTTTAGTGGAGAACGACTAGAAAGAATGATTAAAAGCTGAAGCCAAGCTAATTCTAATGGGAAACTAAAATATAAATTCAAACAGAACAGTGCAGGGCAAGGGTGATGTTTTCTGTCTTGGTGACTTCAGATCAAGGCTGGTTTCCTTTCTGAAAGACTGCATAATTTGTGCTTAAACCTATAATATTAATTAAATATTTAATAATTAGATTAGTTGATATTTGAGGCACTTTTTTTTTATCCAGGATTTAAAAATAGAGGGTGTAGTGAAAGGAGATTTTTTACTAGCATCCAGGTACTCCAGGATATGACCTAATGTGTTCCAGTCTGCTTCTCTTGTCCTAAGCTTCCACTGATTAGACTGTCTTTTATTTGGTTGTTCCAAGGGGGAAGTATAGGATAAGATATTTCTTTTGGTTATAAAACATTGAACTGAACCAAGCTACACAATGTGTCCAACCTCAAGAATTCATTATCAAACTCTTACGCTGCACTTGATTCTTTCAGTATATCCTATTTTGTGTAAATAGTTGTTTTTACTTATTTCTTAATAAATATTCTTGCCATATTTACAAGCCATAAAAGCCATATACGTGATGTTTAGTGATACAATCTCTATATGTGATGTTTGAGCTTGATTTTTTTTTTCTGTTTTAGAGTAATTTATAAGTTATTGGCTTCCAAAAGTGAAAGTATATGGGTGCAAGCTTTGAAGGTCCTTGGATATTTTCTTAAACATTTGGGTCATAAGTAAGTTTCATTTTAAAATTTTTGTAGTGGTGTATTCAAGTTCACAATTCTTCCTGTCTTTGTCATGATTACTGTATATCCTTTGTCAGTCTTTAGAAATTACTTCAAAGTATTAGGTTTTCTGATTAATAATTTGTACACTCTTTGCTTTATAAATCAGTTTTTTTTTTTCCCATTAACTTGGTATTACTATGATGTTTGAAGCACGTTGCTTGTCTTTCAGATATTCAATATGGTGGAACTCAAGTGTTAAAACAAGAGAAAAACATTTGACAGAAATACATCTTATAACTATATATTGCATGTTCAGCTAAAGTTAACAGGAAACACATGAGTGTGATCTAAAATTTGCTCTGGAATTATCAGTGTCACTGCAATAAAATTTTCAGGGCAGCATTTCTAAAAATAGTTTTAGAAGGATGGGAAAATGAAATAGAACATTTTATTGACATGGGAATGTTTCAGAAGGAAAAGCAGATGCATCAAACAAGTGGTGTTTAAAAAAGTTGGTAAGGTCATATCTCTGTGCAAGAAATACTCACTGAGAAAATGTGGCAGTAAGAAATATTCCCTTTTAAAAAGACCTGATGTCACGAAATGGGTTTACTTGGTCTGATCTTCCATATTATAATGTCAAGAAAGCACTAACAATCATGCAGTGCTGCATAGCCTGCTGTTGCTCATTTTTCCCCTTCTACATGTGGTGTTAAGATCCCTGCTGGGATTAGCCCAAAATGGCATTTTAGTGAGAGACTGTGTATTATAAAAATTAACCACATGCTTCACAAGAGACTTCATCGTGTAAGCCTCATTTGAAAGGAAAGGAGATAGAGTCCAGCCAGAGTGTGGTTGAGACATTGTTAGAAATGCTTTTCTCAGTAAGATCAATAAAGTATGACTGTATAATTGAGAGACAGTTAGCTGAGAATATGCTTCTAAGTGGGATTTTTCCTTTGGGATCCAGCAAGTCGAATACTGTTCTGGGAATTAATAAAGCAAATTCATAGTCCACTCAAGAATCTCCAAGGACTTTTAAAACATTACTTAGTAAAACTCATTCACATTGATAGGAGTTGGTTTAAGTATGATATACCAGATGAAGGTTTGACTTGTCAGAAGCCTGGTTGTATCCAGAGAAGTACATTTGTTTAAAATATTTATCCAGAAAATCAATCAGTGATGCACCTATGTCCTGGGTGCATCAGCATCGCCAACCAGGCAAGGGAGGTGATTGTCCTGCTCTGCTCTGCACTGGGGAGGCCTCACCTCGAGTGCTGGAGGCACTTCTGGGTGCCACAATATAAGCACGACATTAAGCTATTGGAGAGTGTCCAAAGGAGGGCAACAAAGATAATGAAGGGCCTTGAGGGGAAGCTGTGTGAGGAGATGCTGAGGTCACTTGGTCTGTTCAGCCTTGAGGAGACTGAGGGGAGACCTTACTGCAGTTACAGCTTCCTTGTGAGGGGCAGAGCAGAGACAGGCACTGATCTCTTCTCTGTGGTGACCAGTGACAAGACTCAAGGAAACAGCATGAAGCTGAATCAGGGGAGGTTTAGGATGGATATCAGGAAAAAGTTTTTCACCCAGAGGGTGTCTGGGCACTGGAACAGGCTCCCCAGGGAAGTGGTCACAGCACTAGCCTGGCAGAGTTCAAGAAATGTTTGGACAATGCTCTCAGGCACACGGTGTGATTCTTGGAGATGGTGCTATGCGGGGCCAGTTGTTGGATTCAGTGATCCTTGTCGGTCCCTCCTAACTCAGCATATTCTATGATTCTATGGTTACAAGAAAGGAGAATTTTCAGAAGCTGAAATTTTAATTTAACATCTACTTGCAATTATGGATATATCAATGCAATTTCCATTGTTGAGTGAACATATGTACTTAGCAAAAATTAACTTTATTTTTCATGTAATTGGAGTGATTGAAATCCCCTTGAATACTCTGTGTAACATTCAAAGTTTTTTTTAATTTTTAGACCTCTGAACATCTGCAAATGTGCATATTTTATGTAGATTTCAGCAAGTAAAAACACCCTTCCATTTCATGTTTTACAGCTAGTGCTTGTGACTTTTTGTTCACATACATATGTGTGCATACACATGACTTTATAAAATGGCAGTCAACCACAAAAATTACAAAGTACTTACACTCCTGTTTCACAGTACAGGAAACAGATACTGCCTTGTAATACACTGAAGCAAAATCACATAAAGAGATGTTACGTGATTTATGAAATCTAAACCAATACAATATTACTAACAAATGTACAGGTACTAAACAAATTACTGTTGCTGCAGTTCATATATATATGCATCTCAGGTGAAGCTGTAGAATTGAAGTCATTGATTCTCAGAAATTACCAGTAATGTGTTAGATGAGAGCCTGAATAACTTAATTGATTTTTCTTTGTGATCTGTGATGATAGACTACTTTGTCTAACCTTAGCAGCTGACAAAATCCTCGTTTTTTTCCTTCTCTGCCATATTTGATTTTTTCTATGCCACCACTTGAAATAATAGTCCCTTTTTTACTTGTGGGTTTTACGCACACATTTAAACCTCCCAATGGATCTCTATTTCTGTCTGCTAAATCATACCTTAAAAGGTTGAATACCTGTAGGTTTTCTCATAATTAACTCATGAACCACCTTCTGTGCATATAAAAGTACACACTGTGTGTTGTAAGTTTTTGCCACTCTCTTTTATGGTACTTACTTTGAAAATTATAAAATAATCTATTAATTTCAAAAGTTCTAGAATGAACCTATTTAATTTGTGTTATTTTCACTGGTAATCATGAAAACACAGTTTCTTAGCTTTTGAATGCATAAAATTTTAGAAATGTTACTGTATCCTATTTAAAATTTTTCTGCTGCTTTAATATAGATTATTATTTATTTTGAAAAATTATTTTTATTTACTACTATATTTATTTATTACTACTATAATGTTTATTTCATATCAATTATACTAGTAGGTAAATTTAATGATGCAAAGTATGAGGAGTACTCAATTTTAAAAGGGTGGAGTTTAGGGACAAGAAGAGTTCATTGATGTGAGCTGCTTCCTTTTCCACCTTTTAAAGATTTGAGTAGTTTTGGATCCCACATGTGAAATATACTCCAATCACGTAGAATTTAATGACTTTTCAGGGTTTTATTTCTTTTTCATTGCAATGTGTTGTTCCAGGATTGAATTATTTTGGCTTCATGAGAAAATGATAAAGAAGAAAGGTGGTACTGAAAAATCCACATATCTATATTAGTATTAACACATACAGATTGCTTGAGCAATCTAAGAGAGGCTGGCCCAGATCACCCACTGTGGTTGCTTCCAATCTAACCAGTTCTGTGATTAATATTGGAAAATATGAAGCTGGATTGTCCTGAGTTCTTGTGATGTGACAAAAGGTGTGTTCTTCAGTGATAACATTTTAACCAGCCTGTGCACATCTTGAACTTTCTTACCCTGAGTAAGATAGTAGGAGAATGGTGTGTGATTTATTTTATACAAAACCCCTCCTAAATACAACATTGTTTTCTGAGAGCCTTTGTATATTTGTACAATTGCATTCATTGTGGGAAATATCTTAAATATATATAAAATAGCAAACTTGGGAGCTTTCTAGTACAGCAGCAAAATATTTGGCCTTTGGGTTTTATCTTGCATTGACTTAAAATGCTCATCATGCTTGACATGTGCCTAATGGTTTTGTTTTCTCTTACAGGAGAAAGGTTGAAATCATGCATACTCACAGTCTTTTCACACTTCTTGGAGAAAGGTTGATGCTGCACACAAATACAGTGACCGTTACAACATATAACACGCTTTATGAGGTACAAATTGTTAAATGTAAAGATTGTTGGGTCTGCTGTAAATATCATGACTTAAAATATCTGTGCTCTATAATATCCTGATTTTGAAGACTTTTGAGAAAAATTTTATAAATTTTGAGAAAGAAATTTTTTAGAAATTTGAGAAATTTTGAGAAAATTTTCTCCTGGGTTCACAATGTATTTTGCCATGTTTTAGATGTTTTTATTAACAATGTCATAATTTTTACATAGGCTGTATAAAACTTCCCACTTTTGATGGAAGAGATCCTGTTCCTTAGGATGCTCATTACTTTTCACAAAAAAAAACCAAACAACAACAAAAAAAAAGCCCCCCAAAAAAAACCCAAAAAAACCCACAACAGATTCCAATTGCTCATACTTCTCTATTGTTTGGAGAGTTGTTTCCATTTAAATGGAAAGTGCTGAAGTCAGAGATGCCTCTCTTTTCTTTTTCATGTCACTTATTTTACATTTACAAAATTTTGAAGAGTGCTGTTTTTTTCCTTTTTTAACTATGCCAAATGATAACTAACACAGCCCTCTTATGTAGCAGATACTGCTTGAGGCAAATAAGTATGACTCCAAAGCATTCATCTGTTCTACCATGTTCTTGTAGAAGCTTCAGTTTTGATGATGAGCAAATTTGTACAAGCAAAATATTGAGAACATCAATTTGGTTGAAACACATGTCTTCATGCTTGCACACATAAAGCTCATGTCTCATCTTCAGTTATTACTAAAATGGTGACTTAGAATAGAATCTCTTGTAATTTCTGAAAATCATATGCACTAAAATATTTTAAGAATACTAAATAGTATAAATAAATACTAAATACTAAAAAGTATTTTTTTTAGTCACAAACATATTTAATGACTAGATGTTCGGAATAGGTTCCAGAAAAGAAAAAAGAGACTAGAGGAGCACTTGGTTTTCAGGGTTCTGAGTAATGTATAAAATTATTCCCCTATGACTGTAAAAACCTAAACGTTATCTATTTGCCAGTGACTTAGATCCAAGTTCTTTTTTACTGTACATTACCTTTTATGGTTTGGCCACTTGAGTCTCAGAGTCTAGTTCCTGCATTCAGTTTTCTGAAAGCTTCTATGATTGGTATTCTCAGAAAATGCATAACTCATTGACAAAATCAAAGTCCTCGTGGAGTTCAGCATCCACAGGCATTTACATTTTAAAAAATAGAGGAAAAGAGAAAAAAGAGGTTAAGTGGTCTAAGTCTTGAAGATTTGCTAAGAAACTGATGCTAAGGAACAGGTGTTTTCCATATTATCTCATCTAAAGCAAGGGCATATTTGCATTCTATTTTAAAAATCAATATGTAAAGATTTATTCTAATATTATGTTTATAACTGACATTAGTTTGATTATTTTTTAATGAGAGAGCTGAAGTTCCTCTTTAAAATAAATATTGCTAGTGAAATTACTCAGTTTTGAAATGCATTTACTTGAATGTATTTACTGAGAATTCTGTGTTGATATCAATGAATTTTTAGCTTGTTCTTAAAAAAAAAGTTGCATACACACATCCAGTGACAGGTATCCCAGCGTGAAAGGTTTGCAGTGTTGCCCCAGTACAGATTAATTAGGCTGTCAGGTACAATTCAAGCAACAGGAGAATGTTCTGTCTTCCTCATTTTGTGAAGCCCCAGGATTATTCCTGTGGAATGCTAACTCTGACTCTTACTCTTTACGAGCTGGTGGAAACCAAACCCAGTTTTACGAATTACTTGGTTTGGTTTTGATGAAACATATGAGAATAATTGTTGATGTATGTAGCTTGTGAAAGATATTTTGATGTATGAGTATGTAACAATATGAGAAATATGAATGGAATGTCTTTAAAATACCGTTCTTATATATTTAGGCATTGATCTCAAAGTTTAGCTAATCAGCTACAACCATGAAGATCTTTATCCCTGCATAGAGAAATTTCTTTGTTCTGTTCTTCAAGATTTAAAATATTTTACCTAATTTTTTATATGATGTTGCATGTGACCATGGTAAATGTTCTTAACAAATTTTAAAATTAACAAAGAAATAGTGTAGTGTATGATTAAAAATGGTAAAAGGAAGTTAATATTCTGTTTTAGATTTTGACAGAACAAGTATGCACCCAAGTTGTTCATAAACCTCATCCAGAGCCAGATTCAACAGTGAAAATTCAGAATCCAAGTAAGGACAATATATTATGTTTGTTTAATAATTGTGTCACCTAGGGGTTTTTTTGAAATGATGGTTCAGAAAGTGAGAACAATTTATTCATGTATCTTAGATACATATGGGTTGCAGTTACCTTTTACATTAATGGCTGTTAGCAACTATTTATTTTTTTAAACATTGGTAAAGTGCTTTACATAACAAATTTATTCTTTCAAAGTGATTCTTAAGGTGGTGGCTACGCTGTTAAAAAACTCCACACCAAGTGCAGAGCTGATGGAAGTTCGACGTTTGTTCTTATCTGATATGATAAAACTCTTTAGTAATAGCCGTGAAAACAGAAGGTATGTCAACACAAATAGTATTTTCTCCTCATTGATTTCTGGGTAATAGCAATTTGTTATACTCTGTGTAGAGTTTTAGAGTCTGTAATAAATTATATATATTTAAAATAAATTTAATACATTTGTGGTAACATTTCTTAGTTCAGTAACTAATACTGGATTCTTCTCTATAGTATATTTTAATTATTTATTCATATTGAAGTATTTTAAAGTTTATTCCTAACATTGGATTGATGTTAAGAGTTTATGTTCCTCCCATCTTAACCATCGTAATGTTAAAATAAAGAAGCTTTGTTTGGATATATTTTGAACTAATTATTTCACTTTAGATGTTTACTTCAGTGTTCAGTGTGGCAGGACTGGATGTTTTCACTGGGATACATTAATCCTAAGAACTCTGAAGAGCAGAAGATCACAGAGATGGTTTACAACATTTTCCGTATTCTCTTGTACCATGCAATAAAATATGAATGGGGAGGCTGGAGAGTGTGGGTGGATACTCTTTCTATAGCCCATTCCAAGGTAAGAAACAGCTCTTAGATGTTTTTTTTTAAATACTGGTAACCCCCAAAGGCTGTAGCAATGTAGCAGTATAAGATGTAAAGTGATTTAGTGCCATCTGGTGGCTTTCACTACTCATGTCAAGGTGGCTTTTTTTCTTGTCAAACACTTTGTAAGCTGTACTTAATATGTTCCTAAAAATCTCACTACATTTTGCTCAGTTCATCTAGCGTACATTCATCCACGTAATCTGTTCTTTTCTTTTTAAGGTCACATATGAAGCTCACAAGGAATATCTAGCAAAAATGTATGAAGAATATCAAAGGCAAGAGGAAGAAAACATAAAAAAGGGGAAGAAGGGAAATGTGAGCACCATCTCAGGTCTTTCCTCTCAGACAACAGGAGCAAAAGGTGGAATGGAAATTCGAGAGATAGAAGATCTTTCACAAAGTCAAAGCCCAGAAAGTGAAACAGATTATCCCGTCAATACAGATACGAGGGACTTGCTCATGGCTACAAAGGTGTCAGATGATGTGCTTGGAACTGCTGAGAGACCTGGAGGAGGAGGAGTGCATGTGGAAGTTCATGACCTTTTAGTTGATATAAAAGCTGAAAAAGTAGAAGCTACTGAAGTAAAACTTGATGATATGGATTTGTCACCAGAGACACTGGGAACTGGAGAAAATGGTGCACTGGTAGAAGTAGAATCTCTTCTAGATAATGTATATAGTGCAGCAGTTGAGAAGCTCCAAAACAATGTTCATGGAAGTGTGGGTATTATTAAGAAGAATGAGGAAAAAGATAATGGTCCGTTAATAACTCTGGCTGATGAGAAAGATGAACCTTCTACTAACAATACCTCATTTCTCTTTGATAAAATACCTAGTCAGGAGGAGAAACTTCTTCCTGAACTTTCAAGTAATCACATTGCCATTCCAAATGTGCAAGAGACACAGATGCATCTCGGTGTAAATGATGATTTGGGATTGCTTGCACATATGACAGGTAGTGTAGATATAACTTGTGCTTCAAGTATAATAGAGGACAAAGAGTTCAAGATTCACACCACTTCAGATGGAATGAATAGCATTTCTGAGAGGGAGTTGTCTTCATCATCTAAAGGATTAGAATATGCTGAAATGACTGCCACAACTCTTGAGACAGAGTCTTCTGGTAGCAAAACTGTACCTAATGTTGATGCAGGAAGTATAATATCAGATACAGAAAGATCTGATGATGGTAAGGAGGCAGGGAAGGAGATACGGAAGATCCAGACTACTACAACAACACAGGTAAATTTCAAGTAGCCATGTATGTGTCTAATGTAATCACTGCTCATTGCTGAGGGGGAGATTAACAGTATGAGATCTGAGAGATATTTGAAGCATATTTCTTTAATTATATGAAAAATGTACATCTTCTAGGACCATTGTCTCTGAAAATGTCATAATGTGAAATCTTTCCTAACTGTATAGAAAATATATATTGCATGTACTAGTTAAATAACAGTTATTTCCTACTAAAATCAACAATAAACTACAATGAATTGGTTTAAATATATGGGCGTTAATCTCTCTTTTAAATAATGTTCTTAAAAAGAATTATCAACTGAGCAGATCAATTATCAACAGAATTGTTGTGCTGATCAACATTAATTGTTGTGTTAATCAACAGATTAATGTGGGCATTAATCTCTCTTTTAAATAATGTTCTTAAAGCAGATCAATTATCAACAGAAATTCATCTTCTAATCTCTTCTTTGGGTGCTACGAACTCTAAGTTGTCCATAGTTAAATACGTTTTCTTAAAATGAAGTTAACGGTAATAAAAAAAATTGAAGTCGTTATTAAATAAAATATAAATGGAGAAATATTGTTTTCTTGAATAATGAGAACTTTTATTTTAACATGTTTAGAGTGGAGCTGGTGGTTGGAGTTTTGATTGCTGTAGGTGTGATAACTGCCTCCTCGTTAGATTTGATCTCCTTGAGACAACTGAAAACACCGAAAATTACTTAAAGACCAGGCACCTAAGTGGAGATACTTACATGTTTCATGCTTGTTAATGCAGTGGCAATGCACATCAAAGCCCGTGCTTGCAGATGCAGTATTATTTGCTAGATAAAAGCTCCTCTGTTTTGTTAAAGTTGTTATGCTGTTGTTGCTGCCATCATGAGGGTTACCTGAAGTTGAACCTGAAGGAGAATGTATTTGACTGGAGTTGCTAACCTCAAATTCTCTAAAAACAGGTCTACAATTATCTTCCTGCCTTATTTGTAAGAAATAACTCTCTTTTATTCAAATGGACTGAAAGAAAGCAAACAAATTGTGTGACAAAGATGGGAACTACTGCTTACTCCTAAGAACAGTTAAAGCCTTTATTAATAATAGATCAAATATTGAATTCAAAAATATATATCATGAATATATCAAATTCACTCTTTCCTATGTTTGTAACTAGAAAAATACAGAAAATACAATTGAAAGCACTATACAGAAGATTCATGTGAAAAATTAAAATCTTATATAAGTCTAAGAAAAAAAAACCATTTAAAGATAACTGTAAAAAAAGCATAGGAAATACAAGCAACTGAAATAACTTTAGTCCCAAGAGGTCAAGCTATATAAAGGATACCTTTTCTACTCTCATGATACTGGCTACAGGAGATCAAGATCAGACTAAATAAACAAGAAGCTTTTCAGCTCAACTCCAGTGCTATGTCCATTTTTACATTGCTAACATAATTGTTTTGCAAAGTTCTCTTTTGTTTTTAAATTGGCAAAATGGGATTTGGGAGACTAGATGTAATTCTCTAATGACCCTGCTAAAAAGACCAGATAAATTGGTTTTGAAAAAATGAGGAACTGTTCAAAAATACATGTACCTTGAAGCCACCACTATGTAGTTTGTCCATGTTGATTAGCCAAAATTTAGTTGCTACATATAAACAAAGTCTTGTCACTGACCTTGAATGGACTAGATTTGGTCTTTTCTATAAGACTTCAAGTGAAGCATCTGAGAGTAAAAGCTTGGTGAGTAGCTGAAAAGGGGGCCAATCACACCCCCCACTCACTGATTGATTTGACTTGGAGCAGCTCAATTACCGAAGGAAACTGCCTGTATTGGAACATCAATGTCTCCTGTGTTTGTGGCCACATTGTTTTATCCTGTCCTTTCTCAGATTCTGTTTTGCATTCAAAAACACACTGAGTAAAGTTAACATCATTTTTGAACCTCTTGTTGATGTAGGCAATACAGGGTCGGTCTGTCACCCAGCAAGACCGGGATTTACGTGTTGATTTGGGATTTCGAGGAATGCCAATGACAGAAGAGCAGCGACGACAGTTTAGTCCAGGTCCACGCACAACTATGTTTCGTATTCCAGAGTTTAAATGGTCTCCCATGCACCAGCGGCTCCTGACAGACTTGCTTTTTGCACTAGAAACAGATGTACATGTTTGGAGAAGGTGGGTTGTTGTTTCTTTTTTAACTCCTGATCTGTGTTTCCATCAATAAGGAAAAATTAGGCATGTTGGAGAGGGGATGTTACTGGGATGGTAGGGAGAAAAAGAGGAGCTGGTGTTAGCTGCAGTGCCGCTCTGTGTCTTCTCCCTTCTCTTTTTACCCCTTCCCAGCCTGGAACAGCTCAATTTCACAGGTAGTAATTCCTGTTTTTTTGAGGAGTTGTATAAATCCTGAATCCTAAACAAACTGAACTGCTCTTCCAGCTTATATTTAGCATTAGAATCTACTGCCCCTCTTCCAAACAGGATGACTTCTGCTAATGGCCATCTTCCTAACTGATCAATTAAAATAGCTTGTAACTACCTGCAAGGTGTATAAATAAAACCTCTTTCCTATAACATTTTCTGAGGAAACAATCTATTGACAAATTTTCTTTTGCATGCTGGTTCCTGGTTGGGTTTAGTCTTGGTGATCATATAGTATTTTATTACAGCAATGTGATTTCCTAGTAGTTTTGTCCATTTTGTACATGTAGAGGTACTCTGTAACTATAATATAAGGGAGACAATTTAATTTCCACTAAAGAATAGTTAATTTTCACAAAACTTGAGCATAGTTTTGTCAAAGGAGCAATTTTTACTACATTTAATTTCTGGTTTGGTGAACTGTTCTGTGATACTCACTTGGAAATAGACAATTTTGATACTTTGCTTTTGGCCAAGTATATGGGGTGTGTTCAGATAATGCTTGAAGGTTAAAGTTCAGATTGTATATTTTCAGTTGATGCCTTTAATTTTTGTTTGCTGGCCGAGAACAAATGTTGTTTTGTGGAAAGGCCACACTTACAGAAAGAGTAGCCTCAATATTTTCACACTGGGGTTTTATATTTTTCAGGAGTGACTGTTTCACAGGACAATTGCTCATCAGTTAGGCGTTGCTGATATTTCAACTAATGTTACGAGCATTTGTGGCTTGTGGAGCTATTATTAATGCTAGATTTATTATCAGTTAGCAAAGTTAATACTGAATCAAGTTATGGCCATTTTATTGAGTTTCCCCTTTAAAACAGTAGCAGGTGTTATCATCAGATGTTATCAAGGGTGCTTCAAAGGGCACTGCTGCAGCATGGTGAAATTTATATTAAATAGTTGCTTTCAGGCTGCAGAAACAACTCCACTGCCTTCAGCAGAACTGCCTGTGAAGGGAAGTACTGGTTGATGGAATAAAAGGTTGGAAGATGTTGTTCTCAGCTGAGTATTTGAATATAATCCTGTGCAGAAAGAGATAGCAATCAATTTGTTCATTAGACTAGCCTTGTTGATATTTTTAGACAATTTACAGACAAAGTTTGTAGACCAAACTTTTCCTTTTCATTCAAGGAACATTCACAGTATGGTCACAAAGAATATATTTATCTAAAATTTATTTTAATTATTTGTTTTTAATCCTACTTTTCTTCTGTCATTGCAGTCACTCCACAAAGTCAGTGATGGACTTTGTCAATAGCAATGAAAATATTATTTTTGTACACAACACAATACACCTCATTTCCCAGATGGTAGACAATATTATTATTGCTTGTGGAGGAATTTTACCATTGCTGTCAGCAGCCACATCCCCAACTGTAAGTACAATATTCCCACCTAGTGGTCATATTACAAATTGTTGTTAATAAAGCAAACTGCTATTTTCAGCTGACTCTTCTTCTTTAGGGACTCCTATTCCCTTTCTGCTAATTCCTTCAAGAATTTAAATTTATAATCAAACTTTGCACTTTGATATACAGAAGGTTTATAACATTTTGCATTTGAAATGCTTATTTTATCAGAGTAGTAGTACTTAGTAAGAATAATATTTCATAGCTATTTAATATTTCATTTAAAGGGATGACTATTAGGATAATGATTCCTGTAACAAAACAGCATGATGTCTACTCATTGATATTCATAAACCTTTTTTGCATGGCCACTATTAGTTTGCATGCCAAATGAGACCAGAAGTCGTCCCCTGCCTACTCTGTTTACTACTTCCTTCAGTAGATCCTTTCCCCCATTTTTTTTTTAATCTTGTATTGAAAATAACTTATATTTTTATCTCCTCAAAGTTGTAAGTTCTTAGCAGGTTAAAGCTCAGGCAGGCAGAGTATCATGACTAAAAAGGGAGAAATATTTTATTAATATTGCATTATTGATGAGAGTAATTGTGTTATTCGAATGGGATGCCTTGTCTGTGCTTTTAATATCTGTGACTATTTCTTCCATACTAAATGTCATCTTGAGCATTCTGTAAAAATGATCTGTAGATAATATAGGTCTTTGAAAGGGGAGCCAATGAGACCTAGAAAGGACTAAGAGACTCCTCTGAAATAATGTAGGTAATAGACATTGGAGACTGCAAATGTGGTTTGCAGTAAAAGCTCAAATATTTTTTTCTAGCCATTCAGCAATTGAGATTACTTTTTTCTTTACTGCTACTTCTAGTTAAAAAACTTTTTTTTTTGCAGATTTTATTTGAATGGTATGAATGTATGGGCTGGTAATTTGCTAAACATTGATGTAATTTTCAGACAGGCAATTAATATTTTTTTATGCTCTCTCTTTACTATTTTAACTGTGTTAACTGGAAAAATATTTGCAATAAGCAAAAGTAAAAGACTACAATTATTGTCTGTGTCACAAGAATAACATTAAGGTCCTGATTTTGCAAGTTCTTCATTGTAAATATTGACAAGTATGAGCAAGTACACACTGAGCCATCTTGAAACACAGGCTGTACTATCATTCTTTAAAGGACATTGGGGGATATTTTTTTAAAGCAAACATTTTAGGCATCATTTGAAAATGATGGTGTTATGACATATATAAAAATATAAACTAGGCACAACATTAATTAGGCTGTAGTTCCATTGAATGCCCTTTGTGGGTTTTAATTCTTGTCATGGTGTATGATACTGCAGAACCATTCTATGGAATAATAATTTTGAAGTTCACCATTTCCATCTATTTATTTTGGAAAATATTTATGTATGTGTGTGTCTGTATAGATAGTTCCCCGACATAGCCTTAATAGTTACACATCCATTGTGTGTCAATGCTGCCTTGTTCAGTAGCAGTGATTTTCATGCACTAATACAAAAGACTACATTTTCTAATTTGGTTATTATGCACATATTTCTCCACTATATGGGGACTGTGTGTATTACTTGAATGCTTAATTTTACCATCTGTCTAGGTCAATAAAATAAAAATAAATTGTGAAATAAAGTAATTCACCTAAAGTTTGGTTTCTGGCTTCAAATTGAATGAATCCTACTGTGTGGAATTAAAAAAATATATAAAAAAGGCTTCTTCCTGCCTATTCAACTCCATTCCCGTTCCTCATTGTCCATCCATAAAGATTAAAAGGAAGATGGATTTATTCATCACTGTGACAGATATGAAGAGTGCAGCCCATCCTCCCTCCTTAGAGCAGGTGCTCTCCCTCAGTCTTGCTGTGAATCACAGTTTCGAAGGGAGCAGATGCCCTGCTGGGCATCAGACCACTTGTGAGTATCCATCATATGATGAATGAAAAGAAGTTTCATACTGATTCTCAGACTTCTAATGCTTGTGCATCCTTGAACTGCTGTGGAGAAGTGGATGGATTGCTGGTTCAGAATGTATTTCTTCTCAATCTTGAAAGGGCAAAGTAGGCCACTGAAAGCAATCAGTTACAAAAGGCTGCCTCATCCTCCTCTTTCCTGAAGCTGCTAATGGGAAGAGAGAAGAGGTTTGAAAGTGGAAGATTGATATGACATCTCCACTGCATAAAAACACTTACAGCAGGCCTGCTACTAGCCTCTTTCTGCCAGAGTAACTCTTTAAGGGGGAAAGGACTTGTAAACTTTCTCCCTCACTGACTCAAAGACTCCCAGAATAACAGAATGGCTGAGGCTGGAAAGGGGATGCAGGAGGTCACCTGGTCCAACACCCATGCTCAAGCAGGGCCATCTACAGCCAGTTGTCCAAGACTGTGTTGAGACAGCTTTTCACTGTCTCTGGGGATAGAGACTCCATCACCTCCCTGAGCAATATGTGTCAGTGCTCAGTCAGCCTCACCATGGAAAAGTATTTCTTGATTTCCATGTGGAACCTACTGTGTGGTAATTAAGTACATTAATGAGTAACTTCCTATCCACAAGGTGCAGAGTTAAAATTTTGTGTTGCACCTCCTGAATCCCTCCCAACCCCAACCGTTCTTTTAGTCTGTGTAGTTCTGTAATGGAAACTGGTCTTGGTATTAGAAGTCCAGTCAAGCTGTGTTGTGCTTCTCTTCCGAAAGGAAGCTGTTCACAGGCTGCATAAACTGCCTCACTGGGTCAGCCCAAGGGCCCACGTGCTTTAGCATTCTGCCACCAACAGTGGCTGTTTGCAGCTTACATCAAAATGCAGAAGTCTAAGAAAGCATATTGATTGCTCTAATAACACTCTGTTTCAGCATTTAGGATTTTAACAACTAGAGAGGGTGTTTGAGCTGTCATATTTAATAACCACTGAGGAATTCATCCTTCTAGACTTTATCTAATCTTTTTTGAAGCTACTTACGCTTTTAGCTTCCATAATATCCTATGGCATTGAGCCTGACAAAGCAATTATATAACCTTCAAAGCACTTCTGTCTTTGTTTTACTTAAGCCTGCTTAAATGCATAAAGTCACTATGTGCTTTACTGTTTATACTATGAAAAGAGTGGTTAATCATGTCTTTATTCAGCTCCATATCCTGTATGACTTTGTAGGATTGAGTCTTATCTGCTGGTGTGCCTATTTGAATCCACACCGTCTTCTTCTTGTTTGGTCTCTGATCCTCCATATGTCTGTTCTGCAAAGCTTTTCTGGAGGGTCAAAACCCTCACATTTTGTAGATCCTGTACAATACATATATTCAATTTATCAACAAGTGTGAGCTCATTTTTACTTAATTTCTTCCTTCTTCACTTTCATGAATGGTGGCACTCTTATATTCCCATTGAAGGTCTTTTGGGACCCATATTGAAATTTTAAAGTAGTAGTTCTTACTTATTTCCTCTTAGTATAGTTTATTTGTGGCCTAGATCATGTATTTACAGCCACTTACAAAAAATTAATTCACTTTTTGATCTGAAATAATGAAACATGAAAGCAAAAAGACTATAGAACAGACAGCAAAGATCATTCTAGCCTTTAACTTTGGGATGATTGAAACAGGGATGGAATTCATGAAGAGATTAGGGTAAATCTCAGTATTCACTTGCGGTACTTACATGTGGCCTAGATTTCTAGCCAATGGAGATCTACTCAACAGAAGCAATTTATTCAGATGTCTCTGATGTAGACATCATGATGGGGATGTCCCTGTAGGGTCTGGCTGGAACGATTGTCAACCTGGAGTTCAAACCAGTCTCTTTTTATGAGATACCTTGTTTTCTAATGGAGAAAGACAGAAGCACATAGTTCCTTTTTCAACTGTCTCACAGTCCTGCCTGTTCACAGTTCCTTTATTTCAGTGAATCAGTCGGAGTTCTAGCAAATCTGGGCCACTTGTTCTTAAGCAGTCCTAAATTCTACTGCAAAACCCTCTTCTGAGCAATCTGCTATAAAGTTAGTTGCTCTTACACGTATCCCATTACCTCTGATTTTTATAAAGCAGTTCACCTATTTTTCATTAGTAGAACAGAATATTAGATGCTTGAATTAATTAAATGTATTTGAAGAAAAGAGCCAAGAATAAATTTAGCAAAATTACTTCCAGAATGCTGGAGCAATTGAAATTTTAGGGGGGTTTTTTTGTTTGGTTTATTTTTTTTGTGTGTTTTTTGGTGGTTTTTTTTTTTTTTTTTTGTGCAACAGATAGTAGTTGTGTTCCCTCCCTTGCTAAAAAAAAAGTTGTACTGTCACAGTTTCGTTAAAACGATGAATGATTGAAAAATTCCCCATTCAAAAAATATTTTTTTTTTCCTTTGCATAGTTCAGATTTGGAGTGAAATGGCAATTCTGGGCTGGGTGGAAGATTATTACATGATTCCTTGCCTGCTGTAGAACAGGCAGTCTTAACTGAAATATAGAATTCCTGTAATATATAATTCCTTCACAGTGGAACTCTTGTAATAGAAATCTGCCTTTTATCTTGTGGGGTTTATTTTTGTTTTCCTTTTTGGTCTGGTTTGGGATTTTTATTTGTTTGGTTGGTTTTTTTGTTGCTTTATTGTTTTTTTTTCCTCTTTTTTTTTTTTTTTTTAATCTAGACTAGGATGATCTGAATAGAAAATTTTAAATATAAATTATAAAAAAAAGGAAAGAAAAAGATGCATCTTTAGTATAAACAAACTACTCAAAAATCTGTGGGTAACTCAAGAGTGCAGAGAAGGTTATATGTTTGTATGGCATACAGGACAAAGGTTACTGTAATTCCCAATCATCTATTCCCACAATTTTTAATATTTCACTCAATTTCAGTTCTATACTACCTCTATCCCAGGATCTGTACATGGACTTGCTTCTAATGATGGTGTTTTTAAAGTGTTGCCAATTGTATATATGAAACAATTTGAAATGGAAGAAAATATTAACAGAAAATATGAGCAGTTTTTTTGATTTACAATATAATCTGGAGTGTCTTCTACTTTTAATTCTGATGTCTAGTATATTAAATTGGGAATATTCGATAACTCTGCTACAATTATGGGGAGGTCATAAATTACAAAATACTATTTCCTTTTATTTTCTCCTTTCTGTTGGGGATGTCTTTGAAGCTTTCCGAAAAAAAAAATGCAACCATAAAGAAGACTTTATTAAGATGTTGTGGAAGTGTGAAAAACAGGACCTGTAAGGGAAAAGTTTTGCAGAAGATGCTTTCTGTTAATAGAAGCTGGTTTACAGATAAAACATTTTGTGTACAAACTAGCAATTGGAAGGAATCACTGCTTGCTACAAGGATAGCAGCTGTGACAAAGACTTGAGGACACTGAGCAAGGCAAAAGAAATTTGAGGAGTTTAAATATATGTGACAATTTAGAACAAATTTCCAGACCCCTTGCAATCAGTTTGTTTTTCCACTTATTCTAAGAAGTCTATATTCAGCTTCTTACTTGCAGAATTCAAAATATCAGCTCTCAAATTGTGATCTGGGGGCTGCTGGTGTTATATGAATTGTCCACAAAACTCCATTAAACATTTAATGATGGCCTCATTAGGTCTGTGCATTAAAAGCTGAGATGTATGACCTGTGTAGAGTGTTAGCATTATCATGTTCAGGACTCGTGTGGTTCCACGGGTGCTCTGTGGTCTACAACAATTCTGAGAATCAAAAGTGGTAAAACTGATTTGAAAGTTGTCAGCTAGTAATTGAGAGATAATAGCCACAAGTTAATTCTCCAGCTGCATCCAACTATGAAAAGATGAAGACACATTTAAAAACTGGATGAGCATTGTATTTTCTGCCCCAAGAGGGAAGAAAACAGTTCGTTTCAGCTTGTTTTTCTTTTTGTTAGATTAGGTTTTTCCACTGTCTAAATTATAGCAATGATAACTGACATATGCTAAAGTTTCTTTTTATTTTTAAAACAGAACCAGTGAAAACTTAAGAATTGGTGCCTAGCCCAATTATTCTGTGATTATAGAGTGGTTCTACCTAAAACTAAACCATAAAAATTTAACACACATATTTAATTGTGAACAGTGAAATTTGAAGGCCAACTCAGTCTGAGTGTCTTAGTTTTGAATTTTTTTTTTCCTGTGGTTAAAAACATTGTCATATCTAGTTTGATACTGGTTTAAGTTGAAGAAATCACACCCAAATGTAATATTATAGTGACCTATTTTGTAGTGTATTCAAGGGAAGAGCATTATGCATGAAGAACCAGGATGCTTGTTGTAATTTATATTTGTTTTTTCAAAGCATTTTAAACATATTTGCCATCTCATAAAAGGATTAACTACTTTAGTATATTTCAGTTGATTGGCTTGTTGTAAAATGCTCATATCTATGTAATTAGTTAAAACATTACTTTGTTTTGCATTGCTTCATAGAATTATTTTATGTACTACATTAGAGAAGTACATTGCTTTGGAGGAATCAATGTTTACATGAAGTCTATAATAATACAAGATTTAAAGTTTTCCTTGTGCATAGCTATCTTTGACAAGTCTTTACTTTCAAATGTTCACGCTGAGCTTGAATGTTTTCCTGTTTTAAATATAAATTAAACAAATGTATAATTCCAAGATACTAATTTGTTTCAATTTACCTTGTAAATTTTAGTTAACTTAAATAATTTTCTTTTTCTTTTATTGTTGTGATCTGTTGTCTGTTTTGTCTGTTGCATGTCCAGGGTTCTAAGGTTAGTATTGCTGCTGTAAGTTTCAGTTTTTTGCATTTTCAAAAATATCTTATTTTTGATCATTTTATATTATGGCTTTTTAAACTTTTATTATTCTTACTATTATTTTCCTGTATCATACAGTGGAATGTGAGTAGGATTATATTAGGTGTAGTAATTAACTTTTCCTACAATATTTCCATTAATAACCTAATGCATTGTCAATGATGGTGCTTGCTCTTAGCTCCTGGGCTGAACATAGTCAGGTCTGTGAGCTAATTTAGGTTATAAATGCAGGTGTCAGTAGAGAAACTCTTTATGTCCTGAACATGTTCATTGTATGTGAGACTTTGTACTGCTTTTAAATTACACTGAGTAGTTATGGAATGGTGATCTGTTCACTTTTCAATGAGTTTTAGAGATCCCACTATCTAAAATATTGGTGATACTAGAAGGCAGCTTGATTAATAATGGGATTTATTTTAGACACTAGTGCAATACCATGTGCTGTATTTAACAGGTAGAAATTATGGTAAGTTTGGTGTAAAAAAATTGTCAGTTATTATTTTTCCTCCATGTAGCAGAATTTTAGGGAGATTTGTAAAAAAAAAAAAAGATTCTTTTTAATTCAAAGTTTGCTAAAATCTTGCTAAAATGCACTAAAGTCTTATATTAAGTGAATTTACTACATAAAATATAATACATGCAAAAATAAAAAAGCAGTCAATATTGAGTGGTTTAAGACTATGATTTGCACAATACAGTTGAAAATTGATAAAAATCAACATCAAGCAATCAACATGAGGCTGCAAGTGAGCCTGATGTTATTTCAAGCATGAGTTCAAAATTCAAGTTTCCATAACCACATATGAGTGTTTCTAGCAGACTATTACGGCTATAGATTTTTGCGAATATATTTTCTTTGGGTGCTTTCAAAAAATCTTCCAATCTGTTATAAAAGCTCCAGCAATCTATTTTTCCAAAAGGTAGGAACAGAGCACAAACTAAACAGGGGAGCCCTGGCCAAATAAAATAGGAGATAGGCTGAAAATCTGTCTTCTGAGAGTTGTCATTTTACTATTTTTCTAATATTATTGGGCAGTCAAACAGATGATAGCCCTTCCCAAATCACTCATGTGACCGACATACTACATCCTTAAGAGAAATTAAATGAAGGGCTATCTATCATTATGGTGACACATGCCACTTTGTATCTTTCACCTTTTGAAACAATTGTTTCCTTAATACTGTTTGGCACAGTTTGCACTTTTATAATTTTGAATGTGAAAATAAGAGTGAAAATTCAAAAAGAATTTGAAAATATTCTTCAAAGTAAGCCATGAATGAGGCTAATAACGTTTTAGGAGTATGGAAATAAACAAATTTTTTGTTTTCTGTATTTTTTATTTCCTTTGGAAGGAAATGACTTTAAGAGCACAATATATATATGTATTTTTAAAAATAAATGCTTCTAAGCAAATTAATAAAAGTATAGAAGCACAATGAAAGTACTTTTCAAAGGGACTAAACTATGTGCTCAAAGTCTTGCAACTGGAAAGCTTGTTGACTATCACTAAGAATCAGCCACCTTTAAACAAATTCTAAAATAGTATTTAGGCATATAATTCTGGATGCAGACAAGTATCACACATTCCTATTTTCAATTTGCCTAGCTCCAGAGGTAAAAGTGTTTAAACAGATATTTTTTGTTTTGGATTAAGCTGACTGTTTCCTTACTTATCTGCACTGTTAAATACCTGAAGGCATTTGAAAACATGACTCTGGACATCTAAGTGTCTTTTTGGAGAAAAAAATATTAGTTTTTAGAAATATTAAATTAATTCAGAAATTTTCTGCTGATTCCCACTAAGGAGAGTCTAATATTAGGAAGAAATACAACTTTCTGGGACATGTGAGCTGCACGCCATGTCACTTGTCCCTTTCTACTTTCCCTCTATTGTTGTCATGTGGTAGCAAACATAAATTGGAGAATTGGACTCTGTCAGGATTCTTCATGCTGTAAACATTCCAGGGAAAATTGATTCATGGAGACAGAGTGCAAGACTGTATGTTTTTTCCCACTCCACTCCTCACATTTGTTTATATGAAAGAACATAAAGTAAAAGCTATACATAGAGTAATTCCTTTAATCTGTTACCTGTTTGCATAGCCTATGGAAGAATATAAGAATATGTTGCACCCTTTTACACCATGCATTGCTTTATTATCTGCCCTTACTTTGTCTTTATGTAATTGCTAATAACTTTCTCATTTATATTAGACTTTTTCTCATCTATTACAGCATGTAAATGTAAATTATTTTCTCACTCTTCATGCAGCCTTACTTTGAATTTCACTCACAGCTTATGCTAATGGTATCAGTATGAGATTTTTAAATAACTTTTCAATCTATCTGCCATTAAGCATAACAATTTAGATTTCTATGTGTATATGCTGCCTTTATATTTCAGTTGTGTGTTCAAACTGTTTAATTCAATTATCTCCTTTTAAAGACTGAATTGGAAAATATTGAAGTGACACAAGGAATGTCAGCAGAGACAGCAGTAACGTTTCTCAGCCGTCTGATGGCAATGGTTGATGTGCTAGTATTTGCCAGTTCTCTAAATTTTAGTGAGATTGAAGCTGAAAAAAACATGTCTTCTGGAGGTCTCATGCGACAGTGCCTAAGGCTTGGTAAGTCAGCAGACAGGATGTATTCAATAGTTATTTACAGATCAATGGGTTGGGATGAATCAAATAGTGACATGTACAGGAAAGGACCTTGTGGGTAGAGCTTGATGTGATAAAGTAAAAATCCCATTTGTTATTGATTTGGTAAGTTTTTAAGGCCGATTCAATTTAGTCATAAGAAAGACATGTCTGAAAATGTAGTCTTAAGTAGTTCAAGTTGTATATATTCAGGGAGAGTAAAAATATTGAATTTAAGGCAGTAAACAGACAATTTTTTTTCCTTAAAGCTGCTCTGCTACCTCCATGTTGCAGTTTTTCATATCCAACTCTCCATGGAATTTGTAGGACTCTATAGGCTTTGTAAAATAAAGAGTGGGATACTTGAGTGCTAATTGATGTTCTAAATATAACATTGAAAAAAATATTCTAATTTGTGGTATTTTCCTTTCTTCTTTTAGTTTGTTGTGTTGCTGTGAGGAACTGCTTAGAATGCCGGCAAAGGCAAAGAGAGAGAGTAAACAAGACATCATTAATTGGCAGTAAAACTCAAGATGCTCTTCAGGGTGTAACAGCATCAGCAGCAACTAAGGTAACTGAGCCTTAGGTAACCGACAGCAATGATGACAAGTCTGAAGCACTGTTTTTTTAGGATCAGAAAATAATTGTAACTGCCTTCTCAAATATTTGATAAAAATCAACATCAGGAAAAGCTTAGGTTTTTCCTATTAGCTGGTTTATGGTAAAAGTGTGTAAAAGGAGGAGGCTTATTTGAAAGATGCAAACCTTGATGCAGGAGTATGACTGTAGCAATTCTAACTAGCTTTTTGGCCTACTTGAAAGAACAAGTCTCCTTACTCACTTCTGTCATCTATATCTGCACAGATTTTTTTATTCCATCAGGGTACTCTCCAGTTTTGATGAAATCGCATCTCTCTTAGTGGAATATTTGAGTTACAATAGCTTCAACAGACTTTTGAATGCATATTAGGCATCAGTATTAACTATCTGCTTTTAGAAGTGAATTTTATTGGATATTCAGTTACCACTTAGTTTTTCCTGTCTCATTAATTCATTCTTCTTTTTTTTTTTAAATATATTTTTAAATTGTTTACAGCTTTAAGACTTCAGGAATACAGAAATTAAAATCTGAAATAATTTGGCAGAGCCCATGACTAAAATATAAGACACTGCATGATGTAAAGGATCCCTTCTCTTTTGCTTTTATATTTTAATTACTAAATCTCTTTTTTTCTTCTCTAAAGACTTTTTCAAATAGCTGTGACAAAGTTAACTCTTTTCACAATATTATTTCATTAAATCTCACAAAGACATTACCTTTTTCAATATTGTCACATTCAATGCAAGCAAAATCACTAAAAGGAGACTTATAGGTGTTCAGGCCTCACATTTAATACATTTTATTTTTTAAAGGAAGCATGCTATTCTATCTTTTTTAAATAGTAGTAATTATTTTATCAGTAGTCTGTAATAAGTCTCAGTAAAATTCACATTTATTTTTATATTTCTGTTCAGCATTTTTAAATATAACATGCATATTAGAAATAATTTATTGTTCTGTTATGAAGAAACTATAATCTGAAACAAACTTTTGTGTGAAAATTATTATCTTAACTCTGTCTAGAGATACAGATTTTCCAAGCTACTGGACAGATGTAACAATTTATCTCTAAATAGCATTAAGACAATAATTCAAAGCATCAATTTTTTTCTAGAGCCCTTATCTGAGTATTATGTAGAATATCATCTATAAATTGATGTAATAGCTAAAAAAAAAAAAAAAAAAAGATGTCAAATTAAGGTTCTAACAGAAATGCTTTGATATTTTGAGGGAACCAAAAAATCTCACTACTTTTTATTTTTAGACTCCCCTTGAAAATGTCCCTGGAAATCTTTCTCCCATAAAAGACCCTGATAGGCTTCTTCAGGATGTTGATATTAATCGTCTACGAGCAGTTGTTTTTCGTGATGTGGTGAGTAATGTGTGCTGTAATTCTTTCTTCTGCAAAATCATCACTTGTATTTTGAAAGAGATTTTGATTGTACTCGAATTAAAATATCCTTCATGTGTTGCACTTCATATATTATCTGCAAACTATCCGCTTGTGACTTTGTAACTACCAGCCACCTTCTGCATTTAAAAATTATATTGATTAAGCTATTTGAGATTAGTAGTTAACTGTGTTTAACACTCAGCCTTAATCTTATAGACAAATAAACACAGCCAAGATAAATCAGTTACAACTTATGTTGATTAAAAATTGTTTTACAAAAGGTGTCAACTATTTATCCAAACAGGGTAGAAAGAAGAATTATTATATATGTTACAGAAATGCAGCAAATCAGTTTGCAAACACAATTCTCACCTCTGCTGAACATATTTATGTATGTAAACATATATAAAACTGTTTTCCAGATTTTTCTGCAATGGTTTTTAGCACAAAGCTGCAGCACAATATACTTGTTTTTGTTTTTTTAATGTTTTTGAAGGTAGTACAATAGGAATTATTACTGTCTACCTGCAAGTACATACATTATGTTTAAATTCTCCAGCCTGAGTTCAAAGAGGCAATATTCTGTCACCTATTCTTTTCTTAAATAATGGAGAAAAGAATACAAGAATGCATGTCTCTGGAACTTCTACAAAATAAATTAATAAGATAATTTCCAGTTATTTTAAGACTTGCAAAAACATGCAGCTAGGTCAAATAACACCCAAAACCAATGGAGAACAAGCACTGGATTTGTAATAGAAAGTACATACTTGTGGAATTGAGAAAATATGAAACTATAGGAGTAGATAGAAAAAGTTTTAATTTTATCATGTTAAGTTTTATGTGACAATAATAAAAGACATTTCAGTTGAATTAGAGAAATTTAATCTCAGTCAGGATCTAAGCCATAGATGGCAGTTTCCCTTGAACAGCAGATTACATGGGATGAGAAGAAAAGAAGACAGCAAAGTTATAGTGGTCCTGGCTTTCACTTAAATCAGTCCTGGAAACCTAGGATTGCTGCTGACATCTCCTGTGGAAGGGGAAATCAGAATATACAAGCTGGGATTTATTTCTAGAAGAAAAACAAGGGTATATTCTCCCTGCTTCTATTTGCTACCAGAAGCTGTTATGCCCGCTTATGCTAGAGAAACATCCATGAGCTTAGATTTCCCTCTCAGTAATTGTACCCCTTACCTCCTTCTGTCAGGGGCCTTCACAATCTCATCCTTGGGGCAGCAGAAGACAGTTGCCCTTGCTGCCAGGAAGCCTTTAAAGCACTCTCAGAGTAGAGTCAGGCCTCTGTTTTGGAAAGTCCATTGACTCCACAGACCCTGAGATTTGTGTAGTTGCCAAATTACCTCCAAAATTCAGTACTTAATATGTGCCCTGTGTGTGTACTACTCCACTGAAAATCCACTCAGCCTTCTGCATTATCTATTTGCTGCTGTGCTGGCAGAAGCAGCATTTCAGAAAGGTATTAACTATTAAGACTTGTGATGTTCTTGTAGAAAAATTCCATGAAAATATTCAATATTCTAGATATGTTTCTTTTTCCCTGGCACAGGATGACAGCAAGCAAGCTCAGTTCCTAGCTTTGGCAGTGGTTTACTTCATCTCAGTCCTAATGGTCTCCAAGTACCGTGACATTCTGGAACCACAGCGAGAAACTGCGAGGTCTGGGAGCCAGGCAGGTAGAAATATCAGACAAGAAATAAATTCACCAACAAGTACAGGTAAATTTGTTTTCTTCAAATGTTTTGTGATTTTTTTTTATTTTTCTTTTTGAGAACTGTAACTATTTTACTACAAAGTATTTTTAGTGAGTAACTTAAGATCCTAATAGGAAATTACATACTACTTTCTTCAAGTATAATAATTTGGGGTTTTAAAACACCTTGGCATATTTCAGGTAGTTTCTATATTTGCTTAGAGGGTATTACTAATTTTCACTTCTATTTTTTTATATTTTTATTTTTCTTTAATTTGAAAATAATTTTTAAAAAACAGGGTTCTTGCTGGAGTTAAAATTGTAAAGTACAACATAGTTCATCAAAAATCTTTCTTAATCTGTTATGTTAAGAAGAATAGATATCTTTATACCACAAAATGAATAAAAGGAGAATACAGCTGCTTGCCCTCATGAGTTGCCTTTGAGAGAGGAGGTTTGTGAAAGGGTATTAGTGGAGGACTGAGTACTTTCTTGGAGTCCTGCTGTATTGGTGCCTGCATTTAAAAGCCTATGGTAACAATACAATAAAAAGAAAACATTGCTATTGCCTTCTTTGACTGAAATGTTTGTGACTTGTTTTAGTAGTGGTTTTACTGGCATGTGTTCTTCAGCCTGAAAGGAAGGAGTCTGTTAGGTCTCAGAACCTGTTGGAAATGAGGGATGCAAACCTTACCTCTGTTTCAAATATGTTGCACTTAGTCCAGCATTTTTTTTTTCAAAGTCTGATTGGATTGATTATAACCGTACCTTCTGTGTTAAAAGAGTTGATAACAGGAGCTGCATTTGTCCACAAATTTTGTGTATGTTTTTGTTCTTGTATTGATCTTTAATTGCTTTCTTCATTTATGGAGTTGCTAATTTTCATTCTTCATAGAATTTTTCTTCCAGTTGTTGTAGTCACATTTAGTCATTATTTTATGATTCATCATACTGTTTTATTTTGCTAAGTTTACGTAATTTTCTGAAGTCAATGTGCTTGTAGGCTTCCCATTTGAAAAATACTACACAAACGTAGTCAGTTAAAAGAAATCATAATTCTTTTAGCCTTCCTGATTTAATGTTAATGTTCTGAACTAAGGAACTGCTACTTTCATCCATTATTGTCTTGCGTATTTGCTTGTATATATCTATCTATCTCTCTGTGTCTCTTTTTCCTTATAAATGTTGCTCTTGAAGTGCCCAAATAATAGGTATGCTGTTTCCTATCTCTTGATACGGAAATTGTTTTTTTCTTTTAGAAATGCCTTTTTTTTTTTGTTGGTAATACCATATTTGCATGTTTCAATGAGATAGGATATCTGTCATGGATCCACAGTGGACCAGGCCACACATGAATACTAGCTGGCTCACATTTGATTCCATGATTTTCTCCACAGTTGTGGTCATACCATCTATCCCTCACCCAAGTTTGAACCATGGATTCCTTGCCAAGTTAATTCCTGAGCAGAGCTTTGCCCACTCATTTTACAAAGGTAATATTGACATCATCTCCTAACCTGTTTGGGTGTTCTTATTTAATGTAATGCACTTCAAGAACTAAATGTGATGTTACTGTTGATAAATAAGTATACGCCTCAGGTTACATGGAGATCAGACCTGATGATACCTTTAAAACTTAAACTTCCTGCCTACATTCTTCTAGAAAATCTCTCTCCCATTTTCACTACAATTTCAATTATTATAATATAAATGATGTCATTGTAATTAAATATTATAATATTTAATTATTATAATATAATTTATATCACTAATCTTTAATTATTATAAAATAAAAGGAAATCATTAAAAAAAACAGTCAGGTGAAGGGAATGGATATAGGAAAATTTAAATGCTTTTGGTTTGTGGTTATTCTGCTACAATATTAGGCCCAGAAAAATAAAATCAGGCCTGTTTTGAAAATATTGCATACCACATGAAGTATAAAGTAGTTTTGTAGTATTCCCTTTCCCTGTATCTTTTCCTGTTCTTTTGCCTTCCTTTCTCGCTTTTTTTCTTGCCTTCCTGATGGTATGTAAACCTCTGATATTGTATGTGAATTATTTATGCCTGTTAATGTGCTGTGCTGTGTTTCTCTTGAAGGAAACCAATTTTTCTACCAAAGCAACTATTATATGTTTTGGGCCTGATTTGTTTTGTTTTGTTTGTTTGTATGTTTTAATAGATACTCCATAAGGTAGGAACCTGGGAAGGGGCGGGGGGGGGGGTTGTCATTTCTTGAAAAAGAGAGGGTTACCTGAATGTAACTTTAGCCAAATTTGCATGTACATTTCCACAATTATTTGCATGCAATGTGGTGTAAACACACAATGTAAAAGAATTTTAAAAATTTAATCTGATGAAAATGTCCTTGGTACAATTTTGTAAAATCTCACTGGGTAAAAAGGCTGATTTATAAAAAGAATAGGTGATTTAGGATGCATCCAGTTTATAAAGAACAGAAAAGTTAACATCCTACTTCACTAATAAGGTGACTTATGCTTGTCATATGCTGTTCTGGGAGAATTCTGTTAAAATACTTATTACATCAACTTAAACTGTCACTGTGTTAATCTGGAATTTCTTGAGCTTTGATGTGTGTATGTATGTATAAATTTGATGTGTGTATGTATATTATAAATTGCTTTACTTTTTAACTCTGTGTAAGCCAGGGTTTGTGATTTTGATTCATCAGATTATTGTCTGCCATACAAAGAAGAAAATATCTTTTATTGCTCAATGTTAATATTATTATCTATGGTACTTGTTTTACCTTGAGTTCAAGTAAAATAGTTTTGGTTTTGAAATAGTTCAATAGAGCTACATTAAAAGTGTGAGCAGGTTAGAAAGAAAAGTGGCTTGGCTTTAGAAATAAATTATTCAGTAAAGGAAATGTTATCTGTGGTTAGTTATTTTATTTGTTGGTATCATTGGATCCTTAAGGGTTTTAACTGTCTGAGATCTCAGTCTCTTTACTGCTTTACCCATTGGAGGGAAAAGAATTCCACTTTTTATATTGTGAACATAGTTCCTCAGTTTTGAACATCAGCAAAAAGTTAAATGAAAAAAAATTGCAAATGCAAAAGGCCAGAAGTCAAAACATAATTTGTCATTTCAAGAGAATCATTCCAATGGATAAGCCAATTGGGTTTTTTTTAATGAACCTGACTTGGTTTTGGATGTTGGCAGGAAATGTAATTTTTGAATATTATTTTAAATTTTAAGGTATTTTTACTTAATACAAAGTGGTTTAATGTAGCCTTTAAAACTAACAATACATTTTTAAAACGAAGTCCTACTTATTAAAAAATTGATAGAAATTTTGTTGTTACTTGGAAGTGAAGACATATTTTATTCATTCCATATGACACTAGGTAGATATAAATAATTTTTTCTTTGTTTATCAAGCAAATAGTATCATAATTGTTAGAACTGCACAGGAAAAGATCTCTTTAATTCAGGAAGAGGGATTGACTCCTTAAAAGAAAACCATTTCTCCATTTTTAGTAGAATCTAATTATCTGACCAGGAAACTTACCAGGGAAAGGGTAAGATATAATTAGGTATATTACTAGTATTTAAGATAATGATTTTGTTTTTAGTGGACTTCTTACTTTTTTTTTTTTTTTTTTTTTTTTTTTTCCATTTATTTTCCATGGGAAAATATCTGTAGTTAAAATCTATTTAAATCTGTCTGGGACCCTACTTGTCTCAGGTACATTGCAGTATGTGATCAGCGAATGCTGCCTATGAGAAACTGCAGCTGGTGTCAAGTGTAGATTATAAGAATTTTATCATTTTATTTGATATGAAACTCTTCCATTATCATCATAAAAATATTAAACTTTGCCTTCTTTATTGATATTACTGGATATAAATAAAAGATAGTATTGAAATAAAAGACCTTAAAATATACTTTGCGGGGAAATATATTCTACCCTTACTTACAAATATTTGTAGATGGCAACCTAATATTTCTTCTACTATTATTCAGAAATTGTCCATAAGCAAGATGTTATCTTACTGTGCTTGAAGATAAAAGGTCACACCCAGGAAGGAAAAACTATTACAGTAGTGTCCATGACTACCATTTAACAATAAAAATATTTATTTCTTTATAACATTCTATACCTCTGTATTTCTTTTTCCTTCTAACCTGATCCATGGGGAGAGAAAAATATATCTGTACCTGTAGGTTTACTCTCATCATAAGTTTGTTGAAAGTGATTATGTTTCTCCTCTTGGTTTCCAATACCTTTAAAGGGTCTTCAGTACTTCTAAATTAGTCAGTGCGTAATCAGACAAAGCAGATCTTGCAAAATTAAGAGAAAGTTCTCTCTCTTCAATTAGTTCATATATAGCATTACACTTTGAAGTAATTAATTACCAGAGTCTCAAGGGAAATGGCAGATCAGACCTTTTCTCTGCATCTGAAGGTTGCCTGAAAAACACAGTCCTACAAAAATAAATGCTGCAGACTTGCTTCTTCCTGTTCAAAATACCAAAGAATTAATTAAATTTAAATTTGATTAATTAATTAAATAGGGAGAATTACTAAATATGAGAATAACATTAAAAATTTTTGTCCAAAACCTCTGTACTGGATTTTCAGGGTTTTGTCTCAAAATCATCAATCATGCATCAGTTCTACTTTTTGGAAAATATTAGTAGTAAATCAATATTTGTGCTAGTCATCTTCATCTCCCTTAAAAACAGGTGAAGAGAGGTTAGGTCACATTTAGGGTACAGTTAATCTGACCTGCTTTGAGATCTACTGGTCACTAGAAATGCCAATATTCCTTCATTCACTATAGCTGTCACTGTAGACCTCTGTCTTGGTCAGATCAATTCTGACTCCTTTTGTCATGGCATAACCAAACTCCAGACACAAACACTGTTTTACAACAAAAGCTGGAATCAAATTCTTTGATGTCAGGCACTTAATCTGATAATGACATTATGTGTCTTGGTAATATCTCCATCCACATCTATAATTTTTTTAAATGTTCATAGATACAACTGTGTTAGTCAAGACATCATTAGTATCCATTTACTAGTTAGCAAGAACTACCCTTGTGAGCTTAGCATAAAATGCCAAAATTTTCATTTCTGAAATGGGAGCAATTCGAGCAGCTTAGAAAATGTTGGTTTGTTCTCTGTTGATTTTTTTGCTTAGATAACGATATTTTCCCAAAATTGGTATGAACATATCTATCTTATGTCTGGAAGATGTGCAACACAAAAATTAAGAGCAGCCTTTTCTCTTAAAAGGTAGAGGGCAATCAGTACATATTTTGAGAGAGAAATACCTTTCCATCAGAATGAAAGGAGAGATAGAGGAGCATGGTATCTTCTGTTAATAACAGCTAATAAACCTTACCATGCAAAACCAAGTATCCTTTTCAAATTACAGCTACCAATTTTAAGTAGATTTAGCTATAGTGGTCAGGATCACTTGAAATGAGTTTTTCCACTTCTGGTTGCTATTGAAGCTGTCCTTGCTTAGCTTACTTTTTTTTTTTTTTACACTTCAGCTGGTGTCCTGTTAATTACTGAGAACACAACTAAAATTAACCAAGTAACAAGTATATATTTTCAGTTGAAAATTGATGTTACCATTTGCAATATTCAGGAGTGTTTCAAAAATGAAAGCGTGGCAACAGTGCAATTAGCTTATAGTATATTGTGTGAAGCAAATCAGTATGTAGGTTATCAGAAACTTCTATCAAAAATTGATTGACTTTTCCACTCCCTTGCTATCACTGCCTGTATTTTTCCCAAAGCACTGTAAATTAATGGATTTCTTAAACATATGTGATGCAGATGGACTGGAAGCTATTGATTTATTTTTCTTGACAGAATGAATTATATTAAAAAGTTGCAGAAACAGCTTTCTCTTTGAGGACAAGTAAAGTATCCAGTTTTTCAGGTCTCCTAGGTATATAGTACTCTGGGAACTGTTTGTAATACACTGTTTGTATTTCTAATGTAGTAGCATAGAAATTTCCAGACTATTTTTTAACTATTTTGCATAAGGATAACATTCTAAGTATACAAAGTGGACTAAAGAACTAATTCCCATTGCCTGTGAAAATATTCTTTGCCTCAGGAAGTCTTGACAAAACTCACGTCTCCATCCTTCTCAAAATCTAGTTGTATATATGTTTCCTAGAAAAGAAAAGGCTATAAGGAGCATGGGTGATAATCATGATTTTCATAAATTCCTATTCAATTGCATTTCTGCCTGCTGCTCAAAATAATCATAATGCTCTTCTGATGAGACATATGCTTCTTATTCCAACTACATCTGAAAAGACATTCATTTGAAGATCATGAGATAGTAATGAATACATCTTAATCTATTATTTATGGCCCTTTACCAGATACTTAAGGCATCATAGGAGA
Organism: Vidua chalybeata; assembly: GCF_026979565.1. Taxonomy (NCBI): domain Eukaryota; kingdom Metazoa; phylum Chordata; class Aves; order Passeriformes; family Viduidae; genus Vidua; species Vidua chalybeata. Next base: position 94,644,948 of record NC_071531.1, read on the forward strand.
TGTTTGCACATATATTTCATTATTAATTGATCAGTCATTATGTATGCATGAAGCAGTTGTAATAGGGATTTTTTTATTTTCATTTATTTGTACAAATTACAGATGTTTTAAAAAAAAATTTTAAAGGTTTTGGTTTTCTAAAAAGTAGTGCTTAAACCAAAATGTTTTAGTATGTTTCCTTGTCTATATGGAACATTCTCTGTGCTCCAGCTGTTAATTTTTGTTGCTGGATGCTGTAACCTATGAGAAAGATTTTTTTTTTTTATTTCATTTGTAAGAAATGTCTAATTAAAAAAATGCCATCTTTCTCAGTATACATCAGAAATACATATATTATCATAAGTACCTCTAAAGTAATTTTTTAAAATTTTGTGGGTTACACAATACAAAATAAATGAATAAAAATATAAACTGAAAAAAACTAGGGAAATTCACCTATGGAAAAAAACATATTGCCATATTGTTCCTAATTTCCATTCGGGTTTTGTTTCATAATGTAAATATCTGGTTTACTCTAAAGCTAACATTTCTTTGATACATCTTCTCATTCTCTTATTTTTATTGTATCTTTTTAGTATCTTTTAGTTAATATCTTGGTAATGCTTTGGTTTAAGACATTTTGTTTGGCAGCCAGGTAATCAATCAGATGGATGTCTTATCCATCAAACACTGAGTGAAAGACCTTTGATTAGTAAAGACCTTTGATTTAAGGCATTGATTAAAGCCGTTGCCTAAGCAGATCAAGTAAAACTTTTGAGGAATTAGAGCACATAGAAGAAATTTCCAGTGAACAAAAAAAGACATGCACTTGCACATGTCCAGCTGTGAACAGAGGTGATGGTAACTGTCCTCTTCAGTCACTTCCCAATCTTGATTTTCCCACCCTAAGTCTCTCCTGCTCTACTCCTCTCCCATTTCAGTGCCCCTCTGCTTTTCTGGGTTGACAGCTACATCCCTTCTCCTCACAAATCCACTCTGGCTAAAAGGAAAATTCTGTCTTAAATCTCCTGTACCAAGATCTATGCTCTTCCAATTGCCAACCTACCCCAGAGTATTTCCTATCTGACTTTCCTCAGTCTCCTCATTTTCAGCTGTGCTCCTTCTGCCCTCAGCCACACATACCGAGCCCTGAGGTATCCTACTTGTGGCTTTTCCTCTTGCCAGCCAGAGGCTGCCATGGCTTGTGCTCTACTTCCACCTCTTTGTGTGCACATGTAGCGGCATGCTGTTAGACAGCTGAATCTGCACTGCTGCATTGCTGTCCTTGTGGAAGGAAAGGGACAGTGTTTGGTCTGGCAGGAATTTCAGAAACCTGGATAAATATGTTGGCTAAATAACAGAAGCAGGCTAAATGCAGGCTGCATTTATCAAATGTTTTTGTAGATAGGGAAAGAATGGAAAATTGTAACCCTAAGCCAGGCTCTTTTCCCTCACATTTTAATAATAAAATTTACAAAGAAGCTTGTTTAAAAATATTTTAAAACAGCAAATGAGTTCTGTTCTCAGTGTTGTTCATGTTACTTTGCCTCAGAAATAACAGAACCCCATGAAGACTGTTAGTGGGACATGACCAAATTTGCCTATTAATGCATAGTTACATGAAGATTAATAAGCTGCCAAAATGAGTAGATTCTACATGGTTGGGCCATGATCAGAATAACTATAAAGGGAATTTTTACTCTGATAAAAAAGCTTATAACTTTCACAGAGAAATAGAAATGCCAACAGAAGAGAAGGTCCTGAGTAGCAGATAGAGAGCAGCTTGGAATCTTAATGCTTCTTTTAGGGGATCTCTTCTCACTGTTGTGCCTCAAACTCCATTGACATTTCTATTGCAAGTTCATTCTTGCTTACTTCTCTCAATGTACTTTTAAATCAGACCCTTATTACTCTTTGATTCTGTTTCCATATTTAGTTTCTCATCTCAGTTTAATCATACTGCTTCATACACATGAAAATTAGTTGACTGATGTTGCAGGGAAGAATTTTTCCACTCTGTCTTTATGGCCTAGAGTTTAGGAATTGATTTGTTGACTCTTCCACCTATGGAGGATTCTGCAATATCACTGCCTTCTTGGAATAAAAGCATTTTCAGCTTGTAGGGTGCTGTTTCTGGAAGTCTGTAGAAAACTACAAAGGGTTTATAAAAGGCAACTATTAAGGTTATCACCAGAGCTTTAAGATAGCTAGGCAGAAAACAACTTATAAATTTTTCAGTGCTAATGCAAAAGTGGTGGCAAATTCTATATCAAGATTGCCCAAACCCTTCCACTGCCAAATGTTTCTCTATTGTTTACAGCAGAATTTTGACAATTATTTGGGATAGTATTATTTCCCAATATTTTTTCAGCCATATTGTAAGCAATTAAAAAATAATTTCCATTCATCTTACTTTTGAAAAATTTCAGCACATTTTTATCTAGGAGAGAGGTTTAATGATATGAAAAAGACTAGAAGATCACAGGAATATACACTTAATTCTCTCCATCTTTTTAAAGTAAATAAATATTAAAAGTGTGATTGGTATCATCGTTTTTTATAATGACAAAATTGTGTGTATTTGCCTTACATATGAAACGGCTCATTATTAAGTTAATAAACAGGGGGAGTGCAGCTTGTATTTTTTAGCCATATGGAAGCAGTGCAAGAGCTATTTAGGTAACTCAGTAGGTTAAAACAATTACAATACACTTCATAAATCACAAGCAAACAAGATATTTTAGGGAAGGAGCGTGACGGATGAGGTCACCAGATATACAATATGTCATTTAGGTAACTTAGGCCCATATTTTTCCCATAATGTAGTAGATGAACTCATTAGTTAGAATGAAAAACAGTAAGAAGGAGGCATCTGGCTTCCAACTGCCTGTTTCTGACAGGGTTAAGATCACTAGATCTAGTAATGATTCTGCTTTGTCTACTGACATGGCCTTGTGCTGTAGAAAACTGATGAGGTTTGCTGAAAATTTAGTGTCTTACTGTCACAGTGTTAGAATCTGGACAAATGCAATCAGTTTTGACTTTGCTTCTGTTCATGTTTACCATTCTGCTAGGTTGCTTTAAGAGTTTAGGATTTTTGTAAAATAATAGATGTTTCTGGTTTAAGATTTTTCAAAATCACTTTATGAATCATTATTTATTTCTGCATTCAGAAGGCAACAGAAGTGCTAGGACATGATGTAAAAGAATATGGAACAGAACTTACAGATATCCAGTTTTATAACTAAAACTGATTGGGCTTTGTGACCTATGCTAAGGAGTTTACAATTTACATAAAATAATACTAGTAATAATAATAATAATACTGATCAATAAGGTCTTATAATACATCTTTTCACCCATATTTATGTGGATTTCACATATCCTAATTTGTTAGGATTCTTACCTGAAAGGTATTTAAGAAGTCTTATCAGTTCTTAATTTATTTTTTCTTAAGGTGCAAAATGTAAATTGGACCTTTTAAAGCCTTATTCATTTAGCTTGTTTGATGTTTTAAAATGAGAGTTAATGCATTCTACTTAGTAGTTTTTAGATATTGTTATTCATAGTCATAAATCAGCCTGAGCTGAATTGACTTAGTGTAGATATTTGTATTAGGTATTGGAGGCACAGCAAAAAAAAAAAAAAGATACAAATCTGATTTTTGTGTAAATCAAGTGTCCATACAATTTCCTGAATTTACAATGACTTCCTTTGATATTTTTGCCCTAAATCCTTTTAAATTAGTGTTATGTACTTTATAATATGTCATACTGAAATTTTATGTCCACAAATATGATTTTACTTCCATTTTTAGCATCAAATGACGCAGGCCTCCCAGCATTTTATTTTCATTTGGGAACAAAGGTTTGCAAGTCACCTGCTGATTAATTAAGTACAGTCCTATTTATAGCATCTCAAGATTAGTTCTATTTTTTAACTTGCTATGCTGATTGGAAGGCTTCTCTATAAGCTTAATTATATATTGATGACTGTCACTTTCCAAACTAAAATTTATTAATGGAGAGTTTGCACTGTTTTTCTTGTGCCAACCCTTCCATCATTTTTTTTTTCAAATTGTGATATCTGTTGTATAACTTCTCAGTATTAGTTTGGCCAGACTATGTCAGCCAAACTCTTTTCAGCAACAGTGGATTGCTAGGTATCTCCATAGTGGCACTTCCACATTTATCAAATATAAAGGCATACACAGTATTCCATAAATGAATCCTTCCAAAGCCTTCTATAATGCTGTTAATGCTTAGCTGTTGCAGGAACTATTTATTCAAAAAAGTTTGGAGCCACATTTTCCTTTTTTGTAAGAGTATTGTATTGGTAACTAAATAGTTACCCATTAATTGATGTATCCAAATCCTTCTCTTCAGTCATTTACCAAAGATGAATTCTAGTTATAATAGGAAGCTCTGTGATCTTTACTAGATACAAAGCTTTTCACTATTAAATGTAATTTGCAGTTCTGCCATAATGCCTTCTTATAATCCTGCTTCTGTGGCCATCAGTTGTACCTCATAATTTTGTCATCTGCAAATTTCGCCACAATGTTTTTACCTGAAATCTTTATTCAAAATTTGAACAAAATAGCTCCCATGGTAGTTTTTCTCAGTGTGATAGGCTTTTCTTTTCTTTTGAAAGTAACTGATGGCTCCTTCTTAGCCAGTTTCTTTTCCCACACTCTAATTATTTCCAGGGTCTCATGACTAAATTGCAATCTGTTGTGACAACCCCAGCTTTACTAAATTTACAATATTGACCCTTACTTTCTCTGAACAATAAGTATTAAAAAGGCTCATTTAAGAAAGCCATTTTGAAAATTCATCTCACTGCATTCCATTACTGTTCTTTACTCCAAAATAAATCCTGAAATCTTGCTTTCTGTTGAAGGTTTGCAGTTGTCCAGATATTTTTTTTTCCTATCTCTTAAAAAGAGAAACCTTGTATGGTTTTCCCCAGTAATGTGTTATTATCTCCAGTCATTTGTTTGGCAAAAATGCCAAACAAATCATTTCATTACAACAGATTTTAATGTGTTGTGTCTTCTGGTTTACTCAAGGTAGTTGACTTTCCACAACTGTATTTCCAACACGTTTTCTGTTCAGCATTGTTGACCTTAATGGAGATTGAGGTTGGATGTAACCTAACTTCACCATGTAGTGGACTATCGTCTCTTTTCAGTGCCCTCTTTTCATTTGCATAATAATGGAGCCTTATGCCATTTTATTCACCATATATTTCATGGGCAACAACCTGCTTTACTGACTGTCCAGTACTAATCTTCCCTTCAGTTGAGAAGTGTTATCTTTGTATGGATGGAGTTTAAAGAGGCAAGCAGAAAATTCATTAGCATCATTCTGTGGATCAGATGTCTTTCTGTGCCAAATATAGGCAGTACTAAGTAGATAGGGATCTTTTTGCTTCCTGACCTGGCAGATGCTAAATGCATTTGATGCAGCTCATAAATCCAGTTTCTACTTCCTGCTTCACAAAGAAGAGCTCATATCTATTTGATAAGATGCATTTAAGGCACTTAAGAGAAAAAGAAGGAAGTGGCTTCAGTGTTTATGGCTGTTAAAAGAAGAAAACAATGCTCCTTTATAATGGGTGATTCTGCTTCATCTTTTTAAAAGCCTCTTCTGTTCTTTCTTAATACTTGTACATATGCAGAGGTTTACATGACCATTAGTTCAAACACATAAATAATCTCTTACAGATTTTTTTTTATGTGCACATGCATGTACCCACACTTATGCCCATATGCTAAATAGGTATTTTTTACCTGACTGTACTGAAAAATCGACAGAGAGTTATGAGATTGTTATTAAAGTCACATATCTGAAGCACTTTTTTTGGTAACAGAGCTTCATTCAAATACATTATAAAATATTTCCCATAATATCTAAACCACTATATCAGAGCCATTAAAAAAATGTTCTTATTTCAAAATAGGACAGCTGAATTTTATAATCAAGACAAGTAATCTAATGAAAATAATGTAGTTTTAAAATAAACCAGGAAAGCATTTTGTCAATAAAAATAAGCCCCAGTTTGTTTCTCTCTAACCAAAATTATGAATATATAAGTTACTCACAACTGTAGCTGACTTTTGTCGAAGCATAGCAAATTACTGATATTTAATAGAGATTTTGTGTCTGTTTCACTGAAGTAATTAATAGAGGTACGGTCTTCTCAGTTACAAGATTCTGCAGAATCCTTCTCAATCTGGAAATGTTCCAAACTCAACAGATTTCACTTGCCTATCTCTATGAAGCTGTATTTATTTTGTTCATTATTTTTTCCTGAATTACAGAATTTTACCTTTTGTGGAAAAAGAAGACGTATCTAATAATTAATAATAACACCTGTTTTTTTTCCTTCATGTATAAATTAATCTGTATTCAGTGAAATATGTTGTAGAAATATGTATAATACACATTTTAAACAAAACACAAAGCAAACAAATGGTCTAGCAGTTTTCTTTTGAATGTAAACTTAATATTTGATGACAACAATACAAAAGTAAATTTTACAGTAATCCAAAAGCATAAGTGATTGCAATTTTCCCTTCTAGTAGACTCAAGGATCATACAGTTCTGCAGTTGATAGGTTATAATTCTTAGTGTTGTTTTTGCTGGCAGTATTTTGCTGTTTAATTACCGTGTGAGTAGTGGATTGTAGTTTCTAAATGTCACTGAGTTTGTATAATGTGATTTTGGGCTCCCTCTTCCAAGTCTGTCTATATGCCAAAGAGATGTTAAAGGTAAAATGTTTTGTATGTAGAATGAGTTTTTAAGGTTTAAAATACCATTATTTGTGACCTTTCTAACACATTTCTGTCATATAAAACCTTATGATCATATTTTATGGGAAAATATCAAACTAAATTTTGTTTATAATCTCTATTTCACTGCAGAGACACCAACTGTATTTCCAGAAAATATCAAAGATAAAGAAACACCAACACCAGTTGAAGATATTCAGCTGGAAAGTTCTATTCCTCATACAGATTCTGGAATTGGAGATGAACAGATGCCCAATATTTTGAATGGGACAGACTTGGATACCAGCACAGGTCCTGACGCTATGAGTGAGCTGTTGTCTACTTTGTCTTCAGAAGTGAAGAAATCTCAGGAGAGTTTAACAGAAAGCCCCAGTGAAATTCTGAAACCTGCATCGTCAATATCCAGTATCAGCCAAAGTAAAGGAATCAATGTCAAAGAAATACTGAAAAGTCTTGTGGCAGCCCCTGTTGAAATTGCAGAATGTGGCCCAGATCCAATCCCTTACCCAGACCCTGCACTGAAGAGAGAAGCTCAGGCTATTCTTCCCATGCAGTTTCACTCATTTGACAGGTATATGGTTGGATTCATTATTTTATATTGATGTAATTCAGAAGTTTGAAGGATTTTTATTTCTTCAAGAAGGTTATGCTATGATTGGTTGGTATTACAGTGTGTTAAAAACAACTGCCCTATGTCTCCCTTTCTGCATTACCAACAGACCACATAGCATAGACAAAAGTAATTCACCTTGTATTTCTCTGTTAGCAGTGAATAAAACTCTATGAAGTACTTGGAAAACAGGCCTGTTGCAAACAAATATATGTGCAGTAAAATATTTTTTTCCATTAAGATGCTATTTTAGTGAGAAGGAGGAGGGGTAATAGTTGCTGATATAGAACAGATTGTTCAGAAATTGAGTAGAATATTCTTTCAAAGGCTTAAATCTTAATTGGATCCATCATTGAACTGTTTTCTGGTACTGAAATGCTTTGACCATGGCAAATTGTTTGCTTGGTCATGGTGGAAACCAGTTTCCTTTTAGGTCTTTAAACAGCAGAAGCTGTTAAAGCTCAGAGATTAGTGCTTAAAACTAAACTCGCAAACATTTCCACAAAGAGTCCTTTGTTGTTTTTTTTCTTGGGCTGTATCTTCCTAGTTTCTAATGAATATACTTGTCTTTAAATGTCCAGTCCCTCTCAGTCATCCCGAACATAGCAATTGTGCTCTTTTGGAATTCTCAGATCTTTCCAGAAGTGTTGTCTCATCCATTGTGAGTTTAGACCTAAGTCATGTGAGTGTTGATGATGCTGTATTTTACATCCTTTCAGTTTCTTCATAAAAATATTTTTAAATGTTAAAAATTGAATCAAGGCTTAAAGACAGTTTAAGGCATGTCTTGAAAACTTAAAAGTATATTAGTTTATCAGACAGGTACAGGTAAAGTTCAGGCAAGTAAAATATTGAAGGAAATAAAAAAAATAAGGCTGAAAAGAGTTATATTGTGATTTATGAGGAAAAAAAATCTATATTTACAGAAAACCTGCAAAAATATCATAAATATCTTCATGAAGTCTTAAATAATATTCAGGGTTTTCAACAGAACATAAAGTGCAAGATATGTCAGAATTTTAGAAAAAATCCGATGTCTTTTTGTCTCTCCATATATAAATACTGAGGCTACTTTTTTAAAATAATTCTATTAATTATCAGATAGTTTCTGTTGTAAGAAAGAAAATTTACCACAATAGGAAAAGTGGAATATTCTTTAGAAGCAACGACTATATTCCTTATATATACATATAAAATATATATGTTCTTTAAGTCTTAAGACTTTTCTAGAGAAAGCTCATTTAAGAGCTTTTTCATTAAGATGATTTTTTTTAGTTCATCAATCTGCGTATTTTTATTTTAGATTGATTTCATTATGAAGTGAAAAATATTTTTTTCTTCCTATACAGTTAAGAATATTTCCTTATCCTTTGTGAGGAACCACCATATTCCAGAATGCATTCTTGTACATTAAGCAGTATAAAACATCATGCTACATGTACAAATGTACACCTACATGCTACATATACACCTAAACTGTAAACACCAAAAAGGTTACATTTCTACCTGGGTTAATAAGAAAAAAATTTCATCCAGAGAGCTGTAGTTGATTCACACAATGCCAGACACCTAAACTAAAAAAGAGCATATCATCTCATGAGATGTCTTTGTCATTGTTAGAGGGAACTTGACATCAAGGTGATTGAAGACATTAATTTTATTGTGCATTTCTAAATTATAGCTCTATAAGAAAGCACTAAAAACTCCAAGGGCCTGCAGTCGGTTGGCCATAACCTTTATTTAATTCGAGCACGTCCGTTTATTGTTCTTGCAACAATGTGACTGATTGTACCTTTTTAACATCATTAGTAGTAGTAGATAATATAGAATTATAGAATTCTTTAAGAGATGCCTCATGTCTAGAGCTTATAATTTTTGATAGATATTCATACATAATAAGTTTAGCAGCTAGTGAGTTTAGTGGTTTGTTTTTTTCCCTGACCTGTTACCCTACTGACCAAATTTAATGATTTCCTGTAAAAAGTGCACTGCTGTGTTTGTATCTTTTTGTATCTGTGTTTGCATACGTTCTACATGTCAGCCTTTGGAATTGTTCACTTCTTCAGAGAAAAAAAAAAAGGAGGTAATGGGTGACGTTTGGGCAAAATAATTCACTTTAACATCATTTTGGTGGTTTTTTTTTTTTTTTTTCCCTTAAATATATGATTCTGCTCTCTGATTTTGGTGAGTGAGGTAGATGATGGATTTTATTATAACCAACAACTGTGAAGGGAAAAACGACAGGTTGAGGCAAATCCAGCAGATTGGGAAATATTACATTCTTTTATCCAACTAAACAAATGTTTTTGAACTGTGGCCATCTTGATAAAAATACAGGTGGTCTTAGCCCATCAACTAAGACCTCAACTGACTGGTTCCACTCCATGGCTGCATTATAGAATGATGCCCATTGTTCAAGCAAGTATTCCTGTGTGCAGATTGTTCATATTGCCAGAGTACCTACTTGACCACTGTGAACAATCTTTGGAGGTAAATATAGGTGATGGTATCACTTTTCCAAATTATGAAGGTGGAACAGATTCAGATCCTGACCCTATAACTTTTTGTGGGGGGATGAAACAAGGGTTAGGGAGAAAAAACTTTGAATAGTATATTGAAATAATAACTGAACAAATTTAAGTATTAATTGACAAAGCAGCATGCATTTTACCTAGTAGTGATTTCTGAACATTTTATTTCCTGTAGTATCCCAATAAATATTGAAAAACTGAAAAGAAATTACAGCAGGATTGTCTTTCCATATTTGCTCATGTAAACAAAATTGTGTTTACTAATATAAAATAACAGTTAAATAAGATAATTTTTTTTAAGCTAAAACTATGCCTGTAAACTATATTTCTGTAGGATCTTATCTTGCTGTAGTTTATGCAGCTTTTGGTACTTCACTGAGAAATGTGGCTATTGGTCATCTTTATTGTCCCTGGGGAGAACTATGAGCAATGGAGTATATTGTTTTGTCAGGTTCTATTTGTTTCAGGTTTTATAAAATAAGCACAATGGTTCCACATTTATAAGCAAATCTAGGTTAGAGAAATGTATTTTTTACATTAATCTGGTGATATTCTTAGTCCTTTTGAGGGTAGTTTTTTGTTTGTTTGCATTTGCCTAGCAAAAGAACAGTTTAGGTAATTTTCTTTTATTATGATCATGGATGAAGGTAAACACCGTGTAAACTCCTGTAAATAGAATTGAACTTGAGAACTATATTTTAGCATTGAATATGATGTGTTTTGCTCTGCATGTTATTTTAATTGTACATTGCTAATATGTCTGTAAGAGTCATTTTGTATCAGGCTACCGCGTATTCTCCCGTGGAATTTGCGCAGTCGTAAATGAAACATAAAAGCAGAAAAAGCGCCCAGCATGTTTTATCAAATGGGAGCTGTGAGTAGCTAATGTATGCAGCAGTTCAAGTGCTATCAAATGTAAATGATGAGGTGATATTGATGAAAGGAGGGGATTGAGGTCTCGGGGGGCGCTGATGACGGATTGAACAGAAGCGGCCTTGCGCCGCACGTAACTCAAGTCTGCCGTCTTCACCACTCAAAGCCGTAATGGGAGGTGGCAGTCTGAAATGAGTTGCCACGGCAAAGAGTATTATTTTTGAAATGCTTTCACACAAATCACTAGGCCCTGCATACAACTTAGTTTCATGCTTTAATGTCATCAGGAGGCACAAATTGGTGTGTCTAATTGTTTGCCACCTGCCAGCAAAATGAGCTGCCAGGCAGCCAGACGGGTTTGATTGTCTGTCAGCTCTTCAATAGATTGAGAGTGACAACATCAAAAATTTCACTTCAAACTCTGAAGCTTTGAGCAGCTTTTCAGAGACCTCTTCCCCACAAGTGCTTCTGGACAACTGCATTTTTCAATTAGTTTTCAATATATTGCTGCCTTCTGCCTCATCTGTCTTAAGGTAGCTGTAATTACATTATGAGCTATATAAACAGATTTCTGGGACACAAGAGCCTGGATCCTCAAAGTTATGACATGTCTTTTAATGTCAGACTGAATTTCTTGAAAATGGCATCCAGGTTGACATTTTTAGAAGCAAACACAAGGGGTGATTTCTCCTAGATTTGCGACTAATGGAGCATAACTCACCAATAATTCCTTTTTGCCTTCTCATCTTCTGTCTGACAAAATTCAGTCCCTCTTATTGATTTTTAGGGTTTGGGGATTTCTTGTTTCTTTTTTTTTTTGGTCAATTTGCATTGGTCCCACTAGATGCAACCTAGATCATTACAGATTTTGAATTTGTTTGTGATTCTACTCAGTATTGCATTTTGAAGCTTACACTTCACTCTCTACTTTTTTCTAGTAGTAATTTCTTAGATGGATGTTATTATTGAAATTGAGAGTGTTTGTGGCTTTGTGTCTCATTATTTTTTCAAATTGAGGTGATTTACATTTATTTTCTGTTCTTAGAATTATTTCAATTGGAAGAATGGTTGCATAAGCAGAAAATCTTGAGTTCCTAGAAATTAAAAGAGCAGGGTTTTTTTGCTGCTATTAAAGATGTGATTCCCTTTTAATCCATTATAATTTCACAAATTGGAAGATTATGGGTTTGCTTAGTTTACATACTTGGTGAAGTCTTTAGGAACATATTTGAGAATATTTTGGAGAACATATCTTTAAAGTACTTAGTTCTGATTTTTGCAGTTTGTTTTCTTATTTTTTTTTCCCTGACAGAAGGACCTTGGGGCCAATTTTAAAGGTGCTAGAAAAAGTGGACACTTGTGAGATCCAGTCAGGTCTCATACATGTCCTTCCCATTAATACAGAGACAGGAGGTCTTCAAAAATATGATTAATTTTATGTAGGTATGCTATATTTAGAAGAATTACTCAGAGAAACTCTGTTTTGCTAGAATACAGCGATGGGGTGTGTTTTATATTTTTTGTTTTTTTCTTTTATAGTTAGCTGATAGAATGGGAAAAGACAGAACTGTGAGAGAAGATGCAGTGAAGGTTCAAATAGAGAGGTTCAATGTCTATCTGTTGTATGATTTCCCACCTTTGGGATGCAGGCATCATTGGTATGCAGTGGTCTACTAAGTCATTTAATTAGGAGGCCATATTTCTGTTAGAGTCATTAGATTCTCCAAATGATGATTGCTGAAAAATAGATTTTATTTTCCTGAAGTCTTATTAAAAATTTGTCGTTAATAAATACCTTTTAATCTTCTCCCCACAAAAATAGTTACTTTTAAAAGTTGATTACAAATAATTGAAGAAAAATAGAGCAACCTTCCCATGAATCAAGAAGGGCCAGGTACAGGTGTTGTCTGTTCTGTTCTTAGGCACTGCATTCCCCATTACTTTGGCTGTCACAATAGTATGTGAACGTGTGAATGAAAAAGCTAATCAGTAGTGTGGGAATTAAAGGACTCATCTGGTTGCAGTTGACTCAAGGTAATTTTCATTATCTTTGTGCAGTGGAGACTGGTCCAAAGAAACTACTAGACAGCTTCTCTAGAATATATTTTTCTAAGGTAGCAGAAAAAATACACTCCAGAGAATGAAGTATGGTTTCAGATACTGTTAGAGAAGAGGGCTGAAGTTGCATTGTCTGTATTCCTAGAAGAGTGCCTTAGTCACTCATTTAGTAAGTATAATAAAAGACAAAGGGAAAGCTCATTGCCACCTCAGCTGTTTGTTTAGAAAAAAAAATCATTTTAAATTTATGAATAGGTTCAAGTCAACCAAAATTGGGTATATTAACCCCCAATTTATTTTCATCAAGCCGTAATCATATTCCCCATATCTATCATTTAGCAATCTATACACAGGTAGCTCTTTCAAAACACCTGTTATCACCTGTGTAATGTGAGACTTTTCATATTCATGGAACTGTATCTGGCCTGAAGTTGATGAGGAGAAACCAGCATCTTTCTACTCTCTAACATAATTCACTTGCTATATAGATGAAAATTGTACTGCATATTTGTCTTGCTGTTTATCCCTATCTGCCTTCTTTTACAGGACTGATTGTAGCTTTTTAGCCTTTTTTTTTCAGCATATATACAGGATTAGGTTCCTCACCTATATATTTATTATATATATTTATTTATACCACATTGATTGTCACTTTGCATTTTTTTTTCTAAATCTGATGATGTTCCTGACATTTAACACATAACATACTCACTTAGATTCTATTCACTTTCCTCAAACTTATTAAACTTCCAGTATTTCTCATTTCTCTGTTTAGCCAAGACCATTAATCTTTCCAAATAATTAGCTTTTATATCTTTTAATGTTTTCCTTGTTTCTTGTCAGTATTTTAGATCATTTTAGATGCTTCAGGTAATTTATCCTGGATGCAAAGGATGGGATTTCTTTATGAATAAATACTTCTCTGTTTGATCCAAGATTGAGGATCAAGGGTCATCATGTCCTTGACCTAAAACCACATGTGAGATGATTTGCTTTCTTCTAGTTAGAAACAAGCAATTTTTGTTTCGTACATTAGAATCATTTCATGTACATTGAGATTTGGAGGTTTTGGTGCATGTGTGGTATCAAATGATTGAAAGAATGCATAATACATGGATATTCACTGCTAATATTTAATTTGCATAACTCCCTATAATTACATCCTTTTGTGAACCTTCCATATCTCTTCTACAACTCGTGTGTATACCTCACAGTTTTTTAATCCCCTTTTTTTTCCCCATGGCTATTTACTCTGAGTTAAACCTTTCCTCCTTGGTATCAGATGTATCTTCTCTTAATGCAGTCAGCCTAATAGAAGGTTGTTTAAAGTAGGATTCAGAATGTGTTGCTAGTACATAGTAACATTGCAGGCTCAGATCGGAGTCTGGGGGTGAAATTGGAAAGAACAGGGGGTAAACAACAATATAAATGTTTCATAAGGCACTAGATATGCACCGAGATATGGCCAATATAAATAACTTTTAGAGAAGAAATATTAAGCTTTCTTTTCAGAGATTAAGTTAATCTAGCTGTAGGAACAAGGTAGCGTGTAATACAGCAGACAAATTGCCACCCACTTTCTAATGTGATTTCTTCTGAAACCTCTGAAGTTGCTGTCTGACACAGAGCAATTTTATAAAGAACTTGCCTGAAGTCTGTACTGCCTTTTGAAGAACACTTGAAAAATCCTCATGCTTTCTGCTGCTGTGGGGGAGGAGAAGAGGAGCAAGAATATTAATTCAGCCTTAAGAGGTTTCACATATCCCACAGGAGAGTAAAGGAGAGTAAAGTGATTCTAATTTAATTGCTGCTGCTCAGATAGGTAGCTCAAGACATCCAGTATTGAAGGCTTATCTCTGACCTTCATGTTGACCACAGTGATTAAGTTGGAAAGCCTTTAAATTTTAAAATGGAGAAGACATATAGGATGTAATTCGCAGAGAAAGAGAAAATATAGAGCTGCATAATTCGTGTCTCACCAGCACTGTGTAGCTAAATATTTAAGTAAAGTCAATTTGAGAAAATGGTGGGTTTTTTTTTTAATTTCCATTTTCTCTTTTTGCATTTCAATGCATTAATGATATTATTTTCTATTTAGTTGTTTCATGCAAATTTCTAAACCCCAGAAGAATCCAGTAGCTATATGCTGAGGTTATTTAATAAATGAGCAGTGCATAAATAGTATGTGGGTTGAATCAACAACACTCATCTTAAGCATGATATGAATTATGATGACTTCAGGCTCAGTTTTAAAACTGGTAAAGGACACTCAGAGTAAAGGAACAGTGATTAGGACCCACAGGTATATTTAGAATTGAAAACCACACAACGAACACAGAAATAAAATCCGTTGCTACAGAAAATTGCTACTAATTTTTTGCTGTCTAAATCATAGGGAATCATTTGAGACCATGATGATGTGATTCAGACAACTGTGGGCCAGTTTGGAATATTTAGGGAGTCTGAAATATGTTTTACAAAGCAAGGCCTAAAATGAATTACAGAAGTGTATATAACCTTTTCTTCTAGTCTGTAGATTTCTGTACCTTCATGAAAGAAAAAACTGAATGCCTGACAGGTACATGCAAAGCATGTATCACAGTAAATTCATTCCTCAAATCTTATTATGCTCAAGTATAATACTTCTTTCATAAGTCTGATTTTTTTTTTTTTACTGTTTTCACTGCATGTGCTATTGGAGTGGTTAGATTGATTAAAAGAAGAGTTTCTTTACTTGAAGGGCAGTCATTCTCTTTCACCTTTCTTGTTCTGCTGTACCTCTTATTGTTTAGCACATTTTTGACCACTCTGTTGTGTTGTTCATACAGTTTTTCTGTCTGCTTCCTCTAGTTGTCATTCTGTATTCGCTCACTGTAGTTTGTTTTATCAATAGGAATGAGATATTTTGACAAGGTCACCATGTATGGCATGTCAGAAAGCTGCATTTTCTTTCAGTCTGGGATGATGTCATTTCACTGATTTTCCCTATCCTTATGGTAGAGAAGTTTCTGTTGATATTTCTTGATAATTTGTTATTTAATAGAACCTGACCTATCCTAATGTGGTGATTTACACATACAAAACAATGGCAGCTATGTGTAGAGCATTATATCTGTGGGTTTTGGGAAGGGTTGTCCTCCTTGCTACAGAAGCTGTATTTCAGTTCTAAACTACACTCATTAGGGGTCCCTTCCAAATCAAACTGATCCTATTACATCTGGGAAATAAAGCTGACATATGTGGTCTTTGCTATGGAAACTTAGCTGACCTTTTGGACACTCTGAAAGACCACTGAACTGTTTAAATATGAGGAAAAAGACCTTGAATTTAGATTCATCTTTAGAAAAATAGTAGGAAAATATGAAATACTTCCACAGTGATTGTATTGCCAATTTAGTAGATACTAATGCCATGCTTTACATGAGGGGAAAATTGTCTTTGTGGACCTGCCAACAGCCTCTCTGTCCTTCCCAAGCTCTTTGAGTCATCACTCTTGACAGTTTTTGTCTGCAAGGTGATCTTGTGAAGCTACATGTTTGCCTGTGGTCTTGGTGACCTGATAATCCATGTGCCATTATAATAGGCCAGTCTAAGGTGCCTTTTCCTCCTGTGTCTTTCCTTCTTGTGCTCCAGCATAAAAATACTCCCACTCATTCTTTATTCACCCTTTCTATTGCAATTCTCTGCAAAGGCAGAGGGTAATGACAATAGTTTCCTTTTGAAATTAATATAATTGGGAAACACTCCCACCTAAGAAACAAGATTTAATTTCTTCTCATGTTTTTATGATGCTACAAGGACTTTGCTTTTGGGTACTTATTCAGTAGTATAACCCAAATTCAAATATTTGATTGAGGTATTAATTGAAATAGAGATCTTTGTATGTAGATTGGGGGTAGCTTTAGGAAATTTCATGGTGTTATGGAGCAGATCAATCTAACCCCTGTAGACCCAGATTTGTTCAGCTGTAGATGCTGCTAAGTAAACAGTTAATATAAGC
The DNA here is from genome assembly GCF_026979565.1 of Vidua chalybeata. Lineage (NCBI taxonomy): Eukaryota > Metazoa > Chordata > Aves > Passeriformes > Viduidae > Vidua > Vidua chalybeata. Next base: position 94,661,795 of record NC_071531.1, read on the forward strand.
CGTGATTGTAAGAGTATTAACTACAGACAAAAGCAATTATTTTAGGGTCACTTATCTTAATCAATAGCTGTTGCACTGTTCAAACTCATCTCCTCCTAATGTAAATGGACTGAGACAAAAACCTATGGACATGCCTAGACTTACCTCTCTAACAGTATGTGTTTCAGGGCAGGGGTAAGCTGTTGTTCAGAATGCAGAGACTTCAACTGTCAGCCCTCTAAAGAGAGTGAGGGAAAATATGCTTATGGATTGTTTTATACACTGTCACCCCTAGTCTTCAAAATCCAGGGAGACAGAGGATTTAGACATATAGGAACAAAGAACATTACCGTAAAATATTGTGCCACACCCTATGATTCATTATATGCCACCATATTTACACAGAAGTGCAACAAAACAGTTATTGAAGGAAGTTCTTGAGCAAAAAGTGGCCTTATCACCCTAAATAATTGGCTATACTTGCTCCTTTTTTTTTTTCCACAATGATTAAAGAAGAGTGTATCTGCTTAAACAGAAAATGTACACAATGATGAAAATATACTGTTCAATATTACACAAATATGATTTGTTATGATTTGCCAAACTGTTTTTCACTCAGGTTTGGCACTGGAACAGACTTTTAAGGAGAAGGAGGTTTTATAGATAAACATAAATATCAAAAAGAAAAATGTAAATATATTTTCTTTCACTATGAGAGCTTCCCACTGTTGAAAAAATATTGTGTCCAAAGAGCAAGTCTTCTGGTCTTCACACTTTAAAAAAACCCTAAGCGTGATTTCAAATTAGGTTAAAAAATGTTTGATATTATGTTGGATTTTGTGTATGAAAGCCCTGTTCTCCTCTTAAACGCTACAAATTCTCAAGAATGCTTTTTAAACCTCAGCAATATCAATACTGTGAAAGCAAATATTTATTGTGTTGCATTGTTGCTGTTCAATGTACATCATGTGCTATTGATTTAGATTAAGATGAAAGAAGGCTGAATCTAAAATGGTTTCTTAGTCATTTCTGTGAAAGACCGATATGTTCATGGTACTGAGGAATAACCTGCTGTGTGCAAATGTACAGATGAAAGGCAAAAATTTTGTTATTTTAGGTAACTTCATTAGGATCAACAAATTGACAGTCTTTATGACTGCATGCGTATAGACTTCTAGTCTGCTGGCATAATTTCTGACAGCTAACATTATCTTTGCAAATCTAGAACACATTGCAGTGTTATACTGTTGATAGCAGTGTTCTCAACATATTGAGATGGTAGAGTCTTTCCATTTTGTGGGTGTTGGAAGACAAATTGGGTTCTTCAGAGTCACATGAAGCTGCAGAATAAGCATAAGTATGGTTTTAGGGCCTGTTAACAGAGTTTTACCCTATTTCAGGAAGGTTAAGAAAATTTACAAAATTATGTATTTCTCAGCAGCCTAAACCCATCACAATCAAAACCTCTTCCTGGCTCCCTTGTGCAAGTATAGTAATCTGTTGTTTCTTTTTCCACAGGAGTGTGGTTGTACCAGTGAAAAAACCCCCTCCAGGCAGTCTGGCTGTTACCACCGTTGGAGCTGCCACAGCTGGGAGCGGGCTGCCACCGGGTAGTACACCTAATATATTTGCTGCAACAGGAGCTACACCAAAAAGTATGATTAATACAACAGGTATTGTCCTTAAATATTCTTGTGACCCTCATTTTGTCTTTGTTTTGTTACTTTTTGTGGTGTTTGGTTTTTAATCATCTTTGTGTTGCTGTTGTAGTTTCAAAATAAAACCTGGAAAGGTTCAACTTTGGCCATTATTAGAGACAGTGTTTTTTCTTGGTCTGTATTTATAATCTTTGATAGTGCACAATGGACTTACACAGCCTTAAATAAGTTTGTAAATAGCCTCAATATTGTTTTATAAGTGTTGCTTAGAATTGAAATGAGCTAACTTTTCTAGTACTCTGCAGTAGATGATGTTTATGTGATACATACCAATTAATCCCTCCTTATGTATCAAAGAAAATAGAGGCAAGTAGCAACTTAATAAACATATTGTAGATTGTAGAGGGTGAATAATTTGGACAATTACTATTTGTCAGTGAAAAATATGCTCTTTTTATAAGATTTTTTAGTAAGAAACTACTTAATTTAACTGAATTCATGCCTTACCAGTAGTTGTTTCTTGTGACCTATAGAAGGAGGACTAGACCTTCTTTTAAAATTATTTTTAATACTAGTAATGGGATTCTGTATCATGAAGGAGCCTCTTGACAGTGGAGATTGGTTTCCATTGATCAAAGAATCCTTACGGAGAGCAATGGATATTTAACTTAAACTCCTTTGAAGTATCTGGCTATAGTGTCTTTTCTTTCTAAAAAAAGCAAAAGTACTTGAGAGAAGAGCTCTCTTCAAGGATAACACAACTTCAGTCAAGGGTTGAGAATGTGAAAATCTCTCTGGGGTTGCAGCAAACAGAAGGGGATGCTTTTGGCATCCTTCTGCTTTATGGAGTACTATGAGTTCTTTTTTTTTTTTCTTTCCTTTTGCACATTACCTTTAATACCTGGTAATAGAACTTTGATTTTTCTAAGGATAAAAACAAAAAGAGCTTAAAATCTAACTTTCCTGAGGAATGAATACTCTGAATAATGTTATTGCTTCTCTCAACAGTCCATTTGTGTTGAGACTTGTGTTAATTTTGAATGGATTTCCTTTCAGGTATTCTTATGACGTGCAAAAAATATCTTGCACTGGAAACCTTGTTTCCCAAATGATACGGAATAGTAGTGAGCTTTTCGGTCTTCTTACAGATTAAATATCTGAACTATTTTGGCTGGAATGTAGTAGCCCTTGTTTATAAGTAATTGCATTTTAAAATCAGTTATTTCCCCAATACTGTTCTTAGTAGAGGGCAGTATTGCAGAAGCCATGGTACATTCACTGTGGATTAAAGGTTTCTTTTTTTTATTTATGCAATTGTTTTTGATCCTAATCTATGGATTAGCTTGATTAAATGAAAAGTACTGATTTAATGGAATTTCAGCAAGTGTGAAGTTTAATTAGAGCTATATATGTACTGAATTCTGTAGTAAAGCATTATATGAAGATTTGAATTTAAGATTTAAGTTTCATATTAACATTTTAGAAATGCTAAACATATTAATGACAGTTAAAAGTAATATCACATTGAAAATATTTAAATAAATATTAGATTAAAATACTCATTTTGCCATTTTTAATTAAACCACATCTATGACAGTCAAAACAGTGACTCATGTATGTCAATTTTTGAGACATACAGACTATCTAAAAACTTTCTGGTTTATATAATTTTAATCTATGAAATATCTATAATATTAATTATTTTAAAGTAGTGTATATAATTTAAATGAACAGCACCATTTTTAAAAAATTTGCTAGAAAGGAAATAGAATGCAATTTCTTGGAAACACTAGATGTCCCCCCAAACCTATTTACAAGTATGTCACAGATACTCTAGAAATACATATAGAAATAGTTATATCTATGTGATGGGTAGCACAATCTATAAGGCATAGTCTGTGCTGGACTTAGGTGAAAGTTGTTTTTTTTTTCAGTTATTCATGGGTTATATTTGGTGTTTACATTCCATCTGCCATTGCTGTCACAGTGAATGTCATGTCATGACTTAATGAGATGTATGTTACTGAAGTCCTTTAGTGCTGTGAATGCATCTTTGGGGAAATAAGTTTTCTTCCTTCATCTTTTTATGCAAGAAACTGGCTTTATAGTTTCTTAGACTGGATTTTTGTAATTCATATCCTGATTCTTAATCCAATAGTTCTAGGTCTGTTAGATGTTAGATCTTCTGAAAGTTTAGCTGATTGAACTTAGCAACTGCATTTTTAAACAAGCATAATGAAGAAAATTTCATTTTGGAAGGAAAAGGGACAATAAAAATAAATATTTTATATACAATAAAATGAAACAATAAATATATATATATGAATAAAATATGTAAATAAATACAAAAATGCATACACAGAGAACTATATACATGTGAAGTCTTAATCTTTCTTAAAATATTCTATTCTCAGTTAAGTTGCTGTGATTCCTAGCTTGGAAGAGATAGCCTACCTTATATTTTTGTGTTTCTCAGTGTGTTTGAGTACATTTCAAATTTGTATTTAATCCAAGTCAGATCACACAGTGTAAACCACAATCCATCTTATTTTAAAAAACTGCCTAAATCAGTTCCTAATCTAAATCCTGAACCTCACCAGCTACTTTAGTGTCAGCAAGCCCAGTAAATCCTGCTTGCATTTTGATAGTGTTTTTAATTTAAATGTTCTTAAATTATCTAGTCAAAATTCCAATCTTTACTTTCCTTTATCAGTAAAAAAATAGCTAAAGACAAATTGGAAAAAAAAAATTGTTCCTGCTGCCAGAGTACTTTTCACACTTACCAGCATTTAACGTCTACTTCACTTCTGATTGGCTACTTAAGCAGTTAAGAAACTATAAATGCTTTGTAGATCTCTGCAGGAAACTGAAAAATAATATATACCTGTGTAATGCAAAGGACATTGATGTATCTACTGCTAAAACTGACCAGAAACAAGGAGTTAACAATTATCCTTTTTGAAAATGTCCAGAATAAAGTCCTTGATCTCTAATCTGGGGTTCTTCATCCTTCATTGCTAACTAGGATAAATCTTGTTGCGTGCCAGTCTCTTCTCTGGTGAGATTGCAGTCCCTCAGGCTTGGAACTCCCAAGTCCAAGACTGTAGCTACCCCTCTTGCACTGTTGTGTTGCAGAAGGACTGTGCAGAACAGGGACAGCATCTATCACAGCACTCTCACTGTTCATGGCCTCTCTGAGCCTTTGCTGGTTTGCTTCAGAGAGGCTGAGCTCACAGCTCCATTTCAGCAAACATGATAGATTGGCATTTAGAGTTTAGCCCTTAGCTCTGACCCAGATCACTTAAAGTATAAATGTATGCTCTGTGTGCATCTTTTTTTCTGGGCAGCTGTTCGCAAACCATTGAAATGATACCCCCACTGCCCTCCTTATTTTCAAGATCTTACAATTCTCCTTGACTCAAGGAAGGAAACAGAAAAATTGTAATTAGAGTCTAAATACTCCTCAGACACCAATTTCTCCCATTACTTCCTGAAGTGACATACATTTTCTATCTTCCCTGTTACGTTTTAATTTCTATTTTAGTTTCTGCCTGTAGTTGCAACTGGGCAGCTAAATGTGCATATATAAATACATTTTAAGAAATATTTAAAATGTTATTCTCCACTCAAGCTCATATTAACTACACCTTTATTTTGAAAAGATCTTGTTTTACATTATGATGTAAAATTATTTTCAATTTTGGAATATTAAATGGGAATAGTGGAAATGAGGTAAGGATTTCTTTTGTCTGATTTTCAATAGATTTCAAGGTTATTATTTTTATACCAGCAAAGTTAAGGTATTAATTTTTTGATAAACATATGGAAAGTTTTTCACTATTTTAGAATAAATAACATTATTTCCATACTTAGAAGTAGATTAATAATACAAGGACTATTTTAAAAGTCTTGTTTCTTACGACTCAATTAAGATTTGTGTTTTTTGGGGGACAGGTGCAGTAGACTCAGGATCTTCTTCTTCGTCTTCGTCATCCAGCTTTGTGAATGGTGCTACCAGCAAAAATCTGCCAGCTGTCCAAACTGTTGCTCCAATGCCAGAGGATTCAGCTGAAAACATGAGGTGCACAAGTTCTAGCTTTTAATATTAATTATAATTTCTCTTCCAAAATTAGTCTAAAAAAATAACTCATTTAATGTGCATTACTGTAGTTGTACATGTGCTACAGTGTATATAGTTTTTGGGTACCAAGGATGTGTATACTACAGCAACACTTCGCTGAAAAGTCTGAGTTTTTCAACTGAAAGGTCTAACTTGTTCAAACAATGCCAGACACTAAAACTTCATTAAAGTATTTTTTTCAGTTGGCTGGTTTGTTTTCTTTACTCAATAATGGTAGTACATATTGGAAAGTAAGAACTTTGGTAATGGAGTACTAGGAAGTGAAAGGAGACACTCAAGACCTCCTGAGCAAACAAAAGGCCTGCGTTAAACTGGAGAGGACAAAAGCAGAGCTGTATTTGAAAAGGATAATAACAATTTTACTTGTTCTGGAGTACTCTGCAAATCTGTGGAATTTATGAGGCTGACTCTACATGACATTTCCATTTACTTAAAGCCATTAAAAAACTATAAAGTTGGATCAAATTATGTACATCCTCTTTTCTAAAGAAGCTTAAAGAAACTTTTACAAACAGGTGTGATTTGACATAATTTAGCTTCTATTGTGAAGTGTTCTTAACAATCATGGTCTCTGTTTTTTTCACAGTATCACTGCAAAGCTTGAAAGAGCTTTAGAAAAGGTGGCACCTCTCCTGAGAGAAATTTTTGTTGATTTTGCCCCTTTCCTGTCTCGAACATTATTGGGTAGCCATGGACAAGAGCTGTTGATTGAAGGTACTGTTCTGTTATGAGATTTATATTATTTTAGCTATCATTCATTTGACATGAACAATTTTTTTATTTTCACTCGACTTCATATATCTATTTTTGATAAATGACTTAATCAGTTGTTAATACATTGTGATTCCACTTCTTTGAATTTAATTTCATTTAAAGAAGTTAACAGCAATAGTTTTTGTACCCTTTTATTCCCAAGATGCTGTGCAATGATACATCCTGTCACAAAATACTCTCTATAGTTCACCTTCCTCTCCTCAGAATAATTCAGTGCTTCAGCTTTGAGAAAGTAGTGAAAATACAATTAAAAAAGTGTAAACTACTCCCAGAGAAGAAAGCAAAAAGAAGACCATGCTCCAACATTATTGATGACTGGTATGTGGTAGGGCTCTTTTTTCCTCAAGCAGGTCAATTGGATTCACACAGGCACATAAAGAGCTGCGCCTAGAGGGGGAAAAAAAACTGATAAATTTTAAAGAAAAGTATCCTTGACCACTTTCAAGGATTTTTATGGGGTTTATGTGCTATCTTTACTACTTCATAGTTAGAAAATTTGCCTTATAAATGAGGCAGGAAGTAATACAGAAGTTATGCAGAGCATGCAAATAGGGCAAGCTCATGAAGAAAGTAATGAATCAGTGCTAATGCAGCTAAAATAGTGAAAGGGGAATTTGCATGAGCATGCATAGGTCATGTATTCAGAGGAATATATTCAGCCAAGTAAACTTTTTCCTTTCAGGATTGTTCTGACACATAGTATTGCTGTTCATTGAAAGGAAAAAGTCTCATTCTGACAAGGCTTATATCTACACAGAAAAAAATACAGCTTTGTGTTCAAATTCCAAACCCTTTTCTATTATACATGTGTTTTACCTAAATATTAGTGTACAGTTTTTCCTATGGTAATTCCATGAATACATCTCAGAGTGTTGGCTCGTGTAACTAGAAATGTTTGCATCTTGTAACTGAAATTTTCTAGAACCTTTTCTTCTTTTGTCTTTTTATTGTTTAATAATACCAAGGAATGGTATAGTAGTAGCTTAGAATAGTCAGAAGCTTCAGGTATTTTTTTATTGCTAATTTTATAGCTTGTGATTAGGTTGCACTTCACACTTAATGACATGTAAATTAATGGCCTGAGATTCACATTGACATGACTGTAAGATAATTTATGGGCTACATTCTTATCTCTCTTATTTCAGTGAAGCTGTTTGCAAAATTTGTAGCAGTATTATCCTTTTCCATTTGGCAATTGATTAATTGCAGTATAGGTTTTATAAAAAATGACTAAAATTGTCTTGGTTGTCCTAAGTTCTTTTACTGATTGAAAAAATTCTTCATTGATGTTATTGATGATTTTGTCTTTTTGTCAGATCCATAGCATGAACAAGGCTATAACAGTTCCCAGGATATGACAAAGACTGAAATGCTAGAGGTCACAGGAATCTCACAACTGTACAGCCATATTTAATCTCACTGCTTATCCATAAAGAAACATGTTTTGTTGGATTGTTTTTGGCTCATAGCATGTTCCTGATGACTGCACGGAGTGTCATTCCATAATTTGCCCCTATTTTGCCCCCCATCTATGACTTAGCCACCTAATTCAGAATCAGAAAACATTGTTCACAAACCAAACACTGAGTTCCAAAACTAGAAATGTCCTCTCCATCATTTTTCTTTAGTGTCATGTCTTCAATCACTCTCTCATTCCTGATTTCTAAAAGCCAGTCCTGTCTTCCCAAGATATTGAAATAGAAATCAGGGAAGTAAAAAAAATTCAAGCACACCATAGATTTTTACACTGCAAGACTTGAATTTTTCTTTTCCACCTCTAAAATACTTGGTGTTTTTTTCTTCTTAAAAGATGATTCAGAGTTTTTTTTATAGTCATTGTGTACTTCTTTCTTCATTGCCTCTATGAGACCCTTTTTCTCAACTAAACTGAATTCCTGCCTCATTAAGATTCCTTTGAAAGAGAACTGCAAATTCTCTTTTATTCTGATACCTGATTTACTTTGAGAAGTTTCCTGTCATTCCTTACTGGAAGCCAGTGGTAGTCTTGAAGTATTTGAAAGTGCTGTGCAGGTAATGACTCAAAAAAAGAGGGATTTAGTGGTGTTATTCAGGATATGAGAGTGCATAGAATTCCTGCAGGGATGGAGAATTGAAATTTGATTTTTTTTTTTTTTTTTTTTTTTTTTTTTTTTTTTTTTTTTTTTTTTTACTGGCAGGTAGTAATTAACTTGATACTTTTATATGCAATGGTTTAATTTGTTACTATATATGTTAATGTTTTAGTTATTAAGAATAAAAAAGGACCAAATAAACTTTCTTTAATTAAGTCTTAAGGAACTTGTCTGTTTTCAAATTGATCACCATAAAAATATCTGTTATGTTCTATGAAGTATGTACTTTCAAGTTTAACATAATAATATCTTTCTTTCTTTGCTGATTTTCAAAACCTCTTTATGGTATGAAGTTTCTCCCCTATAACATTTGGTAAAATCAGAATACTGTCAGACATCCTTGATGCCATGTTCTTTTTCCTGAGGCTCTTTCTAGTGCTCTTGTGCATGTGTGTGTGTAAGAAATGCTAAATAATTTTCAGATTTGGGAAGAATGTACAGTCTTGTGTACATACTGAAGACTGCATACTGAAGAGCACAAAATAAAAGGAAGCATAAAAAAATAATTTTAAAACTTCTAAAACAGATTAATCATACAAATTTTTCAGAATATCTAATGTTTTATGATAGCTGTTGTCAATATATTTCTGGAAATGTGAATACAACTTAACTATGATTTCACCTTTTTGTAGTAGTTCAGCTGCCTCAAACCTTTGGTGAAAGATCTTGAAGCCATATCCTTTTGCATCACACTTTATCATCATTCTGTCCCATGAGAGACTGGCTGATCTATGGTTTGAGTAAATTATGCTTCATGGCTTACTGACTTCTTAACTTTTGATTGGAGTTGAAATGAACAGGCTGCAATGATCTTGTCAGGCCACTAACACTTGAAATTATTCATTTTTCTTGTTCTGGTAAATTCCCAAATGTAACTGGTAACAGAGGAACTCTATCAGGTAGTAATCTGACATTGCAGAATATATTTATTGGTAAAATGCCACATCTATTTACTCTACTAAAATTACTAACTTACTAATAACTGAAATAGTTACTTGCTCCTTTTTCTAAAACCAATTCTTTCTTCAAAGGTATCATATATTCCACTGAATTTCAAATGTGTCATAAACTTCTCAGAATATTTATAAGTAGAAAATATTGTCAGTGTTGGGTTAAAATGGACCTTTCTGCATTTGAATACAAATAGCTTCAGAGTATAACATAACCAGCCCAACACTACTGTGGTTTGTCAATTGAGGTTCTTCCAATGCCTCAGAGAACAGAAGTTGCAAAGGTTACAATGGTCCGTAGAGAATCTAATTGGAAACAAACATGCAATATGTGTAGGCCACATATTTGAGCTTAGCAGAGCTCATTGTGGAGTTCCATTTAACACTTGCACAGATATGTTTTCGCTAACTAGTTTCCATATGGTCTGCAAATTGCCTCCATGTAAAGTGCATGACAACATTCTAGCTTTTAGGTGAAAATGTTACAGGCAAGTGTAATCTGATCTGTAGCTGAAAGAAATATCCTCTTTTTGTCAAGCACAGATGGCTAAAAGTATTTCCACTGCAGCTATTCTTGGAGTGTCTGGAACTGTAAGAATAGGTCCACGATTGAAACACAGTCACGTAGAATTCTTTCCCTTCTCTTGAGTGAGGTACCAAAGAAACTCCGCTGATGCTTTTACTTTGCTGTATCATTAGCTGGGTAGAAGGTCAGCCAGGTAGCTCTTCTCCAAAGGATCTCTGAAGAATTCCTTGCTGTACATTTGATATGTTTCTGATACAGGCACAATTAAAGTCAGATGACAGAGAGAATGTTTTTGTGCTGATAGGAGCAGGATCTGTCTCTCCTCATTAACTCACCACATGGCCCTATGAAAATATTCAGTAGAGGTGGTGATGGACTAGCTTTGTATCATGTTTGACAGAAGGCTTCTTGAAACAATTGAAAAATTGCCCAAAACATTCCTTTGAAAACCACAGATAGAACTTGGGTGCTAAATGACACTACTCAAAGCTTCCCAAGACCTCAAGTGTGCATCACTGTGGCATCTAACAACACTGGCACAATTTGTTTCTCATTTTCTTGAAGAATACTGAATTTTGTATTAGGAAAAACAGGACAACCATTTTCCTTTAGATACTATGATAATCTGGAAATCTCTTATACTTTTTGGGGAAAATTTAATTTTTTGGAGCTTAACATGCCCCTTCTGTTTCTCTTAGAAACTTTTCAGAACCTTTGTATTACTGTGTTCAGGAGCACAGATGCTGTAAAGTAGAAAAATGCATGTTCTTGCAGAACTTCTTTTTTCCCTGTACATATTATTCTCTCATTCTTTTATCTCACTCTGCAACATCCAAAACATTTTAGTTTGTGTGTCCAGGCATGCTACCTTCCAACTAACTAAAAATATGATAATTGCCCTACCAGTCTGTAGGACAGCATGTAGCCAACATTTTGAACAAAATAAAATAATGAATAAATATTAGCAAGTAAGAGGGGAAAGGAATAAATAATTTTATGATTTTAAAATTTGTATTAACTCAAATTAACAGCAAGTAAATAAAACTTTAAGCTATTCATGGTGCTGAAATTTCTATAATCCAATATTTCATCTCATTTTGTTCTTTTTATCAACGGTCTTTTTTATAGTGCTGAATTGTTCCTGGCAAAATTAAGTGCTTAGGTGAAGATATACAAAATGAGAAACAAAGGCATTGAATTGGAGAGATATGTGGAATCAATTTCTGGACTAAACAAAACTCAAGAAAAAGCCAGATTTCAACATAGCCAGATGCTGAGTCCAACTTCTAGGAGCAAAGAACAGAGACTTAGATCCATCCTAAGGATCCTAGGAGATGAGGCATAAAGCCATGCAAAGAATGGAGCGATTGCCAAAATAATTGGGATGTTTGGCTCCCTTGGCTCATTGCTGAGGCAGCAAAGACTTCTCCAGTGCCTTGGAAGAACAGATGAGTGATTTCATGTCTGTGCATAAATTTGTTTAAACTCCCACTATCTAGTTCTGTAGTCAGCACTTCAAGAATGATGCACACACTGCAAAGGTATGAAGTACAATGTAAGGAGCTTGATTTTTCAATGTATCAAAAAGACATAAAAAGAAGATAAATACTACAGGAGGCCCTTAGAGTTTCCATGAAGAGAATGCCTAATGAGGGTAAATATGATTGGAAAACTTTAATAAGGTTTACCCTCAATTATTGCGATTGATGTTGCTCATAGTCATTATGACTATTTCAAAAATCTTTTCTAAATGTAGTCTTCAACTTCTCAAGAGGAAAAATGTCATGTATTTGCTGGATGCTTTTGGAACGTCTTTGTAACTTTTGAGCATGTGAATCACCATTTTCTCTGTGCCACATTGTGGAAGGAATGATAGTCTGCATTTAGCTTAATTTGCTTTAACATCATCATGACTGCATTTGTTCACATGGTGATAAGACAGGTGTACTCCAATGTCAGCTAGCCTGCAGAAATCAGTAAAAAAATCAGTGGGCTTTTTCCTTGTTCTACAGCTGACTGCATCTTAACTGTAGATGCAGTCAAGAATTTATCATTTTCCCTTCCCATTAAAAATGGTCAATGCTTATGCCACTTTATTAAATAAGCCTTTCTTATATGTGTGATCATGTTTGTACACATAAAAATTGATTTCCATTTTTTGGATAAGTTCTTTAGTCATTATCTTGAAGCTCATTTTAGTATGAGACATTTTCTCTGCATAATGAATTTATCTTTTCAGGGAAGCCTCATGTAAGCTCATGCCAACTCTAGTTTAGTCTCAGATTTCAGAGATCTCTTGCAATTATATGACTGCCTAGCTATATATGTACTTTAATCTGATTTTTTTGAGAACATGAAACTTATGTTATTGTACTGGGTGAGGAGGATTAGCCTTTTAGTCTCTTGATAACTTTTCAATGTGTTGGCTGGTTTCAGCCAGTTTAATAGAGGTTGCTTAAGAGATGTTATTTTTACACAGTATTCCCAAATATAAACATCTGTTTATTAAAAAATATACCCTATCTTGGGTTAGGGTTAGGGTGTGTTTCTTACCTTCACTATTTTCTCTGCACTATTATTTGAGGTATGCCATCATTATTTAGTAAAAGAATGGAAAACTGAATAGTAACTCGAAATAATCACACCTGATTCATTTGTAATATACTATATAATATACTGTGTTGGTCCATACTGTGGGCATTGCAGCATAAGGAGCAGGAAAGTAATTGATAAAGCAGGACTGTGGGAGCAGTAGGAACTGAGCCTTATTAGACATCAGGGAATCCCTGCTGGCAATCAAGGTCATTGTTAAAACTTTCTGTGGAGGGGTCAGGCCAGTGTCATTTGCAATAGGTGTCTCACCAGACATGATCACTCTGTTCAGTAAGGATGAGGAATATTATGGATTATTTGGTTGTACTGGGTCAGGAACTCTGAATTGATTTTCAAGGCTAAGTTCATAATGTACTTCTTTGCTGTGCCACATGCCACTCCTTACTTTCCTTGTGCCCAAAGTGACTAAGTGTACCTTCTTCTCTGTCTCGGAAGAGGTGGTGCTGCATGTTTAGCACAGTGCAGTTAAACCCAATCCTCTGTAAGACAGTTTTCCTGAATTTGTGATAGTAGGACTCCTATTCATAGATTACTTTTTGTCTTCACTATAAAGACTTGCAGAAAGATCCCAGAAAAAGTGCCCTACTGTCTGAAATTAACCCCTTTTTAGATTATGAGGTTGGAAAAATAATGATTTACAGATAATGTTTTTCTTCAGTAAGTTGAAGTTTGCGTTTTCCTTTTTAACTTTAAGAATTTCTGCAAGCAATTTGCATGATCAGGTTTTTACCATGAAGAAAACCATAGGTCATTTTGAAACAGGGCACGAAATCCTCCAATAGATAGAATTTAAAATACTGCTGCTGATGGAAAACCTGCCTGCACACATTGAAATCCATTCATAAGCAGGAAAAAGAGAAAGTTCATGAATTTCAAACTAATGTGCTATTTATAGGCATGTCAGAAATTTGTTTTAAGAAATTTTCTGTCTAGGGTTGGTATGACTAGCTCCTAGTATCTGACTGAAAGGCTTCACACTGTGCTGATGTTTCTGCACACACTTTGGGACTGATCATGGGTTTTACTAAGAAACATCAATAAGTCAGGCACACATGAAGACAGAAAGCAATACAGTTTTCCAGAAGGTATGGTAGGAACAAAGAAATGCTGAAGGGCTAAATGTATATTCAAATCTGCCTATTTATTTACACCTACTCCAGAGAGTCAAGGTTCAAAGCTTTACAACTTAGGAAGTTTTTTTAGTGTAGGTTACTAGTGACAAGACAGATGCCAATTGAGACAGCTGAAGTGTAGGTGCCACAAAGGAAGTCTCTATTATTTATCCACATTGAAATCTTCAAACTATAATGACCCCAACACAAGTTACAGAACATTTTTCCTTCACATAATATTCCTTTATGACACCTTTAAAGCAATATCATTGCAAACACCAGAAAGAGGATACACATTCATTCAGTTTTGATTTAACTCTTGATTTACTGAAGTTCCTGTGTGCAGAAGTATGTTCTGAGCAGATGTTTAACATGGCAGGAAACATTATGGATCAGAGATCCAGATAGCAACTAGGAAATGCATAGCATCTGGCACCTTTTTGAAAGTAAACCTGCCAATAATTAATTACACCTATGAGCCACTCTATCCCTGTCTAATGAGTTGGACACTTACTAAGATGTATTAGACTGTGGAACAGAGGTTAACTGCTCATGCCCTCTCCTCTGTCTCTGACTTGTGTGGTCCCAGTGTAACTTAAGGGTAGAAATTGTTGTTGGCACTCAGATTTTATGTCGTTGATTATATTATCATTATTACATTGATTAATAATCAAGATGTCTACAATCTACAATGTAAAGAATTCCCATTAGACAGATATTGGAGTTCTTCTGTTGCTTTGACAATGGAGAAAAAAATGACTGAAATTGTGAGACTAATTGTAAAGTTTAGTTAGGAGAGTGCAGATGTAAAAAATTAATATGTGCCTTCAGGAAAGCAAAAGCTGGTAACAATATAAAGTAGTCAGGTTTAATGGAAAGAAGCTCTGAAAGTTATCCTTGAAAATATAGAGACCACTAGATGCTTTAAGTTACTAAATTAATGTTGAAAGTGCTATTATAACACTTTTATTATTAGGAACTGAAGAGTACCAATTACTGTTTTTTTAAAGCACATAAGGAAATGCACAAAATATTGGAACCTTTAAAGAGTAAGAAAATGAGTTAGTTGTAATGGCTGGGTTCCATTTACTACAGCAGTATTAGCCACTTTCTAATAAATTTATTTTTCAAGCTAGTAGCATGTATTCCAGTTGCAAGCCAAAAGGCCTAGAAAGGACTGGTCTTTCTGCCTTAGAATTCTAGAAATTCTAGAAATTCCCATCTCCCTGTTACCCTCCTTGATAGTCCATCTTTTTTGTAAGCCAGTTTCTGTCTTTCTTCTTGCTTTAACTTTCAGCTTTGCTTGGAAATATTTTTTCTAGTGAGTTTTCCTACCAACCCACTACCAGAAAAAAAAAAAAAAAAGAGTAGCAAGTGAGCTATTTAAAATTATTTCAAGGAAACAATTTTTAAAAGATTCTGGAGAAAGTTCTTTACATGTGCAGGCACTGCTGTAACACAGCCTGTAGGTGGACTCATCATATCAACTATACAGCAGTGCTGAATGGTAACACTGAACTAAGTTGTACAATATTTTTTTTTAGAAAAGCCACCTTTCCCCCCCCCTTATTATTTTTTTCCTCCACTGTCCATGTCCAAAGAAAAATGAGGTGGTATGCCAAAATGGTATTCAGTATCTACAGGATGTTCATGCTGTGACTGAAGCTCTCCACAGGCAGAGGTTCTTTGGTTCTTATTCCACTTAATTCATCATTCAGAACTCAGCAGGGGACTCTGCCTGATTTTGGACTTGAAACAGTTAGGCTGGTATTTGCCCCAGCCCTTGTCCTCTGAAGGCTTAAAAATTGAATCAATCTACTTTATTACACCAGCAGTGTTTTCCAGAAAACTACCTAATTCTGATAATCTATAGGGTGCAAATAACATCTCTGTATCAGATATTGCCCTGAAAGATGTATTTCTCATGAGACATAGTACATTCTTTTCCATGTAATCTGAGTTCTATGACCAGGCTCTTTACAAAATTAATCTCATTTAGGGCTGGGCACAGTTTTTCCGTATATATTCCTTAACTTTCTGTCTATTTATCACCTGTTCTTATGAGCCAGGCTGAAACACTTTAATTAGTGACCAAATTTACCAAGTTTCCTTACTGGTCCTGATGATTTAAAGGCACTTCTTCAGCTCATCATGTTAGATATGAATTTACTTGTTTCCATGCCTTCAAGGCTTAAAAAAAGAATCTTGCACAAAAATTATAGACTCAATTACTTGAAAAACTACTACAATTGAATTTTAAAAAATACCTGTTTATAGATCCTTTTTTGATGGGAAAAAAATGTTAATTATAGTATAAACATTAATGAATCCTCTAGCTTTATTTACCTAGATATTAACAGACTCCCTACATACCTGGGATTATTTTTGCAAGAACTGAGATACTATATCTTTACTGTGATCAGTGCAACTTTATGTTAAATTTTACCTCCTTCAAAAAAGGATCCTCAGATCTGCTAAACCACTATTCTCTTATATCATATTTTTTGTCTGATGGTGTGTGGAATTTTATGATTCAGTCTTTTTATACTCCTTGTCTATGGAGATTTTCTTGCAATGAGAAAACCTCATGCTGAAAGAACTTGTCAGACAACAGAGACAGTTGTGATATGTCAAATTAAGATGGCAAAGTGATGTCAAAGCAGGTCTAGAGAGAGCCCATAACAATGTTACTGTCAAGTAAATAAAGAAAACTGAAACACAAGAAATACAAGTTATTTCAAGAGATCTATGACTGTGGAGGCTTTTTTGTGATTTGAGAGACACTGTTTCAGAATGATTACCATTTGTCAGTAGGGCTTCAGGATAGAAACAAGATCTGATGGCAGCCAGCTAAGGTCAGCAAAGTTCAGCTTGGAAATTTTTATTTTCCTTTTCTTGTTATCAAATTCTCAGGAAACATTTATATTTATACAATAATTAGTTTTGCTACTCAGGAGATCACATCTACTTAAAATAAGGGTCATCTTGGCCTTAGAAATTTAGGAAGCTGCATGAGCTCTGAGGTTTTCTTATACTCCCTGTTTGTAGCTGTGCTGGTTCACTCAGTGTGGCCCCAATGTTGCTAAAGAGAATATAAGGAAATAAGGAGGTTCAGTAGGAGTAACTGGTTTTATTGCTGGGCAGCTTAACCTTTTCTCACCATCCTTTTTTGTCAATCACCAGGCACATATTTCAGTTTTGTCGTGTCCCCCTAATAATAGGAAAGAATGTAACAAGGAACTAGAAGGAAACAATAGAAAGAAGAAAGCAAAAAGTAATTCCTATGTTTACTGTATGAGGAGAGAAACAAAAAGGAATAAGCTCATAAAATAGGGCATCAAATAGGAATAAATTATAGACTGAAGCTAAGAAAAAGTTGATAAACTTCAGGAGTAAAAATAAAACTTCATACCTGAGGAAAATATAGCATTGAGTAATGCCTTTACAGGGAAATCCTGATATTCTAGAAGCTGTTATTTGGGGTCATACCTATGATGTATCTTTTCCAGGACATCCCTTTTGACAACCTTAGAAAGACTTGGAAAAGGTTCTTGAGATGAGCAGAAAGCACCATTGTTGTAGTGAAGGTATAAAGTATAAACATTTACTTGTGTTAGTGAGTGAAATGAATGTCTTTATTTCTGCTTGTATAGTTCTTTGAAAATAATTTACTACCGAGGTAATACTTGCAAAATATATTTCCTCTAACTCAGATTTGAGAGGAGGTGAAAGATTGAAAAAAAAAAAAAAGAGAAAGGAGAGGTACATATTTCTTCATTTTAATAAGAAGATCTCTTTTTTCCATGTATTAAATATGTGGCAACTTCTTTGGTATGACTTGTTTTCATTTAGTAATTTTTCTGCAAATTTAATCACAAAATTGGCAGTTTTTTCAGGAAAGGAATGACAGGAAACTACCACATGACAAAATTTCAAAAATATTTTAAATTGTCACATTTTAAATTAATTTTTAAATCTCTTTATTAATTAATGTTTTTCTTACTTCTTCCATTCAAATTAAATATCCCTGGTAGCAACTAAAGTAGAAATTTATTGACAATTCTGAGCCACTTATTTGAATAATATCTTAGTCTAAAGAGGGAAATCAGAAGACTTTCAGGGTTGTATTTGAATTCTTACAGTGGACTGTTTGGTTTTGGAGGAAAATTCTGGAATGCTTTTCATTGAGATTCTTTCTAGATAAATAAGAGTTTGGGATTTTCTAGAATGTGTAATTGTAGGTGTTTTCAGGCTTCTGAAAAAAAAAATGTTTATAACTTACTCAAATCGACTTGAAAATTAAGTACATTTTGACATTTAGTTTGGTCAACTGCAGTGCAGTGTGATCATTGACTTGGGTCTTTTTACCTGTAGTCTAGAAGAGGACTTTAGAAGATGAGGAAATACATTAAATTTACACATAGATTCTAGTAAATATGTGTCATACCATTAAAAAAATCTGCTTCACTTAACAGGGAATTGTTTTCTTACAATTTAACGGGGAATTCTTTTCTTATAATTAATATTTGTGTTGAATTCTTTTATATAAAACCAATATTTTTGTGTTATTGTTTTGTGTTGTTAATGCTGATTAGAACAATTTCTCAATCGATACATGACAGACTGATGTAAATTTTAGATCTGTTCTGTTATAGAAGTTGGATAAGCATATTATTTCACTATGTCACAATATTTGGAAAGATTTGGAAGATATTTGGAAAGAGTTTGGAAAGAAATACTGTTTTAATGACAGTAATACACAAATGTATATATTGAGTAAATCCCAATGGAGCACTGGACAAATAAAAAATTACTACAGGTATTAAATGAAAAACTTAATCAGTTTTGAAAATGGTATATTAAACTGAACAGTGGTAGTGGATTTTATTTTATAGTTTGTGATCTCCTTTTCATTTGATGAAAGAGAATTTGTGCATCCCATTACACTTAAGGAAAATTTTCAGAAAATCCACAGGTTAGCAAAAGGCTGGACTCTTCAGAGTAGTGTGGCATTAGCATCAGTTTTGTCAATATCATTGCAGATCATGGGATTACAGGACAAAAGTCTGTAATTTTAAAAACTAAATCATCTATGTGTTGTAATACATTCCCTCTCTGTGGGTATACTCTCAAGGGTTTTTGCCATTCTGTGATTCCATCTGGATGTTTTCCAGTCCACATTTAGATTCCTTTTTAGTAACTGCAGTAGAGAAGAAGTTCAGGTTTTCTCACTTCAATAAAATGATTCAAGAAACTATTACATACCATTCTTACTCTTTTAAATATTGTCCTAGTATTAAGGTCTGTTTTTTTACAAATCTGACTAAAAGGGCTGATCCATTTGAGCTGAGTTTGGACAGATTAAAATCTGGGGGATTTTGTTGACCTATTACTGTTTGAGGTTTTTCTCCTAAGATGTCCATTCTAAAGAGTTATTATATAATTTTAAAGGTATTCCATTTGATAACCTGAATGATTCCTTTCCTAGATTTACAGGTACCAGATAAAAAGACTGTTGCTTGTATTGTGCAGTCTCTTTCACCGTAACAAAATAAAAAAATCCTTTAAGAATTGTAACTGACTTGATCAACTAAAAATCATGGAGTCAAATTCACATTCACTGTATTTTTCTGTGTCACTCTTTGGTTCTGTAAAGGAGGTTTGCCCATACTAAGAATGGTCTGGAGTAGTAATGCCATCCTTCATGGTCCCTAGAGTCGGTGGTAACGTCAGTCAAGGCTGCTGAAGGGATTGTTAAATCCATAACCCTGACTTTGTTATTTTAGTGAGTTACTTTCTTTGGAATAGTGTTTTCTTTCATCTAGTAAAAGCAAAGTTATAATTATTTGCAACATGGCTGTGATTTCCATCTGCAGACTTTCTGCAAATTCTGAATATTTCCCAGCTTTTGTTTTTCATAAAGACCATTAGTGTAATTTAAATGCCTACAAAATATGTGACATATGTATGGTTCTAAAACCAATTTTGAGTGTAATCTTGAAAAACGTTGCATTCTGTTTAATACATATCTTCCCCCCAGCCCCCCCAATAATTGCTTGGTTTGGAATAAGAACATCTGTTGTTTCAGTTTAAGTTTTGCAATCTCAGCATTTACTTTCAAATTTTTCACCAGTCTTCTATTTTCTCTCCATACTCTCTCCTTTCAGATCTTTAGGGAACTCCCCAGCAACTTGATAATTCATGAAAAACGTTAATTTGAATTTAATTTTCTCTGAGTGACAGCCTATGGAAGAGAGGGAATAATATAGTTTTAAATTATCCAGATAACTTTATTGGTCAAAAAAGGAGTCCTAAGGTTATTTCTTTGATTATAAATTGGATTTAGAAATATATTTCAAGAAATCATGTGCCAGAATTTGCTAGCAGAAGAAAAAGGGTTAGAAAGAACAAATAAATTTTAAGGAAAACTCACATATCCGACCAAACATTACCATAATTTTTGTCCTGGTTAGTTTCACAGCCAAAATGTGCTTTAGTTTCTGTGCCCAGGGAGAAATGTGCTTGAAACTTTGTGCCATTCCTAATAAATGCTGAACAAAGTATAAGGGAATAGTCTATCAAAAATGAAAATCCAATTTGTGAGTGGTAATTACCGGTTGAAAATTCCTACTCTGTCTCACAGCACAGAAATCACTGAGGATTATGGGAAGAGATATCACAGTATGAATTACCCATAATTATTATGAACAATTTGAAATAATATGAAACAATACAGCTTTGTTTAAGGTACGTGGAAGACTATATAACTAGGAAATAGAAAAACCGTACCTTACAAAAAAAAAAAAGTTACAAAGAAGAATTTACGGTGTTTTCTGATTTTCTTCTTTTGTCTAGTTTTAGGTCTTCTTTCTCATTTCTAGGTACAATTTCCACACTTTTCATATGTTGCTAGAATAACAGATTTAATAGTATGTGTGTATTTTTTCATAAGCATCTTGTACTATACAAAGCTTCTATAGTTTTGATGATGTGCTGTAGAGGAGTAATAAAGATCAATTTTTCTCTGTGGAGTGAGTTA
Source organism: Vidua chalybeata (assembly GCF_026979565.1). Lineage (NCBI taxonomy): Eukaryota > Metazoa > Chordata > Aves > Passeriformes > Viduidae > Vidua > Vidua chalybeata. The sequence continues at coordinate 94,682,719 of NC_071531.1, forward strand.
AATGGATTCAACTTTCTCAAACATTTTACCTAGCCATACCTGAGATTTTTCAGATAAGCAGAAGCTGTAATTGAGTGAAAGATTTCTAAAGGCTCTAAAGTTTTGATAATTGCGTCTTTTTTTCTAAGTTGAACATGAGCTATAAAAACATTTAGGTTTTGTTTTTGCTAGTATTACAATTGATTCCAGTTCCAATAAGGGTTTAAGTTGACACAAAGTAAAATCATTGAAAGAAAATGCAGGCAAACCTTGATAAATACCAGATGAAATTGTGGTGGTATTCAGTTAGACTCATACACACATTGTATTAATAATAATAAAAAGAAGTTCAAAACCATGATCTTATTTCATGAGGATTTTTTTTTCTAAATTGATTTTATCAGCCTACATTATATTTCTTCAAAATGTAAATTCACACTGACTAGTTCAGCATGGTGATTTGGAAGTTTTGAACCCATGACTTCATTAATGCCACAGGCATGACTAAAACAGTATAGTTGAAATTAATCTTTTTTTAGACATTAATAAGTCATAGTGAAAAGACATAATTAGCATATCTTTGGGCCAACAGAAGAACACTGAAAAAGAAGTCAAGTAAACCAGAGCATTTCAAGATAATTGCCAGGCATACATCATTTATTCCAGATTAGCCAAGGTCATGCACTTGATGGTCCCAGTTTTTGCATCCATATATGTGGTCATTGTTACCATCAAATTGCTGAATTTTGATGGCTATATTCAATGGACTGAGAATAGACCATGAAGAAAACTACTAAAGAAAAGCAAATGTAAAAAGCACTCACTCCATTCAGTTCAACAGTGACCTTTTTAACCTTGCTGTATGCAGGAAATATCCACTTGTATTTTAGTAATTACATTAGCTTCCTTAATGGCATTTGATACAGATGGTATAGGAAGAACTTATCTGCTGCTGAAGAATGCAGCAACAGTTTTAGTTTGAGTGGCAAATCCTTTTTCTCATTAGAGTTAAGGAAGGGGAAGAGAACTGAAAATAGATTTGTGTGCTCTCTTCAATCAGAGAAGCCATTATTTTTCCAAGTGTGTTATCTTTTTTATAAAAAATTTTGCACACACTGAAAACTCTGTCAAACCCTGAAAAAAGAGGATGAAAATATACAGTTTTTAGCATATTTGGAACTTAAAAAATCAATTGGAAAATTGATGTTTATTCAGATTCTAATACTACAAATTCTATTTTTAGTTTTCTGAAGAGACCTCAACCAGTTTATGTCTTCTGTACTGTCTGAAAAATGGGAGGAGAACTTTTCTGCCACTCTTAATTTTTGTATGTCAGGATATAGACTGCGCACTGTGGGAATTTTTTTTGTTCCTGTTCTATGCCAAAAAAAATTAGTCAATTCACACAATTTCGACTCCTAGAAGAGAGGAGGGTACAAATCTAGAAACTGAAAGAGTAATAATATTATCTTTTTTTTCTGGTCTATGAAGGAAAAGTTAAATAGGACAGGGATTTGGGTTCTTCCTAAACTTGTTCCTGCAGGTTTTGATGATGTGGGATCTTCATAAAGCAACCAGAGATTGCATTCTGACAGTTTTTCCTAATAGGCAGAAATAGATCTATCCTCCATTAGGTCTGATCTGTTTTTATCATTCTCTATTATTGACTGCACGATAATTCTGACAGTAAATTTTGAAGATAAATTGTGTTTTGTGTAACTGGAAAAAAAAAATCGTTATTTATTTCAAATCCTAACTGCTCAATCATGAAGAAACGAAAATGGGAAGAAGCACAATAGAGCCTTTGGCAGCTAGGATGGAGGAAATTGAGCTTATAATGGAGGGCACACACTTTCCCTCGTGGTTTGAGTGAAAGGAGTCCCTGAGGTAGGATTAGGGGGCTGATACGTAATGAATTTATAAAACAAAATGGTGGTCCTGCTATGAATGTTTCACATTTCTGTATTCTGTTTTACTTCAAGGAATGTATGATATGGAGTACTTAAAGGTGAACAGAAAGTATTTCTGTTTCTATTTCCTTCTTACTGACCATCAAGGTGCACAGGATTCCGCATTTTCTGTCTGGGCCACTCCCAGTTCTGCTTATTTATTAGTAGAGAGCTGCACAGTTAATTTCTGCAGTAGACTGAGACAAACGTGTTTGACATCACGACCTTCTTTAATGAGACTTTCCTATCTCTTTCTGTATTTTCATATGAGGAAAGTGCTACAGTCTCTAAGATAATTATTTGTTGCTTTTGGACATGGAAAACAGTCTATTTTAATACTACTGGTTATGAGAGGTGTTAATGACTGTTACCAATGGGTTGTTTCATCAGCAGGCAATTAAAGAGCTGGTTATAACTAAGGGACCTGCTGATGTGCTAACCAGACGTCAGATCTGTATCCTTTTCTTTTTCTAAATTTCACAAAATCAATTTGATTCTCCTTTCCAGTGCTGGAATGCTACATCCAAGCTTGCAGTTGATTAGATGTGATATATAAAAATTATCAAGTAATGTCCAGAGGAATAGTAAAAGGACATCAGTTTGAGGTCAAATGACCTCTTAGATCTGTATCATTATCACATTGTTAAAAAGTTAGAGTGTATAAAAATTCTTATTGTAAATAGATAATCTTGGTCTAAGCAATTATGACTCATTCAGAGTCATATTTTTTCATGTCTGCAGCTTTGTGTTATTAGGACTAGATCATCATTGTTATCTGGATGATAATCATGAGTATTTATTCTAGCTTTGTGCCATTTTAGGCACACTCCAAAATTTTTTCATATTGTTTGAAGCTGCACAGGTAGCATAAGAATGCCCAACTTCTAAGAACTTCTAATTTAATTAATTAAGCCAGAAAATATTCATTATGTATGTCTCTTCAAAGTATATATTTTATGTCAAGGTTTCTTTTTGGTGAAGATACATAAAAATGATTATGCATCAGCACTACTATCTTTGTAATTTAGTTGGCTTCCTTTTGATAACTGGTGCTTATTCTGGATACATTTGGGGGTTTTTCTGATATAAAATCATAAGTAAGAACATGTACAAATTTAGAAGATTGTAGCATGAGGATAGGTTTCCAAGAGAATTATTTTGCCTTAGTCATGTTTTAGTACACCTGAGGTCTGATTTTGAAAGATGATTAGTGAGTGTGTGACAGATGGGTTATTTTTGTTTTTGATATTTTTTTTTAGTTTTTTTGTTTGTTTGTTTGTTTGTTTAGTTTTACAGAATAAGAGGTGAATGCATAATAAACCAGACAACATTCTATGATGAAGTATTTGATGTGTCTGTCCTACCTGCATTGGCTTAACTGTAGAGTTCAGTCTTCTGTTTGGATTTTCTTTGTCAGCTTCCAAACAGTGGAAGTAGCCTGCAGGTGATAAGTATCTCATTAATCTTTCTGATCCTCTAGCACTTGAGCATGAGAATAGCTGATCAATTACAGCAATTGTCTCCCTAAATGAGCTTTGCACATCTGCCTCTTATTTCATTAACTGCCCCTATATCTGATAGAATGGAAGCCTGGTGGCTTCTTACAGCTTGTTCTGTGTTACTGTACAATAAGGATGGGGTTGTTAGCAAAATGGGCACAAAAGGGTATTTATCCACTACCCAAAATAAATATACATGCTATCGTGTAGGAGTGCTTTTGTCTCTAATCACTGTTTGTAGAAACCTTCTTAAAGCACATCAGCTTGCTTTCCAGCCACCTATTTAGCCCTTACTTGTAAGCTTATTTGTGAATTTGTCATTTTTATAACATAGCCCAAGTGTTTCCATGCCCTAAAGCATCATATTAATGTCTATATGGTTTTAAATAACAGAAGCTAGCACATGTAAAGGTAACAGTAGAAATGAAATTTCCTGCAAGTGTCCTTACAATCCATCTTTAAAATACTTAGATATGGCATCCTTCTCTCAGAGAGTAAATTTATATTTCCAAAGCTGCAAAAGAGTATTTGCAACAGTGACAATGTTACTAGGTATTTATTATTTAAATTAAGTACAAAACAATGAGTAACAGACTATATAACTCAAGGTTTGTTTAAAGAAACAAAAATGTTTTAAGACACTAAAAATTATGGGGTTTGATTTTAATAATAATATGATTTCACATGAATGTCTCTTTCATTAATACTCAAGCTTTCAATTACGGGATAATCAATTACCAGATGAAAATTAAAATAATATATAAGCAGAGGTTTTATTCTTTACCTGTTATTAACTGATCCCTTTATTCTTACAAATTTACATTATTTAATATTCAAAAGCTGTTAACTTATGTTTATCGTACATTAAATTGCTTCAGATTATACCAATATTTATTTATTTATTTAAATAACTAAGCTAAATGCCAAAAATAATTAGAAGACATTCTGCCCTGAACTGATATAATTATTTCAGGTGATTCTTTAGAACATTTAAATATTCTTGAAACTGAAATTCTCAGTTAATTGTTCTTGAAAATTGTTTTAGTCTGAGTTATAAAAAAATATACATTTATATATTTTATGGATTTCTGCAACAATGGAGCTATAATATCAAAATACCACCATCTTTAAACTAATTTTTGACTGTTTATTGCAGGTCTTGTTTGTATGAAGTCAAGTACTTCAGTGGTTGAACTGGTTATGCTGCTTTGTTCACAGGTAAGATATTCTCTGGTTTTGATTGTATTAATTTTCTTGTGTAATCATTGTCAGCCAAGGAATTGTATCTGGCAATTTGTTTCATTCTTCCATTTTGTTACAAAAAAAACACCCCAAATTAGTTTCTTCTGGTAATACATAAATTGTAGATTTTTTTATGCTATTCATTCTATAGTTTTTCTGTATTCACAGAGTATACAAGGTATATTTGCATTTATGTTCTAAAAGTGTATGGATGTATATTATTCATTTTCTCTGTGTATGAGCTTTCCTGCAAGCCTGTTCTTATTTAGATTATGTAAGTTGGATACTGTGATCATAATTTTATGTTGAAATTTGTCTTCGAATTAGTGATTTTTTTAAAACATTACTTTGTGCTGACTTTATTACTTTTGATATACATGACATTGAATATTTTACGTAGGTGTCACTATATAAAAAGCAGAGGAACATGGATTAAGTAGTCCTCAAGAATTGGCAGAAGCAGAACATTTCTACATAAAAATTCTGTGGTTAATTATTGGGGTTTCAACACAGCAGTAATGGGTTTCTCAGAAATCCAAATTAATTAATGTTTTGAAATGCTTTCAAAAATAAAATATTGAAAGCTAAACTAGTTTCTTATATTGTTTGTATTATTTATATCTATATTTTCATATTATTTGTTTTAATAAAGTGTTATTGGCTAATATTGTGTATATACCCTTTTACTTTAAACTGCCAATAAGAAGTTAACAGCAAACATTTTAGAACTTTGTTCACTTTTTAGAATTTAGGAAAATTGATCTCCCAACGGATCCAAATAACTTTGCAAGTTTTTATACTTCTCTAAAAACTTATAATAACATTTCATTAACCAGATTCCCCACAGAAATACAATACCAGTTCAACTCAAAACAAGTTTGTGTATAAAATGCCCAGGTTAATTTATTATATAATTATCAAAGAAAATTACTTCTTTGTAGCTTTTCTTAAGCATTCACTACTGCACATTGACAGCATACACTAAAAATAAACTGTAAATAAAGGCGTTTCTAGAGACAATTGAAATTAAAATCTACTTTTGAGAAATCTCGATGAAAATAATAAACATTTACAAGTAGATTTGGAGGGAGAGTGTTCCAACTTACCTTGTCTGTCTGTAGGTTGCATTTTTCAAGCATGTGTCATAAGGAAATCATTACGTCTTGTTTTCCTTTGTATTTTTTTCCCTCTTCCTTTTTTTCTTCCTCTTTTAGAAGGATATCAGTTAAGGAAAAGTAAAAGAAAAATACATCCCTGGCAGGAATCCTCAGTGGGATTTCAACTTCAAACCTTCTCTAGCAGGGCACTTGAAAAATTTGTTACCTAATGGTGAAGTCTTGGGTTCCAAGAAAATTTCAAAAGATCCATTAAGGCTTTTGAACTCAATGTTCATGTCATGCAACTTTTTTCTTTTATTTTTTGCATCTCTTGAAACATTTTTTCAAGGGAAGGAATAACTTACAGTCCTTTCTTCCCTAGCCTTCAGTTTTACTGCAGTTCTCAGGAATAAAGTGGAATGTAGCATTAGGGTCTAGTGTCTTTGATGGCCTCATCATCTAATCATAGGTTTAACATTACTCATTTGCTGGCTCCAGGAATTCCTGCCATTAAGGGCCCTAGAGATGAAACTTTGCCTCAAATATTGATTGAAAGGAAGAGAGAGAAATTTAAGCTCTTTCTGCAATGCTCTTTCTTTAGACATCTCAGTAAAGCTATGTAACAAATGCAGCAAAAATCAATTTGTTATTTTTATGTCTGCTATATATGTTGAGTTTTATTTCAAAGTATTTCAAAAATAAGGTTCACTTTATACCTGGAATAATGGGAAGAGCTTAATCATTTTGAATATTCAAACATTTATTTATTTTCTTCAGTGTTTGCTTAGAAGAACTCTTTTCCATCTACCTAATTACTTGGGGAAATTTCAAGCTTTTAGTTTTTATACCCCATCTGATACTTCAGGGTTGTTTCCTTGTCTTCTAAATAAGGAGGATTCTTGTCTCTGGATGTCCATTTATTAGGAAGTACTTCAGGAGCTAATGCTGTAGTGTTTGTTGGGGGAGTTATGGTAATTGTTTCTACAGGAACTGGTCAACAGGGGGCCGTAGTGGTGCAAATTGCAGTCTCCTCCCCTCACCTTCCTGACCTCTGGAATATTCTTCTGAACAGTAGCATTTCTACAGAATATAGCGGTTTATCCTACAGGACTAAATGAACCAGTCTGTACTTCTGTTCATCTACAGGGAAGATTTTTGTTGTTGTTGTTGTTATTTACATTTTAAAACTATCTGTCAAAAGAAAACATGAGATAATTGCTATAATATGCTAAATAATAATACATAAAATAGCTAGAAGAAAATGACAGCCAAATATCATAATCCAGCCTAATATTTGCAGAGCTTGGATTTAGGATCATAGGACATGTTGTCCACAGCAAATGAGGATAACTCAACTCTATATAAAGAAGAGATTGTGCTACCTGAGTTTTTTCTTATGACAAATTAAGCAATGTGAACTGGAAAGACTGCATAAAGTATATAGCTAGTGGGTTTTTAATAGCCCTGTTTAAATAGGGCTTTTCTTCGTAGCATGGGTAAATCCTCCATATTCAAATTCCGTGACATTTTACAGATTATGTGGGGAAGTTTGAAAAGTGTCACTCAAAAGATAGATGGTGATAATAAAAACCTTTGAAAAGTACAATTTTATTTGCACAGAACAGAGTAACTTTAGACATTGAAAAGGAAAGGGAAATGCAAAGTTTGTTTTCCTTTCATTTGCTACAGCAAATTAGATGCTTTTATGCTTTTTATGTTGGAAATTCCATGTTAACAACTACAGATTAGCAAGGATGTCAGAATTTTTTTTCTTATCTGAGCTCCTGAATAAAATCAACATTGCCAGAGGCTCACATCCTAGGTATGGTCTAAATTTACATGAAATATCACATTACAAATGTCTGAAGGTACATGTCATGGATAATTCAGTTCATATGGGCAGCCTTTTAGGCTCTAAGGAATATGCAATCAAGTCTTTTCCCCAAAGGAATTTGGAGTTTCTGTGAAAAATACGCTTTAAGTTTTAAAGGAACTCCTGTATGGATGGTATATAATTTGTAGGTTTGGGTAAGAGCAAAAAGCACTAGTCTGTGTTTTCAGAATCTTTCTTGCACTGTAACTTTTATTATATTTTTTTTCCTAGTAACACCTACTGCACTAAATTAAAATTTAGCTTAATTTGAAGGCTTTCTTTTTTGTATTTCTTATATAAACCATAATCACACATCCAAGCACTTGAAAAAAAAATTTCTAAATAATCGATAATAAACATATAATGATTTTCACTTTTCCTAAGATAGGCTTTTTTATTTGGAATTAGTCTATTTTTACATAAAATGGATGAAGATGTGTTATGTTTGACAATATCTGTGCTTGATTAGCTGGTCTTTGTTCCCTCAGCCGAGTTGAGTATGTCACAGCTGTGTTGCTGGTGGAGTGGCAGATTTCTTCAATAAGCCATGCAGTATTAGAAAAATGCAACAATTTTTGCAGTGTAGTTCATTCCTACATCAAATTTAGATTTCAATTACTTTTTTTCATATTATTTTTTTTCCCTAACCAAAACACTACAATAGTTTCTAATTACTTCCAGATCTTTTGCAGATTCTTCTCTTTGGGGAGACAGCTTCTGAAGAAATTGAGTAGTTGTGTCCCAAAGGAGTTTTATCTCATGCCACTTGTATTTTTCTGTATCTCATCTATTTACAAGGGAAATTAATTTTCTTAAAAAGAAAATACTGTTTTATTATTTAAGTCATCTTGTTATTCAGTCTGTTTAAAAATATAATTACTATAAGGATAAATGTCTCATTATCCTAAGTGGCAGAAAAAATTTGGAACATTATCAAGAAATTGGTCCCACTCCAAGGAGAGGTGTAAAAACCAATGAACAAATAAAAAAATACCACAAAAGATGTGCCTGGCTGGTGTAAATTCAAAGGGAATCCTCAGAGAGGAAATTTGATAGTTTTTTATCTCTGAGAATAAAGACCCATCAACCAGGCACTGCAGGGATTTTGGTAGACACCAGCACATCTAGATGTACATTCTGCTTCAAAGTATAGAATAGCTCTTCAGAAACTGGCAATTGTTCAACCCAGAAATCAAGGAAAAAAAAAAAAAAGGAAAAAAAAGGAAAAAAAAAATCTTTTTCTGGTCCCACTGACCAGAAAAAGCCTTGAAATGTGCAATTCATATAGTAGAAGCACAGTGCACAATTCTTGATACTAAACATACTGTATTTAAGGCTTTCTGTAAGACTTTAAGGGGGAATTGTCCAGCTCTACTGTGCAGAAACCTTTTACTTTTCATTATAGATTTTCCTTTTTGAAATATTTCTTGTCTGTTTGCTCCTGTTGCCAATATTAAATTCAACTTTAATTATACTTCTTGATCTCTCTCCAGAGGTATTCCTAGAGTTCTCATAGTGTATAATTTTTTCTTAAATAAGTGATAGCCCTTTCAGAGTAACTGTGATAGTAGAACAGTTACAGAAGTGTTTGCTATTTGTCTTTTTGACACCAATTGCAATAGGAAAGGCTGAAGATAAGTTAAATAATAACTGCTTCCCTTAAATCTAAGGAGACAAAAACCCCTGCAACTTAATCTACTTAGGAAATTGTTTGATATAACTTCAATGATGAAATTAAGGTTGGTTATGCAAATTCCTATGAAGATATAATTTTTTAATCTCTCTTTTCCTTTTCATGAAAAAAGTTGGGTGTTTTACCTTTGTTTGTGTTTTCCTAATTGTTCTGTTTCATTATCCACTGTCTCTGTTTTTATACTAGTGCAAATAGGAGACAACTCTGCATATAATATCACTGCAAAAGTCTGAATTAAAATTTGATTTTATAGGGGGGAATGATGCATGGACATACACGTGCAAACATACAGAAACTTGTTGTTTCAATAATCCTTTTTTTCAGCATATCTTTAAAACATTTATGCTGACAAGGTTCTGTATCTGCTACACTACTTCCATCCTACAGCTTCTTCACTGCTAGCACCACTTTCATACCAGTGCTGATATTTACAAGACTAACTTACATGTGAAAACGGCTCAGACATTTGTACCCTGGTTTAGTGACTCTTTAGCTAAGAGCTTTGCTCAAAAGCCACCAGAGCTACTCAAAGAAAAGGATTCAGGATTGAAAAATTAGGAGCACAGAGGAGAAAAGAGAAAACACAGCTCATGTTTTCATGGCAGCAAGCTATAAATTCAGATATCTGCATCTAATGGAATCACACTCTTAGGCTACAGTTTTAGTGGTCAGTTTAGGCTTCTCTCTGGCCAAGATCACACTTGCAGATGTATCATATCTTCTCCATGCCTAGCTCCATATTACTGCTTATCCCTTTCATCAAGATACGTAGTGGTAGAAACAGCCACATCAAACCAAAAATGAACCCTGAGTAAAAAAGTTATTTTTAACTGATTATGCTTCTAAGGTAGCCATGAAACCAATAGCTTATAGCATGTTGCAGATCAGTGACTGGGGCTCTAGGAAAGACAGTCTGTGAGACTCAAGAAAAAAGAAAGGGATTTTGGCATTTGATGGAAGAAGTTAATATAAATGAAAAAAACACACAGATTTTCATATGCTGGACAAGGCACTAGAAATGTGTATGAAATTTTCATCAATGTTGCTCCAAAATGAGGCTTTGTATCTTCACATTTTACCACAGGCTCAAATTTAAGTTCAATAATCAAAATCTTTGTAGGTGAAGCAAGTACTTTCTATAATATTCTCATCCTATTTATACTACATAAAGGTCAATCAAGAGGGAAGGAATATTTCTTCTGTGTCCTTATGCCGTACAAATATGGTACGGCTTAAACACATACTTAGTTTCTAATGTTGATTTTGGGCTCTTCTTAATCCACCACACAGCCTATCCACAAATGGATTGTTATACACACTTAGTGTAATTTCCTAAATGAACTCTAGTACAAGCTACAGGAGAAACCAAAATATTTTCTCTTTATCTGTTTGTTGTTGGTTTTTTTTTTTTTTTTTTCCTCTAGAATTAAGTGGTTTTCTGGGGAGAGGGTTTTTTGCATTTTTTTTTCCCACCCCCTCAGCATTTTTCACCTGTTTTAAGGAATTCTGGTATATGATGTAGAAAACTATTTTCCAAAAGATAATAGTTTTTTATTACCTTTTTTTTTAATATATGCTAAAGGGGTATCAGAGGATTTTCTTGCATTGTCCGTGTGTAGAATGTCTTCCAGCTCCATCTGTCTTCATCTTTTGATCATCTGTTTCTGATAATCTAACTTTCAAATGGAAACCATTAGTATATTCTTTCCTACTTGTTGAGCGATTTTACTTTCTTCATCATTCTGTGAGGTGTCCTTACAGATTTCCATACATTTGGAAAACTAATTCTGTCTTTTGTTTTTGTAATAAGCAAGATGTTTTCTTTTCTATCTTATACCAGAGTTATCAAGGGACTTCTGGCCCTTTCTCTTGCCTGTCCTTGTCAGAGTACTTTTGTCAAAAAATATTAACAAATACACACCAGTGAGATACTGATCTGAACAACTTCTGGATTCATGGCAAGACAGGCACAATCAGTAAAGTGTAAGAATCAGCCTTTGTATTTAATGTGTCAAGGTGTCTTCTCCTGACTTCTCTATAAAGCTGCATACACAATTGAGAAGGATCTGAGACTTGGAGGAAATACTTAGAAAGTCAGAGTTGGTATTTCTTGAAGGGCTGAGAAAGGATACAAAGCTCATTATTAGGGCCCATCATTAATAATAAATATACCGTAGCTTTCAGGGGATTCACTATAATGGAAACAATATGAGGAGTACTTTTCTGTACATACAAAGATTTATTTATTTATTTATTCATTCATTCATTTATTTTGGGAAGACTTCAAATTAGTTATTTGTCTCTAACATCAAAGAGTGGTTGAGTAAAAAGTGGACAGGCATTTAGGATAAATTGCCATACATAGCATACATGTTGTTAATAATAATTTTAGTGTCTCTTAATTGAAAAAAAAAATTCCAGTCAGGAGGTGAGCTCTAGAAGTCATGGAGCTATGTGTATCTTGTTGCACATATATTCTGCCTGTATTAGAAAATATGCAGAATTTCTACAAGATTATGAAGGTTAATTTTCTAAATAAATTTGGGCATTTCCCTAGTGTTGTTTGAATTATATAAATGTTTTTGCAATTGTAGGGTTTTTTTTTTTTTTTTTCTTCCACAATACCTATGAAATGTTCCTCTGGGAATGTTTGACTTCATTTTCAAGATAAATTGGGCAATTACCACAGGTGATTAGAAAGGCAATGGGTCTGTGTGTTTCCAAGAAAGCGAAAAATTAACGTATTATTTAAAGTCAAGAGAATAGAGGAAAAATGAGGCTGTAGTCTTGTAAACTGCAATCTAAAACTTTCTATTACCTTTGTTTTATTAAATTCATATTCACGTAAATAGTGTTATGAAAGTTTCACATTCTTTTCCTTTCTGGGATTTGGCCAGAGGCCAGGGGTATTCCAATACTTGCAGATTTTCCTTGCAGGAGGATGTCGTCAGTCATTCTGCAACTTGCTTATTGTGGGAAATAGTCACTTTTAAAATGTATGACCAATTACAAAAGCCTAAAATTGATCCCAAATTTACTGAAATAGTAGACCAAGAGTACATTTTTTTAATCCTCTATCAGCAGTATATATGTGAGTATGAGAAGCATACAGGCAGCATTACTGTAATTCTTAGATCTGATTCTCATTCCAAACAATAATGCGAGGTTTTCAGACTCCAAAATCTTTAGGTAAATTCTTCTAGGACTGGAAGAGAAATTTATATGATCTTAAAAGCAGTATAATCATCTCAAAAAATTTATGAGACTGTGTCGTGAAATCAGTTTTCCTGTTTTTACCTGCTTTTACCTGCTTTTAAAGGACACTGTTTTCTGCCATAAAAAAAACCCACAAAACATTTCTTACATGGGGTAACATTTCTTTTGAATATTTCCTCCTAAATGAAGTAAAGCAAGTTATTGGTGATTTTTGTATTGGAAGTTATTGGTGATTTTAGGAGGTAACTCCGCAACATGGAGTTGAAACTCGAGCTAAATTACATGCATGTTGTGAATTGCAAACACATTTTTATAGTTTCCATTTCCTTCTCCAGATGAAAGCTAGCACCTGTTCTACTCCATATAAGATTTTTCACTAAATATATTCAACGGTCTAGAAAGAAGAAAGTTGGTATAATAGATTTTCGTCTGTCTCAATAAGTTTTAATTACAATGCAGTGATCAAAGAATTGAGGTGTTGACTGAGTTATCAACATCTTAGACTAGAAAATTCACTAAATGTTCAGTACAACAAAAAAAATTAACCTTAATTTAAGACATGGAGAAGAAATAAGTCCAATGAAGGTACAATTGATTGACACAGTAGGACCTGTAGTTCAAGGAGAATTCTAGGATTATTACTATGCCAGGTATCTCTCCATTTCAGTAACTGCACTCCTTTGAGAAACTTGAAATTTTGAACACAAATTTAGACTTTCTTGCATAAAATGGAAAGGGTGAGAGAATTCTGATAATCACAATTCCTTTTTTTAATAACTATACTACATTATCACAAGGTTTTTTTAAGATATGCTCTAGACATCATGAATAAAAATTTTAAAATTGTAAGCAAAATATTATTTGGAAAGAAATATAAACTAAAATAGGTTCTTAACATACCAAGTCTAATTTTTCCTTTTTGACCCCTCCACTACTTTTTTCCAGTGCAAATTTTCCATTATCAATTTAAGATGCCTGGACTGTTTTTTCCTTTTTTCTTTCTTTCTTTTTTTGTATGTGTACTGGAGATTGGAGAATTTTAAAGAAATAGAACTTGGAAAATATACTCAAAAGTAAAAATTGTAATGATATCAGAGAGTAAATAAGTTTACATCATGTTTTATAAGAAAACAACTGAATTTCAAGCAGTACTTGTACTGTGTTATTAATCTCCTGTTCTCTGCATGAAGAGACTTTGTAACACATTTCAGTTTGAACCTTATTTCAAGGAGATGGTACTGATGCATTCTTTATGCATTGACACTTTTCAAGCAATGGCAGAATAGATTAGGAGGAGAAGTTAAGGAATGTGGCAATTTCCATTATCCTAATAATTTAGTACAGTTTTATGAATAGAATTTAATAGAATTTTGCATAATATTAATTATTTACAACAAAGCCATACCAGAAGTAATTGAACTGAATGTCTAAGGATGTTCTTATGTTTAGTGATTATGCATGAAGACAATTTTTTTCATTTCTTTATCAATAAAGTTAAAAACTAAATTTTTGTTCTATTTTTAGTACAAAGAAGTGGTGTCATCATTCTTGAACACTGTCAGTGTTAGGTAGCCTCTGAGTCTTCTACACCCCACCTTGTCGAGTCATCCTCACTGCCCTACCAAGCAGGATCCCCAAGGGAAGAAAGAGCCACGCATTCTTGTATGGAAGTAGTTGTCTCATACATGATTTTGTCAAAGGCTTTTGTTACTTCAGCATGTAGACACCACCATCATTTTTGAGGCATGGAAAAGGCTTCAAGTTCTTGCTCAAAGGCTCAGAAGATTCATGGTATGAGCTACACCAAAGCCACATGAGATGTAGTCTAGTCATTCAAGCACTTAGCTGCTAATAACCACATGACTATGCTGTGATTCCATTTGACTGTAGCATAAATCTTCCGACTATGGTCCCTGCATCCATTTCATTTGGTGTTTGTTTTTCAGCTTCTTGCATTTTGGGGTTGAGAAAGATTCCTTTGGAATCCAAGAGAATATAAACAAACTTGCTCCACATCTTAATCCAGTTCTTAAAGTACATGCGATGACATGAATGGCCGTTGCAAAGGCAACTCTAGTGCTGACACTGAAAAATTATGTTTTCAATCTATTCTTTGCATCTTTTAAAAACAAAATGGAAAAAGAAGGAAACCAGGTGCTTCTTCACATATATAGGTCATCTCTTGGATCATTAATCTGTTTGTTAAATTATGCCTTAAAGTGATATAAAATTGTGGCAGTAATGATTATTCTCTTATTTGTGGATTAATGGAGGGTTGAGAGTCTTTAATAAACCTTGTAGTAGCTACTTTGTAGTGAATCAATGCATGAACCATGAATCCTAGTTTCTTTCTAGGTTCTGCATTGTTATGTTTTTCACTAGTTTTCTGTAGATAGTTGAGCAAGTTTCAAACATTTTTATCATGAATAATTACTTCAGATAAATTGTTGAGATTTTCCACCTATGGGGATATAAGAAGTTATTTGTTTGCTTCCATATAGATATCTTCTTAGTGGCTTTTTAGGCAATTTAAGATATCTCACATAAAATCCAGTTAGCCATTTTGGATGTCCTGCAGAATCTGAGACGCTTGCACTGAGCAGGAAGATCTCACAAAATACTTGCAAGAATCTCTTGGGCTTTTTCAGACACAGGTAGACCCTCTTTTTAAAAATTTAATTAGCATCTTTCCTTTGAAAACCTGTCTTAGGAAGCCTTTATTCCTTTCTCCTCTCTCTTTTCAACTTCTTTCCTGACTGCAAAGTCATAGCAGCTGTGGTACACGAAAACATCTCAAAAGAAAATGCTGATAGTGGTTTTTATAGTGTACAGTAAAAGGCTCTGATAAAAAAAAAAAGCTACACTTTAAATACTATCTCCAACACAGACTTTTGTTTCCTAAAATGTCTCAATGTGCCTGTGTTTAGGTAATAGACTTCTTTCACTCTTAGTTTCTCAGAGTGATTTTCTACTCTACACAGATGATTTAACTGCTCCCAAAAGTGATATCATTAGCTTCATTATGAGCTTGGATTTTAAAAATAACAAAATCAACAGCACTGAAGAAAGGACCTGTTACAATGGTTTTCTAACTCATAAGCTAGAGGCTTGGGTGCTGATACTCTGTCTTCCCTAACCAGGAGTTACCTGCTCAGCCACAGGTCAAGAGAATGTTCAATTTTTGCGTATTTTAGTAGCTTGCCTTTTATAAACCAATCATGAGTATTAGATTGTTGTTGTTGGGTTTTTTTTAAGATGCATGACTTGGTCAAATCTGTAAATTTGCATAATCAGTATAAAGCACTTTGCTGATCAGTGACTAGTGTTCTTTGAGAAATTTTCCTTATCTATGCAAAGCCATCTTTTTTTCACCCACATTAGGGAAAAAGAATTGTGAATTTTGGCCTGATTTTTTACTCCTGGAAAAAAAAAGTAAATTAATTTATTAAAGGAATAGTTCTGTAACTGTAACTCTCTACTACCCATTGACAGCACGTAGTCTTAGTCTAGGAAATCTCTCTGTAATCTAGCTAACGTACTTATTTTGTTTTTCATTAAAATGCAGAGGAAAATTTTGTTGCTTTTAAAGAAAATTTTTAAGGAATTATTGCAAAAGAAAGTAATCTTTACTTGCTAGAAAGAGAGATCAACCCTTTTTCATCTCAAGTATCAGAATTCTTGATGTGATAGAAGCAGTAGTTTTGATGACAAAAGCTATTTGTGATGCATTGTGAAATTTCTCTTTAACTTAGCAGTATATGAAGTAAAATCCTCTTAAATTTAATATCACTTAGGTGGTTTAGATTAGTTTGAAATTTCATCTTGGAAATCCATGGTAACAGTAAAACAGTTTTAAAACATTAGTTTGTTATCATAGTTTGTTTTCACTTATAATCAGAAAGAAGCAAAAATTGAACTCTCTGAGGATGGATTTTACATAGACTGTTGCCTGTCCTTTATCATAAAATGTGCAAGGCATAGCAGTAAAGCGACATGAAGAAGGTACTTTGCTGCACTAATGTTCATTGGGTGACTGCATGAACTGCAGAAACAAGATGCGTTATTCTCTAGACAAGGGGAAACTAAAGCTGGCTTAAGAGTGAAAAAGAAGACATGACAACCTGAAATTTATTTGAAAATCTGAATGAATTACAGTTTTTAAATGATCAGATAATTCTTTTGATGTGGGGGGAGTGTTGGGGGGAATTAAGAAGTTCTGCCTGTATTCAATCACCTTAGGAAGTCACTAGGGTCAGCTTCAAAAATGTGGTTTAAAATCCTTGGGTTTTGATCACGTTATGTTTTATCTTCTTAGGAATGGCAAAATTCCATTCAGAAGAATGCAGGACTTGCATTTATTGAGCTCATCAATGAAGGAAGGTAATGAATTTTAAAGCTTTTGAAAATGTAGTCATTTTGCATTTATTCCATTGGGTGATAATACTTCCTCACCATCTGTTCCAGAAGGATTGTATAAAGGCCATGTTAATTAAGAGTTTTATTGTATAGATACTTTATATAGTAAATATTTAATTTTTAAGTGTGTAAATTTTGAAAATTTTGTTTATTGACAGAAGGAAATAGAATTCCCTTGAACCGTATATAAGTTTAGGGTTATTTGAGAATTGAACCACCATTCTCCAGAGTAGCAAGGTTGTTTTACCCAGACAGTCCAGGGACTGTAAATCTGTAAAACCATCTGCTGCTCCATCTGTTTTAGGAGCATAGCATTCATTTTACAGACATACTTCTCTATACTATAATTTCATTATTACTTTATCTAGAATTTCAGCCGATTTGAGTCCTGTAAACCACACATGACATTATGTTTATATGATCTGCCTTGATTTTGAAATTTTTTATGAAATTTTTGTATCAATCCTCAAGTAATTTTAATTCTATGTGTTCTACTCTGTGCATTGTTTCTCAGTACTTCTTGCCAGCAAGCTGGGAAGCAAAGGGATACTCTTTGGCCCTTCTGGTAGGAGAGAACCCAAGACAAACAAAACCTCTTTTGCAGTGTGTCTGATTTGTATTGGTCAATACATTAAATCCATTTGCATCTACACATTTTGTTATGTGCAGCTAAAAAAAAAAAAAAAAGAAAAAAAAAGCAATACACCTGTTGAAGAGATATTGTCATTTTATGTGTGATTTCTTTTTTTCACCAATGATATCTCATTACCAAAGTGAAGTATCAAATCTTCTCTTTATTGTAGGATATTTTTTGTCTAGCTGATATTTCGGTAATTAAATCACACATTTATTTGAAATTAAATTTAGAAAATGTCAGAGTATAAAAATACAGGAGTATGCACATCAAAAATAAAAGGAGCGTGTTATTACCCAGTATTTGTGTGGTGCAAATTCTCCTGGATTCCCTGTGCACACTGAAGTTATAGTGCTATAAAGCAGTAGGAAACGTAAGTCCCTCCATTGGAAATTCTTCTTGCTATGAAGTGCAAATATGAGTTTGTACACCATAATAGGGCTCACCTGAGTGGGTCATGTACTGTACATTGTACAAGAAATATTACCTGGCAACAGGTTAAATAATTATAGTAATCTTATGTTTTTAGATAATAACATGCAATAGCATTTGGACCTTTTTTAATTTTCTCAGCCAGGATATTGAGATCAGATATTATTGCATGCTCACTATTGATAAAATGAACATTCTGAGAAAACCCTATATCTGCATATTTTTAGCAGTCAGGTTTTAAGATACCAGTGGACCTTCTAATCTCCTCTAACAAAGACTTTTCAAAAATAAGTATCATTTAAGAACCACTCCTTAAATCCAGTCATAGGAATGTCTAATCAAACTGCCCTTGGACAGTTCCTCCCTATACTTCTCTCAGAGAGGAGTTTTAGAGTAACTGTGTGTGTGTTGCTGGAATGCTCTTCTTTGCAATCAGCCTGTTTGTTTTTAATTTCCCCTTTTGGGGACAAAGATAACAATCCTTTAACTGAAAATTGTTATAAATATTTATTCTGCTTAATAGCTAAACTTGTGAATGCAATTCATCAATCATAGCTAGAGAATGCAATTGTGCAGTTGTCAACAATTAACAGGACATAAACAGTTGATGAATGTGCAGCTGAATTAAAGTGCTCCCTAGGATAACCTGAAATTATAAACTGGATCATTTAAAGGAATCTAACAAAGGATCTTTATAATTAAAACAAAGCAGGGTTAATGGGATGTAAAATTGCATATAATCGCTGTGCAATAATGATTGAATTTTAAATTATTAAAAGCAAAACGAAGACTAAGAATATTTTGAAGGACTTTCTGGGTAAGATTTTGAGACCTGGGAAATAAATCAAAAGTTTTGAGAAAGCTTTTTCTTTTGAATGTGGATGAAAATATTTAGATGTAATGTGAATGTCCACAGTTTTAATATGTTCAGCTAGACATCTATATTTTAAGATATGGATGCTCTAAGGTGATTTCTGAGTACCTAGCTCTTGTTATTTCTTCTTGAAATTATTTAAGTGCCTTTTGGATCTTTGAATGTATTAGAAATGTTCTTAAACAAAATATTTCAGTACAGGTATAGTTTAAATAATTACAAATATATTCCTGTTACTTTAACAAACTACATTTTCATTTTAAATTGGTTGATTTATGGTTTCTGAGGTTTTTCAGTATAGATACTGCTGTTTTAGGAAGATCTGGATAACACATATTTTTGGAATTCAATACAGAAACACTGGTACAGTTTTCTAAAAATAGAACTGTTGTAACAGCTTTTAGTGTAACAAGAAATCTGACTACAGATTTTAATTAATTCTTTCAAGGTATGTAATACACCTGAAACATTTAGTGATATCCTGGTTATGATCTTGAACTTTATGCTTCTATGTAATCAGTCTCCTGCTATGAATGTGTGATGTTGAGGGTATCACACATGTCAAGAGCTTCACTAACAGCAGCTTAATTAGGATTTCAGATTTACATTGGGGTGTACACATAAGCAGGCTTCATAATTTTAGAGCTGGATGCATCTGCAATGTTGGGTGTGAAAGGAGACATGAAAAGACTTCTTTAGGAATGACATGTGAGGGAGACAATGGCCCACATTTAAGTGGAGTAGTGATGGATGAGGTCAAAAGAAAATGGCTGCTCACTGACAAAAACAAGGGATAAGAGCACCCACCTCAAATACATATGTATACAAATGCATATGTCTTGGGCAACTAGGAGTAGAAATTACTCCACATGAAATCACAAAACTATGACATCATTGGGAGGAATGAATAAGATTTGGTGGGACAGCCTGCACTGCATGACAGAAGTGCTGCACAGACAGTTTCCTTGGAAAGGTAGCCAGAGAAAGCAAGGAGGGAGTGTTGCCTTCTTTGTGAAGAAGCAGTTCAGATTTTTGAAGTTCTTTAGTGGCACGGAAGATAGTCTGGTTGATAGCATGTAGGACAGAATGAGAGGAGAGTCCAGAGGAGAGTCACAGTGATGTTACAGACCACTCATTTAGAGTGAGGGAAAGGAAGACACATTCTCTAAACACCTTGAAGTATCTGGATCACAAATCCTAGTTGCCCATGAGGGCCTTTAACCTTCCTGACAACCTCTGGAAGTGCAACAAGGTGGGATGCATCTAGGGAAGACAATTACTGAAGACTGCTGGGGATGACTTCTTGATACATGATGAGACAGCTAAGACTGACACACAGCAGGATCTGCAATTTACCAGTAGGCAAGAATTGTTTTTGAATGTGATTAATTAATGGCACCTTTACCTGTACTTGCCATGAAACAGTGGTGTTCAAGGCCCTGAGGGAAGTGAGGATTGAGAGTAGCAGAATGAGTGCAAATTTTAGTCTATTCAGGAAATGGGTCAGTCGGATCCCATGGGAGGTAAATGTGTTCCTTCAAGGTAGTTCTAAAAGGTGTCAGACTTTTAAGTACAGAATTATCCAAGTGCAGGATCAGGAAAAAAAACGTATATGTAGCAAGAGAGTGGTTCAGCCAAAAAAAGAAATTATTATAGAACTCTGATGCAAAAAGAGTACACAGGAGGTGGGACTCTAAGCTGGCTAGAAAGGAGGAATTTAGAAGTGTAAACACATGAGAAATATTGTCAGGAAGGCCAGTAGTCAGCTGGAAATGAAACTTGGAAGAGATATCGAGGATAACAAGAGCTTCATTAGTAGGCTGACCAAGGGAAATGTCTTGTTGTTGAATGGGGTGGATGATCTAGTCACAGATATGACTGAGATGCTCAATGCCTTATTTGCCTCCATCTTCATTAAATTTTATCAAGGCTCTGTCTTTAGTGAAAGGGTTCAAGGAGGACATCTACCAACGGTGGATAAGGTTTGAGTCAAGAATTCCTTGAGGCAACTTGTCCCATACAAGCCCATGATACCTGATGGGGTGCATCTGATGGTTGTGAAAGTCTTTGTGAGGCTGATCACTGGTCCAAGAAGTCAAGGAAATTGGGACAGGTTACAGGTGCCTGGAGAAAGGCATATGTTACACCCATCTCTAAAACAGTCCTCAAAAGCCAGGGAAAAGCTTGTCATTTTTTCTTCTGGCCCTTGGAAGACCATGCAGCAAGTCCCTTTGAAACACATTCTGGCTGCTTGAAAGATAAGTTAACTGAGAACAATCAACATGGATTTACAAAAGCTAAACCATCCATGGCCAACCTGTTTGCTTTCTATGATAAAAAAGATAAAACAGCCAGATTTGTGGTCACAGGGGTAACAATGAACATCATTTATCTTGACACTGGAAAGGTCTCACAATATTCATGTACCAGTTAGAACTCTACATTCTGAAGTGATGGACAACTAAATAGATAAAAGACTTACTATTTAAACAGAGTCCAAAGTTTGTGGTTAAGTGGTTGTACCTTACCTTAATGTTTTTGACAAGCAGGATATCTCAGGGATGTATCCTGCTTAAGAGATGGATTTTATAGGTCATGACCTGTTCATCTTTCAGAGCTGAATTACTATTCTCATCATCCATTTCCTTCCCCCATTATGCTTTCTCAACAGTCACCTCTTTAAAGAGATGATCTTGTTCCTTTCATTTAAATATTTACCTTTACTTTTTACATTTCTTCATTTTAAATAGAAGTAGTCTAATTCTAATATAACTTTAAGGCAACATGAGCCTATATTTAATTTCAGATTTAAAATGGTAAATGTGCTCCTGTAGTTCCATCTCTGTACCTAAGTGTGCTTTCTGCCTTTAGCCATGAAAATATATATTTTAGCATATCCATCTACATGGACTTCTGAGCATACTTAAAATTCACAAGAAGCCATTTTCTTTTAAACCTTGCTTTGTCAAAATATTTTGAAAAAAATAACAGGATGTTTAAATAGTCTGGAATTCAGTGTTTCTTTAAATTTTGATGAATTCCTGATTCAGTCCTGGAAGGAGGCTCATAAAGATTTATATTCTTTCCTTGTTACGTCAACTTGGATTGTGGGGTAACTACATTAAATTTTCTTTTGGACATCCTCTGTTGCCATTTGGAAATTCTGATATGTTTGGTTTGTGGTAAATTAGTTCACAGCCATTATTCACTGTCTGCAATGCTTAAATGTTCAGGCATGTGTTAAAAGGCATATCTATAGTGCCACTTGCCATATTTGATTTATGATGTGTATCTGCAGTTGGGTCTCTTAATAGCTATCAAAGAACTGATTTAGTAGTAGGGTCCAAAATGGATGCTGCTCCTTGTTTCTCTTTTGTCCATGATCTTGATTACAGGACAGAATGGGGACCTGACCTGAATCATCCAAGAAGGCAAGATATTGAGTCATCAGACCATATGGAGTTCAGGGCTACCACATGCAAAGGATTCTGGACTGATGTGCAAAATCCAATATATTCAAATACAGACAGAAATTAACACTGGGGAAGCAGTAACACATATAAAGCATAAATAAGAGCAAAAGTGTTTGATTATTCTGCCTTTGACAGATATAACCAAATTCTGCTGCTTTACTGTCATCTTCACCAAGTGTAACTTTTGATTGGAGGAATCCTTTATTAACTGTGGCTGTTTTATGGAAATTTACCCTACATACCATCTTCCTTTAGTAGAGGATCCCTGTCATAGATACTTCTGTAAAAGAGGGCACTGAATGTCTGTATTTCTACTCCAGCTAAAGTGTGAGTTTGTGTCCCTTGTTTAGATGTGCTTGTTCATAATCTCATATTCCTTACTATAGCTGTCCTTGTCCTAGCTCCAGACAAGTAGTTTGTGTTAGACAAAGTGTACATTGTTATGGTAACCATCTGTCTACTTGTGGGGTCAGTACACCTACAGTTCTTAGATTTATTAGGGGTTTTGAGGTATTCTTTCTCCTTCTAGCATTGCCTGATCATATCTGAAAGTGGAGGCTGAGATAAAGGCCTAATCCTGAAATAAAGGCCATCTCAGTTGTAACTGCTGGTCATGCATGTTTACTGGGTAGTCACTATTACAAAGAGACAGGTTCCTCTTGATTTAGAAAATTCTTCTGCAAAATAACAAGTCTTTATGGGAGTGGAACAGATTCTTTGTAGTCATCTCTGAGTTTTATTGAATCTGTTACAGATTCTGAGACATTTCTGAAACAATTATGGTTAACCTCCATTAAATTTGTCTTCTCAGTATGCTTATGTTGTAATTGAATAGCCAGTGTTTGCATGCTATAATTTCAAACTTTTCTCTAGGGTATTCTTCATCATTGCTGTCTTGCAAGAAATGAGACCTCTGTGTTAGACATTACTTTGCAAAGTTTATAGGAATTTACTTTCAAAGATTCATAGGAGTACTGCATCTTGTGGAACTTCAAATTCTTCAAGTTAGACTAGTTTATGAACTATCTTACTACAGATACCAAGTGCAATGATAGGTTTCATTTCTTATGAATGCTATTAAAAGTAATAATTGTCAAAACAACTGTTTGATGAAAACATGGCACATTTCCAGGCTGTGGTTTTTTTGGTTTTTTTTTTTTTGGGTTTTTTTGGTTTTTTTGGGTTTTTTGGTTTTTTTTTTTTTTTTTTTTTTTTTTTTTTGTTTGGTTTTTTTTTGGGGGGGGGTTGGGGTTTTTTGGGGTTTGTTTGTTTGTTTTGTTTGTTTGGGTTTTTTGTTTGTTTTTGTTTGTTTTTTTTTTTTTTTTTTTTTTTTTTTTTTTCTTTAATAGAGCTATGGGCATATGATGAAAGTAAGTCAGAGAAACATCTGTTTCCCTGGACATGTGAGTTGGCAGAACTTCAGGAATGAGTAGAGGAAGCAAGACCTTAGCTAAATTATAACAAATGTTCATTTGGTAATCTTTTTTGAAAATTGCTGTTTGGGAATGATCTGGGATTTTTAGTTTGTTTAAAATAAAGGAAAGACTGGGTAACGTAAACTCAATCCTTTTGTCTAGCAGCATAAAAACTACGAGCGCTTTCTCTCTGTGTGAGATTATTGCTAGGAACAAATGACTGCAGGATAGCAAAGCCAGGTTAGGATAGCTAGTGAGACAAAAATTTTCATCCTTCAATTCTAATAGGTCTACAAATAACCCCTCAATCCACAGTTAGATGTGTTGCAAGCATTTTATATTTTTTACGGGTTTCTAATACAGTTTGTGTGTAGTGTTATCACCATCTCTCTTTCCAAAACTCTAAAAAAGTTCTTCCAGGACTGGCTATTTATCTGACTGACTTCATGAAATGTGGTACTCCACAATCCAGCCTTTTTAAACTCCATTATCTGTAAAACAGGGGCTTCTGATTGGTTACACATACTTGTTCACAATTTCTTTTAACCTGTAAGCATTCTGGAATTCTAAAGTAACTTTGCTGAGGGCAGAATTCTGGAAAGCTAGATACATGGATTTAAAATAACTTCTTACCTACTCCCAAACAATATTTACGAATAACTCATATTTATGAAACTTGCTCTGGGTCCTGAAACTTGCTCTCAGTCTGGTCCTGCTCAAAAGTCTGAGATTTTTCCATTTTCAGGTTAAGGACACCCCACCATTTATTCCTACAGATACTTAAGCCTTGTCAGTCTTATTATGAAGTACCAGCTTATTTCATTTAGAGTTTTTCTGCCATATCTTGAGCTGAAAACTCCACAGTTGTCTGAACAGAAAGCTCATTTCCCTGTAGAAGGATTTGAGGCACAAGTGATTTCAGACTGCTTTGTTGATGGATTCCCTACTGAAATTCTTTTGATTCTATCTAAAACCAAGACAAACCTGTTTCCTAGTAAAGGAACTTTAACTGTGGTTTATAAATTTGGGGGCATTAATATAAATCAAGCTTGTCTGGGTGAAGAGAAATGCTAAGTTAGGTCCTGTTTAATTCCCTCCTTGTGCAGTAAGGATTGCCACACAAAGAGGAGATAAGGTTTTTTGCTGGTCAGCAGTTCTCAGTTGAGATCAGCTCATCTGGCAAGCACAATTGTCTTCAATACTGGTAGGAGTTTCAATGGTGCAGCTGAAGAAATGGTCACTCAGGGTAAAGCCAAACATTTTTCAAGGTCAATTTTTTACTTTTTATACTCAAGGCTTTTTTTTTTTTTTTTTTTGGTAAATCATGAATTGCTGGAAATGAGAGTAAAAAGTAGAGCAAGCCTGTGGTGAAACTTCTCATAAAACTCCTTAGCCCTTTGGAAGTACTACTTATGTAGAAATTTATAAATAGGACCAGAAGGCCTGATTCCTCACTGTCTCAACATTAATGTAGCTACTAGGTCTGTTGAGTGTGGTGCTTACTAAGACAGGATGAGATTTACAAGTGTGAATGAGAAATGTGGGTATAACTCAGTCACCATGATAAGGAGATCTCACTAAAGGACATGGATTTTTCTAAAGAAGAGTAAAAATTGGAAAGGTCTCAAATTTTAGATCACCCCTTTGTATAGCAATTATACATGCATTCTTGTGCCTCAAAAGTGCTTCTCAGTGGGATTGGTCACTCAAGTACAGGATGATGGTCAGTGGAAGATACAGATAATAGACTTTTCCCCAAAAATAGAATGCTGTAAAAAACTGTGGATGGGAAACCTGGCTGATGTAACCTGACAGAGATATCAATCAGGATATACTGGGTGGGTTTCAACCTGCATTAATATAAATGTTATACAGTGTAATGTACTATATAAATATTTTATAATGTAACAGTACATAGTGTTCATATTCTTGAAAATATATGCTAGAAAATATGTGCATCTTTTGGAAATGGCTGAGGAGGTAAAAGACCAATCTGTCACTGAAATTTTCTTGTGCAAAATCACAGAATAGGGAAAAACAATTCTAGAATTTCATCAGAAAGGGTATTTCCATTGAAGTAAAGCAGCATTATTGTTACTATGTAAATTGTTACTATGTAACTAGAATTTGTCTAGAATACTGCTGACAGTTTTGGATATGCACTTGCAGAAAAGGTAAAATCATATTATGATATTAGTAAAACTCTTCTTACCTACTGTTTTACCATTCAAGAAAAATCAGAGATCTGGTTTACTTAGGAATAGGAATACATAGACTACCAGAAGATCATCAGAAGGAAGGATGATGTAAATCTAAGGGCAAGTTTTGTGTAAAATGAGACAGTAAAGACTGCTGAAGAATACATTTGGATTGGAGAGGAAAAGGGTTTTAAGCTTCAGAGAACATTCCAAAACTGTGTGGGAGGCAAGTAACTCAATCACATTTTCACATAATAAAAACACATTTCAAGAAATAGATTTAATGAAAATGCCTTTCATAACCTAAAGGCAGTTTACGAAAGATTTTAAATTATGTAGTTGCCTGTTGCAATAAAGGAGTGAAATTGCTGACCTAGAGACCCTTGTTCTTTTCTCTTACTCTTAGTGTGGGAAGGGAGATTTTTAATTTTTTTAATGTACTGGAAGTCTTTGATATTACTGAGAGTAAGATTTCTCCTGATTTGGGATTCTTTTTGAGTAATTTGGCTTTATTTCCTTTGAGAACCAAAAAGAAGTTGTTGGCATTTTTTCTCAAGCCAAAAAATTATTTTGGAACTTTTGGAGGATTCTTTTTTTTCTAGTAAACTTAAGCCATGCATGTGATTGAATTATTCAGGATATAGATAAATTGGTTAGTATTCAAAGGATGGCAACATTATGATGCTTGTTCATCAGGTATAAACCTCAGTACACTGAGTAGTGCTGTGTCTATATAGATCTGAGATTGAGGGTTAGCTGGCTCTGCTTTAATCCAGTAAAGAGTTTTACCCTCCTTTACTTAGTAGGAATGTAGTTTGAGAATATATAGTATCTTTCAGTTAAAACTAAAAACCAATTCCAGAAATTATTGTTTAATAGACTTTTTAAAGTTAAAAAAGTAAGTTTCCTTTGACAAGTACAGCAAGCACAGAAGCATGTACTTTTGCAAAAACCTTTGTAAGACATTGCTTCTGCAACCTTGTAGTTGCTGCCTCTCAGTGATGACAAATTTAACTGCTTTAATTTATTATGCTTCTGTTTTCAGCCCTGTATTCTTGCACTTGCAAATCAAAACATCCAGGTCAAGGCTTCTTTCTTTAAAAACACAAGATTTTTAAATGATGGCCTGGATTTTCAGCCTTCCTTTTTTCAAAGTCTATCATTCTGTCAAGTGATTTTAGGACTAGCATGATTATTAATGGTCTTCTAGATGGAAAAACATAGTTTACCTAGTCTTTGAAGTTCTACCTTAGGTGCATACAAGTACCTAAGGTAAGTGAATCACAGCATGTCTCTTATTACCACACATTGATACCATATTATTTAATTGATGATACACATCTAAGAGGATGTGGCCTCTCTTTTGTGATAATCCTAATTTGTTAATGATCATACAAACAGTTTTTAATCTTTTTCTTGAAGCTGCAATCAGTGATAAATATGTGAGAGTGCATGAAGTAACTGGCAAGACACAGTTGAAATAATACTGGGATATCCCAGGTTACACAGGATTGTGTCCAGACAGCTTTTGAATTTCTCCAGGACAGGAGACTCCATAACCTCTCTTGATCACTTCCTGTGATCCACTTTGTGCCCTCTGCCCCTTGTCTTGTTGCTGGGCACAAGGAAGGATCTGTCCCCATCCTCCTGATATCCGCTAATGTTCATTCCTAATCCATATCTGAGGACAGTGCTACACTTACATCTTAACCATAAAAATATGAACACTTAACAGTAATAAAATTCTGAAACATATCTTCCAACAGGGTAGATAAAAAAATAAGGCTACATTTTGAAGACTGCAGTGTAGGCAACTTTGGTCTTTCAGCTTATAATTGGCAAAAATTTTTTTGCTTTAAAATAGCAAAGGGTTAGATATAATAAAAAAGGGTTATTAAAAACATGAATATCCACTGTGAAACCTTGATCCAAGTTTTTTTTGTCTTTATCTCTAAAACAAAGGCCCCAACATTTATGGTTTCCCCTGCCTTGTACACATATTAAATATTAGCCCAGGGTTAGTGATTTCTTTTCATCACAGACAGTAGAACAAAGGAAGCAAAAAAAGAGTTCAGATTTTTCTATGTTACAGGTGTAAGGTCTAGTAATGAAGACTTTGAGTTCTAATAATAATGAATTTTACTTGTGGTGCTTTTAACACCAAACACCAACTTAGGCTTGAATTTGCTAGAGATTTCACAGCCTTAATATAAGAAACTCTGAAATTCTTTCCCTGATGCTGCAAGAAGAAAAATCCCAGACCATGTTCCACTTCCAGAGAAAAATGGACGGTTCTTCCTGATCCTAAACAGACCTGTCAGATCATTGCATCCTGAGAGAGATTTACTCCCTGCTGATAAGAAGAGCAAATAATTTTTAATATAATGGCCAATCCAAGATATGGGCTGTAGGGACCAGAAAGCAGTTGGTTCTATTCTTGCTGCCCAAAAACACATGAGCATTTTTAACACAGTGTTGTTTATGCAATTTTGTTATGCACCTCATGGTATTTTGTGGTCTTTAGAAAAGTCTTAATGTGGCTGCCTGACATCCTCATTCTCAATAAACTCTTAATCTGTTTTTCCTCCTTTTTAAGTAAGATTTGTCTGTTTCTGATACCTTGAAAACATGGAAAAGCGATGTACCTTTCACAGTAGTGTTTGAAGAAATATATGAGAGATATTGATATTACTTTTCAATTTTAAATCTTCAGTAATGACTTTTTAAGACTGAAATTGGAATACCTCTATTTAATGTTTTTAATGGTTCAAATAAGAGTTTAAGCAATTTTCTAGATTTTTTTTTAATGACAGTGCAGTATTCATATTGAGGCTGCTGGAAAAATATACCCAAAATATATTTTTCCATAAAGAACTTTTGCCTTCAATAATAAATGGAAAACTTTTTTCCATTTAATGTGATTTTTTGTGCTTTCACAACGAAGAAAAATTTAGATTAAATTATTTTTTTATTTCAACTAATTACAGAATTTAATTACAGAAATTTCATTGATTTTTCCATTGTAAGTAAATGTGCTGAAATAGTTTATTTGAAATACATCAAATAAAAAGGCCAATTCTGATTTTTTTTATTTCAGATTATTGTGTCATGCAATGAAAGACCATATAGTACGTGTTGCAAATGAAGCAGAATTCATTTTAAACCGACAAAGAGCTGAAGATGTCCACAAGCACGCTGAGTTTGAGGTAAGCCTGAGAGCTGGTGCGTTTCTGGTTCTCTGTTTTCACTCAGTTGTCGCCTAGACTGTAAGTCCCTGCAATAAAGACTTTATTTTTTTCTTCCAAGGAAGAAATTTACATTGAAAGCATTTAAAAACTGGTTTTTAAAAGCTTTGGTAAATGTCAAGCACAAGGAATGCGTTTTATTTCTCATCTTGTCACTGAAATTCATAAAAGCATTTACAGCTTGAAGAAATGCCTTCATCAGAATGTCTCATCTGATATGGTAGACCTTTTGGTGCACAAAGAACTTTTCTGATTTTTTGAAAATAGTAATGCAAATCACCTTATTAATTATTTTTGTTGATTATTTACAACATTATGTATGAGTTCAGTAAAAAAGCAAAGCATATGACTTATAGACTTAAGGTATGTCATTAAAAATTATGAAATAGAAATGTTTTGTTGAATAGATTTAATATTTTAAGGTCATTTTCTTCAAACATTTTGAATTTTGGAGCACTTTAGAATACTTGCTTTTTATATAGTGAAATATGTTACTGCATATCTTTTTTGGTAGTTAGGAGACGTTATCAACAGTAGGATTGAGTATTGGAAGGTGTAACAGAGCAGCTGACTCCCATAACTCT
Organism: Vidua chalybeata; assembly: GCF_026979565.1. Taxonomy (NCBI): domain Eukaryota; kingdom Metazoa; phylum Chordata; class Aves; order Passeriformes; family Viduidae; genus Vidua; species Vidua chalybeata. Next base: position 94,712,538 of record NC_071531.1, read on the forward strand.
TAAATGTCTATAATTCTTATTCTGAAAAGGAATCAACATTCAGTTGCTTTTTCATCAATGAGTGATACAGCATAAAATTTAAATTATGTTGCTTGAAGGTGATCCAAATGTTAAATCCCCTGTTTTTAAAATGTCTTCAGTTTAATAGGTTTACAGTTGTTTATACAGGATTAATTTTATTCCTATTAAAAAAAAAAGTCATGCAAAAGTAATGGAGTAAATTTAATACTTCATTTTTGACACAACTTTATCTAATATGGTTTTGCATTTTTATGGTGTTTTGTCCATTTCATCACTGGTTTTTATCATTTCTGAACCTGCCTTATGTTTGCATACATTTGTGTAGATGTAGGTATATATGTGCAGTCCTATATTTTCACACATTTTACTGCTCAAATGACCTAGCATTAGGATTGAGATTGACAGACTTAGTATTGATGATAATAAATAGCTATATCAATTTATTAATCTGTGAGGAAATGTCAACAAGCACCTGGTGACTAGAAATAGAATGCAGGAATCTTAGTTTTGATGAGGTTTTTATCTCCTTGAAACAGCTCTCTTAAATGTGCACTTTGATGTACTAGTTTTTGTGCTCCTTGACCTAGCTGAGAACTGTGAGACACAGAGATATCTGTTGTCATTCTGAATACACATAACCTTTACTTCATTTTGTCAGAGCAGTCAGCAGACACTTGTCATATGGGATTGCAACAACTGTATTACCAAGCTTATACTGGATATTTTGAACATCGATAAAATTGCATTTACAATTAAGTGTATGTCAGAGTGAAGTTTCATATTGCCTCAACAATAAATAACATTTGATATCTATCAGAGCATCATGCAGTAACCTAAGATGACAATGGACGATTGAGTTATCTGCTCTTTGAAGAATACATTGAGGTATAAGATCTGTCAGAACTCCAGACAGAATGAGAATATTCAATTAACTTCCAGCTTCTGTTAGCAAATAGGATTTAGAATATTAACTAAATTCCCTAAAGGAATAGCCCCAAGTCTGTCTCATTGTCTGGTAAAGAAACCAACACTTTTTTCATATATGAAAATTCTCATTAAATTTTTTGTAGGGAAAGACTGAGGTACACATTTTAGGTGAGTAAGTTTAAATCTGCAAATCATAAAAGAAAATTGTAAAATGTAGACTGTTTTAATGTGAAATTCACAAGTACTTAAATAAGGTGATAGTTAAAGTCTGAAAGAATGCTTTATATATTGTCTTTAATAATGTTGGGGATATAACTGAACATTTTATTATTCATCCTACTTGAAAGCAGTAGGGACAAAGATTTCTAGTAGTTTTCTGCTACATGATTGTACATCTGTCATTTTGTTTTAATAAACTGTATAGGTATACCTTCTGGAGTTTAGCACATGTTAATCAGTGCTCTCATCTAGTGAAGTGCATGACTATTTTATTTTATTTCTGCCCTTTAAACTTTAATTGAATCATTATGGGTGAAATTATTTGTTCCAAGCTGCACCAAGTTACTGTGTCTCCTGCATAGACCACAGACCAGCATCTAAATTTTATTCTGTGGCTCCAGTTGTAGTCACAGCCAGGAAAATTCCTCCCAGAATGGGTACTTCACAGTTAACTTTCATTTTGTTAACCTTTGTAATTGTTCAGGAAGAAAAATGAAAATTTAATTTTACTGTCCAATGAGCTGGTGAAATATTAACCTCATTACTAAGGCAGATCATTGTACTAATTGATGCCTCCCTGTACAAGAAGATAAATTGGAAAATGAATTAACCCTTTATGAATTAGTGTAACCATTGTTCTTTCCCAGATAGATTACTTGAAATATCTGTAAACACAATAGAAAGACCACTGTTAGAATCATACTGAATGCTAATGTGATCTGTACTAAAAAGGTAGTGTGCAGAAATATTAAGAATAAAATATAAAGTATGAGGTTAACTTAATTTTAATTGCTCTTTTGAATACTAGAAAATTAGTTTCTATTCAGCAGTATTACAGCATCAAGTGTTGGCTAAATGTTCTGAAATGGTGCACAAAAACTGTAAGTGCAAAAAATGTGTCATAAAAGGTACTTTTTAAATTTGCTATTCTGAGAGTATTCTAGCCTTTGTAATTTGTACCTAGAAAATTATACTTTTATTGGATTTATTTTGATTACTCTGGCTGCATTCCTTTTCTTTAGACATTTTGAAATAATTTTTGCAAGGAGGAGAAATTGAGTTTGAACTTAGCATGATTTTGAGTAAATAAATGGAAAAATATTTTCCTTATAATATATTAATTATATTTTCCTTATCAAACCAAAAATACACTATATAATTCTAGCAGTTTAGAAACAAACTCATGTGACGGTCAAGAACCACAGTATTTATTTTAGAGGTAGTTTTCTCTCAAAGGACACATGATGGAAATATTATATATTTTCAGTTTAAAAGATAAGTGATTTTTTTATCCATTAGGGTTTTTAGAATTGGTAGTATGTTATCAAAATTTTGCATATTGGGGATTGAGATAGAAAAAAATATAGTCATTATTTTTTTAGTTTAGCATCTGTAGCAATAATATTTTTTTTAAAATTTTAGGTGTTAATATAATTTAAAAATCAAAAGCAGTACATAATTTTTTCTTGTATGTTATCCTATGTATGTTAGAGGTGTAGTTTATATCTAAAAACATGTCAAACATTTATAAAAGAAAGGCTAAGTTTTAAGGCATCTCCATGACCACACATATGGCCACACCTAGATGTGTGGCTTAATGTTTTTAATTCCAATTCTGTTGTCTTTGCCCTTGGTATTTCAATTTTTACATGTTCTAACTGAGAACTTGTTCATGGATACTATACAGTAGTAGGACATTTCAATTGAATGGTGTCATGATTTAGAAAAAGTACTACAGAAAACTCAGTGTTCTCACCTAGACTCTCCTAAACCAGACACTGTTTGATCACTTCCCCACCCCTTCCATGGTGGTGTTGAGAACTGGAGGCACAGGAAGTGAAAATCACAAGTTGAGCTAAGAACAATTTACTGGAAACAGCAATGAGATAAGAAAGAGAACAGTAAGAGCAGCAATATTAATAACAAAAGGTATAAGACAAAGAAATTGTTTGCACAGTAAGTAAAACAATACTGGACCTTTTAGCCTGCCACACTTTCTCCCAGACCAGAGAGAGAGTTTCCCTTACTCCTGCCCAGGCAAGTGACATGAGATGGTATCAAATAACACTAGGGTTTGGATATGCTTGCCTCCAGGCTACTGTAAAAAAATTAACCCTGTCCTGGATGAAACTAGGACAAATGGCATGTCCTTCTAAAAAACACTTTAATGAATTCTTTTCATAATCAGAGAGTTAAATAAATAATAATTTTAAGGCGATCATAAGTAACCTGTCTTTAATGAAGTGGATGATCTTTCATCCCCAGTCGCAGTGCGCTCAGTATGCTGCGGACCGGAGAGAGGAGGAGAAGATGTGTGATCACCTCATCAGTGCTGCTAAGCATCGAGATCATGTCACAGCCAACCAGCTGAAACAGAAAATACTCAACATACTAACGAATAAACATGGTGCCTGGGGAGCTGTTTCTCACAGGTAAGCCGCAAACATACAAAGTGTGTGGCTTTAAACCTTACTTGCAAAGTTTGAGAGACACAAGCATTGTATAACAGAAATACGATTTTATTAGGAGTTTAAATGTACTTAAATATAGCATATGCAAAGCTGAACAAAGTGCAGCTCAGTCAAGTGAGTATTCCTGTTAAAAAATAATTTAAAAATATCTAAAATGTATAATTTCTTCTGTATGTAAACCTCAGTATTTGAGGTTTTATTGAGGGCTTTGTTCAGTACTGGTTTTAAAAGTTCATTCTGTTCAAGATAGCAGTGAAATTAAATGTTTTCTTACATCATGTCAAAGACAAGAGCCTTGCTCCTCAGAATCACAAAAATAGCCAGTGGCTAAAGTTCTGACCCTCATGTGGAAGACTTGAGCTGAAATTGCTCCTTTCCTTCATTCAGAGCAAGGTCTTGAACCTGGGTCTGTCATGTGAGTGCCCTGTCTGTGAAAGTAGAGTCTGCCAAGTCTCTCTCTTCTTTGTGCATTCTAGCCACAAATACTTGATTATTTATTCAGATTGAAACAACTCAAGCAAAAGAAATCAAGGAAGTCTTGCTCCCAGATAACCAAATTTTACAGCTTGATTTTCTATTTAAATTCCTATTTGTCTGCTCTGAATCACACAGTGAAGAACAGATAGCTTCATTTAATACAAAAACTTTTTTCTAGATAAATATTTTTTGACAAAACATGCTTGTATTTATGTTGACTACATAGTTAGGGTTTAAGCCTATTAGAAAAGTTGCCAAGTAATAAATTTGACATGTCAGCAATAAGGTTTAATAAATAGCACATATACTGTTCATTCTTTTTCTAATTCTGTCTAGTTGGTTCCTGCAGTTATACCATGTTTGAAACAAAAGTGAAATTTTTCGTGTTCATTATCCCTGTTTCTTCTAAAGAAATCATTCTCTTCTGGATGATGATAGAAATATATTTATTTTTTAAGATGGTAGAAATTGTGGAAATTCAGTCTTACAGAAATTCTGTAGTCTAACACCAGAGACGTTCTGAGGGAAATTACAAAAATGACAAGTAGAATATTGTCATATGGTTAATTCAAGACTGGCTTAGTCCATAAGGGATGCTTATGTTATCTCTAGTTAAGGATTAAAGCTGTGTGTCTGGACACTTGAACATGCTAAAAATAAATGCAATTTTCGCTCCTTTTAATGTCTTTGAATAATGAATAACAATTTTTGAATAATGTTGTTGCTCAGCTTTGTGAATGGCTGCAAACACTTTACAGACTTAAATTTTAAGACTACCTTTTCCAGGAGACTATGTCTTCTTAGGGCCAAATAACTTCTGTCTCCTGGATTATTGATGGCTTCCTAAATGGCAACAGTCCATTGCTGCGGCTTTTTCTTCTCAAGTCCATGATAGTTTCTGATGGGCTTGACACCTGTGACAAACCTATGAAATTTCTTACATTGAACAAAAGAAATTTTTCTTTTATCCCTGTAATGCAACTTGTCCAGTGTTGTCTGATTCTCAGTTACTGGCAGAGCTGCTTTCCCCTTTCGGTGCTTGTAGTGCTAGGTGCAGCGTTTGGCTGGGTTGTGTTTTAGCCACAGGCAGCAGCTTAACCTGGAGAAGGGGGACACGGTGACAGTACAAGGTCTCCAAGTGGGGTTCCTCATTTGCAGGAGCCAGTTGGGAAATGATCTTGCACTGCAGGTTTGACTGTGTGTGCTGTGGTAGCTTTGTGATCCAGCACCTTCTGTTGTGGGACTAGTGGGCTGTGAATGGGGAGGTTTGGGATGGCAGCAGGGAGATGGAGATGTTCAGTGGAAGAACCTCTGAGCCTTGTTAGGGTCACTCAATGGGCAGGTCTGAAAGGCTTTAAGGGCAGAAAATGGAGAGGGGTCTCATAAAACTCTTCAGCAACAGAATGCAAAAACTGTTGTTAAATAGATACTCCAATACTTTTTATATGATGGAGGTTGAGATGTCTTCCAAAACCATGCACACCTCTTGTCTTGGCTGGCACAAAACACAACAGGACTCAAGTCTCTGCTTTTAGTTCCTGACAAGGAGTTACAGCATTAGCAGTGTCTTTATAAACTCATGCTTCTCTGTGCCTTGAGAGATACAGCCTGACTGGAATACAGAGCTACTTTAAAGACACACAAAAAACACATTATCACACTAGACCTCTACACTTCTGTAGTGATTTTAATATTTCCATTGAGAAAAGTATTCCCAGTTCTGAAGATACACTGCTAGTCTCCTGTTCAACTTGAGAGCTGGACACCCTTCTTTGAAATGGTGAATTTAGGAAGATCCTTCTCTGTCCTGTCCCAGATGGGGCAGGGTAAGAAACAGGCCATCACTTCTGCACAATAAATACTTGGGTAATAGCAATGCCTTTTGGCATCCAAAATGGATAAGATAGTAAAATATTTGTGCAGACATGAGTGTGATTCTTCAAAGCTTCAATTCTCCATCTGCACAGTGGCAGCTATCAGTGCAGCATAAAGTACAAATATGTATAGAATCATAGGATCATTTCAATTGAAAAGAACCTCTAAGATCACTGGATCCAGCCATTAACCTAACACTGCCAAATCCACCAATAAATGATGTCCCTAAATGCCATATCCCCATGTCTTTTAAACAAACCCAGGGATGGTGATTCAACCACCTCCTGGGCAATTTGTTCCAATGTTTCACAACCCTTTTGGTGATTAAATTTTTCCCAATATCCAATCTAAACCTCTCCTGGCCTAACTTGAGGCCATGTCCTCTTGTCCTATCTTGCCCTGTATGTTTTTGTTTATCTCTTCTCAAGAAAAACAAACAATTTTCAAGTTCTTTAACATAGATGCTCTCGTTACAAAATATTATGGTTCATTTCATCAAATATGACCCAGCTGTAGAGAAAAATTTTCCTTATGTTTGCAGTTCAACAGATTATAGTTCTAAGGCACCTGAGGTTTTGTGTCTTTGCAGAAAACAGCAAACAGCATTTACTATTTAATCTGTAGGTGCCACAAAGCTTACTCTTTGGTCATTGAGAAACAAAGAGACTATTAAGAACCACAGAAGGTTAGTACTGAGACGAAAAGCAAGAGGTCTGATCTTTTGATGTATTCTACATTCTATAGTATTTGTAAATTATGAATTTTAAATATATTATCATAAAATCTTCCCAAAATGTCTGAAGAAACAAGAATTAAGTTGAATGGTATGAGTCAACAAAATACCATATGAGACTTTGAATTCTGTTAGATTGTAGTTATATATAGATAGCTTAACTAAAAATATCATAAATTAATAGGTGACTTGCATTTCAATTAGCTTCCTAATTAGCTATTAATTTATGAAGATGAAATTAATTATAGCCTAGTACCCCACAATTTGAATAAATGCCTACAAACACAACAATTTGTACAATAAATTCCTGTCTCTATGTTAATCAATCAGTAGTTTGAATGGTTTGAGAATCTCTTTACTCTTCCATCTCCTTCTGACTAAAAATGGCAAATAATAATTTTAGAAAAAGCTTTCATTTTTATTACTTGTCAGTGTTAACTTCTTTCCTCCTTCACAAATGTTTTGCCTTTATATCTTAAAGTGAAACCCAAAGCTCTTTTTCTCAGTTTCTGCCAAGTGTGAGCATCAAATCCTCTATAACAAATAGAAATTTACTGAATCATTTCATTTTCATCTATGTATCTCAGACAAAACATAATAGATTTCAAAATAAATCCCATTAGTTGTAAATCCTGTTTGTGCCCTTCAACAAAACTAGTTCCGTTTTCTGTAATTGGGCAATTTTATACTTTTAGGTATCTTTGTAATAGCTTACCCTAAACATACTTGTTTTTTTTTTTTTCCCTTTTTTAATTTCAACATTATATCAAAATTAAAATTCTGCAGGATTTTCCCATTTAGATGAGAAATTGGTGAGCTGGTTATTTTCTTGATGCACTGTCACTTGTTCAGAGGGAATCTGCAACATCAGGAAGAATCAAACAGGGTGTTTCATAGCTTAGCATTACAAGCTTCTTTAAGCCAGCACTTACCCTCAACTTTCTTCAGGGTTATAGTTTTTGTGTCACAACATATGCTTCCTTCTGCCTTCTCTGTCAGCTTCATATGGTGCTTCTCTTCCTCCCCATCTGTGTCTCTCCCCATACACATATTAAAAAAAAAAAAAAAAAACTTTTGTAAAACTTGTCTGTACACACAGTTCAAATTTATCAACCATATGAATGCCTGTGTTTTGGCCCATAAGCTGTTACTGTCTTACTTCAGCTTCTTGGTTTTATCAGATACCTCAACTTTTCAAAAACTTTTATTCAAGAATGCTGAATATAAATATTTCTACCTTACAGTCTATATAGATTTAAAGCAAATTAGAGCAATAAAAGGAGTTCAGAATTCCAATTAGCCTTCAAAATCTAAATATGAAATACTTGTCATAGATATTTTCATATGATCAGTTTTGGTATTCACAGGAGGACTACTATAATGAGAAAAATGACATTTAAAAATGAGACTTGGTTCTCTTGCTTTCTGTGATTTAATGAAGGAGGTTCCACCTACGTTAAAGCAGCTGTACCAAATAGCAAGTATACAAGGGCTTTTTCTCTTCAAATCCATCTTTGGTTAAACTAGACACCCATAACAAATTAATCATTCATGGTGGAGGGCAGAGCTGTCAAACTCATTCTGTGGTGAAGACCAAATTCGTCTGGGGAGACAGGCTGGAAATAAAAAGTTTCTTGCCAGACAGCTAGTTTTGTCTCTCTCTGTGTTGTGTGCTTCTGAAGAGATTGGGTTCTGCTGGGGGCCAGAGGAATGAGAACGGAAAGAGAACTCCCTTTCCCAAACCTATGGGGGTTGGCAGTTAAATAAGCTGATTCTGGAAAAACACTGATTTTAAACCAAATTTTTTCAGTTTACAGCAAGGGAGACTAGATCACAGGAATTTAGAACGTTGTTTCCCTTACAGCCATCCTTTGGCATTCTCTGACTCCATCTTTATATTATGCTGTCTTAGGAAATTCAGAGAGGCACAGAACCCATTCTTACCCCCCACTGCAAATCAGATTAATATGGTTTAGCTATTCGTTCATTTCTGGCTCATTTTGACTGCTAGGCATAAATTACAAAGGGGGCTTTAGCAGTGGGAAAGGTGTAGGACCAGATCCTGTCTACTGGATCCAGAAGCGTGTTTGATGTGCCTTTCTTTGTGACCTTTCTTAAAGGTCTCTTAAGGTTATGTGTTTTTTCCACATACTCTGTAAAAACTATGAATTTTCTGTTTCTGGAATTAGTGGAATTTTAATTTTTTTTTTTTTTTTGGCAGAATATATTCTTCAAAATTGGTCTGATTGAACTGCATACTTTTTAGCTTGTTCTTCAGCTATCCTGTTACAAGTTCCAAATATTTAGTTCTGAGATTACTTCATCACAACAAAACACTAAGAAAATGCTTTTCTATCTTCTGTTGTTTTTAATTTACTGCAATATTTGAGAGACCTTGAGATCAGGAAATGTGTCAGCAACATATTTTCAGTGCAGTATTAGTTATTCATTTATAGCAGGATTTAAACATGAGTGAGATGACTTTGTTAATCTGATCACTGTATTGTAGTACCTTACATTTCAGTCTACTTTTTAACTTTCTTACTGTGCTTTCAACTGTGTGGCTTCTCCACCTATTGCATACCCTCTTTCTTCCTCCCTCCCTGACTGCTTACCACTGTGGTGTATTTGAAGGAGCTCTTGCTAATGGAGCTGAGAATTTTGACAAGCATGGTGGAAAAAGGGGAATGGCAGAATTCTGCATCCTTTTCTAATAATAGGTGTAGGGTGATATTTACAGTATAGAGATACCTGCCAAGAAAGAAGCATTATATTACTAGTGATGGGCTGTACAAGCAACTGCGCAATTTGCGTATGTGGGATTTATTCACTTCTGTATTTGTGCAAGGTTGCTCCGTTGTTTTGGACTGTGGCGCTGTTCTATGGATTTGTTCCCACAGCTGGAAGAAAGCTCATAAGAAAATATTTTTTTTGGAAAGAGGTAGTGTTTTTAAATGTTGAGAAACAAGTGGTGCCCAAGAAAGGCTTGTTCAGCTCTAGAGAGCGCCTTGTTTTTCTCTAGGAAATACAGTACATTTAATTTCATTATAAAGAAGGAAGTATTCTGCACTTTCACCTTATGACTTCTGCATTAAGAAGATTTTTTCCCTGCTTTTTTCTACCTAAATTTGGAGTTTCCTCCCCCCCCAAAAAAAAAGGAAAGCTTTGTAAATTTTTTTTGTTTTTAAGAATTAGGGACAACAGATCTTTAGATGTCAATATTTTCTTTAACTGGAACAGTAATCAGAATATAGATCCAAATTTCATACAGTCAATTTGCCATCTGTATATTTATTGTAGGACTATACATAAACCAGAGGAAGACCACCATTAGCAGACTGAGGGGGACTTCTGCTCCCCCTTAAGTCTAGCCATGGGTTTAGCAAGTGCATGCACATGCAGCCATTCAGCTTCCAGGGAACCAGTCACAAGAACAGATATAAAGGTTCAGACCTCTAGTCCATCCAGCCTTGTAATCTTCAACTATAACTGAAAAATTAAGAAACAGAAAGGACAAGTAGACATGATGGATCCATCTAATACCCACTACTCAGACTTCTTGACTTTTCAACTCAAGATTTCCCAAGGAATCTCAAATTCAGTCACTCTTGATTTTGAATTTTCCATGTCTTGGTAGGGCTTCAAAGTACTTTCTGCCTCCATGTTTTCCTCCTAGTTCCTGCAGCAGAAACAAACTCTGCAGTGGTTATCAGCAGACTGGACTAACAGTTGCTGATATTAGACAATATTCCTAGCACCTGTTCTGCTTCTTTTCCTGCCTTCAATTTAGAAAGAAATAAAAACTCAGTAGAAGCCATGAGGGAAGAATTTCTCATTGCTAGAGACCACTTTGCTCACTTTTCCTCACATGTCTGCTTAGTAATACCTGGGCAATATAGCAGTGGACTTCCATCTTCCCCATATAAAAGAATAGAAAGCAAAGAATAAAAAAAGAAATAAGAAAATTTTATGCTTCTAAGACTGTATTTTCTCAGAAATTAAAATTCTTTGACATATTATTTACTTTCTGACATAAAATGGGTACGACCTTATTTTTAAGTCTTTTTTAAGTACTATTACAATCCAGGGTTCTTTCCCATGTGATGCTTCAAATATATTACAGAAGGTGAATGCCCAGCTGTAGATATTTTTTTTTTTTTCTCTAGGAGAAAAATCTGTAGTGTTTTGGTAGACTTCTCCACCATTTCCTGCTGTAGACATTAGAAATGCAAAATTTAACCAGAAATGAAAACCCAGTGGAACAATTTTGATTCCCTTTGTCTCAAAAGCTTAATGTCTTGTAGGTTTTTTTTTATTTTAAAGGTATTTATGTCCAACTATACTATTGTCAAATAATTTCAAAAACTGAGAATAAAGTTTGGAAAGGAACTGAAGATTAAATCATCTTCAGGCACCAAGGAAGGTGTAGTGTGGTACATGCCAATCACATCCTTTGCATCCCCTTTTCTTTGGGGGATATGAAGTGCAGTTCTGCAAACACCTCAGAAAACCTATTCTATGTCTTTGAGAGATGTATAGTTGAATTTGCATGTGCATTATTAGATCATTTTCTTTGCTTAAAATTAGAATAATTATATGTGGTTTTAAACCTAGCTCTTGTCTTAGTTCCTTTTCCCTCACAGTAATGTGTAATCAGGTAATATATGTAATATACTGATCTGTTTCTATTGTCTGCTCTGTTCTTGGGTTTATTTTTCTCCTCTTTTTCCACAGTAAGGGAAAAAAATCAGCCCTGATGATTTTTTTTTTTTTTTTCCATTTTTACTTCTCTCTGGTACAACACTTGGAGGCCTATCTTGCAGTATTGCTGCAGGGGAGTGATAGGCAAGTGCATATGGAAGTGGTGCTTCCAAGTGCCACAAAGAAGGAAGTCCTGTCTTCAGGTGTACAGGAGGAGCATGGTTACCTGGACACAGAGGCCAGAACCAGAGTCTTGTCCCTTCCCTCTTACCTATAGTTTGACAGGAGGTTTCCTTGGGTTTGGTGTTTCTGTATGCATTTTGTTAGCCCATTCTGTATATTCACAGATACTAAGCTGTGAAGATCATCCTTAGACAACTCACATTTCTGATTTCTGAAAAATATTCCCAGCATATGTCTCTCTTTCAGTTGATCACTTTTGGTTGGGTTTTTATTGTGGATTTTTTTGGTTGATTGGTTGGATTGGTTGGTTTGGTTGTTTTTTGGTTTGTTTTTTTTTTTTTTTTTTTTTTATTCATTTAGTTTAACTTTTTAAAACAGTGAAAAAATAAGTTTACGCAGATTTACTTTGATTCAGAAACACAATGTCAGTCATAATTGTTACATGACTTAAAGGAGATTGCTGTACTTGATTATACCGCATTCTTTGTTGATAAAATAGACATGGTAATACAAAGTATAATTCTAAAGACTAATTACATCATTCAGGTTGATATTGAAAGTACTGTGTAAGCTTGGTTTTATTTGGTTTTACATAGCTTATGTAGATTTGGTATATTTGTTATTATGGATTTACTTTTTCTTTATGATTGTATTTTTACATGACTTGTAAGTTCTCTTTTTTTCAGCAGTAATATCTTTTCACACAGAGTTTTGATGTATATTTTAGATCTATTTCTTGTACACTTACAGATATAATATATCTGAAGGTGACAGATTGCAAGCTTCTCACAGTATTTGGACTCCCTAGTATATTGGTAACTGTTGTCAATAATATGGACTGTTGGTTAGGTTGTAAAGCTTCATTGCTCAGGAGTGTTGTATTTTGAAGTCATCTGTCATGGATGTGTTAGAGATAGGGGTCTATTTATGTTTATGGCATTTTAAGTAACTCAGTAAGACCCTTTAAAATATACAGAAAAGGCTTGTTTACTGTCATCACTGCTCACTTAATCCTGTGACCTTGACATGATCGTACGCCCATAAAGCTCCCTGCAGGTAGTTCAATAAAACAGATGAAGATGAATAAAACAGAGTCTAATGATTGTTTCAGCTTCAATAATATACTGTCTTATGCCGTAAGTATTTCTTAACCATTCAATAGTGCTGAACTATTTTAAAACCCAATAATGTAGCAAATTATCCAGTTGTCTAGATTATTACAAAATCCACCAAAAGATTCATAAACCACATAGACTCTGTGTTTAATTTGAGAATGCTAACCATTGTTTTGAAAAATAGCCTGTATGCACAATGCCAAAACACTAATATTTAAATTATTTCTTAAAGTGTCCTAATTTTTCAGATTCCCAGATTTTTCAGATTCAGATTGTTGGGTTTTTTCTTTCACTTTACTTCTGATACCAAATTATATTTCTTGAGTGGGGATGCTTTTGGTTTTGTTATAGCCACAATCTGAATCTTGGAAATATTCATGTGAAATAGATTTCTTTAGATGATTTACTAGAAGCTATGTTTGCACTTATGGTAGGAAGCAATAAAAATGTACATAAAGAGGAAGTTAAACTTGATGTCTCTTAGGCTCAATTTATAAAAACTACTGAAGCCTTTGGGATACTTTGCCATAAGAGTGCAATAATTTTTATGCATAATATATCTTGTTCTATGTGAAAAAATGGAGGAAAGTAAAGTATGATATATTTGCCTCATGGTGAGTGGAATGTTGTTTTGGTATTAAAAAGTGTTCAATTTCCTTAATATCTAGACATTAAAGTTTCCAATTTCTGTTAGGTAACAATGCATTATTTTTAAACACATAATAATCTTTTATACTAAATAATGCCCTAACCTCTTCTACAGTCTTGAATAAAATGTGCAGTTTTCAAAGTTGATGACAGCTTAATAGTAGAGGAAATTTATTTAGTGAACTTCAGACAGTATTTTCAGTGGTAGACTTTCATACTGAACTGCTGAGCTAAAAATTATGAATTAGTGAGTAAAACCTGTCAAAAAAGAAGAGCAGCCAGAAACAAGTTTTAATATGTATCTCCCAAACCAAAACAGACTCTATTATCCTTTATTATTTAATTTAAATTAAGAACTACTGAGAAGAATGAGAGAAAATAAAAAGCTACCACACTTTTTTTTGGCCAAATGCCAGAAAAAGTTCCTTTAATAATAGTCCTTTCATGTGAGATCATCATGATGAGTTAGTAAAAATCTCAGTTAGTATACTTTTAGAGCACCCTGATAGACAAACTGTTTAATCATTCCCACAGAATGAACTACCTTTCATTTCTAACACTCTCGGAATTAAATTTTTTAAAAAACCCAATTGGCAATTTGTGTGGAATGGCCAATTTCTCTGGAAATGTTTTCAAGGAAAACTGTATGGTCTGTTATATTTTAACAAAGAAAGTGTTATAATGTTTTGAAGCCTGATTAAATAAAACCAAAATATTAAAATTAGTATAAAAGATTGGAATTTATGAACAATTCAGTAGTGTTAGAGAAACATTAGAAACTGTCTTTTAAAAAAAGGATTTTTTTTACATAGAAATTATGTTTTTCTTTAGAGTAAATCATCCTTTAGCTTATCAGTATGCTGAGGCTTAGTTTTTGACTGGGTTTTTTGACATATGATAGTGTTTATGTTGTTATTCTTGCTTGGTGAGGAATACATTCTCTTCCCTAGAAAAAAGCAAATATGTTTCTTCTGAAACACACACAATAAAAAATTGATGCACCTGGCCTCCACTGGGTATTCATTCATGCTCCTTTCTGAGTGGTGATCCAGTGTAAGCCATGTGCATTAATTCTTTGGTATGTTTGTTGCACAATCTAAATCTAGATTTAGGTCAGTGTTGGGTTTTATCTATGGAACTCCCTGTATAACTGTATCATTTGATAACCTTTTTCTAAGCTGTGAAAGTGATTGCCAACTCAGCAGGGACTTTCAAAAGATTCTGCTGGACACCAATAAATTTTAAACAGAGACCTTTTCTTAGGAATGCCCTCTTTTGAAAGTACTAGAATAGCTCCTTTATTTCAGTCACACTGACAAATTTCTAAGGGTGGCACTCTTAATGCAGTAAATGCAATATTTATTTAGGGGATTCCCCTTCTTTAAAATTAATCCACAAATTATCAATTTGAGTACACTAAAATTAAAAACAATATACTTCTAGAAACTTGTTCTCTATTAGGATTATGAAAATATATTTATTTTTACTCTTTTTTTTTTTCTTAAATTTAACTTGTCAGAATCCTCACAGTAAACTTGTGATGCTTTTAGAAAACAGTAGCTTTCTAAAAGACATAAAATCTGTAGGCAAAATCTCAGCTGTAAAAATTAAAAGGCCACAATGGATATTCCATGACAAGCAAACATTTATAGACCTCTGTGTCATTCATGGTTTCAATAACAATTATGAAATGTTAAATCACGGGCAAGTTTTGAGGTGTCTCTTAGTAAATATTTAAGTTTCCTTGCCAGTGGCATCTTAGGTTCTCCATTGGCTCCAATTGTCTGAAATTTTTATTGGTTTATCCCCATATTTGTCCACATAAGCAGTTGTAAAGGCAGGATACATACCTGCTACTGGTACTCTTTCAACCCTGTTAGAAATTCATAGTTAATATCATCACCAACATTAGAGAAGCATAAAGGGAGGTCAGGGAATGATATAATTGGTGTGCATATAACTTAATATCTGCTCCAGAAATTGCAGGAATTTGGACAACAGATGAAATAAGGTAGGGAAAGGAAGGTTTTCAAACTACCAAACAAGTACTGTCTGGCTGAGAAATAGCTTTAGGTGTGACTGAAGAGTCACTTTGTAGGTCCTCTGGGTTTTGATCTGACTGACAATAGAAAAGCTCTGTAAGCAATGGTCCTTCCTCCCCAACTTTTATTATCATGTTTGCAATCAATAGTGAAACTATAAAGTATCAGCCAAGCATTTGTATTACCTTTTGGACTGAATTTCAATATAGTATCTTATTTTTCACTATTTTGAGAACAGAAAAGAAAGGCATGAATCTTCTCACTTTCCATACCTGTGTTCACCACTAATCACTTTGTTCTCCCTCTGATGGCAAAAAAGGCAATCAGCAACAAATTTTTAAAAAAATTTACTAATCTAACATCAGTGGAGAAACATTAAATTTTTAATTCCTTTATGAGCTGGAAGAATTTTTGGGAATTCCAGGAAGGACTAGTTGCCTTAATAGAAAATCTAAGTTTTTCTAGGTCTTCACATTTTACATTTGAATCAAGATAAGAGCCTTTGGGGTCTTTGTCTGAAGGAGGGAAAAATTAATGGGATATTCCAAGGTTTACTCTATGTTTACATGGCAACTTACTTTTTCTTTTTAAACCATTCAATAATAATGAAGGGGGAACATGGTTTATGGGATTTATTGTCGTGAGGTGTGTGGACTCTTCCTCAGTTTTTTGCCTAAATATAACTGTCTCTGCAACTCAATGTAGATCCCATGATGTGTCTCTAAATAGAGTACCTAGATGTTTCTTACCTTACAAAAATTTTCCTGTAGGTTTGGGTCACTGAAAAGTTTTCAAATTATGCTTTACTGAGTGCATGCATAGTTTGTGCTCTCTAATATATGGGGAAAAAAGGGGATGTAAAATGACTATTTTATCTGGTTGTTTCATGTATTGAAATCAAGAATTAAGAGGTAGAAGTACCGCAAAATTCTGTTTCATTTGTGTACTGCATTACGTGACTGTGCTCATGCATGCATTTGTGCCATAGTATGATTTAAGTCACAGAGTATAATCTTTGAGATTTTCTTCAGCACTGCTGCTTAATTATTCTTAGTTTTGTGGTGTACTTATTTATCTGCATTTTCAGTCTTAGAAATTATATGCTTGGGCATATTTCTTGAGCATTCCTGGGTAATGCAGGAATATTTTGCATCTGATTTTGAGGGTGGGTGAGAGTTGTTTATCTGTGGGTCAGGAAAGCAATAAGAGTGAAAAAAATGATATGTTATTTCCATGATCTAAATGTTCTGCAGCAGTAGGAGCAGCTGAGCAGCTCACTGTTATTCAATGCTACATTAACTTTTCCATTAATTCTGGTGCTGTAAAACATGAAGCCCTTAAGCATTGTGAAGTTGCTGCCTGATTTTTGTTCCTTTACATGGCTGCTGTATATTTGCATGCTACGGCCATTATATGGATAATCACCGTCATTACTTTTTAGAAGGTCATTTTCTTATTGTACTGAATACTGTTAGATACAGAAAAACCTTAATAAAAGAAAGGTTCTTTAACCACATTCACTATTAATGCTATATTTTTTTACTTATTTGTTGCTATTATTAGATGATGGCAGCCCAAGTGTCAAGAAGATATTTTACCTCTGTATTTTTTCTTTGTTTATTCATTAAATAAAAACCAAACTTCAAAATAAAAGCCTTAAAAAAAAAAAAAAAAAAAAAAAAAACCAAACCCAGAGACCAAAAAAGCCTTACTTTTTCACTAAAAAATAAATTAAAACAATTGTTTAGTTTCATTTCCTTCCCTGTTAGGAGAGAAATTATTAAATACTATTTTGAATGAAGATACATTTTTGTTGTCATAAAC